>NC_050097.1:168097755-168702588 GCF_902167145.1 Zea mays | reverse complement strand
CACTCCGTACTCAGGGTTTTCGAACCCATGTTGTTGTAGGTGAGGAAACAACAGACTTTTGTTGTTATTGCACTAAGGTGGTGCCCAAAGAAGAACCTCAGCAGTGAAGCCGCGGGAGGATGTTGGCCTCCCACTTGAAAAACAATATACCTTTATGTGGGAGGGGTTTTTTCCTCCCAAGTCTGTAATAATATTACTTTATGCACTCTTACAACCTGGTAATGTAACAATAACACTCTCTCTATATTTTGATGAATGTAAATTAAGTTATTGTAATTCACTTCCGCTTATTGGTTCCTCCGATGTGTTGTAATATCTGCGTGACGGGTGAAACTCTCTTGGGCGAGGAAAAGGATACAGATACCGAACTTGTCGAGTGATTATGTGCATCTACAAGGTTGTCCAAGGTCCGTTGGACAAGGACAACTGTAGGTGGGCCTAATGACTTGGGAGGTTCCGTCACGTCTGAGGGATGTGAGTACAACAAGGGTGAGCTCACATACGTTCATCGCTCAACAAGTTGTGGGGAATAATGTGCATGAACTCGCCAAAGGTGGGAACTCATGTGAAGTGTAAGGCTTATTAAAGAGGATGGTTAAAGCTGAGCATTGCTTTTAAAGATGGTCAAAATTTTATCAGCAGTTACTAAGTATAAGTAGATACCAACCAATTAAATAAGAGATCAAGATTAAAAAGAACACCCACAATGCAATGCAAATGACAAATTGAGTTTAATTCCATAAGTTAATCATGTGAGGGTCTGAGCTGCTCATGACCGTGAGCACGACTGATATACCAGTTTTACACTCTGCAGAGGTTGCACATCTTTACCCACAAGTCGTGTTACCCATTTTCCACGGGGTTGATCGGACCCCATACACCTCTACCAAGGAAGCGTGGTAGGGTACCACTATGAGGCCTTTACAAAGTTCCACTACGAGGCCTTTACAAAGAGCATACAAAGGTTCGAGATCGGATGTTGCATCAGAAGCTCCATAAGCTTGCGTTTGCCAACTACAACTTGAGGTTACGGCTAAAGGATGCAGTGGGGTACACAAAGTGTGCATGGGGAGGAGGATCCATTTCGGCAGTTGATGGAGTTGTCCTTATATAACATAAACAACTGATCCATTAGTGGATAGAAATGGGTCGCTCAAATGTGGATCCGATGCTAGATGAGGAGGACACCAAGAGTGACACCCCATTACCATCAAGCAGGACACCAAGAGAGACACCCCATTACCATCAAGCATCATGGCTGAAGGCACTTTCAAGGAAAATTTTGGTTGAGTGGACTAAGAAGAATATGGGAGACACTCACGTTAGTAAGCGAAAGATGTAGTTCATGTTACCAAAAACGAGAAAGAAAGGAAAGAAAGTGGTGGCAAGCGATGATGAGACCGATAGTGGTGATAAAAGTCCACTATACCAAGAGTCTATCGATAGCAGTTCAGCGGTGTCTTCTGATGATGATGGTGGTGGTGCTAGTGGTAGTGGTAGTGGTGTTGGTGGTAGTGGTGGTGGGTCCGAGATAACTCCTTAAATATATTTCACATGTATAAGTAAATTTGGTTCTCAATAATTAGTGATTGATATTGTCGGCGTTTCGAACCCGGGGGGTCCCTGGACCGACGAGTAAATTGTCGCTGCGTGTCCCAGCCCAGATGGGTCGGCGCGAGACGGGACATAAAGGGGGGAGAACAGTAAGGGGAAACCGCGGCCTTCGTGTTGTCCTGCGCCCAGGGCGGATGGATTCGCTTGCAGTAGGGGGTTACAAGCGTTCGCGTGGGAGAGAGAGATAGAGAGAGCCTTATGCGTCGGCCCGTTCTCCCGCGCGGCCAACCTTCTCGTACGAGAGCCCTGGACCTTCCTTTTATAGGCGTAAGGAGAGGGTCCAGGTGTACAATGGGGGTGTAGCAGTGTGCTAACGTGTCTAGTAGAGAGGAGCTAGAGCCCTAAGTACATGCCGTCGTGGCAGTCGGAGAGGTTTTGGCACCCTGTTCATGTGATGTCGTGGCCGTCGGAGGAGAGCTGGAGCCCTGCGGAAGGACAGTTGTCGGGGCTGTCGAATCCTTGTTGAGCCGTTGTCATGGAGCACGCGGGGCACCATCATTATTTGTTTACCGGGGCGAGCCAGATGGGACGCCGGTCTTGTTCCCCGTAGCCTGAGCTAGCTAAGGGTAGGGTAATGATGGCCCCCCTGTGACGTGGTCGGTCCGAGCCCTAGGTCGGGCGAGGCGGAAGCTCCTCCGAGGTCGAGGTCGAGTCCATCTTTCGAGGTCGAGGCTGAGTCCGACCCCTGGGGTCGGGCGAGGCGGAGTCCGTCCTCCGAGGTCGAGGTTGAGTCCGTCTTCCGAGGTCGAGGCTGAGTCCGACCCCTGGGGTCGGGCGAGGTGGAGTCCGTCTTTTGAGGTCGAGGTTGAGCCCGAGCCCTGGGGTCGGGCGAGGCGGAGACCGTCTTTCGAGGTCGAGGCTGTGTCCGAGCCCTGGGGTCGGGCGAGGCGGAGTCCGTCGTCCAGCATCGAGGTTGAGCCCGAGCCCTGGGGTCGGGCGAGGCAGAGACCGTCTTCCAGCGTCGAGGTTGAGCCCGAGCCCTGGGGTCGGGCAAGGCGGAGACCGTCTTCCGAGGCCGAGGCTGTGTCCGAGCCCTGGGGTCGGGCGAGGCGGAGTCCGTCGTCCAGCGTCGAGGTTGAGCCCGAGCCTTGGGGTTGGGCGAGGCGGAGCTTCCTATGGCGCCCGAGGCTGGACTTAGCTATTGTCAGCCTCACTCTGTCGAGTGGCACAGCAGTCGGAGCGACGCAGGCGGCGCTATTTTCTTGTCAGGTCGGTCAGTGGAGCGGCAAAGTGACTGCGGTCACTTCGGCTCTGTCGACTGAAGAGCGCGCGTCAGGATAAGGTGTCAGGCGATCCTTGCATTAAATGCTCCTGCGATACGGTCGGTTGGTGTGGCGATTTTGCCAAGGTTGCTTCTCTGCGAAGACTGGGCCTCGGGCGAGCCGAAGGTGTGTCCGTTGCTTGAGGGGGCCCTCGGGCGAGACGTGAATCCTCCGGGGTCGGCTGCCTTTGCCCGAGGCTGGGCTCGGGCGAGGCGAGATCGTGTCCCTTGAGTGGACTGAGCCTTGACCTTAATCACGCCCATCAGGCCTTTGCAACTTTGTGCTGATGGGGGTTACCAGCTGAGATTAGGAGTCTTGGGGGTACCCCTAATTATGGTCCCCGACAGTAGCCCCCGAGCCTTGAAGGGAGTGTTGATACTCGCTTGGAGGCTTTTGTCGCACTTTTTAGCAAGGGGACCGGCCTTTCTCGGTTGCGTTTCGTTCCGGTGGGTGCGCGCGAGCGCACCCGCCGGGTGTAGGCCCCGAGGCCTCGGAGGAGTGGTTTGACTCCTTCGAGGTCTTAGCGTGTTTCGTGATGCTTCGGCCGGTCTGGTTGTTCCCTCATGCGAACTGGCCGTACCCCGGGTGCATAGTCGAGTCCCAAGTTCTCGGGCTAGTATGTTGACGCTGTCAACGGTTTGGCCGGAGCCGGGTTTGCGAGAGCAGCCCCCGAGCCTCCGCACAGAGCGAGAGGACGGTCAAGGACAGACTCGGCTTTTTTCATACGCCCCTGCGTCGCCTTTTCGCAAGGAGGAGGGGGGAAGCGCCATGTTGCCCTCGGACGGCGCCGAACATGGTGTCTCCAGTGAGTTGCTAACGGGTAATCCGAGTGGACGCCCATGCCCCATTCGTTAGGGGTTGGCTAGTGGCCTAGAGGCGCGCTCCGAAAGTACCTGTGGGTGATTCGTCGGACCCGGTCCCCTTTTGACGGGGTCTGAGGGCTCGATGCCTCCCTCTGGTGGGATTCCGTTACGAAATCGTTCCCGCCGGTCTCAAAAATGTCCTAGGGTACCTCGGGAGCATAGCCCGAGCCTTGGTTGTGTATCGAACGTACCTAGGGTCATCCCTCGCTCTGCGTGCTCTGAGGCGGCTGTCAAACCCTTCGGGGGCCAGCCTACGAACCCCTGATCAGTAGTGGGCGCGGAGCCTGAGTGCCCTGAGGCAGCCGTTGAACCCTTCCGAGGGGCCAGCCTTCGAACCTCTGACCAGTAGTGGGCGCGGAGCCCGAGTGCTCTGAGGTGGCTGTTGAACCCTTCCGAGGGGCCAGCCTTCGAACCTCTGATCAGTAGGGGGGCTTGGGGCCCGCTTCCTTCGCGGAGAAGGATCCCTTTCGGAGTATCCCCTTTCCCGGTCCCTGTAACAAGAGAGAGAAAGAGGAAGTGGAAAAGGATATGAAATCGAACGACGTGGCGCACCTTTTTTGATGCGGTCATTATGGCGGAGGTGAAGCGTTGCCTGCTTCGCCTGCCAAAGGTGTCGTATGTCCTGTCGCAGAGTTAATGTGACGGGACGAGTGGTTCGCGGGGCAGCCGTTGTGCGTGCGCGAGCCGTTCGAGGAACGGGCGTCTCGCTTTGAGTTTTGAATCTCGCGGCGGGTTCGGGCGAAGTGTTGATCGGGTCTCGCCTGGGCCTTTATATATTCGGGAGAGGGACTGGTGATGGTTCTTTACTCTGCTGCTCGCCTCCCACTTAGGTTTTTGCAACCCGAGGGAATAGCCAGAGAAAGGAAACCGCACACCTCGTCCTCTCCGCCGCCACCTCTTCTGCTTGGTGATGGCCGACCGGGTGACCGTTGTTTCGCCGCGCGACCCGTGGCCTTTCTCCACCGTCACGGTGGATGATCTGGAGGCCCTTGTTGCTGATGGTTTGCTTTGCCCTCTCTCCGGTGACTCGCAGCCGGAGTGGATGGCCCCTCCGAGCGGAGCCGCCCCGTCCCCGCCGCCGGGGTATGTGCTGAGCTTCGTCTCCTTTCACGAGCGGGGGTTCGGAGTGCCGGCAAGTCGTTTTATGCGGGCGATTCTGCACGTCTACGGGGTGGAGCTGCACAATCTCAGTCCCAACTCCATCTCGCAAGCAGCCATCTTCGTGGCGGTTTGCGAAGGATATTTGGGGATTGCCCCCCACTGGGACCTGTTGACCCATCTCTTCTCCACGGAGCTTTTTGCCTCGTCGACGAGGGAAAGAAGAGTTCGCATGGTGGTGCAGGCCGGTGGCTGCATCCTCTAGTTGAGGCAGGCACGTGCGCTGCAGTACATCCCTGCCATCCTCGCGTCTTCGAACAAAGGGTGGCAGCGCCGGTGGTTTTATCTCCGAAATGACGACGGGAGGCTCCCGTCGTTTTCTCAATGAGTGGTGACCGCCGCCGCCGATAACTGGCGCTACGGGGCCCCACGCGAGAGACAAAAGAATCTCCAGCCCCTTTTGAAGGCCTTGGAGGAGCTGCGAGAAGGAGGGCTCACCGCCGCGGGGGTGGTTGTCGCCATTCATCGCCGGAGGGTGCTCCCCTTGACGGAGCGGCGGCTGCCGCTTTGGGAGATGACGCTGGGGGTCGACTTGGAGGGTTTGCAGATGTCCTCGGACCCCCTTCCCGCTGACGACCTCCACAGGCGGGTAGCCGGCACGGTAGGGAAGTTAGACGCCGGCGCCTTTTCCCAGCTCTCGATGCGTCCCGATCGCGGGTGTGTGTCCCTAGTGAGTGTCCGCTCCTTCTTCCTTCTTGTGTCGGATTGCCCTTGGTTCTCACAGCCGAGGCTTTTTGTCCGTCTCCAGGAGGTGGGGTTTCACAAGCCTTCCCTGCCACCGGTCCCGGAGGGCGCGGTGGACTGAGCTGCGCAGAGGGTCGCCGCGGAGAAGAGGAAGGAGAAGAAGGACGCGAAGAAGGCTCGGGCCCGCAAGTGGATGCGGGCTCGGGACGCCTTGGAAAGGCTTCGTCATCGGCAGGAGAGGGATGGGCTCCTGAGGGAGCCGTCGCCGGAGACGCCTGATGACGACGACGACGATGAAGACGATGATGAAGACGACGACATGGCTGCCCGCCTCGGCCTCAGCCCGGATCTGAGGCTAGGCCAGGGGTCTTCGAGCCAGCCCCCAAGCGGGCTGGCGCCGTTGGTATCCGGGGCCGGGACGTCGGGGTCCCGGTCCGAAGAACGAGGGCAGGCCGAGGGGGTACTTGACCCCTTGGTCGAGGTAGTTGAGGTGACCCCGGGGAGTCAGGTCGAGTCACCTGTTCCCCAAGAACCGTTGCCCGTGCCGACTGCGCAGGAGGGTGATCCTCGGGTCGTCGTGGCTGCGCCTGGGCAGTCCGTCCCTCTGGTGCCTCGGGCGCCCAAGGCAAGGATGGTGCAGAAGCCGGCAGCGGGGCTGACCTCGGTGGTACCTTCGGGGATCGAGGCTCGAGAAACCTCCCCACCGGCACGATTGATCATGGCCCGGAGTGGGTAAGTATCTTAGGATATCTTCGTCCTGGCTCCTCCTTCGTGTGTCCTGATCCTGCTCTTCCTTTTCTTCCCAGCAAATGGAGGCATGGTTCGACCGGTCTGGCTCCCCGGAAGGCCCTCAAAACGGCGCCGGCTTCTGCAGCCAGTGCCGCACCGGGCCTCGCCGGCCAGCTGGCCTTCTTACAAGATGCCCCAAAGCGGGGGGCCCAGGCGGCACAAGTTGCCGTGGGGCGAGCTCCCGAGGCCGACTCCTCCGTCGAGGCGGCTGTCGTGCCGAGGGAGACTGCTGGAGCGGCTGCGGCCTCGTGCCCACCAGACGCGTTGCCGGCGCTGGCACCGGCTTCTGCCGAGGTGGTTGCCGTTCTGGCCGTGGAGCCACCTGTCGCCGCCGATGCTGAGACTGCCGAGGCGTCGCTACTTGATGCCTCGGAGGAGGGGGGCGCAAAACCGCGACCCATCCTGGGGAGCGGCAACCTCGTCCCCGCGCGGCGTAGTCCTGACGGGCGGCGTCAGTCGCTTCGGTTCTGGACCAGTGGGGCTTCGGATCCCTGCTTCGTTCTTGACGATGAGCGAGAGGAGCAGTCTTGGGACGGGCTTCGTGAGTGTGCCGAGGCAACGGTGGGGTCACTTCGGTCGACCTTGGAGGTCCTTTGCAGGGACGTTCCCAAGATCCTCCAAGTAATGATTTCAAGCATACCTTTCACGTGATCAAGGCATTCTTTGTGACGCCCCGCTTCCTTTCCTCAGGACCTGACGGATCTGAGCACTGCCAAGTCGTCGTTCATCCACCGCGAGGCCGATGTCTGGGGTTCGCTGCGGTCCCTAAGGACCACGCTTGCCGGGGCTACCGAGCGCCTCTCCCAACAGAGCGCTGAGGTGGCGGACCTTCGGTTGCTCTGTGTCGATCTGGGGGCAGAGGCAGCGGCGGCACGTGCAGAGGCGCAGCGGCAGCAGTTGGAGCTTGGCCAGGTCATCGGCGAGCGGGACCAATATCGGGGCCGAGTCGCCGAGGCTGAAAGCCGGGCTGAGGCTTTTGGAGTCCAGTTAGCCGAGGCGTCTGCTCGGGCCAGAGCCCTTGCGGCAGACCTAGCCGTGGCCCAAGCCGCATCCTTGGAGCAGCGTGCCCGAGCCGAAGGTATGTCTTGGCTGTTTGCAGAGCTCGAGTCTGCCCTTGATGAGTCCACCAAGGCACTTGCCCAGGCGGCCGAGCAGAGGGAGGCCGACCACGCGGCCGTGTCCGAGGCCATCTCGGCCTTCTGCCGGGTCTTTGGTTTCGACGACGTCCCCTCGAGAAGCTCCCCTCAGAGTCGCCTGCAGGCCTTGGGTGACCACGCGTGCGGCATACTCCGCGAGGCGCTGCATCACGACGTCAGGCGAGCCTTCGCCGTGCTCGCTTCCCACTACGACGTGGATCTGGAGCGGGTCAGTGAGGGGTATTGCCTTCCCGACGAAGATGAAGCTACCCTGGCCGAAGTCCAGGGGCTTGACGTGGCCGCCGCGGGCCCAAGCGCGGTGCTGGCGACCACCTTCGAAGCAGAGATCCTCTCGCTTGCGCTGTCGTCCGAGGCCGGGGCGGATCTCGCCGAGGGTGGAGACGAAGCCGAGGGCGCGGCTCCTTCTCCGGGCGACGCCTGATTCTGCCGGAGCAGTTTATTTTGAATGCATATGTGTCTTTTGCGGCCGCCGAGGCCCGAACACTTTATCATCGTAATATAAGGTTGTGTCTCTTTTCCTCCTGTTTTGCGTATCCGGACTCGTTCGTCAGTAGCAGGATTGCTTACCCAAGTAAGAGTTATTTTTCGCGGTAGGCGACGAGTGAGGTATCCGTATCCTAGAGGCGTAGGAGTCCCTCGGCTCGGTCGGCCTTGCCACTTACATGCACTCTTATTCGTTTCTTGGGGGTCCTGTTACTGATATAGCCGGGAGACGCGAAAGTCGTTTTGATGGAAGACTTTTTTCGAGGAAAATTTTGACGCAGAGGGGGTTCGCCCCTTCTAGCCCTCGAGGGAGGGTCGGGTTTTGCCGAGGCAAGGCTAACCCTTCTTTGATGGTTAGACTTTATTGGCATATGTAAACGAGGTGTACGAATGACTTGAAAACATCTTAAGGGTAGAAGCGACGTAGCTGTCGGATGTTCCAAGCATTGCTGTAGACCTCGCCTTGACTGTTGGCCAGCTTGTATGTTCCGGGCTTCAAAATCTTGGCGATGATGAATGGCCCTTCCCAGTGAGGCGTGAGCTTGTGGTGCCCTCGGCCAGTAGAAACCTTGTCGGAAAGCGTTTCCAACAAGGGCTTGAGGCGCTGCGTGATGACCGCAAGCCCCCGAGTGTATTTCCTATAAGAGCTCCTGGCCTTCGGCGATGGATATGCATCGCTGGAGGATGCCGGAGGGGCTGCGGTGGTAGAGCTCCTTCCCGTCACCCAGCAAGACGAATGACTTGGCGTGCCGCCCCAGTCGCCGAGCTTCGGCTCTGTCGAGGGGTAGCTCTCCTCGGTGGAGATATTGCAGGTATGGGGTCTGCCAGTTTTGATTAGGCGTGACCCCATTCCGCTCTTCCTCGATGCGCAGAGCCTCACCCTCGGTAGCCGAGGGTGCCTCTCGGGCGGGGCCGAGGGTGCCTCGGGCCGGGCCGAGGCCTTCTCGGGCTCGGGCGTGTCGTTTGTCTTGACTAAGGGTTGATGTAGGTCCCGGGAGAAGACGCTCGGGGGAACCGTTGTTCGCGCCAAAGCTATCTTCGCCAGCTCTTCCGCAGTCTATTTGTACCACCGGGCGACGTGGTTGACCTCGAGCCCATAGAACTTGTCCTCCAGGCGCCGAACCTCGTCGCAGTAGGCTTCCATCTTCGGGTCGCGGCAGTGGGAGTTCTTCATGACTTGGTCGATGACAAGCTGCGAGTCACCGCCAACGTCGAGGCGTCGGACCCCTAGCTCGATGGCGATGCGCAACCCGTTGACCAGAGCCTCGTACTCAGCCACGTTGTTGGACGCCGGGAAATGGAGGCGCAGCACGTAGCGGAGGTGCTTCCCGAGGGGCGAGATGAAGAGCAGGCCCGCGCCCGCTCCTGTTTTCATCAGCGACCCGTCAAAAAACATGGTCCAGAGTTCCGGCTGGATCGGAGCCGTTGGAAGCTGGGTGTCGACCCATTCAGCCACAAAGTCCGCCAAGACTTGGGACTTGATGGCCTTCCGAGGGGCGAACGAGATTGTCTCGCCCATGATTTCCACCGCCCACTTTGCAATCCTACCCGAGGCCTCTCTGCACTGGATGATCTCCCCCAGGGGGAAGGATGACACCACAGTCACCGGATGAGACTCGAAGTAGAGTCGCAACTTCCGCCGCGTCAGAATCACCGCGTACAGCAGCTTCTGAATTTGTGGGTAGCGGATCTTGTTCTCGGACAGTACCTCGCTGATGAAGTAGACTGGCCTCTGGACGGGCAATGCATGCCCCTCTTCTCGTCTCTCAACCACAATCGCGCCGCTGACCACCTGAGTGGTAGCGGCGACGTAGATCAAGAGGGCTTCTCCGGCAGCGGGGGGCACCAAGATGGGCGCGCTGGTAAGGAGCGCTTTTAGGTTCCCGAGGGCTTCCTCGGCCTTGGGGGTCCAAGTGAAGCGCTCGGTCTTCCTCAAGAGGCGGTACAGAGGTAGGCCTCTTTCGCCGAGGCGTGAGATGAAACGGCTCAGAGCCGCAAGACATCCCATAACCCTCTGTACTCCTTTCAAGTCCTTGATGGGGCCCATGCTGGTGATGGCCGCGATTTTCTCTGTGTTGGCCTCGATGCCCCGCTCGGAGACGATGAACCCCAGGAGCATGCCTTGGGGGACTCCGAAGACACACTTCTCGGGATTGAGTTTCACGCCTTTCGCCTTGAGACACTGGAATGTCGTTTCAAGGTCGGAGAGGAGGTCGGAGGCTTTCCTTGTCTTGACTACTATGTCATCGACGTAATCCTCGACCGTTCGACCAATGTGCTCTCCGAACACGTGGTTCATGCACCTTTGGTACGTCGCACCCGCATTCCTCAAACCAAATGGCATGGTAACGTAGCAGTACATGCCAAAAGGGTTTGGTGATACCCTGATTTGGTGATACCCTGAGTAGGCATCGAGGAAAGACAGGGTTTCGCACCCAGCAGTGGAATCCACGATTTGATCGATGCGAGGCAGAGGGTAGGGAACCTTCGGACATGCTTTGTTTAGACCAGTGTAGTCTACACACATCCGCCATTTCCCTCCTTTCTTTCTCACAAGCACAGGGTTGGCAAGCAATTCGGGATGGAATACCTCTTTGATGAACCCTGCGGCCATCAGCTTGTGGATCTCCTCGCCTATGGCTCTACGCTTTTCTTCGTCGAATCGGCGCAGAGGCTGCTTCACAGGTCAGGCTCCAGCTCGGATATCCAGCGAGTGCTCGGCGACATCCCTCGGTATGCCAGGCGTTCGCGTGGAGAAAGTCGACGAGCACTGCTTCCTATTTGGGGTCGAGCTCGGAGTCGATCCGTATCTGCTTGGAGGCGTCGTTACTGGGGTCGAGAGGGACGGATTTGATCGTCTCAGCCGGCTCGAAGTTGCCGGCATGGCGCTTCGCATCTGGCGCCTCCTTGGAGAGGCTCTCCAGGTCGACGATGAGGGCCTCGGATTCGGCGAGGGCCTCGGCGTACTCCACACACTCCACGTCGCATTCGTACGCGTGTCGGTACATGGGGCCGACGGTGATGACCCCGTTTGAGCTTGAGGTAGGTGTAGTTGGGGACGGCCATGAACTTGGCGTAGCATGGCCTCCCCAGTACTGCGTGGTAGGTTCCTCGGAACCCGACCACCTCGAATGTGTGGGTTTCCCTTCAGAAGTTGGAGGGAGTCCCGAAGCAGACGGGCGGATCGAGTTGTCCGAGGGGTTGGATGCGTTTCCCGGGGATGATCCCGTGAAAAGGCGCCGTGCCTGTCCGGATCGAGGACAGATTGATCTGCAGGAGCCCGAGGGTCTCGGCGTAGATGATGTTGAGGCCGCTGCCTCCGTCCATGAGGACCTTGGTGAGCCTGACGTTGCCGATGACGGGGTCGACAACGAGCAGATATTTCCCTGGGCTCGGCACGCGGTCGGGGTGGTCGCCCTGGTTGAAGGTGATGGGCTTGTCGGACCAGTCTAGGTAGACTGGCGCCGCCACCTTTACCGAGCAGACCTCCCGACGCTCTTGCTTGCGGTGCCGAGCCGAGGCGTTCGCCACTTGCCCACCGTAGATCATGAAGCAGTCGTGGACCTCGGGGAACTCCTTTGCCTTGTGATCCTCCTTCTTGTCGTTGTTGTGGGCCCTGCCACCTTCCGCCGGTGGCCCGGCCTTGTGAAAGTGGCGCCGAAGCATGACGCACTCCTCAAGGGTGTGCTTGATGGCCCCCTGATGACAGGGGCACGGCTCCTTGAGCATCTTATCGAAGAGATTGGCACCTCCAGGAGGTTTCCGAGGGTTCTTGTACTCAGCGGCGGCGACAAGGTCCGCGTCGGTGGCGTCATGTTTCGCTTGCGACTTCTTCTTGTTCTTCTTCTTGGTGCCGCGCTGAGTGGACGCCTCGGGGACGTCTTTCGGCTGGCGGCCCTAGGGCTGCTTGTCCTTCCGAAAGATGGCCTCCACCGCCTCCTGGCCAGAGGCGAACTTGGTGGTGATGTCCATCAGCTCGCTCGCCCTGGTGGGGGTCTTGCGACCCAGCTTGCTCACCAGGTCGCGGCAGGTGGTGCCGGCGAGGAACGCGCCGATGACGTCCGAGTCGGTGACGTTGGGCAGCTTGGTGCGCTGCTTTGAGAATCATCAGATGTAGTCCCGGAGAGACTCTCCCGGCTGCTGGCGGCAGCTTCGGAGATCCCAGGAGTTCCCAGGGCGCACGTACGTGCCCTGGAAGTTGCCGGCGAAGGCTTGGACCAGGTCGTCCCAGTTGGAGATCTGCCCCGGAGGCAGATGCTCCAGCCAGGCTCGAGCGATGTCGGAGAGGAACAGGGGGAGGTTGCGGATGATGAGGTTGTCATCGTCCGTTCCACCCAGCTGGCAGGCCAGTCGGTAGTCCGCGAGCCACAGTTCCAGCCTCGTCTCCCCCGAGCACTTTGTGATGGTAGTCGGGGTTCGGAACCGGGTCGGGAATGGCGCCCGTCGTATGGCCTGGCTGAAAGCCTGCGGACCGGGTGGTTCGGGCGAGGGACTCCGATCCTCCCCGCTGTCGTAGCGTCCCCCACGCCTGGGGTGGTAGCCTCGGCGCACCCTCCCGTCGAGGTGGGCTCGACGGTTGCGGTGGTGGTGCTCGTTGCCGAGGCGACCCGGGGCCGCAGGCGCCGTGTTGCGCGTGCGCCCGGTGTGGACCGAGGCTTCCCGCACGAATCGGGAAGTCGCAGCGCGATGCTCCGAGGGGTACCCCTGCCTTTGGGAGGCAGAGCTTTGGCCCGTCAGACCGCGACATCGTCTAGGAGATTCTTGAGCTCTCCCTAGATACGCCGCCCTTCGGTGGTCGATGGTTCCGGCATCGCGCAGAGTAGTATTGCTGCTGCAGCCAGGTTCTGGCCGACCCCACTGGAAGCCGGTGGCGGCCTTGCCCTGACGTCGTTGACAATGCGGTGCTGGATGCCCTAGGGTAGATGACGCGCTTCTCCGGCCGGAGCTTGGTCTGCCCATTCCTGCCCGATGTTCCGCCAGAACTGCTCAAGTGTTCCTGTTCCCTCGTCGAGCCTGGCCTGCATCTCGCGGATTTGCTCGAGCTGTGCATCCTGACCCCTCGCAGGGACTGAGACCACAGCTAGCTCCCGAAGGATGTCAACGCGAGGCGCATGCCTAGGGGGATCGCCGTTTTCCGGCATACCAAGATGGTTGCCTTCACCGGGACCCCCTAGATCGACGTGGAAACAGTCATGACTTGGGCCACAGTCCTCGTCGCCGAAGCTGCGGCTACCATCGAAACAATCGGAGAGGCAGTAGTCGCATGCGGTCATGAAGTCCCGCATGGCACTGGGGTTACCGAGCCCGGAGAAATCCCAACAAAAGTCGGGCTCGTCATCTTCCTCGGAACCCGAGGGTCCGTAGGTCGAGACAGTCGTCAGTCTATCCCAGGGCGACCGCATATGGTACCCCGAAGGGTTGGTACATGCCTCTATGAAGGCTTCCACCGAAGCGAGGTCGCTTGGTGGGTCGAAGCTGAATCCAAAAGGCACGAGATGGGAATCGGTCGGTACCTCTTGGTCGACGGGCGGTGATAAATTCGCGTCAGGGGCGGACTGCACCGTTGTATCAGGTACGAGGGCGACGCCCAGCAAGTCCTTCACGAGCGTGCTGGCGTCGTTCGTCTGCTTGGGGTTGGCATGTTGCGGGGAAACGACGCTCGTCTTCGTCTCAGACGCAAGGTCGAAGCCTGACGTGTCCCCCGCTGGGGCGCCGGCGTCGTCGACTTGCTCGACAGCCAACGAGGTGCCGCCTCCTGCTTGGCCATGGTTGCCCCGCCTCCTCCTCCGTCGGTGGGGGAGGTGACGGGACAAACCCGGATGTTGTTCTTCCACCATGTGGGGAAGACGTCGTTGATTCCGCCGCCGGCGAGCGGGCTGACGGCCGCCATTGTCGCTGTCGTGCGGCGGAGGAAGGAGTATCATGTCGTAGCTGCCGTCGAGGGACATGAACTCAAGACTCCCAAAACGGAGCATCGTCCCGGGTTGGAAAGGTTGCTGGAGACTACCCATCTAGAGCTTGACGGGAAGCTGTTCGTCAACATGCAGCAGGCCCCTACCTGGCGCGCCAACTGTCGGTGTTTCGACCCCGGGGGGTCCCTAGACCGACGAGTAAATTGTCGCTGCGTGTCCCAGCCCAGATGGATCGGCGCGAGATGGGACACAAAGGGGGAGAACAGTAAGGGGAAACCGCGACCTTCGTGTTGTCTTGCGCCCAGGGCGGATGGATGCGCTTGCAGTAGGGGGTTACAAGCGTTCGCGTGGGTGAGAGAGAGAGAGAGAGAGAGAGCCTTATGCGTCGGCCCGTTCTCCCGCGCGGCCAACCTTCTCGTACGAGAGCCCTGGACCTTTCTTTTATAGGCGTAAGGAGAGGGTCCAGGTGTACAATGGGGGGTGTAGCAGTGTGCTAACGTGTCTAGCAGAGAGGAGCTAGAGCCCTAAGTACATGCCGTCGTGGCAGTCGGAGAGGTTTTGGCACCCTGTTCATGTGATGTCGTGGCCATCGGAGGAGAGCTGGAGTCCTGCTGAAGGACAGCTGTCGGGGCTGTCGAATCCTTGCTGACGTCTCCTTGCTTCCGTAAGGGGCTGAGAGCCGCCGTCGTCATGGAGCACGCGGGGCGCCATCATTATTTGTTTATCGGGGCGAGCCAGATGGGACGCTGTTCTTGTTCCCCGTAGCCTGAGCTAGCTAGGGGTAGGGTAATGATGCCCCCCCTGTGACGTGGTCGCTCCGAGCCCTAGGTCGGGTGAGGCGGAGGCTCCTCCAAGGTCGAGGTCGAGTCCGTCTTCTGAGGTCGAGGCTGAGTCCGACCCCTGGGGTCGGGCGAGGCGGAGTCCGTCTTCCGAGGTCGAGGTTGAGTCCGTCTTCCGAGGTCGAGGCTGAGTCCGACCCCTGGGGTCGAGCGAGGCGGAGTCCGTCTTCCGAGGTCGAGGTTGAGCCCGAGCCCTGGGGTCGGGCGAGGCGGAGACCGTCTTCCGAGGCCGAGGCTGTGTCCGAGCCCTGGGGTTAGGCGAGGCGGAGTCCATCGTCCAGCGTCGAGGTTGAGCCCGAGCCCTGGGGTCGGGCGAGGCAGAGACCATCTTCTAGCGTCGAGGTTGAGCCCGAGCCCTGGGGTCGGGCGAGGCGGAGACCGTCTTCCGAGGTCGAGGCTGTGTCCGAGCCCTGGGATCGGGCGAGGCGGAGTCCGTCGTCCAGCGTCAAGGTTGAGCCTGAGCCCTGGGGTCGGGCGAGGCGGAGCTTCCTATGGCGCCCGAGGCTGGACTTAGCTGCTGTCAGCCTTACTCTGTTGAGTGGCACAGCAGTCGGAGCGATGTAGGCGGCACTGTTTTCTTGTCAGGTCGGTCAGTGGAGCGGCGAAGAGACTGCGGTCACTTCGGCTCTGTCGACTGAAGAGCGTGCGTCAGGATAAGGTGTCAGGTGATCCTTGCATTAAATGCTCCTGCGATACGGTCGGTTGGTGTGGCGATTTGGCCAAGGTTGCTTCTCTGCGAAGACTGGGCCTCGGGCAAGCCGAAGGTGTGTCCGTTGCTTGAGGGGGCCCTCGGGCGAGACGTGAATCCTCCAGGGTCGGCTACCTTTGCCCGAGGCTGGGCTCGGGTGAGGCGAGATCGTGTCCCTTGAGTGGACTGAGCCTTGACCTTAATCGCGCCCATCAGGCCTTTGCAGCTTTGTGCTGATGGGGATTACCAGCTGAGATTAGGAGTCTTGGGGGTACTCCTAATTATAGTCCCCAACAGATATCTAACCATATTTTCATAACAATATAGGGGAGTCCTAGTACATATACACTACACAAGACCAAGATCATGGAGCACCTAAGGAGCGTAGGACCACGTTCACGGGGATGGGACACCAAAGCCTACGGTAAGCATATTGGACCCTGCGAACACAAGGTTGACTTGTCCCTTGTGGTTCGGGTTGATTATGAGTGATTATCAATGGGTAGCACTATGGGGTAGTCAGTGGACTGACCAGAGTGTGAGATTATGCTTGTGCAACCATGTCGGTCGACTTGTGGTGTGCAGGTGAGGAGCACAGGAACGGTGGTTGATGGCTGAGGTGAAGGTCATGCGGGCTCGTGCTGATGGACCGGGAGCGGTGAAGGGCGAGTGCTGGGTCTTGACTGACAGATCAGAGCAGCCAGGTGACCAACTGTGGTGGCTGACACCTGGGACACACTTGTGCGAGGACATGGTGGAGTGGACCATGTTGCCGACATGGTCGAGGACTGGCGGGACACGCGTCTGATCGTGAATGACATGCACGAGGTGCGGTGCTCACGACAAGTTTGGTGGTTTGGGTCTCAAAACCACCCAGCGCTACGGATGGCGGTTTTTGCTGAGTTTGGGCCTCAAAACTTGGCGGTGGTGGTTCGGGAGGGAATTGGTGGCGGCACGCGGCAAGATCGTGGAGGGTGCATCAAGGCGAAGCAACTCCGCGTGAAGGACGTGGTCGTCGGATCAAAAACCTAGGAGTTGGTCCATTTCATCCCCAGTGGAGTGGATAGGCTCTATGTAAATAGGGGTAGTTTAGGAAGTGAGAATAACCCTCTATAAATAGAGGGGAGGGCTGGTTGGTTCAGCATCCCTTGGCTGCCATTTGTTTTGAGCACTCATTCTAGAGCTCCTAGTTTTCTCTCTAGGTAGACACCAGTTGAGCTGAGGTTTCCGCAGTGATTTTGTACTTCGACTGTGTTCTTGATTTTCAAGTTTAATCAGAGGAAGGGTCGCCGGTCCGGCCCACAGGGCTCTTTGGCTTCAAATCTCAATTTGTACCCTTGCTGAAATTTCTGAAGTTTTATAGTCTTGGTTTCTCCTTTTCCCGATCTTGTGTTGTTGGTGAAAAACTTCGATTCCTTTGAGAGGATTTGGTTTGGGGATTGTTTGGTGGTGAGTTGCACTCTTCGGACCACTGCATACACCTATTTGTTGCAGATTTTGGTCGCGATTTGAGAAAAACTCAGGTTGAACTCGTTTCTAGAAAACCCCAACAAAACCCCAATTTCTATTGTATTTTTAAATCTGCGGGTGATTCACAAGTCGGATTGAGCTCAAAATTTAGGGAGATCTTGCAAAGGTATTTTCTCAGGTGTGTGTAAAATTTCATATTAATCGGAGTTTGTTTGGTTCAGTTTTGAAATCAAGAACAGATTTTCGTACTGCTGAAAACATCACTTGTTGACGATACTGTATTGGACCGTTTTGGACTTTTTGGTGTCTGATTTGTGATCCGTTTGTTTTGCTGGTCTCATGTGAGTATTAGGAATATTTTGTAATCATGAGATCAGTCATTCGCTGATGTGTTTATGGTTTGTACACTTCATCTCAATTGAAGTAAAGTGTTAATTTTTAGACTGTTTGGAGACAAAAATCCGATTGGCTCCTATTCACCCCCCTCTAGTCGCCTTACCGGTCCTACAATTGGTATCAGAGCCGGTTAAGGCTTTCCCTTCCCTAATCGGTTCGAAATCCACGTAGGCAACATGGAACGAGGTGTTGGCAAACTTCCATTCTTCGATGAGACCAATTACCCGTACTGGAAGATTCGCATGTCTGCGTATCTTCAGAGCATCAGTTACCGAGTTTGGGAAATTTGCCTCGATGCGATTTTCGATGCTACAAGTGACCGGATCACTCCAATTCAAATGGAGTTTCATGATTCGAACAACAAAGCTTGAAACGCTTTGTTCTCGTGTCTCTCGCTTGGTGAGTTTGAGCGAGTTGGACATCTGACTACGACTCATCAGATCTGGTCTACCCTCGAGAGATTCCATGAGGGCAACGATCATGTGAGGACCAGACTATTTGAGACGTACAGGCGAGAGTACGAGAACTTCACACAGTTGGCTAGAAAGACCATTGATTCCATGTTCTCCAGGTTCCAGTCAATTGTGAACAAGATGCATGCCAACAAGGCACAACTACCCTATAGTGATCATGAGAGAGCGCTGAAATTACTACATGCTCTAGATCGGAGGGTTTGGGAGGTGAAGGTCTCGGCGATCATCGAGTCGCCCAACTATGAGACTCTCACCGTGGATGAGCTCTTCAGCAAGCTCAAGTCCACAAAGATTGACCACCAGACTCAGGCCAAGATTGAGAACCCTAGTGCACCCACCATGGCCCTGGTCTCTGGAGGTGGTTCTGCTTCTAACTCTTCACCTGCTATGTTTGCTCTATCTTCTTTGTTGTCTATTACAGAGGAGCGGGTGGAGAGCCTTGGGGATGAGGAGTTGGTACTTGTGGCCAGCCGGTTCACGCGGTTCCAGAACAACCGTATGAGCCGCCGGCGTCGCGGGTCCAAGGACGGATGCTACAACTGTGGCGATCCTGACCACTTCATTGCCAGCTGCCCCAAGAAGGGCAAATTGGAGTCTGGCCCGCGCGACCATCACTCTGGTCGGCGCAAGGGCAAGTACTCCTCCAGCAAGTACAAGTCCAAGGGAGGATTCAACAAGGAGGCACTCAAGAAGAAGTACCTTCAGAAGGAAAAGATCAAGGAGTGTGCCTTCCTCGCCTCCCTCAGCGACCTCAACCACGACTCTAACAATGTTATATCTTCCTCGAGCGACGAGGAGACTGAGAGGAGGGTCGAGGACAAGCTGAATGGGTTGTGCTTCATTGCCGACACTGTAGGAGGCTTCTGCACCCTGGCACTTGGTGAGGACGCGGTCGGCACCAGCAATGACAAAGACATCGGCGACGACACTACTTCTGAGGTACTACCTTCCGCCGATGATTTTGCCGCTGAGATAGAAGCGCTGAACACTGCTTTGGCTAGTCAGGATAAGTTGCTTAGGCAGGCTACTCGTGAGAGGAGAGAGTTTAGATCCAAGTACGAGAGCACGCTTAGGGAACTTGAGTCTGCTAGAGCTTCAGTTGAGGTGTCCGACGAGACTGAATGTGATGAGTGCGCTTGTCGGCGTTTCGAGACCGGGGGGTCCCTAAGCCGACGAGTGAGTGTGCCGCGTGCCCCAGCCCAGATGGGTCGAGCGCGTGGGCGAACGCGAAGGGGGGAAAGGAGCGAGGAGGGCGGAGTCCGGCGAGAGAGAGAGAGATGGGAATCCCGCGGCCTTCGTGTTCGTCCCGCGCCTAGGTCGGGTGCGCTTGCAGTAGGGGGTTACAAGCGTCCACGCGGGTGAGGGAAGCGAGCGGCCCCGAGAGAGCGTCTGTCTCGTCCTCGTCCCTGCGCGGCCAACCTTCTCTAAGAAGGCCCTGGTCCTTCCTTTTATAGGCGTAAGGAGAGGATCCAGGTGTACAATGGGGGTGTAGCAGAGTGCTACGTGTCTAGCGGGGGAGAGCTAGCGCCCTAGGTACATGCCAATGTGGCAACCGGAGAGATCTTGGCACCCAGCTGGTGTGGTGTCGTGGCTGTCGGAGAAGCAACGGAGCCTGGCGGAGGGACAGCTGTCGGAGTGGTTGTGTCCTTGCTGACGTCCCCCTGCTTCCGTAAGAGAGCTGAGAGCCACCGTCGTCACAGGGCATGCGGGGCGCCATCATTGCCTATCTGGCGGAGCTAGCCAGATGGGACACCGGTCTTGTTCTCTGCGGCCCGAGTCGGCTCGGGGCAAGGTGATGATGGCGCTTCCTGTTGACGTGGCTGGCCTGTGCCCTAGGTTGGGCGACGTGGAGGCTCCTCCGAAGTCGAGGTCGAGTATGTCCTTCATGGCCGAGGCCGAGTCCGAGCCCTTGGGTCGGGCGAGGCGGAGGTCGTCGGCAGAGGCCAGGGCGGTGTCCGAGCCCTGGGGTCGGGTGAAGCGGAGTTCGTCGTCTTCTGGGGCTGAGCCCGAGTCCGAGCCCTGGGTCGGGCGGAGCGGAGTTCGCCGTCTTCCGAGCCTTAGCCCGAGTCCGAGCCCTGGGTCGGGCGGAGCGGAGTTCGCCGTCTTCCGAGCCTTAGCCCGAGTCCGAGCCCTAGGTCGGGCGGAGCGGAGTTCGCCGTCTTCCGAGCCTTAGCCCGAGTCCGAGCCCTGGATCAGGCGGAGCGGAGTTCGCCGTCTTCCGGGTCTTAGTCCGAGTCCGAGCCCTGGGTCGGGCGGAGCGGAGTTCGCCATCTTCCGAGCCTTAGCCCGAGTCCGAGCCCTGGGTCGGGCGGAGCGGAGTTCGCCGTCTTCCGGGTCTTAGCCCGAGTCCGAGCCCTGGGTCGGGCGGAGCGGAGTTCGCCGTCTTCCGGGGCTGAGCCCGAGTCCGAGCCCTGGGTCGGGCGGCGCTTCCTACGGCGCCTTTGGCAGGGCCTGGCTTCCTTTGTCGTTAAATGCTCCTGCGACTCGGTCGGTCGGCGCGACGATTTAGTCAGGGTTGCTTCTTGGCGAAGGCAAGGCCTCGGGCGAGCCGGAGATGTGTCCGCCGTTAAAGGGGGGCCTCGGGCGAGGCGGAAACCCCTCGGGGTCGGCTGCCCTTGCCCGAGGCTAGGCTCGGGCGAGGCGTGATCGAGTCGATCGTATGGACTGATCCCTGACTTAATCGTACCCATCAGGCCTTTGCAGCTTTATGCTGATGGGGGTTACCAGCTGAGAATTAGGCGTCTTGAGGGTACCCCTAATTATGGTCCCCGACAGTAGCCCCCGAGCCTCGAAGGGAGTGTTAGCACTCGCTTGGAGGCTTCCGTCGCACTTTTTTGCAAGGGGACCAGCCTTTCTCGGTTGCATTTTGTTCCGGTGGGTGCGCGCGAGCGCACCCGCCGGGTGTAGCCCCCGAGGCCTCGGAGGAGTGGTTTCACTCCTTCGAGGTCTTAATGCCTTGCGTAATGCTTCGGTTGGTCTGGTTGTTCCCTCATGCGAGCTGGCCGTAGCCCGGGTGTACGGTCGGGGCCCAAGTTCTCGGGCTGGTATGTTGACGCTGTCAACGGTTTGGCCGGAGCCGGGTTTGCGAGAGCAACCCCCGAGCCTCTGCACAGGGCGAGAGGGCGATTAGGGACAGACTCGGCTTTTTTACATACGCCCCTACGTCGCCTTTCCGCAAGGAGGAGGGGGGGAGAGCGCCATGCTACCCTCGATGGGCACCGAACATGGTGTCTCCGGTGAGCTGCAAGCGGGTAATCCGAGTGGACGTCCGTGCCCCGTTCGTTGGGGGTCGGCTAGGGGCCCAGAGGCACGCCCAAAAGTACCTGCGGGTGATCTGCCGGACCCGGTCCCCTGGCGACGGGGTCCGAGGGCTCGATGCCTCCCTCTGATGGGATTCCGTTACAAGATCGCTCCCGTTGGTCTCGGAAATGTCCTAGGGTACCTCGGGAGCGCAGCCCGAGCCTTGGTTATGTATCGAACGTACCCCTGGTCATCCCTCGCTCGGCGTCTGAGGCGGTTGTGAACCCTTCGGGGGCCAGCCTTCGAACCCCTGACCAGTAATGGGCTCGGAGCCCGAGTAGCCTGAGGCGGCCGTGGAACCCTTCGGGGGGCCGGCCTTCGAACCTCTGACCAGTAGTGGGTGTAGGGCCCACGCGATCTGAGGCAGCTGTTGAACCCTTCGGGGGGCCAGCCTTCGAACCCCTGATCAGTAAGAAGGCTCGGAGCCTGGTTCCTTCACGGGGAAGGATCCCTTTCGGGGTATCCGCCTTTCCCGGTCCCTGTTGCAAGAGATAGAGAAAGAGGAAAAAAGGAAAAGGATTCGAAATCGAACGACGTGGCGTACCTTTTCTGGCGCGGTTATTACGGCGAAGGCGAAGCGTCGCCTGCTTCTCCTGCCAGAGGCGCCGCCTGTCCCGCCGTGGAGTTACTGCAACGGGGCGAGTAGTTGGCGGGGCAGCCGTTGCGCGTGCGCGAGCCATTCGAGGAACGGATCACGGGCGTGTTGTCTTCACGCCGTGAGAGGGGGCTCTCTTGCTGCCCCCGGATGGGACATGAGCTTGGCTGACGACGTGACCGCTGCTCCCGCGCGCCTGCCACCGTCATTACTGCCGGCCCTCCCTTGGCCGTGTTGGCCGCCGCGTCAGGCTGGCGCTGCTGGGTCGCGCTGCTGGGTCGCCTCGAGTCGCGGTATTACTGTCGTCGTAGTCAGAGCGGGCGGCGGCGAGCCGCTCGTCAGTCTTCTGTTGCTCCGTAGGCCTCTCCCCCGTCGAGTGGGGTTGTTCGTACCTGCGGAGGGGGGAACCGGAGTTCCGTTTGTAATGGCACTTCGAATGCCAGGGTTTTTTGTTCATCGCGGCTTTCGGGGCCTGAACATGTATGTAATTACGGCACGGAGCCGTGTTTTTTCCTCATTTTCGAGCGCTAAGACTCGTCTGTTGATTATCTGAATCGCTTCACCAAGCATGAGTCGCCCCGTGTCAAGGTGACGAGTGAGGTATCCGTATCCCGGAGGCGTAGGAGTCCCTCGGCTCGGTCGGCCTTGCTGTCCGAGGCTCCTCTAGCTTAGTTAAAGAGACCCCTCGGCCGCTCTTCGATTAGCCGAGGCCAGGGGTAGCGATATCAGCATGAACAGAGGCGGAGTTGGCTCGAAAGTGAAACCTGGTTGGCCGGAGCCTAGTCGAGTTGTCCGTCAGCGGGACCGATGCCGGAGTTGATCAGCCTAGGCCTCGGACGGGGCCGGCGCCCTTGGAAGATGGTTGGCCGAGGCCCCGGGGGCAACCGGCCGAGCCGCCTGCTCGGGCCGGATTCCCGAAGAAGTCCCTGGCAGCGATTGCCCGGACGTGGTGATGACGTCGTCCTTCGGAGCAGAGAACCTCGGACCGCGTCACCGTCCGAGGCTAGGTCGGGCCTCGCTGAAGGTATCGTCGATGCCGAGGGTGTTGCTGCCCCCTTCCAGCGTCAAGACCCGAGCCTGCAGGGTCAAAGTGTCTTGTAGCGTGTGCCTTGTGCGGCCGCCGAGGCCAGAACACACACCCTCGCTGCGCTGTAAAGCTGCGTCTCTTTTCTTCTTGTTTCGAGTATCTAGACTTTTTGTCGATAACAGGGATGTTTGTGCGAGCGAAAGTTGCTTCTCGCGGAAGGTGATGAGTGAGGTATCCGTATCCCGGAGGCGTGGGAGTCCCTCGGCTCGGTCGGCCTTGCCGCTTACGCGTACTTTCACCCGTTCGTGAGGCCCTGTCACCGACTCGGTCGAGAAGGCTCGAAGGATCGCTTTGGCAGAAGGGCTTCCGAACGTAAAGACTTGTTCGATCCGCTGAGCCACTTTATCCGACCGCGAGTTACTTATCGCAGAAGGTGATGAGTGAGGTATCCGTATCCCGGAGGCGTAGGAGTCCCTCGGCTCGGTCAGCCTTGGCTGCTTACGTGTACTCCGTCGTTTCCAGGACTCACTTTTCGAAGTAGCCAAAGAGCACGAAAGATATTCTGGTAAAAGAGATCTTTTTTCGAGGAAAATTTTGACGCAGAGGGGGTCTCCCCCCTTTTAGCCCCCGAGGGAGGGTCGGGCTTTGCCGAGGCGAGGCCGACCCTTCCTTGATGACTAAACTTTGCGTGGGTGCGAGGTATATGAACGACTTGAAAACATCTTAAGGGAAAAAGCGACGTAGCTGTTGGATGTTCCAAGCGTTGTCGTAGACCTCGCCTTGGCTGTTAGCCAGCTTGTACGTTCTGGGCTTCAGAACTTTGGCGATGACGAATGGCCCCTCCCAGGGGGGCGTGAGCTTGTGCCTCCCTCGGGCGTCTTGCCGCAGCCGAAGCACCAGGTCGCCCACCTGGAGGTCTCGGGGTCGGACCCCTCGGGCGTGGTAGCGCCGCAGGGACTGCTGATACCGCGCCGAGTGTAGTAAGGCCCTGTCCCGAGTCTCTTCCAGCTGGTCCAGCGAGTCTTCTCGGCTAGCTTGGTTGCTTTGATCGTCGTAGGCCCTCGTCCTCGGGGAGCCGTATTCCAGGTCAGTGGGCAAGACGGCCTCGGCCCCGTAGACCAGGAAGAACGGCGTGAAACCCGTGGCTTGGCTTGGCGTTGTCCTCAGGCTCCAGACCACCGAGGGGAGTTCCTTCATCCATCGCTTGACAAACTTGTTGAGGTCGTTGTAAATCCGAGGCTTGAGCCCTTGTAGAATCATGCCGTTGACACGCTCTACTTGCCCATTCGACATGGGATGAGCTACGCCGGCCCAGTCCACCCGGATGTGGTGATCCTCGCAAAAATCCAAGAACTTTTTGCCGGTGAACTGGGTGCCGTTGTCGGTGATGATGGAGTTTGGGACCCCGAAGCGATGGATGATGTTGGTGAAGAACGCCACCGCCTGCTCGGACCTGATGCTGTTCAGGGGTCGGACCTCGATCCATTTGGAGAATTTGTCGATGGCGACCAGCAGGTGTGTGTAGCCCCAGGGCGCCTTCTGCAAGGGACCGACGAGGTCCAGACCCCACACAGCAAAGGGCCAGGTGATGGGTATCGTCTGCAGAGCCTGAGCGGGCAGGTGGGTCTGCTTCGCATAGAATTGACACCCTTCGCAGGTGCGGACAATTCTGGTGGCATCGGCCACCGCCGTTGGCCAGTAGAAGCCTTGCCGGAAAGCATTCCCGACGAGGGCTCGAGGTGCTGCATGATGGCCGCAAGCCCCCGAGTGTATCTCTTGCAGGAGTTCTTGACCTTCGGTGATGGAGATGCATCGCTGGAGGATGCCCGACGGGCTGCGGTGGTAGAGCTCCTTCTCATCGCCCAGCAAGACGAACGACTTGGCGCGTCGCGCCACCCGCCGAGCCTCGGCTTGGTCGAGGGGTAGCTCTCCTTGGCGGAGATATTGCAGGTACGGGGTTTGCCAGTCTTGGTCAGGCATGGCCCCGCTTCGCTCCTCCTCGATGCGCAGCGCCTCGCCCTCGGGGGCCGAGGGTACCTCGGGCTGAACCGAGGACGCCTCGGGATGGGCCGAGGGTACCTCAGGCTGGGCCGAGGGTACCTCGGGCTCGGGCACGTCATTGATCTTGACGGAGGGTTGGTGCAGATCCCGGGAGAAGACGTCTGGGGGAACCGTCGTTCGCCCCGAGGCTATTTTTGCCAGCTCGTCCGCAGTCTCGTTGTAGCGCCGAGCGATGTGGTTAAGCTCGAGCCCGTAGAACTTGTCTTCCAGGCGCTGAACTTCATCGCAGTAGGCCTCCATCTTCGGGTCGCGGCAGTGGGAGTTCTTCATGACTTGGTCGATGACGAGTTGCGAGTCGCCGCGAGCGTCGAGGCGTCGGACCTCTAGCTCGATGGCGATTCGCAATCCGTTGATCAGAGCTTCGTACTCAGCCACATTGTTGGACGCCGGAAAATGGAGGCGTAGCACGTAGCGTAGGTGTTTCCCGAGGGGCGAGATGAAGAGCAGGCCTGCGCCGGCTCCCGTCTTCATCAGCGACCCGTCGAAAAACATGGTCCAGAGCTCCGGTTGGATCGGAGCCGTCGGCAGCTGGGTGTCGACCCATTCGGCTACGAAGTCCGCCAAGACCTGGGACTTGATGGCCTTCCGAGGCGCGAACGAGATAGTCTCGCCCATGATTTCCACCGCCCACTTTGCAATCCTGCCCGAGGCCTCTCGGCACTGGATGATCTCCCCTAGGGGGAAGGATGACACCACAGTTACCGGGTGAGACTCGAAGTAGTGTCGCAACTTCCGCCTCATCAGGATCACTGCATACAGCAGCTTCTGGACTTGTGGGTAGCGGATCTTGGTTTCGGACAGTACTTCGCTGACGAAGTAAACTGGCCTCTGGACGGGCAATGCATGCCCCTCTTCTTGCCTCTCGACCACAATCGCGGCGCTAACCACCTGAGTGGTCGCGGCGACGTAGACCAAGAGGGCTTCTCCATCGGCTGGGGGTACCAAGATAGGCGCCTTTGTAAGAAGCGCCTTCAGGTTCCCGAGAGCTTCCTCGGCCTCAGGGGTCCAAGCGAAACACTCGGCCTTCCTTAACAGGCGGTACAGAGGCATACCTCTTTCGCCGAGGCGTGAGATGAAGCGGCTCAGGGCCGCGAGACATCCCATGACCCTCTGTACGCCTTTTAAGTCCTTTATGGGCCCCATGCCGGTGATGGCTGCGATCTTCTCCGGATTGGCTTCGATGCCCCGCTCGGAGACGATGAACCCCAAGAGCATGCCCCGGGGCACCCCGAAGACACACTTCTCGGGATTGAGCTTGACACCCTTTGCCTTGAGGCACCGGAATGTCACTTCAAGGTCGGAGAGGAGGTTGGAAGCCTTTCTCGTCTTGACTACGATGTCGTCGACGTAGGCCTCGACTGTGCGACCGATGTGTTCGCCGAACACATGGTTCATGCACCGCTGGTACGTCGCGCCCGCATTCCTCAAACCGAACGGCATGGTGACATAGCAGTACATGCCGAAGGGCGTGATGAAAGAAGTCGCGAGCTGGTCGGACTCTTTCATCCGGATTTGGTGATACCCTGAGTAGGCATCAAGGAAGGACAGGGTTTCGCACCCAGTAGTGGAATCCACGATCTGATCGATGCGAGGTAGAGGGTAGGGAACCTTCGGACATGCTTTGTTGAGACCAGTGTAGTCTACACACATCCGCCATTTCCCCCCTTTCTTTCTCACAAGCACAGGGTTGGCAAGCCATTCGGGATGGAATACCTCTTTGATGAACCCTGCTACCATTAGCTTGTGGATTTCTTCGCCTATCACTCTGCGCTTCTCCTCGTCGAATCGGCGCAGAGGCTGCCTGACGGGTCGGGCCCCGGCCCAAATATCCAGCGAGTGCTCGGCGACTTCCCTCGGTATGCCGGGCATGTCCGAGGGACTCCACGCAAAGACGTTGGCGTTTGCGCGGAGAAAGTCGACGAGCACTACTTCCTATTTGGGGTCGAGCCCGGATCCGATCCGGATCTGCTTGGAGGTGTCGCCACTGGGGTCGAGAGGGACGGCCTTAACCGTCTCCGCTGGCTCGAAGTTGCCAGCATGTCGCTTCACGTCTGGCACCTCTTTGGAGAGGTTCTCCAGGTCGGCGATGAGGGCCTCGGACTCGGCGAGGGCCTCGGCGTACTCCACGCACTCCACGTCGCATTCGAACGCGTGTTTGTACGTGGGGCCGACGGTGATGACCCCGTTGGGACCCGGCATCTTGAGCTTCAGGTAGGTGTAGTTGGGGACGGCCATGAACTTCGCGTAGCATGGCCTCCCCAATACCGCGTGGTAGGTTCCTCGGAACCTGACCACCTCGAACGTCAGAGTCTCCCTTCGGAAGTTGGATGGCGTTCCGAAGCAGACCGGAAGGTCGAGCCGTCCGAGGGGCTGGACGCGCTTCCCAGGAACGATCCCGTGGAAGGGCGCAGCGCCTGCTCGGACGGAGGACAGATCGACGCGCAGGAGCCTGAGGGTCTCGGCGTAGATGATGTTGAGGCAGCTGCCCCCATCCATCAGGACCTTGGTGAGCCTGACGTCGCCAACGATGGGGTCGACGACGAGCGGGTATTTCCCCGGGCTCAGCACGTGGTCGGGGTGGTCGGCTTGTCGGACCAGTCTAGGTAGACTGGCGCCGCCACCTTCACCGAGCAAACCTCCCGGCGCTCTTGCTTGCGATGCCGAGCCGAGGCATTCGCCGCATGCCCTCCGTAGATCATGAAGCAGTCGTGGACCTCGGGGAACTCTCCCGCTTGGTGATCTTCCTTTTTGTCGTCGTCGCGGGCCCTGCCACCCTCTGCGGGTGGCCCGGCCTTGTGGAAGTGGCGCTGAAGCATGACGCACTCTTCAAGGGTGTGCTTGACGGGCCCCTGATGATAGGGGCACGGCTCCTTGAGCATCTTGTCGAAGAGGTTGGCACCTCCGGGGGGCTTCCGAGGGTTCTTGTACTCGGCGGCAGCGACAAGGTCCGCGTCGGCGGCGTCGCGTTTCGCTTGCGATTTCTTCTTGCCTTTCTTCTTGGCGCCACGCGGAGTAGATGCCTCGGGAGCCTCTTCCGACGAGCGGCCCTGGGGCTGCTTGTCCTTTCGGAAAATGGCCTCGACCGCCTCCTGGCCAGAGGCGAACTTGGTGGCGATGTCCATCAGCTCGCTCGCCCTGGTGGGGGTCTTGCGACCCAACTTGCTCACCAGGTCGCGGCAGGTGGTGCCGGCAAGGAACGCGCCGATGACATCTGAGTCGGTGATGTTGGGCAGCTCGGTGCGCTGCTTCGAGAATCGCCGGATGTAGTCCCGAAGAGACTCTCCCGGCTGTTGTCGGCAGCTTCGGAGGTCCCAGGAATTCCTAGGGCGCACGTACGTGCCCTGGAAATTGCCGGCGAAGGCTTGGACCAAATCATCCCAGTTGGAGATCTGCCCCGGAGGCAGGTGCTCCAACCAGGCACGAGCAGTATCGGAAAGGAACAGGGGGAGGTTGCGGATGATGAGGTTGTCGTCGTCCGTTCCACCCAGTTGGCAGGCCAGGCGGTAGTCTGCGAGCCACAGTTCCGGTCTCGTTTCCCCCGAGTACTTTGTGATAGTAGCCAGGGGTCGGAAACGGGTCGGGAACGGCGCCCGTCGGATGGCCCGACTGAAGGCCTGCGGACCGGGTGGTTCGGGCGAGGGACTCCGATCCTCCCCGCTGTCGTAGCGTCCCCCACGCCTGGGGTGGTAGCCTCGGCGCACCCTTTCGTCGAGGTGAGCCCGACGGTCGCGACGATGGTGCTCGTTGCCGAGGTGGCCCGGGGCCGCAGGCGCGGTGTTGCGCGTGCGCCCGGTGTAGACCGAGGCTTCCCGCATGAATCAGGAAGTCGCAGCATGAGGTTCCGAGGGGTATCCCTGCCTTCGGGAGGCAGAGCTCTCGGCCCGTCGGGCCACAGCGCCTTCCAGGAGATTCTTGAGCTCTCCCTGGATTCGCCGACCCTCGGTGGTTGATGGCTCCGGCATCGCGCGGATGAGCATCGCTGCGGCTGCCAGGTTCTGACCGACCGCGCTGGATGCGGGAGGTGGCCTGACCCTGACGTCGTTGGCGACGCGGTGCTGGAAACCCTGGGGAAGGTGACGTATTTCTCCGACCGGGGGCTGGCCCGCCCATACCTGCCCGACATCCCGGCGGATCGACTCAAGCGCTCCTGCTCCCTCGTCGAGCCTGGCCTGCGCCCCGCGGACTTGCTCGAGCTGTGGGTCGTGACCCCCCGCTGGAACGGGGACCAAAGCTAGCTCCCGCGGGATGTCAGCGCGAGGCACCGGCCTAGGGGGGTCACCGTCCTCCGGCATGCCGAGATGGTTGCCTTCGGAGGGATCCCCTAGCTCGACGTGGAAACATTCGCGGCTTGGGCCGCAGTCCTTGTCGTCAAGGCTGCGGCTACCGTCGGAACAGCCGGAGAGGCAGTAGTCACATGCGGTCATGAAGTCCCGCATGGCACTGGGGTTGCCAAATCCAGAGAAATCCCAACAGATGCTGGGAGCGTCATCTTCCTCGGACCCAGAGGGCCCGTAGGTCGAGACGTCCGTCAATCGGTCCCAAGGCGACCGCATACGAAACCCCAGAGGGGTTGCACTCGCCTCAACGAGAGCGCCCGCCAAAGCGAGGTCGCTAGGCGGGTTGAGGCCGAGTCGAAATGACGTAGGATGGGAATCAGTTAGTACCTTTTGGTCGACGAGGAGCGACAGAGTCACGTCAGGGACTGATTGCGCCGTCGTCTTGGGTACGAGGGCGACGTCCTGCAGGCCCTCCGCGAGCGTGCTGGTGTCGTCCACTTGCTCGGGATTGGCGTGTCGAGGGGGGACGACGCTCGCCTCCGTCTCAGACGCGAGGTTGACGCCCGACGCATCCCCCGTTGGAGCGCTGGGGACGTCGATTCGCTCGACAACCGACGAAGCGCGGCCTCCCGCTTGGCCTTGGTTGCCCCGCCTCCTCCTCCCATGGTGGGGGAGAGGACGGGGCGAGCTCAAATGTCGTTCTCCCACCACGCGGGGAAGATGTCGCCGATTCCGCCGCCGGCGGGCGGGTTGTCGGCCGCCATTGTCGTTGTCGCGCGGCGGTGGAAGGAGTATCATGTCGTAGCTGCCGTCGAGGGACATGAACTCAAGACTCCCGAAACGGAGCACCGTCCCGGGTTGGAGAGGTTGTTGGAGACTGCCCATCTGGAGCTTGACGGTAAACTGCTCGTCAACACGCAGCAGGCCCCTACCTGGCGCGCCAACTGTCGGCGTTTCGAGACCGGGGGGTCCCTAAGCCGACGAGTGAGTGTGCCGCGTGCCCCAGCCCAGATGGGTCGAGCGCGTGGGCGAGCACGAAGGGGGGAAAGGAGCGAGGAGGGCGGAGTCCGGCGAGAGAGAGAGAGATGGGAATCCCGCGGCCTTCGTGTTCGTCCCGCGCCCAGGTCGGGTGCGCTTGCAGTAGGGGGTTACAAGCGTCCACGCGGGTGAGGGAAGCGAGCGGCCCCGAGAGAGCGCATGTCTCGTCCTCGTCCCCGCGCGGCCAACCTTCTCTAAGAAGGCCCTGGTCCTTCCTTTTATAGGCGTAAGGAGAGGATCCAGGTGTACAATAGGGGTGTAGCAGAGTGCTACGTGTCTAGCCGGGGAGAGCTAGCGCCCTGGGTACATGCCAATGTGGCAGCCGGAGAGATCTTGGCACCCAGCTGGTGTGGTGTCGTGGCTGTCGGAGAAGCAACGGAGCCTGGCGGAGGGACAGCTGTCGGAGTGGTTGTGTCCTTGCTGACGTCCCCCTGCTTCCGTAAGAGAGCTGAGAGTCGCCGTCGTCACAGGGCATGCGGGGCGCCATCATTGCATATCTGGCGGAGCTAGCCAGATGGGACACCGGTCTTGTTCTCTGCGGCCCGAGTCGGCTCGGGGCAGGGTGATGATGGCGCTTCCTGTTGACGTGGCTGGCCTGTGCCCTAGGTTGGGCGACGTGGAGGCTCCTCCGAAGTCGAGGTCGAGTCTGTCCTTCATGGCCGAGGCCGAGTCCGAGCCCTTGGGTCGGGCGAGGCGGAGGTCGTCGGCAGAGGCCAGGGCGGTGTCCGAGCCCTGGGGTCGGGTGAAGCGGAGTTCGTCGTCTTCTAGGGCTGAGCCCGAGTCCGAGCCCTGGGTCGGGCGGAGCGGAGTTCGCCGTCTTCCGAGCCTTAGCCCGAGTCCGAGCCCTGGGTCGGGCGGAGCGGAGTTCGCCGTCTTCCGAGCCTTAGCCCGAGTCCGAGCCCTGGGTCGGGCGGAGCGGAGTTCGCCGTCTTCCGAGCCTTAGCCCGAGTCCGAGCCCTGGGTCGGGCGGAGCGGAGTTCGCCGTCTTCCGGGTCTTAGCCCGAGTCCGAGCCCTGGGTCGGGCGGAGCGGAGTTCGCCGTCTTCCGAGCCTTAGCCCGAGTCCGAGCCCTGGGTCGGGCGGAGCGGAGTTCGCCGTCTTCCGGGTCTTAGCCCGAGTCCGAGCCCTGGGTCGGGCGGAGCGGAGTTCGCCGTCTTCCGGGGCTGAGCCCGAGTCTGAGCCCTGGGTCGGGCGGCGCTTCCTACGGCGCCTTTGGCAGGGCCTGGCTTCCTTTGTCGTTAAATGCTCCTGCGACTCGGTCGGTCGGCGCGACGATTTAGTCAGGGTTGCTTCTTGGCGAAGGCAAGGCCTCGGGCGAGCCGGAGATGTGTCCGCCATTAAAGGGGGGCCTCGGGCGAGGCGGAAACCCCTCGGGGTCGGCTGCCCTTGCCCGAGGCTAGGCTCGGGCGAGGCGTGATCGAGTCGCTCGTATGGACTGATCCCTGACTTAATCGTACCCATCAGGCCTTTGCAGCTTTATGCTGATGGGGGTTACCAGCTGAGAATTAGGCGTCTCGAGGGTACCCCTAATTATGGTCCCCGACAGCGCTCTACACATGTCGAACATCACCCCTTTGCAGACCAAATACTCTAACTTGCTAGATGAGTGCGACGAGTTGAGATCTAGGTCTATCCTGTTGGGTGCGTGTACCATTTGTCCTGGCTTGCAGTCTGAGCTAGCAGATAGAGACGCTAGGATATCTTTGCTTGAGAAGGCTAGCTCAGTGAGTGCCCCTGCACCTGCGCAGTGTGCACTTTGTGAGGGTTTGCAATCTGCCCTTGAGTCCTACAGACACGACAAGACAAGAATCGAGGAAGAAAACACATACCTTCGATCTATCTTGAGTTGGGTGTCGTGTAGTGAGCCCCAGTTGGGCATGATGGTCAGTCAGTTCAAGACAGGAACTGGCGGACCGGGGTTAGGCTTTGCTACTAAGGATGAGAGTGTCGCTCTCTTTGGGAAGGTTGGTGAGTGCAGTGGTTTGACACCTTCAGAGAAACCTTCATCCACTCCCAAGCTTATCAAAACCGCCTTTGCTAAGCCTGTCACCCCTATGAGAGATGGTGTGATTGATGAACCTATGAGAGATCCTCCTCACAAACAAGTGTGGCTTCCAAAACCTAACCATCTTAGGAACACACTTGACACCTTTACTGACATCTCTAGCGATCCCCTTCCTAGAGCCCCTCAGCCATCCGAAAAGAAAATCCTCTTCCACAAACAAAATCCACCCAAGAGAGAGGTGAGGTACCATTGTGAGAGGGATGGGCATCTAGCTTCTTTTTGCTTTAGGAGGAAGAGAGATGAGTGGCGGGTTTCTTAGTCGAGCAGGAAGGACATGCACCGCCCCTCTCATGGTGTTCATGCTCAGCCTGTTCAGAGACGTCCTGGGAGGCCTAGAGGTGTTTTGCCTCTTGCCGCTAGGTCTCAGGCAGTGAGACTATGTGGTGGTCGTGCCCAACGGAATGCTTGCTGGTCGTGTATCATATGGCCAAGGACCATGTGACAGAGGTTTTGGTTCATACTTCCCCAGCGGACCACAATTTTCTTCTTGTGGTGATCGCTTCCCTTCGGGACCGAGGATGTTTGGTGTTTTCCCTAACACTTTTCAGGGGCAAATATCGTAGCACTGGTATTCTTCACAGTTTACTTACCCCAGTGTTGTGCCATTTGCTCACCCCATGTCTTACTATTGATGCAGGACGGAGGCCTGGAGAACACATGGCTCATGGACTCCGGTTGTTCACGCCACATGACCGAAAACTCAAAATGGTTCTCCAGCCTCGACCCCGTGATTGGTAAGGAATACATCACATTCGGGGATAAGTCAAGAGGTAAGGTTGTTTCTCGTGGCACCATTCGGGTGAACGAGAGCTTTATTCTCAAGGATGTTGCTTTGGTCTCGAATCTGCATTTCAATCTACTTTCAGTTTCGCAACTCCTTGAGGATGACTATGAAGTGCGCTTTAAAAAGGGCTTGTCTCGAGTTTTGGATGCCCGTGGGGATCTTATTTGCCAGATTTCCCCTTTTGGTCGAGTTTTCAGTGCTGATTTTTCACATTCTTCTGGCCCTTCTCGATGTTTGTTGGAAGGAGCTTCCTCTTCTCTTTGGAAGTGGCATAGGAGGCTAGGTCACTTGAGCTTTGATCTTTTGTGTCGTTTGAGCTCACTTGACCTCATCCAAGGATTGCCTAAATTAAAATTTGAGAAAGATCTTGTCTGTCACCCTTGTCGTCATGGCAAAATGATTGCCGCTTCCCATTCCCCGGTCACCAAGGTGATGACCTGGCATCCTAGCGAATTGCTTCATATGGACACTGTTGGTCCGGCCAGGGTTTGCTCTTTTGGAGGGAAGTGGTATGTGCTTGTGGTTGTCGACGACTTCTCTCGCTACTCTTGGGTGTTCTTTATGATGGTGAAGGATGAGGCTTTTACTCATGCTCGAGATTTGATTCTTTGATTGCAAAATGAGTTTCCTAAAAATGCCATGAGAACTATACGCAGTGACAATGGCACAGAATTCAAAAATACTCAATTTGCAACCTTTTGTGCTTCTTTGGGACTCGAGCATCAGTTTTCCTCTCCGTATGTGCCCCAGCAGAATGGTATTGTTGAATGCAAAAATCGGACCCTTGTTGAGATGGCCAAGATGATGCTTGATGAGCATAGGACTCCTAGGCGTTTTTGGGCCAAAGCGATCAACACTGCTTGCCATGTGTCCAATCGCATCTTTCTTCGGGCTTTTCTAAACAAAACTTCTTATGAGTTGTGATTTGGACGGCCACCCAAGGTCAGTCATTTCAGGGTATTTGGCTACAGATGCTTTGGGCTAAAACAGGGTAATTTGGACAAGTTTGAGTCCCGGTCTTCTGATGGGGTTTTTCTGGGTTATGCATTACATTCTCGTGCTTATCGTGTTCTTAACCTAGAGACTAACCGCATTATGGAGACTTGTGAGGTTACATTCGATGAGACTGCACCTTGTCCATCCCCTGTCTTTGAGCTTGCAGGTCCAGATCAGATGAGACAGACCATCTTTATGGAGGAGGAGCACGACGATGCCGATTGGGTTGCTCTCGAGCCAACTCCACCGGTCGCCCCAGTCGAACCTGCTTCCACTACTACGGCTGACGGACCCGACCCCACTCCTTCCACCACTTGGGGTCCGCTCGAGCCAGCTCCTGCTGAGACTGGAGGAGTTGAAGCTACTGTTGAGGGGGAGGCCACTTCCTCAAGGGAGGCTCCACAACATATTCAGCACTGTCACCCACCTCAGCAGATGATCGGGGAGCTTCATGAGCGAGTCACTCGCTCTAGGTCACAACACATTTCTCATTTTGCTCACTCAGCTTTTCTTGCTACTTTTGAGCCCCGAGATGTTGGACATGCTTTATCTGATCCTAACTGGGTTAATGCTATGCATGAGGAGCTTGAAAATTTTGAAAGAAATCAGGTTTGGGTTTTGGTGCCACCTCTTTCTAACTACCATCCCATCGGTACAATAGTTCACCTTGTTCACTTGTGAGTGACACTTAGTTGATTTCCTGCTTACTATATGCTTAGTGTTGTCTTTGTGGTGAACATCTCTTTGAAATGCTTAAAACTGATTCAAAATACTTACACTTCACATATCTTGTGCATATGCCCAGTTTGAGCATCTGCTAGCACGTGCATTTTATTGCTGCACACTTAGCACAGCACCGCTTAGAACATTTTTTTACACTCTGGCTGGTATACTTCTGAAGCTCATGCATTTTCTCTATTTCATACTCTTTGTTGCATTTCTGTTTGTAGGAAACGGGAGACACCTAAGAGGGGGGAGTGAATTAGGACTTCTAAAACTTTCGCTAAACTAGGCCACAAATAGATCTCTAGAGCAAAACCTATGCAAATAGTCAAACTAGAATGTGCAAACTAGGTTTTGTCTAAGTGTTGCTATCTCTACCGCAATGGCTAAGTTTCAATCTACACTAAATAAGTATGTATACAAGATTGAAACTTAAATGCATAATATAAATGCGGAAACTTAAAGAGCAAAGTAGAGAAGCAAACTCTCATGGATGACGCCGGTATTTATACTGAGGTATCCGGAACCGCGCAAGGTCCCGACTAATCCTCGTTGGTGCCCCTACACAAAGGGAAGCCCACGCGAGGGACAAGCACCTCGGTCGAGTAACTCCATAGAGAGTCGCGGGCCTTCTCCACACGCAAGTGGTGCTCCGCTTCCGGCTTCTCTCGGACGCTCCCCACCGTCTCCACTATCGAGCTTCCGGCCGAAACGTCGCGGGCCTTGTTCCCTCCGGTACACGGTGGCGGCCGTGACACAAACACGGTTGTCACGATCTCGCAAGACCCTCGCCCCACTTGGTACAATTACAACGGTCTACGCAAAGAGCCGAGGGGTTGTGTGGTTTTTCTAGACTCACTCAACTAACTAGGATTCGCCTAGAGCAAGCGCTAATGTGGTCTAACTAACCTAAGCACTTCGCAAAGCACCTACGCTAATCACCGAGTGATTCTATTAAGCACTTGGGTGTTTGAGCACTTGGAAATGTCTACAATATGCCTTGGTATGTTGCTATTGGGCTCCCACACCTGGAAATGGCCGGTTGGGGGTGTATTTATATCCCCCAACACAAATAGAGCCGTTGAAGAAAAGCTGCTACTTTCTGCGGCACACCGAATAGTCCGGTGGTGCACCAGACAACGCACTGTAGCCTGTCCGGTGCGCCTAGCCGTTGCCCGGTCAGAGCAGGTGACCGTTGGCGCCGCAGGCTTTCCACACCGGACAGTCCGGTCCTCACACCGGACAGTCCGGTGTGCCACCGGACAGTTCGGTGCTCCACGCACAGACAATCCGCAGGTAGCACACTTGGACTTTTCTTGGATCTTTTTTAATGTCTTCTTCAGAGGTGTTGCTTTCCTCAATTCCTTAGTCCAAGTTAATCTTGCATCCTGTGAACTATAAACACAAACACTAGAAAACTTATTAGTTCACGGATTGTGTTGATCATCAAACACCAAAACTCAATTAGCCAAATGGTCCGGGGTCCATTTTCCTTACAATCTCCCCTTTTTTGGTGATTGATGACAACACAACCAAAGCAAGCAAATATTACAAACATTTGAATATAAATATACAATCTACTTGCTAGGATGCATGTTTGTCCCCATAATGTGAGATTATGGACTTAAGCCTCCCCCTAACTTCATAATTCACTTACTTCCTATTTTTGGACTAAATAACCAAAACCACTTGAAAACCCATTTGTAGATTTTAAAATTTTAAATTGGTGATGTTTGGTGTTTGATATAGTTTTCATTGCTTTGATCCCTAAACTTCTCCCCCTTTGGCATCAACCACCGAAAAGGAAGACATTAAAAGCATGTAGGAAGTAAATAAAAAATTTGCCCTCAAATGATTACCCCCCTAAACGAGTGTTCTCTTTTAGAGAGAAAATTTCTCCCCTTTTTAGAGACGAAGAAATACTCCCCCTGACAGAGATCTTCTACCTTTAGGAAAAAGCATGTGAAAATTAGAGGTGCAAGACATGATTTGAAAAGACTAACTTCCCTTATGCATAGGTAACAGAATATGAGTTAACCACTTATGCATTTTTAGCAACATGGAAGTATATGATATGAAATATAGTCTAATCAAATATTGGAGAAGACATGTAAATGATACTAGATGTAGTCTCAAAAGATACCGATTGAAATTCAATGGCGAGCTTGAGAGACATGAGAGTTCTTGGAGATTTTGCAGTGGAAGATTGTTGTCTTTCTCCGGGGACCTCATTTTCCTTACAATGAGACTATCACATGAAATAGACTTGAAAAGGTGTTAGTCTCAAAGTATTGGATTATAGAGTAATCTCCCCCTGAAGGTGTGCATAGAAGTTTTGAATACTTGCAGGAGACATGCACTTTGATTTGATATTAAGAGGGGCAAATCATCTGTAATCCGAACTTTGGCACATATAAGTTAAATGATACAAATTGTAGAATATAAGCGTTTTACACTTGTAGCATTTGAGAATATCAATTGATGTATCATTTACTATGGAGTGAAATAGAAGCTATGTGTCGTGCTTAAATAAACGTTTTAAGCCATGTAGGTTTGCTTAAGTATATGAATTGAAAGCAAGCAATCCTACCATGTGATTCACCTAGTGTTGGGGGTATGCTTCGTAGCTGAAGATCCTAAAGAAATGAACACCTTCGGCAAATTCTCTCCAAAGCAGCGCCGAAGCTATCGACTATAAAGCTTCGGCATAGTGACATATCTCCAGACGAAGGGGTGAACCGACTTAAAGATGAAATGACTTAAAGACCCATAATATTCTGTGTCATTATTGTAGTTCATTGTAAAGGGTATAAATGTAATTATATACAGGCTGTGAGCTGTGCCTATAAATAGGTGAACAGTACCCCTGTACTGTTCATGTGCTTTCCTGTAATCACATATTGGACATTTGTTTTTGCTTCACGCTGGTATTTTTGCTTTCCTTCAAGCCGAAGGTACATTTGTAATTCATTATCATTTTTACAATAATGAAATAGAAATAAGTTAATAATAATAATAATAATGTGTTTAAATTATTTTGCATATTTTTTTACCCTTCCTCATTATTTGTCGTGTTTATGAAGGTATAACCTTCATAACCTTCGTCCGGAATCCATTATATCCTGAGGGAAATAATGTTTCGAAGGACGAAGGACTTTAACATTTAACAGTTTTTATGTTGCCTTGTTCTTGATTTATAGCATTTGAGAACAAGTCCCCAACATTGGCGCCCACCTCCGATGAACTCACTTCCACTTTTTTGAGCTGATGGCTTCGATCAAGAATCAAGCTGGAACTGCTTCGGCTCCGAAGCTGGTTCTCCCGATAACAGGCGGTTCATGCTCAGAGCTGGCCAATAAGAAACAGAAGAAGGAGGCACAGAGAAGAGTACAACATGTAGGGGTACAAGGACCCTTCATCAAATCAAGATGGTCTCACATCCCAATTACCTTTTCTCAAGAGGATCTTCAGCTCAAGAATTACCCACACAATGATGCTATGGTTATCTCTTGTGTGATCAAAGGATTTCTGGTCCATAATGTTTTGGTTGATACAGGCAGTGCAGCTGATATCATATTTGCTAAGGCCTTCAGATAGATGCAAGAGCCCGAAGACAAGATTCATGATGCCACACATCCCCTTTGTGGCTTCGGAGGAAGGCAGATTGTAGCACTCGGAAAAATCACAATGCCAGTAACCTTCGGATATATCAACAACACAAGGACTGAACAAGTTGTATTCGATATTGTTGACATGGAATACCCTTACAATGCAATCATTGGTCGTGGTACTCTCAATGCCTTCGAAGCAATTCTTCATCCAGCATATCTTTGCATGAAGATACCTTCAGACCAAGGACCCATTGCTATTCATGGAAGTCAGGAAGCTGCCAGAAGGGCCGAAGGAAACTGGACAGACTCAAAAGCAATTCACAACATAGATGGAGCTGAAGCTTGTGAGCAATACAAGTTCAGAAGGGAGAAAGCTGCTTCGGCCGATCAGCCGAAGCCCATGCTCCTATGCGAAGAAATAGCAGAGCAGAAGGTGCTGTTGGGATCTCAACTGTCCGAGGAATAGGAGAAAACCTTGATAAGGTTTCTGTTCAACAACAAAGATGTTTTTGCATGGTCAGCTAATGATCTTTGCGGAGTTAACAGGGATGTTATTGAACACTCGCTCAATGTTGATCCATCCTTCAGACCCAGAAAGCAGAGGCTTCGAAAGATGTCTGATGACAAGGCCGAAGGTGCTCGAAATGAAGTGAAAAGACTCCTTAGTGCCGGAGTTATCAGAGAGGTAAAATACCCAGAATGGTAAATGGAGGATGTGTATCGATTTTACTGATCTCAACAAGGCCTATCCGAAGGACGAATTTCCATTGCCAAGGATAGATTCCCTAGTTGATGCAGCAGCTTCATCAGAGCTTATGAGTCTGCTGGATTGTTATTCAGGCTATCATCAAATTTGGATGAAGAAGGAGGATGAGCCGAAGACCAGCTTCATAACCCCTAGTGGGACATATTGTTACCTTCGGATGCCTGAGGGGCTCTGAGAGCACCTAGAGGGGGGGGGTGAATAGGTGATCCTGTAAAAACTTAACTTATAGCCACAAAAACTTGTTAGAGGTTAGCACAATAATTGCCAAGTGGCTAAAGAGAAGATCTTGCACAATACGACAATCACAGAGAATTCAACACAGAGGAGACACGGTGATTTATCCCGTGGTTCGGCCAAGTACAAAACTTGCCTACTCCACGTTGTGGCGTCCCAATGGACGAGGGTTGCAATCAACCCCTCTCAAGCAGTCCAAAGACCCACTTGAATACCACAGTATTTTGCCTTGCTTATCTTTATCCCACTTGCGAGGAATCTCCACAAATTGGAGTCTCTCGCCCTTACACTTAAGATTCACAAAGAAGCACGGAGTAAGGGAGGGAAGCAACACACACAAATCCACAGCGAAACGCGCACACACACGGCCAAGATTCGAGCTCAAAGACTATCTCACAGTTTCTCACAAGAACAGAGCTCGAATCACTTAGAATCACAAACGAATGCGCAAAGACTGAGTGTGGATGATCAAGAATGCTCAAGAGTTGCTTGGTGTCCTCCTCCATGCGCCTAGGGGTCCCTTTTATAGCCCCAAGGCAGCTAGGAGCCGTTGAGAGCAAATCTGGAAGGCTGATCTTGCCTTCTGTCGTCGGGCGCACCGGACAGTCCGGTGCACACCGGACAGTGTCCGGTGCCCGATTCCTTTCCTTAAATGGCGAAGCCGACCGTTGCAGATGCGGGAGCCGTTGGCGCACCGGACATGTCCGGTGCACACCGGACAGTCCGGTGCCCCCTTCCGACCGTTGGCTCGGCCACGTGTCCTGTGCTGATTGCGCGGCCGACCGTTGGTCCTGGCCGACCGTTGGCTCACCGGACAGTCCGGTGCACACCGGACAGTCCGGTGAATTTTAGCCGTACGCCGTCAGCAAATTTCCGAGAGCGGCCTCTTCGGCTGGGGCAGCCTGGCGCACCGGACACTGTCCGGTGCACCACCGGACAGTCCGGTGCACCACCGGACAGTCCGGTGCCCCAGACCGAAACAGCCTCTTGGCTGTACACAGCCAAGTCTTCTCTTCTCTTCTTCTTTCTGTTTCTAACACTTAGACAAGTATATTAGTACACAAAACCAATGTACTAAGACTTAGAAACATACCTTTGTTGTAGATTTGCACTTTGTTCATTCATGGGCATTGGTTCACATCTAAGCACTTGTGTTGACACTTAATCACCAAAATACTTAGAAATGGCCAAAGGGCACATTTCCCTTTCAATCTCCCCCTTTTTGGTGATTTATGCCAACACAACATAAAGCAACTAGAACAAGTGCAAAATCACTTCAAATAAAAACTCAAATTGGTTTTGATTCAATTTTGACATATATGGATCATCCTTTGCCACCACTTGGTTTGTTTTTGCAAATCAAACTCAAATCTCAATTTCTATGTCAAACACACATGTTGAGGCATAAAGAGAGTCATTCCAAAAGAGATTGATCAAGGATTTCAAAAACTCCCCCTATTTCCCATAATCAACACTTCTCCCCACAAGAAGCCAACTTTTGACAATAGAGACAATAAGAGACAATAAAAGCTTTTGACAAAACAAAAACTCACAAAAACTCTATTCTACTATTTTCAAAATCTCTCAAGTGGTAGCTGATCCATTTATTACTTTGGCCTTTATTTTCTCCCCCTTTGGCATCAAGCACCAAAACGGGATCAATTTTGGCCTTTTAACCCCATTGCCTCACCAAAGTCTTCAATTAAGAGCATATGGCAATAAGATTTCATGAGATGAACTTGGAATTAGTTACCCTCTCATCGGAGTGCAGTGGAAGTCTTTCATGGTCCAAGTCCACCTTTTCCCTTTCAATCCTCCTTCGAGACTAAATTATCAAACTCAAGCACATGGTTAGTCTCAAAGGGTCAAGTTGTAACACATCTCCCCCTAAACATGTGCATCACTTTGCAACGGACTTGTGAGGTCCAGGGAGTGTTTGTACAACTTGAGCACCATAATAAGCAACAAAATGCAAAAAGTAACATGATCAAAAGCATAAGTACATGTATGCTACAATTCAATCCAGGTTCCGCGAATCTATGACATTTAGCTCACTACGCAACCTGCAAAAGGTCTTCTCATCTAGAGGCTTAGTGAAGATATCGGCTAGCTGGTTCTCGGTGCTAACATGAAACACTTCGATATCTCCCTTTTGCTGGTGGTCTCTCAAAAAGTGATGCCGGATGTCTATGTGCTTTGTGCGGCTGTGCTCAACAGGATTCTCCGCCATGCGGATAGCACTCTCATTGTCACATAGGAGTGGGACTTTGCTCAGATTGTAGCCAAAGTCCCGGAGGGTTTGCCTCATCCAAAGTAGTTGCGCGCAACACTGACCTGCGGCAACGTACTCGGCCTCAGCGGTGGATAGGGCAACGGATGTTTGTTTCTTAGAGTTCCATGACACCAGGGACCTTCCTAAGAATTGGCACGTCCCCGATGTACTCTTCCTATCGACCTTACATCCAGCATAGTCGGAGTCTGAGTATCCAACTAAGTCAAAGGTAGACCCCTTTGGATACCAGAGCCCGAAGCAAGGCGTAGCAACCAAATATCTAAGAATTCGCTTCACCGCCACTAAGTGACACTCCTTAGGATCGGATTGAAATCTAGCACACATGCATACGCTAAGCATGATATCCGGTCTACTAGCACATAAGTAAAGCAAAGAACCTATCATTGACCGGTATGCTTTTTGATCAACGGACTTACCTCCTTTGTTGAGGTCGGTGTGTCCGTCGGTCCCCATCGGAGTCTTTGCGGGCTTGGCGTCCTTCATCCCAAACCGCTTTAGCAGATCTTGCGTGTACTTCGTTTGGGAGATGAAGGTGCCGTCCTTGAGTTGCTTCACTTGGAACCCAAGGAAGTAGTTCAACTCGCCCATCATCGACATCTCGAATTTCTGCGTCATCACCCTGCTAAACTCTTCACAAGACTTTTGGTTAGTAGAACCAAATATTATGTCATCGACATAAATTTGGCACACAAACAAATCACCATCACATGTCTTTGTAAAAAGAGTTGGATCGGCCTTCCCAACCTTGAAAGCATTAGCAAGTAAAAAGTCTCTAAGGCATTCATACCATGCTCTTGGGGCTTGCTTAAGTCCATAGAGCGCCTTAGAGAGCTTACACACATGGTCGGGGTACCGTTCATCCTCGAAGCCAGGGGGTTGCTCCACGTACACTTCCTCCTTGATTGGTCCATTGAGGAAAGCGCTCTTCACATCCATTTGGTACAACCTGAAAGAATGGTGAGCGGCATATGCTAGCAAGATACGAATGGACTCTAGCCTAGCCACAGGAGCGAAAGTCTCCTCAAAGTCCAAACCTGTGACTTGGGCATAACCTTTTGCCACAAGTCGAGCCTTGTTCCTCGTCACCACCCCGTGCTCGTCCTGTTTGTTGCGGAACACCCACTTGGTTCCCACAACATTTTGCTTCGGACGAGGCACCAGTGTCCAAACTTCATTGCGCTTGAAGTTGTTGAGCTCCTCCTGCATGGCCAATACCCAATCCGGATCTAGCAAGGCCTCCTCTACCCTGAAAGGCTCAATAGAAGAGACAAAGGAGTAATGCTCACAAAAATTAACTAATCGAGATCGAGTAGTTACTCCCTTGCTAATGTCACCCAGAATTTGATCGACGGGATGATCCCTTTGAATCATCGCTCGAACTTGGGTTGGAGGTGCCGGTTGCGCTTCTTCCTCCATCACTTGATCATCTTGTGCTCCCCCTTGATCAAGCGCCTCCACTTGAGGTACCTGTTCGTCATCTTCGGTTGGGGGATGCACCATAGTTGAGGAAGAAGGTTGATCTCGTTCATCTTGTTCCTGTGGCCGTACTTCTCCAATCGCCATGGTCCGTATAGCTGCCGTCGGAACATCTTCTTCATCTACATCATCACAATCAACAACTTGCTCTCTTGGAGAGCCATTAGTCTCATCAAATACAACGTCGCTAGAGACTTCAACCAAACCCGATGATTTGTTGAAGACTCTATACGCCTTTGTATTTGAGTCATAACCTAACAAAAACCCTTCTACAGCTTTGGGAGCAAACTTAGAATTTCTACCTTTCTTCACTAGAATGTAGCACTTGCTCCCAAATACACGAAAGTAAGATACATTGGGTTTGTTACCGGTTAGAAGCTCATACGAAGTCTTCTTGAGGAGGCGATGGAGGTAGACCCTGTTGATGGCGTGACAAGCCGTGTTCACGGCTTCCGACCAGAAACACTCGGGGGTCTTGAATTCTCCAAGCATTGTCCTCGCCATATCGATTAGCGTCCTGTTCTTCCTCTCTACCACACCATTTTGCTATGGTGTGTAGGGAGCGGAGAACTCGTGCTTGATCCCTTCCTCCTCAAGGAATTCCTCCACTTGAAGGTTCTTGAATTCGGACCCGTTGTCGCTCCTTATCTTCTTTACCTTGAGCTCAAACTCATTTTGAGCTCTCCTGAGGAAGCGCTTGAGGGTCCCTTGGGTTTCAGACTTATCCTGCAAAAAGAACACCCAAGTGAAGCGGGAAAAATCATCAACAATAACTAAACCATACTTACTCCCTCCTATGCTCAGATAGGCGACAGGTCCGAAGAGGTCCATATGCAGCAGCTCCAGGGGTCTTGAAGTGGTCATCACGTTCTTGCTGTGATGCGCTCCTCCCACTTGTTTACCTGCTTGACAAGCTGCACAAGGTCTATCTTTTTTGAAATGCACGTTAGTCAAACCTATCACGTGTTCTCCCTTTAGAAGCTTGTGAAGGTTCTTCATCCCCACATGTGCTAAGCGGCGATGCCACAGCCAGCCCATGCTAGTCTTAGCTATTAAGCATGCATCTAGACCGGCCTCTTCTTTTGCAAAATCAACTAAATAAAGTTTGCCGTCTAATACACCCTTAAAAGCTAGTGAACCATCACTTCTTCTAAAGACAGACACATCTACATTTGTAAATAGACAGTTATAACCCATATGACATAATTGACTAACAGATAGCAAATTATATCCAAGACTCTCTACTAAAAATACATTAGAGATAGAATGCTCATTAGAAATCGCAATTTTACCTAACCCCTTTACCTTGCCTTGATTCCCATCACCGAATATAATTGAATCTTGGGAATCCTTATTCTTGACGTAGGAGGTGAACATCTTCTTCTCCCCCGTCATATGGTTTGTGCATCCGCTATCAATAATCCAGCTTGAACCCCCGGATGCATAAACCTGCAAGGCAAATTTAGGCTTGGGACTTAGGTACCCAACTCATGTTGGGTCCTACAAGGTTAGCACAAATATTCTTAGGGACCCAAATGCAAGTTTTATCTCCCTTGCATCTTGCCCCTAACTTTCTAGCAACAATTTTCTTATCCTTTCTACAAATAGCAAAGGAAGCATTTAGAGCACAATAAATTTCGGAAGGTTCATTCACTACTTTCCTAGGAGCATTATGAACTACATTTCTCCTAGGCATTTGGTGAACAGCATTTCTTCTAAACACATTTCTACCATGCATAACATGAGAACTAGAAGCAGTCATAGCATAAGAGTCATAAGCATGTGAATCAAAAACATCATTACTTCTAAAAGCATTTCTAGAGTATCTCCTATCATAGTACATGAAAGCATGATTCTTCTTAACACTATTAGCCATAGGAGCCTTCCCTTTCTCCTTGGTGGAGATAGGAGTCTTATGGCTTGTTAAGTTCTTGGCTTCTCTCTTGAAGCCAAGACCATCCTTAATTGAGGGGTGTCTACCCACTGTGTAGGCATCCCTTGCAAATTTTATTTTATCAACTTCACTCTTGCTAGTCTTAAGTTGAGCATTAAGACTAGCCACTTCATCATTTAGTTTTGAAATTGAAACTAAGTGTTCACTACAAGCATTAACATCAAAATCCTTACACCTAGTGCAATTTGTAATATTTTCAACACACGAGTTACTTGCTACTTCTAGTTTAGCAGTTAAAACATTAATTTCACCTTTTAAAGAAGAAATGGTTTCATTACAAGTAGAAAGTTCACAAGAAAGTATTCCATTTCTTTTAACTTCTAGAGCAAGTGAATTTTGTGCACTAACAAATTTATCATGTTCTTCATATAAAAGGTCTTCTTGTTTCTCTAAGATTCTATCCTTTTCATTTAAGGCATCAATCAACTCATTAATCTTAGCTATCTTAGTTCTATCCAATCCCTTGAATAAACTAGAGTAATCAATTTCATCTTCACTAGATTCATCATCACTAGAAGAATCATAAGTATTAGCATTATGAGTGATTACCTTCTTTTCCCTTGCCATGAGGCAAGTGTGATGCTCGTTGGGGAAGAGAGCCGATTTGTTGAAGGCAGTGGCGGCGAGTCCTTCGTCGTCGGAGTCGGACGAAGAGCAATCCGAATCCCACTCCTTTCCAAGGTGTGCTTCGCCTTTGGCCTTCTTGTAAGCCTTCTTGTTCTCTCTCTTCCCATTTTTCCCTTGCTCCTGGTCACTATCATTTTCGGGACATTTAGCAATAAAATGACCAAGCTTACCGCATTTGAAGCATGATCGCTTTCCCTTGGTCTTGGCCTTGCTTGGCTGTCCCTTTCGACCTTTTAGCGCCGTCTTGAATCTCTTGATGATGAGAGCCATCTCTTCATCATTGAGCCCGGCCGCCTCAACTTGCGCCACCTTGCTAGGAAGTGACTCCTTGCTCCTCGTTGCCTTTAGAGCAATGGGTTGAGGCTCGTGGATTGGACCGTTCAACGCGTCATCGATGTACCTCGCCTCCTTGATCATCATCCGCCCGCTTACAAATTTTCCAAGAATTTCTTCGGGCGACATTTTGGTGTACCTGGGATTCTCACGAATATTATTCACCAAATGAGGATCAAGAACGGTAAAGGACCTTAGCATTAGGCGGACGACGTCGTGGTCCGTCCATCGCGTGCTTCCATAGCTCCTTATTTTGTTGATAAGAGTCTTGAGCCGGTTGTAAGTTTGAGTTGGCTCCTCTCCCCTTATCATGGCGAATCGTCCAAGCTCGCCCTCCACCAACTCCATCTTGGTGAGCATGGTGATGTCGTTCCCCTCGTGAGAGATCTTGAGGGTGTCCCATATCTGCTTGGCATTGTCCAAGCCACTCACCTTATTGTACTCTTCCCTGCACAAAGACGCTAAGAGAACAGTAGTAGCTTGTGCATTTCTATGAATTTGTTCATTTATAAGCATAGGGCTATCCGAGCTATCAAATTTCATTCCATTTTCCACAATCTCCCATATGCTTGGATGGAGAGAGAATAAGTGACTACGCATTTTGTGACTCCAAAATCCGTAGTCCTCCCCATCGAAGTGTGGAGGTTTGCCAAGAGGAATGGAAAGCAAATGCGAATTCGAACTATGTTGAATACGAGAATAATCAAATGAAAAGTTCGAATTGACCGTCTTTTTGTAGTCGTTGTCATCATCCTTTTGGGAAGAAGTAGACTCATCACTATCGTCGTAGTAGATGATCTCCTTTATGCGCCTTGTCTTCTTCTTCTTCCCTTCCTTCCGTCTATGCCCCGAGCCGGAGTCGGTAGGCTTGTCGTCCTTCGGCTCGTTGACGAAGGATTCCTTCTCTTTGTCGTTGATCACGATTCCCTTCCCCTTAGGATCCATCTCTTCGGGCGGTAAGTCCCTTTGTGAAGAGAACGGCTCCGATACCAATTGAGAGCACCTAGAGGGGGGGTGAATAGGTGATCCTATAAAAACTTAACTTATAGCCACAAAAACTTGTTAGAGGTTAGCACAATAATTGCCAAGTGGCTAAAGAGAAGATCTTGCACAATACGACAATCACAGAGAATTCAACACAGAGGAGACACGGTGATTTATCCCGTGGTTCGGCCAAGTACAAAACTTGCCTACTCCACGTTGTGGCGTCCCAACGGACGAGGGTTGCAATCAACCCCTCTCAAGCAGTCCAAAGACCCACTTGAATACCACAGTATTTTGCCTTGCTTATCTTTATCCCACTTGCGAGGAATCTCCACAAATTGGAGTCTCTCGCCCTTACACTTAAGATTCACAAAGAAGCACGGAGTAAGGGAGGGAAGCAACACACACAAATCCACAACGAAACGCGCGCACACACGGCCAAGATTCGAGCTCAAAGACTATCTCACAGTTTCTCACAAGAACAGAGCTCGAATCACTTAGAATCACAAACGGATGCGCAAAGACTGAGTGTGGATGATCAAGAATGCTCAAGAGTTGCTTGGTGTCCTCCTCCATGCGCCTAGGGGTCCCTTTTATAGCCCCAAGGCAGCTAGGAGCCGTTGAGAGCAAATCTGGAAGGCTGATCTTGCCTTCTGTCGTCGGGCGCACCGGACAGTCCGGTGCACACCGGACAGTGTCCGGTGCCCGATTCCTTTCCTTAAATGGCGAAGCCGACCGTTGCAGATGCGGGAGCCGTTGGCGCACCGGACATGTCCGGTGCACACCGGACAGTCCGGTGCCCCCTTCCGACCGTTGGCTCGGCCACGTGTCCTGCGCTGATCGCGCGGCCGACCGTTGGTCCTGGCCGACCGTTGGCTCACCGGACAGTCCGGTGCACACCGGACAGTCCGGTGAATTTTAGCCGTACGCCGTCAGCAAATTTCCGAGAGCGGCCTCTTCGGCTGGGGCAGCCTGGCGCACCGGACACTGTCCGGTGCACCACCGGACACTGTCCGGTGCACCACCGGACACTGTCCGGTGCACCACCGGACACTGTCCGGTGCACCACCGGACAGTCCGGTGCCCCAGACCGAAACAGCCTCTTGGCTGTACACAGCCAAGTCTTCTCTTCTCTTCTTCTTTCTGTTTCTAACACTTAGACAAGTATATTAGTACACAAAACCAATGTACTAAGACTTAGAAACATACCTTTGTTGTAGATTTGCACTTTGTTCATTCATGGGCATTGGTTCACATCTAAGCACTTGTGTTGACACTTAATCACCAAAATACTTAGAAATGGCCAAAGGGCACATTTCCCTTTCAGGCTCAAGAATGCTGGAGGAAGCTTCAGCAGAATGACAGCGAAGGTTCTTCAATCTCAGATAGGCAGAAATGTGCTAACTTATGTTGATGATATCATTGTAAAAAGCACGAAGCAAGAGAATCACATTACTGATCTGCAGGAGACCTTCGCTAATTTTAGACAGGCCGATTTAAAGTTGAATCCAGAAAAATGTGTCTTCGGAGTGAAGAAAGGGAAATTTCTTGGTTGTCTAATTTCAACAAAAGGGATTGAGGCTAATCCAAATAAAATTGAAGCTATCCTTTGAATGGAACCACCAAGTACAAAGAAGGGGCTCAAAGATTAACAGGAAGATTGGCATCTCTCAACAGATTCATATCTAGATCAGCAGAGAGAAATTTACCATTTTTCGAAGTGCTAAAGTCAGCCGAAGTTTTTCAATGGGGACCAGTTCAGCAGAGAGCCTTCGAAGAGCTGAAGCAATATTTGATAGACTTAACAACACTAACTCCACCAACGCCAGGGGCTCCTCTGTTGCTATATGTGGCAGCTTCGCACTCAGCGGTGAGTGCAGCACTCGTTCAGGAGAAGCTTGAAGGCCAAGTCAAAAAGCAGGCCCCAATATACTTTGTATCCAAAGTTCTTAGTTTATCAAAGAAAAATTATACAGAATTGGAGAAGGTGCTATATGTTGTTTTGATGGCCTCCAGGAAGCTTCGGCACTACTTTCAAGCATACAATATAGTTGTTCCTTCTTCACAACCGTTGAAGGATATTATGAGAAATAGAGAAGCTACTGGAAGGGTTGGAAAATGGGCTGCGGAGCTCAATGAATTTTGTATTGATTATGTGCACAGATCTTCGATTCAGTCCCAAGTGTTGGCAGACTTCATTGCTGACTGGACGCCAGGGGCTCAGGAAGAAGAAACGAGCAAGGATGCCGAAGTTTGGACAGTATTTTGCGATGGATCTTGGGGAACCTTCGGAGCAGGAGCAGTTGCTGTGTTGGTCGCACCTTCCAAAGTTAAAACTTATTATGCAACAAGACTTGATTTCAGTTGCACAAATAACATTGCTGAGTACGAAGCTTTGCTCTTGGGTCTCCGGAAGTTAAAGGCAATGGGAATCAGAAGGGCGGTTCTTAAAACTGATTCCCATGTTATTTCTGGTCATATTGACAAAAGTTATAAAGCAAGAGATCTGAAGCTTGAAAAATATTTAGACACGGTCCGAAGGATTGAGGCTTCCTTTGAGGGGTTTTCTGTTAAAAATATTCCTCGTGGAGAAAATGAATATGCTGATTTATTAGCCAAGTCAGCAGCACAGGGTTGCCTTTACCTTCGGAAGTATTTTTCGAAACAATAAAAGCACCTTCGGTTGAGCTTCTTGAAAGAGCAGTCCTCAACATATCCCCTGTCTATAGTGAAGACTGGAGAACTGAGATCATCTCTTTCCTTCAGGGTAACTTTCTTTCAGATGACGAAGCTTATAACAGGAGGATAGAGGCAAGAGCTCGACCATATGTTATAATAGAAGGGGAGCTATACAAGCGTGGGGTCTATTCTCCATTACTCAAGTGTTTATCCAGAGCCGAAGGTATAGAACTGATGAAGGAAATACATGTAGGCCTATGTGGATCTCACATTGGATCTAGGCCTTTGCTTGGAAAAGTTTTTCGTCAAGGATTTTATTGGCCAAAGGCAGCTTTGGATGCAGCGGAATTAGTCCAAAAGTGCGAAGGTTGTCAGAAATGTGCAAGAGATCAAAAACAACCTTCGTCTCTAACTCAGTTAATACAACCCACTTGGCCGTTGCAAAGGTGGGGCCTTGATTTGTTAGGCCCGTTACCACCAGCACAAGGGAACTTAAGATATGTCGTAGTGGCAGTGGAATATTTTTCTAAATGGATTGAGGCAAAGCCTTTAGCCACAATAACTTCGGTCACTATTCAAAAGTTTTTCTGGCAAAATATTGTTTGTCGTTTCGGAGTACCGAAGGCTATTACTGTAGATAATGGGACACAGTTTGATTCCGAAGCTTTCAAAGAATTTTGTGATCAAATTGGCACGAAGATCCATTTCGCATCAGTTCGACATCCGGAGTCAAATGGACTTGTTGAAAGAGCTAATGGCATCATAATGACAGGAATAATGAAGTTAATCTTCAATCAGCCCAGGGGAAAGTGGCCAGACGAATTAATCAAAGTGGTGTGGAGCCACAACACAACAATATCAAAATCAACAGGCTTTACGCCATTTAAACTATTGTTTGGTGACGAAGCAATAACTCCGGAAGAAGCCAAAGCAGGATCAATAAGAATAGTAGCTTCGGCAGAAGGCGAAGCTGAAGCTGATTACTCTGTGGAAAAAGATGCTATAGAGGAGATCAGGCTTCAAGCTGTGGAAAACATCAACAAATACCAAGCTGAAACAATAAAATGGCGTGATAGAAAGGTTAGGCTAAAGAACATCGAACCAGGACATCTGGTGCTTCGAAGAGTAGCCAACCCAGAAACAGTAGGCAAACTACAACTGAAGTGGGAAGGACCTTTTCTGGTAGTATCTTCGTCAAGACCAGGTTCCTACAGGTTGAAGGATATGGACGGCAACGACATTCCTAGATCATGGAATGTGGACGAGCTTCGGAGATATTATGTTTAGCTTGATGTATTTTTTCTATTCTTTCTTGTGGCACCCTTTTCCTTTCCAAAGGGGGAGAAAGGTTTTTAATGGGGCCACAGCATGTAATTTTTATTTTCTTTATTTCAATTCTATAAGAGTGATATCCCCCAAAGATGTAAATGTAAAAGCTGACAACGCACCATCGAGTGCAAAGGAAAAAGAAAAGAAAACAAGGAGAAGCTCAAAAGTCGTTCCTAAGGGAATGCAGAGCTTACAGCAAAAAATAAACGCTGATTCCCCGAAAGTAAAAGGCGAAGAAGCTCCTAAGAGAGGCTTACAGCGAAAAGTCAGCGCTGAAACACCGAAAAGTAAACGGTGAAGCCGAAAAGTAAACGACAAAAATATTTGAGTCATTCCCAAGGGAATGAAGGCTATGATTATGGTTTTGGATGTACATTCGGACAATCATTTGCACAACGACAAAAATATTTGAGTCATTCCCAAGGGAATGAAGGCTATGATTATGGTTTTGGATGTACATTCGGACAATCATTTGCACAATACATTACATCATGACATTTGCATTCATAAACATTCATTCAGACATATTTAGGATCATCATCATCATACCATACAGAAAAAGGGCAGATGCTTCGGTTATGATGAAAAACTTCGGAGAAAGAGGAAATTTTTATGCTTCGTTGTGTACGAAAAGAAGGGAAGGTGTTTTTCGCCTTCGGCTCAAAAATGAAATTTCGTCCACACCAAAGCATTTCATACATGGACGGAAAAGTAAGATTATATTACAAAGTAAAACTCAGATTACATCATACTTTATACAAGTTATTACAGTAGTATTTTGAGCTACTTTTACAAGACTAATCAAGCTTTGACACTATCTCTGGAGCTTCGTTCTTCTACTCTGCAGCTGTAGCTTCAGCCTGGTCAATCTGTACGAAAGTATTATAAGCCAAATTCAAAAATTCAAAGGAAAAGGTAAGAATAAGGTATGATTTTATTACCAGCTTAAGGTGACTCCGAGCTTCGTCACCAGCTTTGCTTCGACCACCCTTTGTCCATACTAACTTTATAAATCTGTTTGCAATACTTCGAGCCAGATTCGGAACATCATCTAAGTCTGCCGGTGACATGCTGAAGTTGGGTCTATTAACAATCTTGTCGTGTTCACAGCCAGACATCAAAAAAGCAACAGCTTTACCCCGAGAAGCTGCCAGGGCACAAAAGTCGCTATGTCCAGCTATAACTTCGTCAAGATCATTAATTTCACCTTCAATGTGTTCGGAGGCACCGGGCAGGTCTTCGGCCGAAGGAGTAAATTCTTCACTACTGGCTCCGACAAAATGGAACACTTGCTTTAGCTGATGAATGCATCGAGTGCAGAACTCCAAACATTTATTTTGAAGATTTTTCAAAGATTCTTTCAATTCCAAGTTTCTTTGAGTTTCGGCTTCGAGCCTTGCATCAAGCTTCAGTTTCTCTTGTTCAAAATTTTTTGACTGAGAAAGAAGCTTCGAATTTAATTCTGTTATTCTTGCTTCAGCATCCACTAATAAACCTTCGGCTGTTTGTAGCTCGAGGTCTTTCTTCTCAATGATAGCAGATTGCTCCTTTATTTGGTTTTCTAAATTTTCAATTATAACTTCTTGCCTTTTATCCTCTAAATCTTGTTGCATTTTTAATGCCTTGCTCAAAAGCATGCTCTGTGCACAAATAGCCTTCGTTAGAAAATATTTTCGTACCACAAGTAATAAGAGTTAGACACAAAATGTTTACCTTGAAATTAGAATAGAATAAACTGCCGACAATATGCTGTCGGTGGTAGCGGCTGATATCCGCTTCAAGCTTCGGGAAGCCGATACTCTTCGATAAGGTACCAGCAACCTTTGCACCGGTTTGGTCTCGTATACAGCCTAACCCTTCATCATCAATACCTCCAAAGAGAAGCGCCCCCGGCCGATATCCACAAGATATAGCGTACTCTTTTAATTCCTCTTTTTCAGCTTCGGTCAGCTTCTAGCCAACTAAGCTTCGGAAGTCAAAAGTTTCATCTTTCGAGGTATCTTCGGTTATTCCTCCTTTCTCGGGTTTGGCAGTCGTGGTCTCTTCGGTGGCTGCAGCAGTTTCTTCAGCGGCCATGTTTAGCAGCATTTTATCTATATCAGCGGTTATGCTCTCTAAATTAATACCTTCGAAGTTGGCATCTTCGGCTCTGGCCTCTTCTGCGGCAGCCTCCGAAGGTACAGCTTCAGTAGCTGTCATGATTTCAATTGCCGGCATCTTCAGAGTTGGAGCCCTTGGTGGTGTTGTTTCAATCACTTCAGTCACGGTAACAATCATTTGTCTTTTTGGCCTAGATGCCTTTGCCTTTGTGGGCTCCTTTTCATCATGAAAAAGCTTCGTCAGATGAAGCCCCAACAGACTTAGTTTGACAGACAAAGTTTCAGTCATTACCTTTAGAATTTCCTCTATTTCAGCATCAGAAGATGTCGCAGAAGTCTTCTCTTCTTCATCAATTGATTTTTGTTCCGGGGTTGATTCCTTTCTTTTCTTCGAAGTTAACACTTTCGATTCAAACTTTTCTTTCTTATTTTTTGATTGATCTTCGTCGTCTTTGATCAAAGCGCCAGCTACTCTTTTCCTTTTCTGCCCTTCGGCACCCTTGTCGAGTCGCTCATAATCAGGATATTCAAAGCCTATAGCATCGAGCACTCTGTTTAGCCTTCGTTTCGGCCGGGTGCCGAAGGCTGCTGTCATCAATTGATCCTCTTTTTTAGAATAATTCCCAAGACTTTCAGTGCTCATTACTTCGATTGTTTCAAGCCATTCTTGGCAGGGTGCTTTGAAATATTTCTTGAACTTATAGTGGTAGGGCAGTCGGACAAGCTCCCTGTTGGGGACTTGTTCTCAAATTCTAAGAGTTAAGAACAAGGCAACATAAAAAGTGTTAAGTGTTAGGGTCCTTCGTCCTTCGAAGCATTATATCCCTTTGGGAAATAATGAGTCTCGGACGAAGGTCATGAGAAACATACCTTCGTAAACATAACAAATAATGACGAAGAACTCACATAAAGCATGAAATATGATATAAGCATCACCAAAGAATCATTTCTATTTTATTAACATGGAAAAACAGAAATGATCCCAAATTACAAATGTACCTTCGATCCTGAGAGAAGGTGGAAAGTACGAGCGTGACGCCAAAAGCAGAATGACAAGTCCGCGTGAACAGTACGGGAGTACTGTTCATCTATTTATAGACGCGGGACGCAGCCCACGTAAAATTACATCCATGTCCACTACATTTGTTAACGGTTTATGGAAATCTATTGAGGACCCCGAAGTCTTTTCATCTTAAGGTCGGTTCCCCCTTGCGCCATCGCGCCGAAGCTTCCCTGCGTACAGCTTCGGCTGCCCCCGACCTTCGTCTGGCTCAGCCTTCGTCCTGGTCGTGCTCCATATCCATAATTCTGAATCCGAAAATACCTGTTCATATAATTCACTTGGAAAACATTGTCAAATCATGTTTTTGAGGACCTTCGGAGGACGAAGGCCCCCAACAGTAGCCCCTCGCAATATTAATTTGTAAATAATAAATTCAGATTGCGATATGGACGAAGGCCTTGAGCCGAAGGTCCGAAAAAACACCTTCCCTTTGCTAGAATAGCAACATTCACTGACAAGCGGGGCCTTTTAACTTTTAACGCCCTAGGCGTATAAATAAGAACACATCGTGAATTCATTTGGTACACACGCCTGCCTTTTGCTTCGGCCCACTAAAAATTTTTAGCTCTTGCCCATTGAGATTTGCTGGTCTTTTTGATTTCGAAGCTTCGGCCTCGGGAACAAATTTTTAGTGTTTCCGAAGATGTCTGAAGACAAGAAGATCCCTGCTGAGACGAAGCTGAGTCTCGAGGAGGAGAAGAATCTGGGGTTCCTGATAGCGATGGCAGAGACTAATACAGAGAAAATCACGAAGGAGATTCTCGAAGGTTTGTCCGAAGATACTGATGACAGCGACAGCTATGATGTGGAAAGTGATGGGGAAGAGGCCGAAGATCGACCGTGGCGACCAAGTCACTCAGTTTTTGGGAAAACAACCATCAAGCAGAGTCACATTGATAATATGAGAGGGCGATACTTCCGAGACATATCTATTGTGAGAGCTGATGCCGGGGAAAAGACTTCTCCCACACCTGAAGAAGATGAAGTTGTGATTTTCCGAAGCCTCCTCAAGGCTGGGCTTCGATTCCCCCTGAGCAATTTTGTTGTTGAGGTACTGAAAACATTCCAAATCTACCTTCATCAACTCACTCCCGAAGCTATTATAAGAATGGGGATTTTTGTCTGGGCTGCGAGAAGCCAAGGTTTGGAACCAAACGCTAAAAGCTTCTGCAACATACACGAGTTATTGTACGAGACGAAGCCCTGGGGAAAGGAGCAATACCACAACAACTTTGGGTGCTACAGCTTCGGCGCCCGCTCCGGGTCAAGCTACCCTGTGCCAACCTTTCGGAAGAGGTGGCCCGGAGCCTGGATGTCTGAATGGTTTTATGTGAAAAATGATCTAACAGCGCAAAATAATGTCAAAAGTATCATTATGTACCCAATTTGGCAACGCTTCGGACTTCGAAGGCCGAAGGTTGAAATGGATGAGGCAGCCGAAGAATGCCAAAGAGCCTTCGGCGCAGTCTGCTCCTTCATTGGGACAAGGGACTTGGTCCAGGAGCACATTGCCTTCAGGATATGGCCACTTGCGGAAAAGTGGGAAATGCCGAAAGAAACCATCAAAGAGTCCGACGAAGGCGGACTAGTCAGATTAAAATACACATTCAAATATGCAGATAAATTTATTGAACCTGATGATGACTGGCTGAAAAGCATTGAAACATTAAGTGATGAATTACTTGGGGCATTCTCGAAGGCTGAAAATACTGCACTATCAGCAGCCTTCGGAGGCCGAAAAAAGAAGAGATTGAACCGAGTGTTTGATGCAATCGGGTTCTTCTACCCTGATTATTGTTATCCCGTCCGAAGGCAAAAAAGGAAAAACATAACATCTGAAAAAGAAGAAGCTGGAACTGCTCCTAGCGAGCTAGACCCAAAAGGAAAAAGGTTGAAGGTCTTCACACACCGACCACGCCATATTGAACCAGCTTCGGTGCCTGAGTATACTGGAGGAACTCCTTCGGCCGCTGAAGCTGAACAGCCACTCTTATTGCCAGAAATTGCAGAGATGGCCGAAGCACCATCGACAGAAAAAATGGAAGAAGCGAAAAATCTGACTAAGGAAAAAACCTCAGAAACTTTAAGTCCTGCAATAAATATTGAAGCAGCAAAAATCCAAAAGGCTCCAATGGTGACCCCAAAAAGGAAAAGAATGGTAAATGTACTAGATGTCTTGGAGACAATTAAGTCTTCAAGCACAACTCCAAAAAAGAGTGTTGAAATTGCTGAAGCTTCCTCTGAAGCTCCGACACAACAAACTGAAGCTGAAGCTGGGCCTTCAGAGCCCTTCAGGGAAGAAACTTTGGAAACCGAAGCGATAAAAATACCAGAACCAATTTTAATTGAAGAGACTGACACTGCCATCCCCGAAGCGCCTGCCAGCATGTGTGATTACATTATACGACATGCTTCGGGGAAAAAGCTATCTGACGGAGAAATTCATGAAGCTAATCATTATGCAAAGGAGCTAAAATATCCAAAGGGGGCAATAATATTCAATGGGACAAATGAAGATGATTTTTTATACTGCCTACCGGATAATAAGGAACTATCTGTCTGTCGAGAAATGGCCAGGGGCATAGGCTTCCCGAAGCTCGAAGTTGGACTAAGCGCCATGACGAAAGAGGATCTCGCAGACAGCCTTGCGTACAACAGCTTGAAGGTACCGGAATTAAACGCTTGAAAAAACCCCCCCATTATTTTTACGCACATCATTCCTTTTTCCTTATTTGAATTCTTTTTCGTATAGGGCCTGATCCTAAGCAACGCGCTAAGAGCGCAGAAGAGCGCCGAAGATGAAAGTTATGAAATTGCGTTTAATAATTTACGCTCCGAAGTTATCAAGCTGAGAAATGAAGCTTTGGAAAAAGATAAAATTCTGCTTACATTGGTGGATAAAGTGAAAAAAGACGAGGCCGCTTCAAAGGCCCAATCCGAAGCTCAAAAACGCGAGATTGAAGATCTTCGGAAACAACTGGCTAGAGCGAAAGAGGAGCGCGCGCTTGAGGAAACGAATCGTGAACTTAGTGATTTTATGGTCAACAAATTGGAATCAAGAGTTAAGGAGCTTCGCACATCGCAGAGGAAATGCTATGTTAAATCTATAGAATGCGTGAATAAAATTAAAAACAGCTTTGCTAGCGTCGGCGCCTTCTCCAGCGAAGAGAATTTTTCTCGAGGCAATCCCGAAGGTCCGCTGGAATGGATTAGCCACGAAGCAGAGGCCTTCGAAGAAATTCTAAACAGCCGCGGCGACATATGCGCTTTTTCAGGCGCTAGAGGAATTACTTCTGTGTTAGAGAAGAAGGGTTGCGGGCACGTAAAACTTGTAGCTCAGTCCGAAGCTACCTTATGCTCCGAAGATATCAAGGACCCCTCGGCCGAAGCAAGCGTGGTTGCTGGCAAATTTTTTACTGATATCTGGAACGACGGCGGCCGAGGAATGGCACAAGAAATTATCGAAAGGAGCGAAAAAGGCATCCACGAAGCTAGGAAAGTGGCAGAGACTGCCGAAAAGAGTAGGGAGCCCGAAGGACAGTTAGGTACCAACTAGTCGTTCTTGTTGCGCTGTAATTTTCATTTTAAACTTTGCTCGCGATTTGCAAAAGTATTGAAGAAGTGTTCTCTACGCTCAGAAGCTGTTGGACGATCTCCCCACACAAAAGGGGATGAAGAAATTAATCAGATGGCCGAAACTATCATGGACAAGGTCGTTGACCAACTTCTGAATAAAGCCGCCGAAGCAGTATTGAGGGAAGATTAGGTGCTATTTGGAAAAAACATTTAAAGTGTAATCTATGCAACACTTTGTAGATTTGAATGTAATATACAAGTCTCTTTTCATTATTGAATTCTTTACGATGCATGAAACTTTAAATACATACCACTTTTGAGCCTTCGGCGAAAAAACACCTTCCCTTCTTTTCATGCGTCGTGAAGAAGATAGCCTTCGTCAAAATTGTTCTGATGAATGACATCGATGCCTCGTGAAAACATTTTCCGAAGCTATTTTCCGAAGCTATGCAATTTTGATATTGATCTGATAAAGCTCGCCCATGCTTCGTGAAAATATTCCCCGAAACTGTATTCCGAAGCTATACAATTTCAATGTTACTTTTTCAAAGCATCCCTTCGAAGGTTTAGAGTGTCCCCTTCTCTTGCCAAATGCGATATGATGTATGATGCTTATGCTATGCAAAATGATGTGATGATGTTATGTTATGCATGTGACATTTGTTCCGAAGATACACATAAAATATATTCGTAAGCTCTGCATTCCCTTAGGAACGTCTTTGGAGCTTCTTCGTCTTTTACTTAGACGGCATCAGCGTTGACTTTTCGCTGTAAGCCTCCCTTAGGAGCTTCTTCGTCTTTTACTTAGACGGTATCAGCGTTGACTTTTCGCTGTAGGCTCTGCATTCCTTTAGGAACGACTTCTGAGCAGAAAACTTACGCTGCGCTCCCTTTGGAACGACTTTTTGTGACTTTATAAACTTACTCTGCGTTCCTTAGAACGGCTTTTTGTTACTCCGAAGGATTTTTAGTCCGAAGGTCCTTCTTGGTAACGGAAGAAATTTTAGGCTTCGGCAACTTAGGCCTGTGAATCAAATAAATTTTTCTCGTGGAAACAACGAAATTATTATATGGAAACTAACAATGTTTTTTGCTTGACAGAAAATAAAACTGAATAGAAAAGACTGCTATCAAAGGTAGGATATGTCAATAAATGTGCTTCGACTCTGGCACAGTGCTGTTGACAGTGCGAGCTTCGGACTGTTCTCTGAAGTCCCTCTGCTGTGGAGCGTATTGACTCCCTTCTGGCTGTTGACCTTGCTGTAATGGAGGCGGAGGTGGAGGCTGCTGCCAGGAAGCTTGAGGTTGACTTGCCGAAGCTACAGAAGCCGCAGGGTGGTTGTCTATGTATTGTGGGACATAAGGCGGATGAAATGAAGCAGTATGCAAAACCTGCTTCGACTGAGCTTGTTGAGATGCAGCTTCGGCTAGTTCCTTTTGCTTCTGTATTGTAACATGGCACGTCCTAGTAGTGTGGCCCTTGCCCTCTCCACAGAATAGGCAAAACAGTCTCCTTGGCTGATCTCCGAATCTTCCGCCGAAGCCCCTGGCGCCTCTGCCTCTTGGAGCTGGTGGCCGAAAGGAAGTTTGTTGTTGCCCCGAAGCCTGTGAGGAGCACTGCGGCCTGTTTTGCTGACTCCCCTTATCATCATTCTGAGTGCTGTGAATGGAACGGACATGCCTCGGGTAATATCTTCCTCCGAAGCCCCTGGTCATCTCAGAAAATCTGAAGGCCTCCTCCCTTCTTTGGCGAAAGTCATTGTCGGCACGAATGTACTCATCCATCTTTTGGAGCAATTTCTCCAAGGTCTGAGGAGGCTTCCGAGCAAAGTATTGAGCTGCAGGTCCAGGACGAAGCCCCTTGATCATGGCTTCGACAACGATTTCATTGGGCACCGTTGGTGCCTGCGCCCTCAATCGTAAGAACCTTCGGACATAAGCCTGAAGGTATTCTTCGTGATCCTGAATACACTGGAAGAGGGCTTGAGCTGTAACCGGCTTCGTTTGAAATCCTTGAAAGCTGGTCAGTAACATATCCTTCAGCTTCTGCCATGAAGTGATTGTTCCTGGCCGAAGGGAGGAATACCAGGTCTGAGCAACATTCCTGACGGCCATGACGAAAGACTTCGCCATGACTGCAGCGTTGCCCCCGTACGAAGACACTGTTGCTTCGTAGCTCATCAAGAATTGCTTCGGGTCGGAGTGGCCGTCAAACATGGGGAGCTGGGGTGGCTTATAGGATGGAGGCCAAGGAGTAGCCTGCAGCTCAGCAGATAGAGGAGAAGCATCATCAAAAACAAAATTTCCCTGATGGAAATTATCATACCAGTCGTCTTCGTTGACGAAGCCCTCCTGATGAAGGTCTTTCTGATGAGGCCTTCTGTTCTGCTCATCGTGAGTGAGATGGCGAACTTCCTCAGAAGCTTCGTCAATTTGCCTTTGCAACTCAGCTAGGCGGGCCATCTTCTCCTTCTTCCTCTGTACTTGTTGATGTAGCATCTCCATCTCTCTGATTTCTTGGTCCAGCTCTTCTTCCTCAAGCGTCGGGCTAACAGCTTTTCTCTTCTGGCTTCTGGCCTCCCGAAGAGAGACGGTCTCCTGGTTGTGGTCCAGCGGTTGTAGTGCTGCAGCCCCAGCCGCTGAAGCTTTCTTCGGCGCCATAGCGAAGGTCTATAGCTTCCGAAGGTGTTCACGAAGACTCGAAGTGGAAGTGAGTTCACCGGAGGTGGGCGCCAATGTTGGGGACTTGTTCTCAAATTCTAAGAGTTAAGAACAAGGCAACATAAAAAGTGTTAAGTGTTAGGGTCCTTCGTCCTTCGAAGCATTATATCCCTTTGGGAAATAATGAGTCTCGGACGAAGGTCATGAGAAACATACCTTCGTAAACATAACAAATAATGACGAAGAACTCACATAAAGCATGAAATATGATATAAGCATCACCAAAGAATCATTTCTATTTTATTAACATGGAAAAACAGAAATGATCCCAAATTACAAATGTACCTTCGATCCTGAGAGAAGGTGGAAAGTACGAGCGTGACGCCAAAAGCAGAATGACAAGTCCGCGTGAACAGTACGGGAGTACTGTTCATCTATTTATAGACGCGGGACGCAGCCCACGTAAAATTACATCCATGTCCACTACATTTGTTAACGGTTTATGGAAATCTATTGAGGACCCCGAAGTCTTTTCATCTTAAGGTCGGTTCCCCCTTGCGCCATCGCGCCGAAGCTTCCCTGCGTACAGCTTCGGCTGCCCCCGACCTTCGTCTGGCTCAGCCTTCGTCCTGGTCGTGCTCCATATCCATAATTCTGAATCCGAAAATACCTGTTCATATAATTCACTTGGAAAACATTGTCAAATCATGTTTTTGAGGACCTTCGGAGGACGAAGGCCCCCAACACTCCCCCTCTTTTTTCTCTCCTTTAAGCTTCGGCATAGCCCATTCCTTCATAGTTGGAAATATTTTGAAAGCCAGAAATTCCTGCACTAAATCTCTAGTGCCAATGTGCTCTGCGACAATCCTGAATTCAGCCAACGCAGTTTGGGTTGGACCTTCTGGTGTCATATTGCATTGGGGTCTGGTTTCTCCAAAGATCAGTTCAAGCGGACTCTGTACCAGCTTCTCCTTGTCATCATCAACTTTGACGTAGAACCATTCCGATTTCCAGCCTGCCGGCCACTTGCTTTGGTAGCTGATCACAGGAAATTTTGTAGTTTTCCGATAGGCGAAATTGTAACAACCAAAAATTTCATGTAACCCATCCTTTCTGGCCTTGGTTTGGTAATGTAGCTCGTGCACCCGGCAGAAACCTTCGGCAAACGGTTCCACCCCCTGGCTTCAGAGAGCCCAAATATAAACACTAAGCCTAACAATAGCGTTAGGAGTTAGTTGATGAAAATGGATCCCAAACTTCTTTAGCACATCGGCAATCATCCTATTCAAAGGAAATCTCAAACCAGCTTTGAGGAAACTCTTAAAAATCACTATTTCATCTTTCTGTGGCTTCGGAGTAGTTTCTTCTCCACCGAAGCGAATCAGCTCTTTCTTATCTTCGCTAAAGTAGCCCGACTTCACCATCTTAGGAAAATCAGCTTTGGAGATGGTCGACTTTCCGAAGTCTAGGTGGCTAGGCTTGCTCAGCACTGCGATGTTGTAATCATCTTCAGAATCGGTCTCTTCAATATCTGCTTGCTCTGCTTCAGCAACAGGGACGTCTTCCGGTGCCACCAACCCAGATCGCTTCATTACTTCCGAGATAGGAACAGTTTCCACAGCTTCGGTTTCGTCTCCCTCGCGATCAACTCTTGCAGTAGAGCGAACTCTAGCCATTTGATTATAATTTACTTGAAATTTTTTGAATTGGCTTTTCTATCTTTTCCGAAGCTCTTCCACTTGCGCCGAAGCAGATTTCGTATGAGCACAATGATCAAGCTTCGGCTATAACTAAAAATTTGGCAGCAAAACAGTACAATAGCAATGAATGTTGTGGTAACTTCACACCTACCCGTCTGTTTATATAGTGCTGCAGGTGGGAAGGTGAATCGGCAAGGTCTCCAGCACCGAACAAACAGTCACCCGCACTCACTAAACGGTGGGCCACATAGCTCGAGAAGATGAATCGCTGGCGAGCGTGTAATTGGTGCAAGATGGGTCGCGCGCCCGACGATTATTTTAATCGTTTCTCGCCAACGAGCTCAGGGAAGGTGTTTTTCGGATCTTCGACATCCCAAAGCTTAGAAGATTTTTTCACGGATCAAGCTCGTTACGAAAAACGATCTAGCGCCGTGAAGGGGCTACTGTTGGGGGTATGCTTCGTAGCCGAAGATCCTAAAGAAATGAACACCTTTGGCAAATTCTCTCCAAAGCAGCGCCGAAGCTATCGACTATAAAGCTTCGGCATAGTGACATATCTCCAGACGAAGGGGTGAACCGACTTAAAGATGAAATGACTTAAAGACCCATAATATTCTGTGTCATTATTGTAGTTCATTGTAAAGGGTATAAATGTAATTATATACAGGCTGTGAGCTGTGCCTATAAATAGGTGAACAGTACCCCTGTACTGTTCACGTGCTTTCCTGTAATCACGTATTAGACATTTGTTTTTGCTTCACGCTGGTATTTTTGCTTTCCTTCAAGCCGAAGGTACATTTGTAATTCGTTATCATTTTTACAATAATGAAATAGAAATAAGTTAATAATAATAATCATGTGTTTAAATTATTTTACATATTTTTTACCCTTCCTCATTATTTGTCGTGTTTATGAAGGTATAACCTTCATAACCTTCGTCCGGAATCCATTATATCCTGAGGGAAATAATATTTCGAAGGACGAAGGACTTTAACATTTAACAGTTTTTATGTTGCCTTGTTCTTGATTTATAGCATTTGAGAACAAGTCCCCAACACCTAGTATGCATACATTTAAATAAAAGTAAATATCAAATGTAATACTAGGCATGAAAGGTAAACTAGATACAAGGTAAATAAATACGCATATCTAAAACAAGAAATACAATAAATCTAGTTACCTTAGTCATGGGTGGGGAAATTTGGGTCCAAAATATTTACTAACCCACTTGGCAACAAACTTGGTCCAATATGATGTATCCTATGATATACAACCCTAATTTGCCAAGTCTCCAAATTTCCCGTGTGACCTTCGGTCCACTCACTTCCCTTTCGGGATTCAAACCTTCTTGGTGCTTTTCATGGTTGAAATTATTTCCTTTGGCACCCAGATGCGTTTGGCCCCCTTTCCTTTGTTGGCTTGCTTGTTGGCCTTGATTGCTATCACCTTTCCATTCTTTTTCTTCTTGATCAAATATGGTGTAGCAGCCTTTTTGTCCACCTTTTTGATGTAGGTGTTGGAGATTTTGCTTGATGGCTTTTGCTTGAGCTTTTGCCTTTGTTTATCCCCGGTCATCGCGTTGCATTGGAAAGACTTATGGCCTTCCATTTTGCATAGCCTACAAATCACAGTTTCTCACTCCATAGGCTTGTTCACTCCCGCAGTGGTGTTATCCTGTGGAGGTCGGATTTGTTTGGCTTTGCCTTTCTTATCATACAGGGCCTTGCCAAGGCGAGCCACTTCTTGCTTTAATTGTTCATTTTCCTTTGCAACCTCATTCGAACATGTTTCTACAACAATACTCTCAACAAGAACTTGGCTGCAGGGGTTAGGATCATCAATTAAATCAAAGCAAGAAGTAGAAGCATCTTTCTTAATAATTTCAGGTATTTCAACTAAAGATGATGCGGGGGTGCTAGTAATGTTTTCTAGCTTAGTAGTTAGCTCATTATTGTGTATGCTAAGAATTTCCATTTTCTCTAGCAAATTTTCAATAGCTTCTTGGGAGCTAAATAACTTAGCCTTAAGTTTTTCATTCTTTTCAATAAGACCATCATCAGTAGCAGTGGATGGAGCACTAGACTCTAATAGCCCAATTTTAGTTGACAGCTCACAATTTAAGTTTGCAAAAGTTTCAAATTTTTCTAGCAAACCTTTATAATCATTTTGGGAGCTAATCAACTTATTTTTTAAAGTTTTAAGTTGAGCTTTTTGCTTAGTGCAAACATCCTGGAAAAATTTAACGGCTTCCGCAAGTTCATCTATGGAGGGCTTTCCCTCACCATCATCATCACTACTACTATCATCACTAGAGGATGGAATGCTCATTTTACCTCTTGCCATAAGGCATTTGTGTGATGACCATGATGAGCGTGATGAGGATCGGTGGCTGCACGTCCTTGGATGTTCATCATCACTTGAAGAATCATCCCAAGTTCTGACACTTGTTAGCGCCTTGCCTTTGCTCCTCTCCTTTTTGGGTTCGGCCATAGTTGGACAGTTGTCCCTGAAGTGGCCCTTCTCCCCGCATGCGAAGCATCCTCTCTTTCTTTGCTTTTTCATGTCAATGTTAAAGAGAAGATCTTTGACCTGCAGGGGCACACCCATTAGATTAATCTTGCGGATCATCCCCATTACCTTCCCGACGTGTCGGATTGTTTCTTCGTCCTCGGAGGATGATGTGCATGGTTGATTATCTTCATCATCATCACTTTCTCTTTCTTCCTCTTCTTCACTTGAGGAACTTGGATTGGGAGCCTTTTTTTGCCCTTCCTTTCATCACATGCAAAAGCATATGGCCTTGAGGAAGTTGGCTCCTCTCCCTGACACATTTTTCGCGACATCTCAAAGGCCGCGATTTTCCCAATCACAATGGTTGGGGTCATATTACTCAAGTCCTCCATGTTGTGAAGGATGGTGATGATGCTCCCATATCTTCATTGTGGTAGCAGGGAGATAATCTTCCTTACAATGTTCGCATCACCTAGCTTATTTATGCCAATAGAGTTGAGCTCATTGATGATTAGATTTAAACGAGAATACATGTCTCTAACAAGCTCATCATCTCTCATAGCAAAATAATTATACTCATTTAAGACTAGGCAATGTTTTTGCTCACGGACATTTGATGTGCCGGCATGGAGCTCATGCAATTTTAGCCAAATCTCATTAGCAGTTTTCAAGGTAAATACTTGATTAAAAATATCCATGCTAAGAGATTCATACAAGCAATTTTTGGCTCTAGCATTTAAATGAATTTCTTTTTCCTCACTCGTGGTGGGTTTCTCGGGATTCTTGGGGGGTTTCATCCCGTCACGAGTGACTCGCCAAACACCTAGATCAATGGCCTCTAGGTAACAAGATATTCTAGCACTATAATATGGGAAGTTAGTGCCGTCAAAGTGTGGTGGCCTATGGGTATCCATCCCTTCCTCAAAAAAGCGTCGGCTCTTTTAGCGGTGAAACTAAAGCGTTTCAAATGAGCCAAACCAGGCTCTGATACCACTTGTAGAAAACGGGTGACGCCTAAGAGGGGGGTGAATTAGGACTTCTAAAACTTTCGCTTAACTAGGCCACAAATAGATCCCTAGAGCAAAACCTATGCAAATAGTCAAACTAGAATGTGCAAACTAGGTTTTGTCTAAGTGTTGCTATCTCTACCGCAATGGCTAAGTTTCAATCTACACTAAATAAGTATGTATACAAGATTGAAACTTAAATGCTTAATATAAATGTGGAAACTTAAAGAGCAAAGTAGAGAAGAAAACTCTCATGGATGACGCCGGTATTTTTACCGAGGTATCCGGAACTATGCAAGGTCCCGACTAATCCTCATTGGTGCCCCTACACAAAGGGAAGCCCACGCGAGGGCCAAGCACCTCGGTCGAGTAACTCTGTAGAGAGCCGCGGGCCTTCTCCACGCGCAAGTGGCGCTCCGCTTCCGGCTTCTCTCGGACGCTCCCCGCCGTCTCCACTATCGAGCTTCCGGCCGAAACATCGCGGGCCTCGTTCCCTCCGGTACACGGTGGCGACTGTGACACAAACACGGTTGTCACGATCTCGCAAGACTCTCGTCCCACTTGGTACAATTACAACGGCCCGCGCAAAGAGCCGAGGGGTTGTGTGGTTTGTCTAAACTCACTCAACTAACTAGGATTCACCTAGAGCAAGCGCTAATGTGGTCTAACTAACCTAAGCACTTTGCAATACACCTACGCTAATCACTGAGTGATTCTATTAAGCACTTGAGTGTTTGAGCACTTGGAAATGTCTACAATATGCCTTGGTATGTTGCTTGGGCTCCCAAACCTGGAAATGGCCGGTTGGGGGTGTATTTATAGCTCCCAACACAAATAGAGCCGTTGAAGAAAAGCTGCTGCTTTCTGCGGCACACCGGACAGTTCGGTGGTGCACCGGACAGCGCGCTGTAGCTTGTCCGGTGTGCCTAGCCGTTGCCCTGTCAGAGCAGGTGACCGTTGGCACCACAGGCTTTCCACACCGGACAGTCTGGTCCTCACACCGGACAGTCCGGTGGTCTTCTCTCCGGGTGCCACCTGGAACTAGCCGTTGGGCTGCGGTTCCCTGGTGCACCAGATAGTCTGGCGTGTGGGCACCGGACAGTCCAGTGCTCCACGTACATACAGTCCGCATGCAACACACTTGGACTTTTCTTGGATCTTTTTTTAATGTCTTCTTTTGAGGTGTTTCTTTCCTCAATTCCTTAGTCCAAGTTAATCTTGAATCCTGTGAACTATAAACACAAACACTAGAAAACTTATTAGTTCACGGATTGTGTTGATCATCAAACACCAAAACTCAATTAGCCAAATGGCCCGGGGTCCATTTTCCTTACACTGTTTTTTCTCAGGGGAGGTTCTCTTGTCAAGGGGGAGTTTTTCTTTCTACCCCTGTCTGTGCTTGATGAGTTCACTTGTCAACAAGGGGGAGAGATTTTGAGATTTCCCATTTCCTCTATCTAGGGGGAGAATTTTGTCTTTCGGGCTTCCGCTCATTCAATAGGGCGAGATATGTTATTTAGAGCTATTGCTAGTTGTGTTGAGCCGTTTGCCTCCTTCTAGAGGAACTAGCTTTGATTTTAGCTTTTGTGCTCTGATGAGATTTTGGCTTCTGGCTAGTGGTGTTGAACCCTACTTTTGCCTCTTATTGACGGCTAGTCTTTTCTTGCTTGGTCGTGTTGAGCCGTTGCCCATTTCTTTGGGGACCAAGTTTTGCTTACTCTAAATGACTTGTCTGGTTTTTATCTGGCTTATGGTCATTTGAGTGAGTTTCTCTTCTTACTCTTTCTGTTTACATATGTTCAAATGGTGGTGTTGACAATGCACTCATCAAGGGGGAGATTGTGAACACAAGGTTGACTTGTCCCTTGTGGTTCGGGTTGATGGTGAGTGATTGTCAATGGGTAGCACTCTGGGGTAGTCAGTGGACTAACCAGAGTGTGAGATTATGCTTGTGCAACCATGTCGGTCGACTTGTGGTGTGCAGGTGAGGAGCACAGGAACGGTGGTTGATGACTGAGGTGAAGGTCATGCGGGCTCGTGCTGATGGACCGGGAGCGGTGAAGGGCGAGTGCTAGGTCTTGACTGACGGATCAGAGCAGCCAGGTGACCAACTGTGGTGGCTGACACCTGGGACACACTTGTGCGAGGACGTGGTGGAGTGGACCATGTTGTCGGCATGGTCGAGGACTGGCGGGACACGCGTTTGATCGTGAATGACGTGCACGAGGTGCGGTGCTCACGGCAGGTTTGGTGGTTTGGGTCTCAAAACCACCCAGCGCTACGGATGGCGGGTTTTGCTGAGTTTGGGCCTCAAAACTCGGCGGAGGCGGTTCCGGAGGGAATCAGTGGCGGCACACGGCATGATCGCGGAGGGTGCATCAAGGCGAAGCAACTCCGTGTGAAGGACGTGGGCGTCAGATCGAAAACCTAGGAGTTGGTCCATTTTGCCCCCAGTGGAGTAGATAGGCTCTATGTAAATAGGGGTAGTTTAGGAAGTGAGAATAACCCTCTATAAATAGAGGGGAGGGCTGGTTGGTTCAGCATCCCTTGGCTGCCATTTGTTTTGAGCACTCATTCTAGAGCTCCTAGTTTTCTCTCTAGGTAGACACCAGTTGAGCTGAGGTTTCCGCAGTGATTTTGTACTTTGACTGTGTTCTTGATTTTCAAGTTTAATTAGAGGAAGGGTCGCCGGTCCGGCCCACAGGGCTCTTTGGCTTCAAATCTCAGTTTGTACCCTTGCTGAAATTTCTGAAGTTTTATAGTCTTGGTTTCTCCTTTTCCCGATCTTGTGTTGTTGGTGAAAAACTTTGATTCCTTTGAGAGGATTTGGTTTGGGGATTGTTTGGTGGCGAGTTGCACTCTTCGGACCACTGCATACACCTATTTGTTGCAGATTTTGGTCGCGATTTAAGAAAAACTCATGTTGAACTTGTTTCTAGAAAACCCCAACAAAACCCCAATTTCTGTTGTATTGTTAAATCTGTGAGTGATTCACAAGTCGGATTGAGCTCAAAATTTGGGGAGATCTTGCAAAGGCATTTGCTCAGGTGTGTGTAAAATTTCATATCAATCGAAGTTCATTTGGTTCAGTTTTGAAATCAAGAACAGATTTTCGTACTGCTGAAAACAACACTTGTTGACGATACCGTATTGGACCGTTTTGGACTTTTTGGTGTCCGATTTGCGATCCGTTTGTTTTGCTGGTCTTATGTGAGTATTAGGAACATTTTATAATCATGAGATCAGTCGTTCGCTGATGTGTTTATGGTTTGTGCACTTACTTCATCTCAATTGAAGTAAAGTGTTAATTTTCAGACCGTTTGGAGACAAAAATCCGATTGACTCCCATTCATCCCCCTCTGGTCGCCTTATCGGTCCTACAGACCCACGATTCTAGCAACAAAAGACAAGGTTTGTCTTCACCCCTTCTTCTCTATGTGAATTATTCGGTTGGTGAGGTGACACAACAACCAATGAGGTGAGTGTACCAATGAGAGGAGCCTAAGTAGTACCAAATGTTGGTGGACTCGTGGGGTACGACTTCTACTTGGACCGGGTACACTTGGGCGGAGTCCAAGGTGCAGTTGATGCGTGAGCAAGATATTATGTTGCTCTCATCGGGGGAGTGTAATATGGCACAAGATTAGTGGAATACACATCTATGGGAATGATTTTCACCTATGAGTGTATTGAATCTTCGATATTATTGGTGAACAATGAAACGTTGATATGTAATGTATTTTTTGAACCACTAAATATTGTTATTGGACTTGTGATAATATTTAGGTCATCTTTTATTTAAATTATGGAATCTCAATGTGTTTTATTTGCCAAAAAAAAAACAAGTTGCTCGGTTTCTGCACCTGTGCTGCCAGTTTATTAGCTCAGTAACCAATTAATCGGTTGATTAATCGATGTCGAGCCGTTTCAATTTAAAATTTGGTTTGACTTCGAATTCGATTGGCTTCTATCGGTTTCTGATATCGGTCTCAGTCTCAAGTCTCAGTCGTTTTCTAGGCATCCGATTTGTGAACCTGACTACCTGAGGCTTAGAGCTCGTCTAAAGATGCATCCTCAAGACCAAACACAATCTCATATATAGAGATGGCAATGGGTAAATACCCACCGGGTATTACTACCCCATACCCATACCCACGATAAAAAAATAACCCCATCGGGTCACCCATATACACTGGTGGGTATGGATTTACCCTCATACCCATACCCACGTGGGTATGGGTCACTCATCGGGTCACCCGTACCCACAAAAATTAAACATCTATCAAAATATTATATTATACAAATGTCAAGTATATCTATCTAAATACCATTGTAAAATTTCTAGCATCATTTAACCATCCATTCAACACACTAAAGATAATTGGATAAAGTAGTAACACTAGGACAATACTACATAGCACATTACATGTTCCATTACATCGTCATTAAACTGTCGTTAAACCTTCTATCACATTATGTTCTAAAAGGTTGTTAAATAGTAAAAAAGATGGATGACTAAAGTCCAAGATCATGCTTGGGGTTAGTTTATATTGGGTATTTTATACCCGCGGGTTAACGGGTATGGGTGAAGGTGGAACGTTCTAATACCCGTTTACCCGTTGGGTGAAGATTTTTGCCCAATAACAGACCCACGGGTAGAATATTTAGCCCACATACATACCCTAATGGAGTAAATACCCATCGGGTATCGGGTCGCGGGTACCCATTGTCATCTCTACTCATATACTTATTTCATACTAAATTAGTATTTATTTTAGTTCTTGATTTTTAAGTCTATATTCAATTAGATGGTGATGAAAAATACATATTAATTATTGTGTGAATCTATTAAAAGTCTAAAACGAATTTTAATTTGGTACTGATTGGAGTATTATTTTGTGGAGCGTCATCTTGGGCGGCTGAACGAACAAAGTTGGACCCAGCCTTGCCTCTCCCCGTGGAGAATTCAAAGCTCCGCCGTGTCCTCTTCTGGATACCGGAAGTCGTCGCCGTCCTTGGAATGGCTTGGCTTCCTTCGCTAGGAGGTTTTCTTTCTTTCCGGCCGACTCTGTTTCTTCGAACCTTGCTCTTCCAGTCAGTCGTCCTTGGCTCCTCTTCTTCCCCACACAAACACAACGGAATAGTCCCGACCATACTGGAAAACCGGCGAACTTGGAAAGCAAGTCAACAAGAGTATGGCGTCCATGGAGAGCCTGATCGGGATGATGAACCGCATCCAGCGCGCCTGCACCGCCCTCGGAGACCACGGAGGAGGAAGCGACTTGCCCACCCTCTGGGAGTCGCTCCCAACCATCGCCGTCGTCGGAGGCCAGGTGTTGCTCGTCTCAATTTCTCTCCGGTCCTCCATCCTCCCATCCCTCTTGATGGATATATATTATTGATAACTTCTTTTTTAGTACAACATGGATTTAATAGCATTAATAATTGCTTGTTCCTTCTACTTTTGCTGATAAATTCTTGCATGGTCTGGTTTACTGATCCACCAGCAATATATTTTTTTTAATCCGTGCAACAGAGCTCGGGCAAGTCCTCTGTACTTGAGAGCATTGTTGGCACCGATTTTCTTCCCCGAGGATCGGGTCAGTTCAGCTTTTTGCCTTTTTCAATTCCAATTCAATCCCCAACATGTTATAGTTCGTCACTTTTTTTTCTTTAGCAAAAAAACTACGGAATGAAGTTTCTCTGAGTAGTAATAAAAATATGTATACAGGAATTGTCACGCGAAGGCCTTTAGTGTTGCAGCTGCAACAGACAGAGGATGGATCTCAGGAATATGCAGAGTTCTTGCATATGCCGAAAAGAAGGTTTTCAGACTTTGGTGCGAACCTAACCCTGATATTTTTTTTTGTGTCCTCTGCCCACTATGGATCAAATTTATCACACCAGACATCTCTTGTAACCTTCCCAATTTCTAATTCGTGGAAATGTGGTAAACATCTCGACCAGATGTATATAGTGTGTGATCAAAACTATATTGCTTATACTGTGTTCCTTCCGAGTTCCGATGATAAGTAGAATTCTTAAAATTTAACGAGCACACAGACAATGATTTCTCTTCACTATGGTGCAGCCCTTGTTCGCCAAGAAATTGCTGATGAGACGGATAGGCTGACTGGAAAAACTAAGCAAATATCTCCTGTCCCTATTCATCTCAGCATCTACTCGCCCAAGGGTAAATCTATTTACTTTTGACCAATTCCTTCTATCTGCAGTGTGTATCATGCCATACGTCACATGACAAATAGTTTTCAATGTTGCAAGTCAGAATTGAATGATTGTAATTTTTTTCTAGATTAAGATGCTCCAAGCCAAATACCATTCATGCAAAAGCATTATCGTTGTTCAGATTTCTAACCTGTTAAAGCTTTATCCAACTCATGCATACTGTATCGCTATGTATAGTTGTTGAAGCATGTCTGGTTTAATTAGCTGTTCAACTCCAACAGTTGTTTCCATTGCATTTTGGCTTATAATAGATTGAAATGTCTTTTTCCAGTTGTGAACTTAACAATGATTGATCTTCCTGGGTTGACAAAAGTTGCTGTAGGTATGCTGTCCTTCTATTTATTAAAAAGGAAAATATGTTTTTTCATTTGCTATTAGTTTTAATCTCACCTCTGGCAATTTGTTCATTTGCTAATACACAGAGGGACAATCTGAAAGTATTGTGCAAGATATAGAGAATATGGTTCGCTCATATGTTGATAAGGTAACAAATTAACTTAATACTGTTCTATCACTGATTCAATATGCATGACCAACCACCTGCTGATATAACAATAGGCCTGGCTGTGTGGTGGTATTCTTTCGTTTTCACCTTGGTATCCAAGTGAGAATAAGTTTTTTATACATGTTTTGCAGCCCAACTGTATTATTTTGGCTATATCTCCAGCAAATCAGGATATTGCAACTTCTGATGCAATTAAGCTCTCAAAAGAAGTTGATCCAACAGGTACTAGAATTTAGGACATAGGCACTTCCATATGTTCTCCGTACAATGAATATTTAAAAGTTTCTACATGGTAAGGTGAAAGGACGTTCGGTGTGTTGACAAAACTGGACTTAATGGACAAAGGAACAAATGCTCTCGATGTAAGATTGATTTTATCTGTCTTCTCCAACTTGAATTTCGGTTACTAAAAAAATATGAAGTTACTTATCTGTCTTGTTTGTTTATATTGTGGATTTCTGACATCTCTAAGGTTAATGATTGATTGTCGATCTACCTTAAATGTTCTTGTTCCCCCCTCTTAGGTTCTTGAGGGAAGAGCCTATCGGCTGCAGAATCCTTGGGTTGGAATCGTCAATCGCTCACAAGCAGATATTAATAGGAAGGTTGACATGATTTCAGCGAGGGAAAAAGAAAGGGAATATTTTGAAACAAGTCCTGACTATGCTCATTTATCAAGTCGTATGGGTTCTGGATATCTTGCTAAGCTTCTTTCTCAGGTAACTTTAAAGCTCATTTCTCGGACTTATATATATCTGAGCAAAATAACATATTCAGTAACTCTTACAACATTTCAGCATCTTGAATCTGTTATCAAAGCACACATTCCTAGTATCACAGCGACAATCAACAAAACTATAGACGAACTTGAATCAGAGCTGGACATCATAGGGAGAGCTGTGGCTGCTGATCCAGGGGTTAGTCAGTTATATCATATTTAGACAATCGAAATAATCATGACTGTATTTTCTCTCAATTCCCCCGTTCTGAATTATAAGTCATTCCAACTTTTTTGGAGAATCGAAGCATATCAAGTTTGACCAAATTTATATAATAAAATAATAATATTTATGATATTAAATAAGCTTCATTGGATTCTTTATTCATTATATTTTTATAGTATATCTATTTAATGTCATAATTCACATATAATTTTTTGGCAACCTTGAGATGTTTTGACCCTCTAAGAGAGTTGGAATGACTTATAATTTGAAACCGAGGGAATATCAGTTCTGTCGTAACTCATTCCATAAATATCCCAGGCTCAACTGTACACCATACTGGACCTCTGCCGTGCTTTTGACCGTGTTTTCAAGGAACATCTTGATGGAGGGTTGGCACCATCATCCTTATTTCGCATCTTGTATTTGTTTCGCGTCTTGTGAACTCTTGGTTGCCTAACTCAGGAGGTCAGGTGGAGATAGAATATACGGCGTGTTTGACCATAAGCTCCCTGCTGCTTTTAAGAAGCTTTCCTTCGACCGCTACCTGTCGGTGCAAAACGTGAAGAAGGTGGTTTCAGAAGCAGATGGCTATCAGCCCCATCTCATGGCACCTGAACAAGGGTACCGGCGGCTTATTGAGAAGGGCATCAACTATTTCAGAGGACCAGCTGAAGCCACGGTTGATGCGGTAATAAACTGACTACTTTGTCCTGCTATTCTTTGTGTTAATTATGGGATGACATTGTGTGTCAGTGTCTGACAAATCTATGTTCCAGGTCCACGTTGTTCTAAAAGACTTGGTCAGGAAATCCATAGGGGAGACAGAGGTGGCTTCCCTTTTTTTTTTTGCACTGCTCTCTCTCTCTCTCTCTCGGTGCTTTGTCAGCTCAGCATCATACTCTCTGTGCTTCTTTGTTTCAGCAACTCAGAAGATTTCCGACGCTTCAAGCAGCGATCGCGACCGCTGCAAACGAAGCCCTGGAGCGATTCCGGGAGGACGGGCGCAGCACGGCGCTTCGTCTGGTGGACATGGAGGCTGCGTACGTGACGGTGGAGTTCTTCCGGAAGCTCCCTCAGGATCCTCCTGCTGATGCGCCTGCTAGCAAGGCTGGAGGCAAGCCTTCAGCGGAGCCGGCGGCTGCGCCGCCTCCTGACCGCTACGGTGACGGGCACTTCAGGAGCATCGCCTCCAACGTGTCCCAGTACATCCGGATGGTTGGAGACGAGCTCCTGCAGAAGATCCCCAAGGCAGCTGTCCACTGCCAGGTTCGCGAGGCCAAGAGGTCTCTGCTCAACCATTTCTACGTGCAGATGGGGAAGAAAGAGGTAGGGCAACATATGATACGTTTCGATAAGTTGGCAACTGAATTATTCACTCAGTAATGTCGTGTTGCTTGTTGCGTCGATGGGATTTGGGATCCGAGCAGGCTGGGGAGTTTGGGCATATGCTGGACGAGGACCCGGCGATGATGGAGCGCCGGCAGCAGTGCTTCAAGAGGCTGGAGCTGTACAAATCTGCCAGGGATGAGGTTGATTCTGTGGCATGGGGGGGCAGCAGCAGATAGGTCAGTGGAAGCATTGTATTCGTAGGGATATTCTTGTTGTATATACAATACAATTCTATATATATTACGGTATTACATACTCTATCGGGGAGAGTACACGGTTAATTCATGAATTTCTCGTGCTAGCTGATGGAGATTGTCCGTAATGCTTATTAAATAAAAATAATCATATGCAAGTCAAATGCAAGCGCTGCGTGCACCGTGCAGTGCATTGGTGAATAAGCATGCAGGAGGGTTTACGATTTCGGAAAAGAAAAAAATTTGGTCCCCAGCGAAAAACAGAAAATTTCCGAAATTCTAGATCAAAATCAAATAGATTTAATATTTTTTAAAACAAAAAATGATATAATTTATAATAAAAAATACCAATTTTGGAAGCATATTTTTCGGATCTCACGGAAATTTCTGTCTGAAATTGTAAATCATGTGCAGGAACGGATTAATCCCAGAGCTAAGACTAAGGGCCAGGACAAGTGTAACGTAACATTCTCGTTTTATGATTTCGAAAAACCCCGTTTTGTTGACTAAAAGTTTGATTTTTATACTTTTTTAATTTGAAACCGGAATACATTAAATCCCGCACGGGTTTTCATTTCTCGGTACATAGCCAAAACGGGAAAATACATCGAATTTCGCTGTTTCTCGGTCAGGAAGACGATCCCTAACGTAACTACGCTGAGTAGGTAGGTACGACGGAGCCAACGTCTAGAGCACCAGCTTATGCTTTGGCTTCATCTTTTTTTTCTTATAAGCCAATACCAAACGGTCTTTCAGGAAATGACGTTTGCTAAGAAGCACTTCTCTCTTTTGTATTGAAACGGTGAAGTCAAAAAAATTGGATTACCCTGCTTTGACTTATGCTATTTTTATCACATCAGAATCGAATCGTCTTCTGTTAGGCTGTCTACAGCCACGTCTTCTAAATTCCATCTCCTAAACAAATATCCCTGTCCTTTACGGCTCACTTTAAAAAATTCTGTCATCTATACATTCTCAGTCTCCAACAATGTCCTCTAAATTCGTTCCTCGAAAGCTACAGTGTTAACAAACTTTTTTTTTCTCCATTTCTTTAGATTTTATTTGTTTTCTTTTCATTACACACTAATTCAAATAAATCATGCGCAACATAGTATATTTAATTTATTTACAATTTTTATTTTTGGAACTAAAACGTGAGTAACATAATATTAATTTCGGATTTTTTTTTGAAATTATAAATATGCATTCCGACTTGAAGTGTCATTTGTGTAGTTGTTGTCCATTAAATGACACGAAATTTTTAGCACACTGAAAAATCTATTTCCAGATATGCTAGCTTCCACAGTAAGCCACGACACTCCTTGCAGAAGCCATCGGCCGGCTTCTTCAGGACGCCACTACGTTGGCTTCTCCCTGAAGCCTATTCGTTTTATAAATAAGCACCCACGCCTGAATACTTCACTCTAGCTCAAGTTGCCGAACTCCACAACAATGAACTCGTAATTAGAATCCAATGTTCTTAGGATGCACAAGAAATAGAAGAGGAAGAAGAAGAGTTGGAGGTTGCGACGTACCTACATCTTAGGAGGCATCGTGCACGCAACGAGCATCGTTATGGTGGTTCCATTCCCGGTCGTGTTCAGATCCATCGTGACCATATGAGTGGTGATGCAAGAATCCGAGCAAACTACTTCTGCACCGAACCTATGTACACGGATGCTCAATTCCTAAGGAGGTATCTCATATTATTCATACACACATTCATTCTTACTTTTACTTAACGTGCTCGAGACTTGAGGCCACAGATCTTCCTTACAATATCTCTTCATAAGGATCTTCACAAATCAGAGCCTCTTGTAGTCATACACAAGTTTAAGGTAGTTAGAAGTCCAATGAACAGCAAGAGGGAGGAGTAGAAGACAAAAGCACAATGACAACACCAAAGAACAAGAACACAAGCCCACAATAGTAGCACAATTCTATCTCACAAGAATGGGCACTTGAACCACTTTAGTGTCTTTCTCTAATGCGTAGGAATAATGTATGAGCTCTTAAGTGACTTGGTGTTTTGAGAAGGCTGGTTAGGGGGCAGCTCAAAACCCCTAGCTAGATCCGGATTGGCGCTTTCCAAATCCAACCGGCACCCAATCGGTCTAGTCCACCTAAAGGTGACAATAAGCTCTAAATTTTACACTATAAGATTTAAGGACTTGATAAGGATCAGGCTCTATTTCTATTTATTTTTAACTAAAATTTATTTAGGGTTCTACCATTTTATGAAGAAGCATTTGGATCACGATCCATTACCAACCCTAGGTCCACCATCGGACTGCCACGTGTCAAGTAGCTATTGGAGATGCCCGTTGGAACCTGAAGTAGCCATTACCCACGAGGTCTGGTGCATCACCGGACTGAGGTCCAATAAATTTAGCCAAAAAATTTGAGACTGAGTAGTTCATGTACGACGAGGTCTAGTGCATCGAGCCTAGGGCTCGACTGCCGAGGCCTCCTGCAAACGCCTCTCGTAAAGTGGTTCGATAGGGCACCAGACTAGTCCGGTGCACTCCAGACAGCTGAGCGTTTGTAGCCAAAACATCTCCAATTAGATTTTGCTAGTCTTAGGAGCTATTCTATGACTTATACAAACTTTATTAGAGTATGTCAACCTAGTCTAAGTCATAGGTTCATACATTTAGCTCATCTTTTCTATATGAGTCCTGTTTCAGCTCAAAACAAGTCCAAAATGCCACTTTTACTAGAAGTTGCGTTAGAGATCAAACCAAAGTACCAAAAACATTCCAAAAGATGTATACAACATATTCAAATGTTCAAACCTCACTATTTTTACCCTTTTCAAAATATTTCACTTCCTAGCCTTGTTTCAGCTCATCTGAACTTGGATTCTTCAATTTGCACTTGAGTGAACCTGCGCTCATAGACTTAGCAAACTAGTTAGTCTAATATGTTGTGTTGGTCATTAATAACCAAAACATTATATAACTGGCTTATTTGCCCATTTACCTTTTACTTATCGATCACGAGGTTGAGGCTAGAGAACCATCTAGTGTTTCCGGTCATGTGGCGCGAACGGTCGTAATCCACGGGCCATGTGTTTTCCAAGCCTTTGTCTTGCATCAATACAAGCACAATGGTACAACACTAGGGTTAGTAAACTGCAAAGGATACCAGTGTTGTGGCATTTGCCCCTGAAAAGTGTTAGGAAAAACACCATGCATCCTCGGTCCCATAGGGGTTAGCAATCACCATGAGAAGGAAATCGTTGTCTTCTAGAGCTGTGGGAACCAGAGCCTCTGCCACGAGATCTTTGGTCATGTGGCACATGACCAACACCATGTCAGACACGACCGCCGTTTAGTCTCACGGCTTTAGGCCTAACCACCTAAGGCAAAACACCTCTAGGTCTAGTAGCACGTCTCTGAATAGGAGGATCATGCACATCATGAGAAGAGTGTTGCATGTCCCTACTGCTCTCTCATCTCTCTTCCTCCTAACAAAACAAAGTGAATACTCTTAGTGGTACCTCACCTCTCTCTTAGGTGGAGTCTTTTTGTGGGAAAGGGTCATCTTGGGTGGCTGTGGTGCTCTAGAAAGGGGATCACTAGATATGTCAGGCAAGGTATCAAGTGGCTTCTTTTAGATGGTTAGGTTTGGGAAACCACACTTGTTTTTGAGGTGGGGCTCTTGGAGGCTACTCAAACACTTTATCTCTCACAGCTGGGATGGCAGATTTAGGTGGAGGGAATTTGATAGGATGAGAAGTGGCCGAAGGTTTCTTTGAAGGTGTCAAGTCACTACACTCATCAACCTTACCATAATAAGCGTCATCCCATCCCTAGCAACATAGCCTAACCCTAGTCTGTCAATTCCTCTCCTGAACTGACTAACATGAATTTCTTGAAAAGTATTAGTGCAGTTTTGACATCATTTACGAGTTTGTGGTACTGCAGTACGACTGTTTCAAGGGAGTAGCATTGATTTAATTGTACTTTGTGTTCTAATAGCCGCCGAAAGAAAATGGTCTTTTGTCCGATCTATCACGTCAAATTGATGACATTGCCTTCCTTTTGTGTTCAATTAGTAAAGTTTTGCTGTTGTATGCCTGTAATAAGAACAAATCATATTCATTCAGAATACATGAGCCAGCTAGCTAGCAAGTACATGTTCATCTGACTGGAAGTATACATGACACATTAACGTAAAGCCTACAGTGTATTGAGGTCCAGCTTGGCTCTAGGAAGCCTTTTTTTGTTTTGTTTTTGTTGAACCTGTTTTTCCCTTTAATGTAGTACTATAAAAAAACCTGATTTATCATGACTATTGCCCACGCGATCGATACAATTAAGGCTACGAATAATTTAATGAAATATTATGACTTTAATTTGGATCACAGGCACTGACAGTCGTCAGGCTGTGTTGGTGACTCTCATGAGACTCAGGAGGGTGCCGAGGTGCCAACGTAGCCGAAGCCGACGATAAAGGCCGCCGCCAATTGCAGGAGCAGGTACATGTAGTAGTGGTCGCGGCCGAAGAAGACAATGTCGTAGACAGCGCAATAGAGCAAGCACGCCCCCATCGCGAGCTCCAGCACATGCATCTCCCGTCTCGTGCTGCAGCACCTGCTCCGGACCAGCTGTTGTTTCTTCTTCTTCGCGACTACAGCCGCAGCTGCCTTGCTACTGCCGAGCTTGTCGGTGACCACCCACTCGTTGGCGCGGCTGGCCTCCAGCAGGCCGATGACGGCGGCCTTGGAGCGGTGCATGGACATGACGTTCTCGAAGAGGATCCAGAAGATGAGCAGGTGGCAGGACCTGGGCGTGCAGGCGGCGTTGAGCAGCGTGATGAGCGCCGGCACGTACATGGCCACGTACTTGGGCAGGCGCACGTCTCCCTGCACCAGCACGCAGGCCGGGATGACGACGCAGTAGAAGAGGAAGGTGACGAGATGCGCCACCACCTTCCTGACGAAGAAGAAGGCGTAGAGGAGGTGGAACTTCTTCCCCAGCGACACCCGGTCGCTGCGGAGGATCTCAAGGAGCACCTTGCGGAACAGGTTGGCTTTCGGGTAAGGTAATCTTTCCGTAGCGACGTGCTTCCCGCTTGCCGCTTTCGGGTAAGGTAATCTTTCCGTAGCTTTCCTAATTACTTGGCCAAGGGTATCCCATTCTACCCTTGTGGTAGCACTGTTTTCTCGGGTGGTTCTCCAAGTTCCAATTAACACAATAATCTTATCATGGACAATAATTAAACCAACAATATTAATGGAACATGATCATAATTTAGATATAACATTAATCCCAAAACTAGGTAGAGCAATATCAGTTCTACCCAATAGTTCATTTGTTTGCAAGGTGCGGGGTAAACAAAACTAGGGTAACCTAGTAGGTCCCATCAAATTAACCTAAGCATGTCATGGTGATTAACAGGAACATTATTAGGTAAAGAAGAGTGATCAAGGGCACAACTTGCCTTTTTGGCCCAACTCCAGGTACTTCTACAATTTAGTCTTCAGATTCCACGTGACCTCGCATCTATTCGTAGCAATACATACAATCAAGCAAATAATGGATATGGTAACAATACACCAAAGCATAAGTGAAAGGGAATTAGGCTTACACCTAGTTCCTATATAATTTTGGTGGTTGAATTGCCCAACACAAACATTTGGACTAACTAAGGGCCTGTTTGTTTACCCCCAGATTATATAATCTGGATTAAATAATCCTAAGAGGCAAACAAACAGTCTAGCTTATTTGCCCAGATTATATAATCTAACCCCTTGGATTATGATAATCCATAAGCAAGTGAGGAGGTGCTTATTTCAGATTATTTTTTCTCACTTCCCCACTACCCTTTCAAGTTTTCTAGAAATTACCCACCATTGCCATTATAATCTACCGAATCGTTTTTGCGCCTATCGGATCGGAGAAGCCCGCCGCCCAACAGAAACACGCCAGATAATCTGGGTAAACAAACATGACTACGCAGATTATATAATCCAAATTATATAATCCAGATTATATAATCCTCCAAAAATAATCCAGATTATATAATCCATTGGGGTAAACAAACAGGCCCTAAGTTTGCCCAAGTGTATGGATTACACAGGTGTAAAAGGTTCACACTCAGCCAATAAAAAGACCAAGATTTGGATTCAACAAAGGAGCAAAGGGGCAACCGAAGGCACCCCTGGTCCGGCGCACCGGACTGTCCGGTGTGCCACCGGACATGTCCGGTGCACCAGGGGGGCTCAGACTCAAACTCGCTACCTTCGGGAATTTCCAGAGGCGACTCGACTATAATTCACCGGACTGTCCGGTGTACACCGGACAGTGTCCGGTGCGCCAAGGGAGGTCGGCCTCAGGAACTCGCCAGCTTCGGGAAACTCCAACGGCTAGTCCACTATAATTCACCGGACTGTCCGGTGTGCACCGGACTGTCCGGTGCGACTCCGGTGCAACGGCTATCTCCGCGCCAACGGCTCTCTGCCGCGCAATAAATGCGCGCTCTGCGCGCGCAGATGGCAGGCGTGCCCATACTGGCACACCGGACAAGGAACAGTACCTGTCCGGTGTGCACCGGACACCCAGGCGGGCCCACAAGTCAGAAGCTCCAACGGTCAGAATCCAACGGCAGTGATGACGTGGCAGGGGGCACCGGACTGTCCGGTGTGCACCGGACTGTCCGGTGCGCCATCGAGCAGACAGCCTCCCAACGGCCACTTTCGGTGGTTGGGGCTATAAATACCCCAACCACCCCACCATTCATTGCATCCAAGTTTTCCACTTCCCAACTACTACAAGAGCTCTAGCATTCAATTCTAGACACACCAAAGAGATCAAATCCTCTCCAAATTCCACACAACGCCATAGTGATTAGAGAGAGAGATTTGCTTGTGTTCTTTCGTGCTCTTGCGCTTGGATTGCTTCTTTTCTTTCTCACTTGTTCTTGAGATCACAACTCCATTGTAATCAAGGCAAGAGGCACCAATTGTGTGGTGGCCCTTGCGGGGAAGTTTTGGTTCCCGGCTTTGATTTGAGAAGAAAAGCTCACTCGATCAGTGGATCGTTTGAGAGAGGGAAGGGTTGAAAGAGACCCGGCCTTTGTGGCCTCCTCAACGGGGAGTAGGTTTGCAAGAACCGAACCTCGGTAAAACAAATCTCCGTGTCTCACTTGCTTATTCGCTTGGGATTTGTTTTCGCCCTCTCTCGCGGACTTGTTCCTTTATTACTAACGCTAACCCCGGCTTGTAGTTGTGTTTATATTTGTAAATTTCAGTTTCGCCCTATTCACCCCCCCTCTAGGCGACTTTCAATTGGTATCAGAGCCCGGTTCTTCATTAGAGCCTAACCGCTCGAAGTGATGTCGGGAGATCACGCCAAGAAGGAGATGGAGACCGGCGAAAGGCCCACTACAAGCCACGGGAGCACTTCAACGGAAGAGTCCCGCACCAAGAGGAAGGAGAAGAAGAAGGACTCCTCCAAATGGAAGGAGAAAAAGTCTTCCTCTTCTCACCACAAAGAGAAGAAGGAAAAATCTTCTTCCTACAAGCCGCATCGGAAAGGCGACAAGCACAAGAGGATGAGGAAAGTGGTCTACTACGAGACCGATACTTCATCAACATCGACCTCCGACTCCGATGCGCCCTCCGTCACTTCTAAGCGCCAAGAGCGCAAGAAGTATAGTAAGATCCCCCTACGATACCCTCGCACTTCCAAACATACACCTTTACTTTCCGTCCCATTAGGCAAACCACCAACTTTTGATGGTGAAGATTACGCTAGGTGGAGCGATTTAATGCGATTTCATCTAACCTCGCTCCACAAAAGTATATGGGATGTTGTTGAGTTTGGTGCACAGGTACCGTCCGTAGGGGATGAGAACTATGATGAGGATGAGGTGGCCCAAATCGAGCACTTCAACTCTCAAGCAACAACAATACTCCTCGCCTCTCTAAGTAGAGAGGAGTATAACAAAGTACAAGGGTTGAAGAGCGCCAAGGAGGTTTGGGATGTGCTCAAAACCGCGCACGAAGGAGATGAGCTCACCAAGATCACCAAGCGGGAAACGATCGAGGGGGAGCTCGGTCGGTTCCGGCTTCGCAAAGGGGAAGAGCCGCAACACATGTACAACCGGCTCAAGACCTTGGTGAACCAAGTGCGCAACCTCGGGAGCGTAAAGTGGGATGACCACGAAGTGGTTAAGGTTATTCTAAGATCTCTTATTTTCCTTAACCCTACTCAAGTTCAATTAATTCGTGGTAATCGTAGATATACTAAAATGACCCCCGAGGAAGTAATCGGGCATTTTGTAAGTTTTGAGTGCATGATCGAAGGCTCAAGGAAGATCAACGAGCTTGATGATCCATCTACATCCGAGGCTCAACCCGTCGCATTCAAGGCGACGGAAGAAAAGAAGGAGGAGTCTACACCAAGTCGACAACCAATAGACGCCTCCAAGCTCGACAATGAGGAAATGGCGCTCGTCATCAAGAGCTTCCGCCAAATCCTCAAGCAAAGGAGGGGGAAGGATTACAAGTCCCGCTCCAAGAAGGTTTGCTACAAGTGTGGTAAGCCCGGTCATTTTATTGCTAAATGTCCTATATCTAGTGACAGTGACCGAGGCGACGACAAGAAGGGGAGGCGAAAGGAGAAGAAGAGGTACTACAAGAAGAAGGGCGGTGATGCCCATGTTTGTCGGGAATGGGACTCCGACGAAAGCCCAAGCGACTCCTCCGACGACGAGGACGCCGCCAACATCGCCGTCACCAAGGGACTCCTCTTCCCCAACGTCGGCCACAAGTGCCTCATGGCAAAGGACGGCAAAAAGAAGAAGGTTAAATCCAACTCCTCCACTAAATATGAGTCTTCTAGTGATGATAATGCTAGTTGTGAGGAAGATAATTTGCGTACTCTTTTTGCCAACCTTAACATGGAACAAAAGGAGAAATTAAATGAACTAATTAGTGCCATCCATGAGAAGGATGATCTCTTGGACTCCCAAGAGGACTTCCTAATCAAGGAAAATAAGAAACATGTTAAGGTTAAAAATGCTTACGCTTTACAAATTGAAAAATGTGAAAAATTATCTAGTGAGCTAAGCACTTGCCGTGAGATAATTGACAACCTTAGAAATGAAAATGCTAGTTTAAATGCTAAAGTTGATTCTCATGTTTGTAATGTTTCAATTCCCAATCCTAGAGATAATAATGATAATTTGCTTGCTAGGATTGAAGAATTAAACATTTCTCTTGCTAGCCTTAGATTAGAGAATGAAAATTTGATTGCTAAGGCTAAAGATTTTGATGTTTGCAATGCTACCATTTGCGACCTTAGAACTAAGAATGAAATGTTGCATGCTAAGGTTGTAGAACTTAAATCTTGCAAACCCTCTACATCTAATGTTGAGCATGTTTCTATTTGCACTAGATGTAGAGATATTGATGTTAATGCTATTCGTGATCACATGTCGTTAATTAAACAACAAAATGATCACATAGCAAAACTAGATGCTAAAATTGCCGAGCATAACTTAGAAAATGAAAAATTTAAATTTGCTAGAAGTATGCTCTATAATGGGAGACGCCCTGGCATCAAGGATGGCATTGGCTTCCAAAGGGGAGACAATGTCAAACTTAATGCCCCTCCTAAGAACTTGTCTAACTTTGTTAAGGGCAAGGCTCCCATGCCTCAGGACAACGAGGGTTACATTTTGTACCCTGCCGGCTATCCTGAGAGCAAAATTAGGAAGATTCATTCTAGGAAGTCTCACTCTGGCCCTAATTATGCTTTTATGTATAAGGGTGAGACATCTAGCTCTAGGCCACCAACCCGTGCTAAGTTGCCTAAGAAGAAAATTCCTAATACATCAAATGATCATGCCATTTCATTTAAAACTTTTGATGCATCTTATGTGCTTACTAGCAAATCCGGCAAGGTAGTTGCCAAATTTGTTGGGGGCAAACACAAGGAGTCAAAAACTTGTGTTTGGGTACCCAAAGTTCTTGTGTCTAATGCCAAAGGACCCAAAACCGTTTGGGTACCTAAAGTCAAGAACTAAAATTGTTTTGTAGGTTTATGCATCCGGGGGCTCAAGTTGGATAGTCGACAGCGGGTGCACAAACCACATGACAGGGGAGAAAAGGATGTTCTCCTCATATGAGAAAAACCAAGATCCCCAAAGAGCAATCACATTCGGGGATGGAAATCAAGGTCTGGTCAAAGGACTTGGTAAAATTGCTATATCTCCTGACCATTCTATTTCCAATGTTTTTCTTGTTGATTCTTTAGATTACAATTTGCTTTCCGTATCTCAATTATGCCAAATGGGCTACAACTGTCTATTTACTGATGTAGGTGTTACTGTCTTTAGAAGAAGTGATGATTCAATAGCATTCAAGGGAGTGTTAGAGGGTCAGCTATACTTGGTGGATTTTGATAGAGCTGAACTCGACACTTGCTTGATTGCTAAGACTAACATGGGTTGGCTCTGGCACCGCCGACTAGCCCATGTTGGGATGAAGAATCTTCATAAGCTTCTAAAGGGAGAGCACATTTTAGGACTAACAAATGTTCATTTTGAGAAAGACAGGATTTGTAGCGCATGCCAAGCCGGGAAGCAAGTTGGCACCCATCATCCACACAAGAACATCATGACGACCGACAGGCCGCTTGAGCTACTCCACATGGATCTATTTGGCCCGATTGCTTACATAAGCATCGGCGGGAGTAAGTATTGTCTTGTAATAGTGGATGATTATTCTCGCTTCACTTGGGTATTCTTTTTACAGGAAAAATCTCAAACCCAAGAGACCTTAAAAGGATTCTTGAGACGGGCTCAAAATGAGTTCGGCTTAAGGATCAAGAAAATTAGAAGCGACAACGGGACGGAGTTCAAGAACTCTCAAATCGAAGGCTTCCTTGAGGAGGAGGGCATCAAGCATGAGTTCTCCTCTCCCTACACGCCTCAACAAAATGGTGTAGTGGAGAGGAAGAATCGAACTCTTTTGGACATGGCAAGGACCATGCTTGATGAGTACAAGACTTCGGACCGGTTTTGGGCCGAAGCAGTCAACACCGCCTGCTACGCCATCAACCGATTATATCTTCACCGAATCCTCAAGAAGACATCATATGAACTCCTAACCGGTAAAAAGCCCAACATTTCATACTTTAGAGTTTTTGGTAGCAAATGCTTTATTCTTGTTAAGAGAGGTAGAAAATCTAAATTTGCTCCTAAAACTGTAGAAGGCTTTTTACTAGGATATGACTCAAACACAAAGGCATATAGAGTCTTTAACAAGTCCTCAGGACTTGTTGAAGTTTCTTGTGACGTTGTGTTTGACGAAACTAACGGCTCTCAAGTAGAGCAAGTTGATTTTGATGAGATAGGTGAAGAACAGGCTCCATGCATAGCGCTAAGGAACATGTCCATTGGGGATGTGTGTCCTAAGGAATCCGAAGAGCCTCCACATGCACAAGATCAACCATCCTCCTCCACGCTAGCATCTCCACCAACTCAAAATGAGAGTGAAGCTCAAGTTGATGAAGTAGAAGATCAAGCAAATAAGCCACCTCAAGATGACGGCAATGATCAAGGGGGAGATGCAAATGATCAAGACAAGGAGGATGAAGAGCAAAGACCGCCACACCCAAGAGTCCACCAAGCAATCCAACGAGATCACCCCGTCGACACCATCCTCGGCGACATTCATAAGGGGGTAACTACTAGATCTCGGGTTGCTCATTTTTGTGAACATTACTCTTTTGTTTCCTCTATTGAGCCACACAGGGTAGAGGAAGCTCTCCAAGATTCGGATTGGGTGGTGGCGATGCAAGAGGAACTCAACAACTTCACTAGAAATGAGGTATGGCATTTGGTTCCACGTCCTAACCAAAATGTTGTAGGAACCAAATGGGTCTTCCGCAACAAGCAAGATGAGAATGGTGTGGTGACAAGGAACAAAGCACGACTTGTGGCCAAGGGATACTCCCAAGTCGAAGGTTTGGATTTCGGTGAAACCTATGCACCCGTAGCTAGGCTTGAGTCAATTCGCATATTATTAGCCTATGCTACTTACCATGGCTTTAAGCTTTATCAAATGGACGTGAAAAGTGCCTTCCTCAATGGACCAATCAAGGAAGAGGTCTATGTTGAGCAACCTCCCGGCTTTGAAGACAGTAAGTATCCTAACCATGTCTATAAGCTCTCTAAGGCGCTTTATGGGCTCAAGCAAGCCCCAAGAGCATGGTATGAATGCCTTAGAGATTTCCTTATTGCTAATAGCTTCAAAGTTGGAAAGGTCGATCCTACACTCTTTACTAAAACTCTTGAAAATGATTTGTTTGTATGCCAAATTTATGTTGATGATATTATATTTGGGTCTACTAACGAATCTACATGTGAAGAGTTTAGTAGGATCATGACACAGAAATTCGAGATGTCTATGATGGGGGAGTTGAAGTATTTCTTAGGATTCCAAGTAAAGCAACTCCAAGAGGGCACCTTCATTAGCCAAACGAAGTACACTCAAGACATCCTAAGCAAGTTTGGAATGAAGGATGCCAAGCCTATCAAGACACCCATGGGAACCAATGGGCATCTCGACCTCGACACGGGAGGTAAGTCCGTGGATCAAAAGGTATACCGGTCGATGATTGGGTCATTGCTTTACTTATGTGCATCTCGACCAGACATTATGCTTTCAGTTTGCATGTGTGCAAGATTCCAATCCGACCCTAAGGAATCCCACCTTACGGCCGTAAAACGAATCTTGAGATATTTGGCTTATACACCTAAGTTTGGGCTTTGGTACCCTCAGGGATCCACATTTGATTTGATTGGTTATTCGGATGCCGATTGGGCGGGGTGTAAGATTAACAGGAAGAGTACATCAGGGACTTGCCAGTTCTTGGGGAGATCCTTGGTGTCTTGGGCTTCAAAGAAGCAAAATTCGGTCGCTCTTTCAACCGCCGAAGCCGAGTACATTGCCGCAGGACATTGTTGCGCGCAATTACTTTGGATGAGGCAAACCCTGCGGGACTACGGTTACAAATTAACCAAAGTTCCTTTGCTATGTGATAATGAGAGTGCAATCAAAATGGCCGACAATCCCGTCGAGCATAGCCGCACTAAGCACATAGCCATTCGGTATCATTTTCTTAGGGATCACCAACAAAAGGGAGATATCGAGATTTCTTATATTAACACTAAAGATCAATTAGCCGATATCTTTACCAAGCCTCTTGATGAACAAACTTTTACCAAACTTAGGCATGAGCTCAATATTCTTGATTCTCGCAACTTCTTTTGCTAGATTGCACACATAGCTCATTTATATACTTTTGATCATAACTCCTTTATATGCTATGACTAATGTGTTTTCAAGTCTATTTCAAACCAAGTCATAGGTGTATTGAAAGGGAATTGGAGTCCTAGGCGAAGACAAAGGCTTCCACTCCGTAACCCATCCTTCGCCGTCACTCCAAGCTTCTCTCCATCTTTAGGGGGAGAGTTCAAAGCAAAAGGACTTCGTCTTTGGTATAATCTTAACTCATTTACTTATGACCAAAGGGGAAGATAGTACTTGAAGGGCTCTAATAAATCCGTTTTTGGCGATTCATGCCAAAGGGGGAGAGAGTATGAGCCCAAAGCAAAAGGACCGCACCACCACCAATTTCAAAAACTTAGTGCTTTCCAAGAGTATTTATCAACTGGTATCCTATTGTGTTCAAAAGAGGGAGGAATTAGGCTAGTTTTTCAAAATGATATATCAAAACCCTCTTGAACACTAAGAGGAGGATCTCCTTTAGGGGGAGTTTTGATTAGTCAAAGGAAAAGCATTTGAAACAGGGGGAGAAAATTTCAAATCTTGAAAATGCTTTGCAAAAATCTTATTCATTTACCTTTGACTATTTTCAAAAGAACTTTGAAAATGATTTACAAAAGAGTTTGCAAAAACAAAACATGTGGTGCAAGCGTGGTCCAAAATGTTATATAAGAAAGGAACAATCCATGCATATCTTGCAAGTATTCATATTGGCTCAAATTCTAAGCAACCTTTACACTTACATTATGCAAACTAGTTCAATTATGCACTTCCATATTTGCTTTGGTTTGTGTTGGCATCAATCACCAAAAAGGGGGAGATTGAAAGGGAATTAGGCTTACACCTAGTTCCTATATAATTTTGGTGGTTGAATTGCCCAACACAAACATTTGGACTAACTAAGTTTGCCCAAGTGTATGGATTACACAGGTGTAAAAGGTTCACACTCAGCCAATAAAAAGACCAAGATTTGGATTCAACAAAGGAGCAAAGGGGCAACCGAAGGCACCCCTGGTCCGGCGCACCGGACTGTCCGGTGCACCAGGGGGGCTCAGACTCAAACTCGCTACCTTCGGGAATTTCCAGAGGCGACTCGACTATAATTCACCGGACTGTCCGGTGTACACCGGACAGTGTCCGGTGCGCCAAGGGAGGTCGGCCTCAGGAACTCGCCAGCTTCGGGAAACTCCAACGGCTAGTCCACTATAATTCACCGGACTGTCCGATGTGCACCGGACTGTCCGGTGCGACTCCGGTGCAACGGCTATCTCCGCGCCAACGGCTCTCTGCCGCGCAATAAATGCGCGCTCTGCGCGCGCAGATGGCAGGCGTGCCCATACTGGCACACCGGACAAGGAACAGTACCTGTCCGGTGTGCACCGGACACCCAGGCGGGCCCACAAGTCAGAAGCTCCAACGGTCAGAATCCAACGGCAGTGATGACGTGGCAGGGGGCACCGGACTGTCCGGTGTGCACCGGACTGTCCGGTGCGCCATCGAGCAGACAGCCTCCCAACGGCCACTTTCGGTGGTTGGGGCTATAAATACCCCAACCACCCCACCATTCATTGCATCTAAGTTTTCCACTTCCCAACTACTATAAGAGCTCTAGCATTCAATTCTAGACACACCAAAGAGATCAAATCCTCTCCAAATTCCACACAACGCCATAGTGATTAGAGAGAGAGATTTGCTTGTGTTCTTTCGTGCTCTTGCGCTTGGATTGCTTCTTTTCTTTCTCACTTGTTCTTGAGATCACAACTCCATTGTAATCAAGGCAAGAGGCACCAATTGTGTGGTGGCCCTTGCGGGGAAGTTTTGGTTCCCGGCTTTGATTTGAGAAGAAAAGCTCACTCGATCAGTGGATCGTTTGAGAGAGGGAAGGGTTGAAAGAGACCCGGCCTTTGTGGCCTCCTCAACGGGGAGTAGGTTTGCAAGAACCGAACCTCGGTAAAACAAATCTCCGTGTCTCACTTGCTTATTCGCTTGGGATTTGTTTTCGCCCTCTCTCGCGGACTTGTTCCTTTATTACTAACGCTAACCCCGGCTTGTAGTTGTGTTTATATTTGTAAATTTCAGTTTCGCCCTATTCACCCCCCCCTCTAGGCGACTTTCAATAAGAATAAACTGCGTAGGAATATTCTACGTGTCGCTACTAGATCGTAGGTTCAAGAGCCACTAGAATTGGAGCTACGGTTAAAAAGATATGGTTTTCTGAAGTTTAGGTTATTGACCAATAAAATTATCTTATTTTGATTAATATAAGTCTTGTGAGAAAACATATTACAAAGAAATAACTAATTCAACTTAAATGTAAGTTATAACTTGATTATAGATTCTATCTTAGTTAGTTCATAATTATGGACATATTAACTTTGGTTAGCAAGATTAATCTATCATTCTTAGGTTAAATGAATATCTAATTATAAAAGTGTGTGATCTGTTACAATTAATGTTGTTGCTGCATGGGCATTTTATTATGAACCGAACGCAATCTGAATGGATTAAAACAGAATTAAAATGAGTATGTTATGAATTTTTCTAAGATTTGTATTTACTTTTACACTAAAAACAATTTACAAATTCAATCTATATTTATTATGTCGTGATGGATGACAAGTACTACTTCCTGGAAATCCAGGGGCCAAACCGCAAGTTCTAAGGGCTTCAGTTAAATGTTTCTTCACTTCACCAGGATGGCGGGATGATTTGTGAAAAGGGCATGGGCTCTTATGCAAGAAAGCCTGGTCGAAGGGGGTATCGACTTATATCCACCGTTCGATCTAGTTCTACGGCGCAGATTAGATCCCATGATGTTATGAACCAGTACAAAATCTTGGCCATCGGATCACCGATCTACGGCTCCGGTCTTACCATCGAAAGGATATCCCTAGGATCTAATCTGGATAGTGCTTGCTTTCCTCATCCGATAGCTCTGGGTTACTCCCGCCGAATCGCCACGAAGGTCTAATCCCAACCCTTGGTTCTGGGATCTACCGAACCCGTGCGTCCTCAACCTTACGCTGCTGCCTCCTATTCTCTCTACTTGCCAAACCCCAGCCGTAGCAACGATGCCTAAGGTACGGTGACTTGACACCGGCGGGCATAGAAGATGAGGTCTTACCATAGATGTAGGAGGAGCTGGCTGGCGATGTAGTGTGGGTCCACGGCGAGGCGCAAGCTCCACTGATCGTTTCCCAGTGGCTACCCTAGACCACCAGCTCGGCTAGAATCCGGTGATCGCAGCGAGCACCAGCGACCCGCAGTAATCACTCGCCGAGACAGAGAACTCTACGATGGCCACCCAGTGATCACCGCATGCACAATTCCTAACGCCCGATCGATTGTGCAGGTCATGAATGATGGCAGCGGCACCAAGCACCACTCCTGTCGATGGCTTTGGTTGACCACGCGGTGCAGCCGTTTTGAGTTGGCATGGTTTTGTGATCCGATGGATGTGGGGGTGAACAAGATCATATAAATACTCAGGAGGTAAAGCCTAGGGCAGACTCAGGGCAGCGCGAGATACCCGGCTGAAGGACTCGCACCAGACCAAGCTTGGGAAAAAGATGAGTCCGACCCTAGGGGTCCACTCATAGTGACATGCAGGCAAAAGTTGGTTCGGGTAGGAGAGGCAGACAAGCGGGCCCCGTCAGGCAGTAACTCAGGATCTAACTGATGTGAATGTCGCGACTGTCAATACGGCCCCATATGTTGGCACGGTTTGGACATGGGTGTGGGCCGCACAGGGTGGGGAACCTATGTCGACGTGGATTGAGAGCTGGAGGGGGGTTAGGCCAGCACATGGTTTAGGCCCACGACGCGGTTACAGTTCCCCTTTCTTTCTCTTTTTTTGTTTTTCATTCTTTCCTGCTCTCTCTTCTAATTCTATTTTCCTATTTTCGGTTTTCGAAATTGGAATTCACATCTGTGTTTAAATCTCAATCACTCTTATGTGCACATATAGAAGTTCAGCAAGATGCATAACTCGATTATTTCTTTCTTCCCTTTTATTTTATTCGTAAATGCTTCATGTATGAAATATACACATAGTATTTCTTTTAATTTAAGAGGATTCTATTTTGAATGCACACTTAAAATAAATAACATCCATTACTTATTTACTTAATATAAGTATATATTCTTTACCATGAATTATTTTAGTTCAAATATTTTCAAGGAGTGCTTTAATTATAATATTTAAAAAGGGGATAATAAGTAATTTGAAAAGTCTTTATTTTAGTTGTTCCAAGTTTCAACTTTTTCTTTTGTTCCAACGTCTGGATCTAAGTTTGAACTACTAAAGTAATAATATTTTGATGGTATATACTTTACTAAGAAGGAAATATATTTAAAGACATTCTATCACAAATCTATTTTTGACACTTTTGCAAATTCCAAAATAGTATTTTGGGTGTTATTACATCGAACCAATCTAGTTTATTTACCTTTTCTGCCCTAGGAGAAGATGTAACATAGCTTTAGCTGTAACTTTCCATATATCCACCTCCATCCCTACTCGACTCTATGTCGTCTAGATTCGTCTTTGGTGGCCCGCCGACTCCAAGACGACCGTAGGATCTTACCCCTCCTAAGGGGCAAGATCTACTTCATATATTTCACTCAAGATATCTTCCTCGAATTGATCTCTTAATTCCTATGCGACTCTACGTCGTCTGGGGACGCCCCGGGTGACCTACCGCCATGGAGCACTCTAAGATCTCTCCCCCATGTGGTGAGATCTTGGTTCCCGCAAGGAAGAAGACAACCCCGAGACATCGCGAACCGTCTGGCACAGAGCGTGGACCGTTTGGATTGACAAAAGGAAGAAGCCGCTTTTGCCATCAGGTCGTGGACCGTCCAGCCCCGTGCCACAGACCGTCCGCGCTAATACAGGGAGCACCGCCAGGCGACCCGGTGACCCGTCGCGGACCGTCGCCTCCGTCCACCTCGCAGAGTCGAACCCAAGATATTGCTTATCATGAGAAGACCCTACGATTTGTTGTTGTTTGGCCTCAAATAGATGGTGGCCATCATAAAGGTGACTCGGTGCTCTAAAGGTGACTCGATGCTCTAAAGATCTTCAACTTTATTCAATCTTAAATCATTTAAAGGTGTCAAGTACCGCTAGACGGTTCATTCTAGCGTTTGGTGACCAAATCGGCGCCAACACAAAGGATAATAGCTCAATCCAGCTGCGGATTAGAATATATTACTGCTGCAATTGTAACTTGTGAGGCATTGTGGCTTGCCCAAGTTCTAGCAGAAGTGCACGGGTCTGAGCCAGTTGCGCCCTTGCTGAAAGTGGACAATAAATCAGCCATAGCCTTTGACCAAGAACCCTGTTCTTCTTGGGTAGAGTAAACACATCGAGGTGAAATATCATTTGATCCGAGAATGCAAGGACAAAGGCTTGATCAAGGTGAAATTTATCAGGAGTGAAGAGCAACTCAGTGACTTACCGACGAATCCTCTGGGAAGAGCAAAATTTCAGGATGTTTGCTCAAGGATCGGTGTGATCAACGTGAACGGTACAGCACGGCAAAACTTAGGAGATCGATGGAAATACGTCTTCCATGATTCGGTCAGCATATCACTTAAGAGCATCTCAACAACGTGACTTATAAAAATATCCTATAATTTAAAAATGATTATATTTTATATAATTTAGGGCACCAACAAAATATCTCACTCTAACGGTAAAGTCTCAAATCAATATTATAGGATAGCCCACTACGGTGTAATATATTTAAGGTGCTTTATAGGGTGGCCTATAATTTTTTAACCAAATTTTATGAAATAAGTCACTGTTGGAGTAATTTTTCCTGTATAGAATCATATATTTTTACTACTCTATAAGGCCTTGTTGTAGGCGTCCACACCCGCGCCGCGTTCTGCCTCTGTACAGCTGTCTGCCCGCGCGCCCCCTATCCTCCGCGATCCTCCCCCAACGCGTAGATCCCAGCTCCGCGATGGACGCCTCCGCCCCACCCTCCTCCCCACACCATCCGCGGCCCTCCTCCCCACGCCATCTGCGGCGCCATCAAGGGATCTCCTACCACCAGCGCGTAGATCCCGTCTCCGCGATGGACGCCTCCGCCCCACGCCCCCACCCTCCTCCCCACGACATAATAAGTTTCTGTGACGGCCACAGCGCCGTAGTCGGAGAGGTTGTCCGCGCCAGAACCGTGCGAACAGCGCGGGGCAGTGTTGCCCAGCGCGGCGCGGGCATCGAGGGAGAGGCGGTGGCGTCGACCTCCATCCAGCGTGAGCAGGCGAGGGAGCAGGCGTTGCGGTCGGTGGGCGAGAGCGACGCGAAGACGAGCGCGAGGATCTCGTCGGGCAGGTCCTAGGTGTAGTCCCGGGCTGGCGGCGCAAATGAGGAGGAAATACCACTGTCGTTGTCCTCCGCAGCGATCTGCATCGGCGCGGTCAGCCGCAGTGGCAGACCCATTGTCAGCAACACACTACAAGAGAAGGGAAGCAAGCAAGTGCAAGCGCAGGTTCAGCCGGCGACCTTGGAGCACAAAGACGACAACCAGCGAGAGACACCTATGAGGCGCAAGAATGTGAGAGTGTCCGGTCCGGAGTGGGCCGTGTAATGGGCTGCGCAGTGTCGCGTGTATGGGCTGAACCCAGGAAATAAGTAGCCGGAAGTCTGTACGAGACAGGTAGACTTGAACAGAAAGGAAAAACACACGCAGCGGCCGCGTTCTCGCCGGCGGCGCTACTCCTCCCACCTCTCTTCTTCTCTGTTCTTCCTGCTCCTATCCCCTACTCTAACATTTGGTATCAGATTAGGTTGTCCTGAATCCCTCTCTGTTGTGCCATGGCACCCCGATCGTCCACGATGGATCATCCAGATCCTACCATCTGCAAGCTGCTCGATGCAATGGCGTTGATGGAGAATCGCTTGACTGAGGCGCTGGCGGGCCGTGGTGGCGAGCAGACTCCTGCCTCCTCCTTCGCCTCGCTGTTTGACTCGTTCGAGGGCACCACAACTTCCTCCACCACAGCGCTACAATACGTCGATGACGTGTTCAGCTCTTCGGTGGGCGCGGCGTACGCCGCAAGCCCCTGTGCGCGGTCGCGTTCTCCATCCTACGACGACGATGAACCGGTCTTCGATGCATGGCCTCTCTTCGACGAGGAACCTGTCGACAGCGCTACCACTCAGGCTCTCTTCTCCGACGATGCCGACCACTGCTTTGGCGACGAGCTCGACACCGACCGGACCATGGAGTTCCGCTTCCCCACCTCCGAGTTCGACATCAAGCAGGCCGTGGCTGTGGTCAGCAACACCAAGGACTCGCTGGAGTTCGCCAGCGCGCGAAGGGTCAAGATCCGCACGCGCGTGACCGTGGCGTGCGAGGACTGGGTGGTGGACCACAACGTGGATGCCGCGACGATGGCCGACATGGCGTACCTCACACACGACTACTTCACGCTTCCACCCGAGGACAAGCCTCCGCTTGGCCCCTACATCGACACGGCTCCATCTCCAGCTTCCTTTATCCCGCAGTTGGTGGAGACCGAGGAAGAGGATGAGTTTTTCCACACCTCGCCCAGCACGTGTTCGACGATGGTCCCCAACCGCGATGCCACCACCAGCATGCTCGCCATGGTCGAGGCCACCTGGAGTGACGAGTACACGCTCGTGGACCTGCAGTCCGTCTGCTACTACTCCACGTCCAACGCCAAGCCCAAGCTCAATAGCCTCGATGAGGTCGATCCGAAGCTGCTCAAGACCTTCATCCCGCTCACCGAGCAGAAGCACCTCTCCGACGTCGCCATCGACGCTGTCATCAACTCCGCCTCCATCACCATCACCCACCACGATGCGCTGATGGCCAAGGGTGTCATCTTCTGCTCCATCCCCAAGTCCATATGTGAGTACCCAGACCTTGTCAGGCACTACCTGGGTAGCATCGTACTGCCAGGCGACAACTACTATGCCGCCCTCAATTCAGCGGTGTTCAGCGACGGGTCTTTTTGCTTCGTTCCCAAGGACACAGTCTGCCCCATGGAAATCTGGACCTACTTTAGGATCAACAAAAAGGAGACCAACCAGTTCGAGAGCACTCTGATTGTGGCCGATGAGAGATGCACCTATGTCTTGCTCATTGAGTTGTGTCTTCAGGTTGATGGTGTTAAAGTTCGGCTTCCGCCTTGGCCACCACCTGTTTGGACATTCTGGCTGCCTTATGATGTGTGTAGCGGCATGCATTACAACTGCAGAGACTGTGCCTGGTTCAATGGTATTTGGCAGCCACTATTTTTGGTGACCCCATTTTATATTCGACAGCCGAAGCTTGGTTGGGACGTTTTTCTGGGAAAGGAAATTGGAGAGCCGCAGGGACTGAAGTGGTTGGCTGTTAGTTCGGGGAATATGGCTGAGAAGATGCAAAAAGGGGGCAAGTATGATTATGCCTCTGAATTTTTGGAGTTTGCAGCTGAATTCTCGAGTTCAGATAATGGTGAAGATGGTGCTACTTTACTGATGTATAAACATTATGCTGCAACTGCTATTTCCAAAGGAATCCATTGCTTGTCTCTGCGCCTTACTGATGAATACTCAAATGCCCATGCACGGAACCGGTTACTGCCACCAGAACTATTATTTTTGCTTTCTGATACGAAAACACATTCTCGGATGCATTCGTGGATTGCTCTTAATTCCATTTCTCCTGCAATAGTCGAAGTAAAAGGTGTTCACTAGTTTGACTGGCTGACAAGAGAAAATGTCTCAGTACTAGAGGCTATAGAAAACCACCGAGGAGTCAGAAATCACTATCATAGAGATCATGGAACAGTTTCTAGTGCAAGTGACAATCCTAGTATTATTGCTTCAAAGTTGCAGGCTCGAAGCCCCAAATACATATCCCTGCTGAACCATCTTCGCATTTATTTGCCTGAGCTTTTTCCCAACCTCAACAAGGTGGTCTTCCTCGATGATGACATTGTTGTTCAGCGTTACTTGTCTTCCCTTTGGGCTATCAATCTTGAAGGGAAAGTAAATGAAGCTGTGGAAACATGCAGAAGGGAAGATCACTGGGTGATGTGTAAGCGTTTCAGGACATATTTCAACTTCTCACATCCCATGATGGCTCAGAGACTTGACCCTGATGAATGTGATTGGGCATATGGTACGAATATATTTGATCTGGCAGTTTGGAGGAAGACAAACATCAGGGATACATACCATTTATGGTTGAACGAGAATCTAAAATCTGGTCTTACACTCTGGAAATTTGGTACTTTACCACCAGCCCTTCATACTTGTCTACACTATTATTGTCTACACTATCAACGGCTTGGGGGCAAGCCGTATTTTAAGAGGTGGGGAATGTCAGCAACACACTACAAGAGAAGGGAAGCAAGCAAGTGCAAGCGCAGGTTCAGCCGGCGACCTTGGAGCACAAAGACGACAACCAGCGAGAGACACCTATGAGGCGCAAGAATGTGAGAGTGTCCGGTCCGGAGTGGGCCGTGTAATGGGCTGCGCAGTGTCGCGTGTATGGGCTGAACCCAGGAAATAAGTAGCCGGAAGTCTGTACGAGACAGGTAGACTTGAACAGAAAGGAAAAACACACGCAGCGGCCGCGTTCTCGCCGGCGGCGCTACTCCTCCCACCTCTCTTCTTCTCTGTTCTTCCTGCTCCTATCCCCTACTCTAACACCCATCGGCGAGAGCGACCTGCTGCGGCGCGGCAGAGAGGAGAGGCTGGATTTGGAATGCGAGGAGAGAGAGTGGCCCATGCTACGGAACCCCAGGGCGGGCGGAGGAAGAAGTGGCCATCCTGGACGCGTGTGAGGTAGATGCGGGCAGATTTGCAGATCTGGGCAACTACATTATTCCCCATAGTTTTACATATAAGTTCCTCCGCGCGCGCGAGTTCAAGGTGAAGGAGGCCATGGCGATGCTCAAGTCGGCGGTGCTGTGGCGCAAGCGCTTCGGCATCGACGAGCTCCTGGGCGTCGACCTCGGCCTGCCGGAGCTGGAGAAGGTGGTGTTCTACCACGGCGCCGACCGCGAGGGCCACCCCGTCTGCTACAACGTGTACGGCGAGTTCCAGGAAAGGAGCTCTACGAGAAGGCCTTCCGCAATGCGGGGAAGCGGGAGCGCTTCCTCAGGTGGCGCATCCAGCTCCTAGAGCGCAACATCCGGGAGCAGCTCGACTTCTCGCCTAACGGCATCTGCTCCATGGTGCAGGTCACCGACCTCAAGAACTCGCCGCCCATGCTCGGCAAGCACCACGGCGTCACATGCCAGTCTCTCGCGCTGCTCCAGGACAACTACCCAGAGTTCGTGGCCAAGAAGGTATGTATGATTTCTCTCTTCTTTTACACCAGATCGAATTGTTAAAAAAAATCCTAGAATCATAGTCCAAAATTCTACACTTTCAACTAAGAACTCAAGAAGTCCCGCGTATTCAGTTCTGTGCTTGATATTAAAAATGGGATCTCTGAATTCTCTACGTTGCCGTCATGCTTGTTTCTGTTAACAGTAAAAGTTACATAGTTAACTCGGAATAGCTGTGCAAGCAAAGCTGGGAGTTTTTACGCCCTTCCTGCTTCATCTTGATGTTCCCCTGCTACACATGCTTCCTTTGTGAGAGCACTGTGGTTTCAGCTCTGCTAGGCCAGAATGATTTTCTGAACTAGGGAAAATTGATTGATCTGGTCGGACCATTGATCAAACTATAGGTGTTCATCAATGTGCCATGGTGGTACCTCGCGGCAAACAAGGTGATGAGCCCGTTCCTGACCCAGCGCACCAAGAGCAAGATCGTCTTCTGCAGCCCCGACAGGTCTGCGGAGACCCTCTTCAGGTCGGCACAAGGGATTCACAGCACCAAATCAATCAGCACGTTGTTGCTACCATACACATTCAGGTCTCACATACATCCGTCCTCACACGTTTGATAACAGATACGTCGCGCCAGAGCAAGTTCCCGTCCGGTTCAGCGGCCTGTACAAAGAGGACGACACCGAGTTCTCCGCCTCTGACGCCGTCACCGAGCTCATCGTGAAACCATCCTCCAAAGAAACCGTCGAGGTCCCCGCCAGCGAGGGCTCCACGGTGGTGTGGCCGTGTGGAAGCTCCGCGTGCTAGGATGGGAGGTGAGCTACGGCGCGGAGTTCGCCCCGGACGCAGAGGGCAGATACACCGTCATCGTAGAGAAGATGAGGAAGGTGCCGGCGCATGAGGAGCCGATCATGAAGGGTAGCTTCAAGGCCGCCGGGCCCGACAAGGTGGTGCTGGCTGTGGACAACCGGGCGTCGAAGAAGAAGAAGCTGCTGTTGTACCGGTTCAGGGTGAAGAGCACCGCGACAGAACCCGCCGCCTGAGGCTGAGGTGTGTGGTTCTCAGGCCACAGCGAACCGGTTGATTATATAATCTGAACGGCAGCCTTGTCGTCCATACCGCCATCATTTGAACATGCTGCATGATAGAGTTCTTGCTTGCTTTTTTGTCGGTTCTTTGATTATTTGTTGGCTTTGCTGTTCTTTTTTGGGGGTCGCATTTTTACGCGTTTGTTACATGGAAACCATATGTGAGCTAGCGATGGCTTCTATGAGATAGCCAGGGTCACTGGGGATGAAGGTCCTGAACAATATAGTTACTGCTCTGTACATGTGCCAGTACATTTCATTGTACATGTGCCAGTACATTTCATCCATAGATTCTCCCTTGCATCAACATGTTGATTTTAGAAAGTTGTGTCTGCCATTGCCGATGCCGTGTGCCTAATCCAATGTTCTTATGCTGATTCTGTTTTGTCGTTTGCCCTGGGGCTTTTGCGTCGGATTCAGCATAGATGAGGACGAGCCATGGACGTCAGGATCTTCACTCCTCTCCATGCTTGTCTAGGGGTATTGTTGTCTCGGTCTCCTAAAACAGACGATGTTTTTTTGTTTAACTATTTATTTTCCGCATTTTTTTGAATAAAACGAATAGTCAGGTAATATGTCTAAAAAGCCAAAAAACACCATGCACAGCAAAGCATGCAAGCTGTAGATATAGATAGACGGGCAGCTGCGGAATTGTAGTCAAAGCATGCAAGAGATTTTGGTCAGAGAAAAAACTTGAGTCCGCTTTCAGTTATTCTTTCTCCAGTTTCACTTAAACTTGAGTCAATACTTTATTACCACCATTGTTATGTTTTTGGGGGAAAACGAGAGAGATAAGCAATGTCTAAATATACTTGCTTACAAAGTGCGCAGATGTTTAGTACAAACATTAAAATTACAAGACTATTTTCCCCAGTAGATGATACAGGCTGCTTCGTCACTAGATGACATGGTGACGATCCTCCGTGTCCCTGTCCTTAGTGAAGGGAATAGAAGGAGGGATGTAAGGACTAATAGGCTGGTGAGTCTGGGGGCATTAGCAATTGAAATGAGGCCAGGAGGGCATGAGGTCGGAATGGCCTCATCAGTGTTTTCTGCCAAAAACTGATTAGATGGAGCTGCCTGCTTCGTCACTATTCTTTAATGGTTTCTTTTCGTGCAGGTATCCGTTGGCTTTTCAGTAAGAATTTTTTCATAAGACTGAGATATTGTATATGCTCGGACTTAGAGATAAAGATCCAGAAATGAGGAAGCAATTCTTCAAGCTTTACCATGATACAGTTTTGTAAACATTCTTAATCTTTAAAAGATACTAACAAGAGTATAGAACAACAATTAATGCTTCTGCATTTCAACGTATCTTATCATGACATATTTACTCTGTAGCAACGCACGAGCATACACCTAGTTTTAGTTTAAAGCACCAGCTTAAGCTATTGTTGGAGATGCTCTTATATTATTTTGTTAGGATAATACATTGTTTTGTTAGGAATAAATTCGGCGCCATGTGCCGTAGCTGCTGGCGTATGTGTGTGTCTATTGTTTGAGTCTGCTGCTTGCCGTGTTTGTGCGATGAGCTGCATGTAGGCATGCGTCGAGAGCTGGTTAGAGGCCGCTAGGTGCACGTACGTGCGCTTCGTGTGAGCGGCCATGCCGGCTAGAGCCTGTGAGTCAGCTTCATGCATGACGGAGTGGCCTACAAGTTAGCATCCCGTCAGCTCGGAGATGACCGTTCGTGCGGGTGTGCCGAGTCACCGCTGAGTGCTAGAAGTCTGGTCTGGAGGTATCGAGTTCGTGGCTCCAGTGTCCTCTAGTCTATAAAACTTCTTTGTACTGCTCTGTTGATGTTGAATAACAAGAGAGTAAAAACTAGTGTGCGTGCGTTGGTGCGTTTGGCGCATCCTAGTCTTTGTTGCTTCTATTCATCTTCTTTTTCCAACTACCACTGTTCTTGAGTGTTATAGAGAGTTCCAATATTTGGTATCCAAGCCTCAAGTTTCTTCCTATGGCCATGGTACCTCACGGTGCGTGAGGGAGCTCTGTCTCCATGTTATACCCGGTGTTGTCGTTGGCGAGCTACACGACGTAGGTGATCAAGGTAGAGTCGATCCTCAATGTGCAAGTGTAACACCCTGAATTTGAGGTAGAATTTTTTCTTCTTCGATACTTACCAAATTCAGGCGTTACTACCTTTTCTCTCTCCGTTTCGCTCCTTCCCATTTTCAAAGCAGTATAACGACTGGTGTCCGTATCGCGTGTAAACAAAAACCTAAGTTGATATGGGTGTTGCATCATGCTGAAACATATTTCTTTTTGTCTGATGTTGTTTTTAATCGCGCGTCCGTCTCACCTCGTTTCGGATTTCGATTCACATTTGGTCTCCGATCAGTGGTCGTGTGTGTGTTGTGGGCTTCCATCCCGGCCCGCGACCCAGGCCGACCCGACCCAGCCTGGCCCGGCATGCCCCCGTGCGCCCCACACCCCCCATGCACGCCCCCCTCTCTATCTTTCTCTCATTTGATTTTCTCGCGCAGCAACTCCCTCTCCCTTTCTTCCACCTCTCTCCCACCTCTTTGCCCTAGGTGATCCGGTGACGGTTATCGCCGGTTTTTGGATCCCAAGGTGAGCTCCCCTCTCCTCTCTCTCTCTCTCTCTCTCTCTCTCTCTCTCTCTCTCTCTCTCTCTCTCTCCCTCCCCTTTCTCCTTCCCTGCGCGCCCCTAGCCCCCCGCGCGTGCGCCCCTACGCGTCCCTGCGTGACCTCGGCCCCCGGCGGCGTGGCCTAGGCTCCCCGGCGGCGCGGCTCCTGGCCCCCTCGTGGCGTGGCCCCTGGCCCCCGCGCGCGTGGCCTCGGCCCCCCCAGCGCGCGGCCCCCAGCCTCCGAGGCACTGCCTAGGCTCCCCGGCGGCGCGGCCCCTGGCCCCCTCGTGGCGCGGCCCTGGCCCCCGGCAGCGCGGCCCCTGCCCCCGCGCGCTTGGCCTCGCCCCCCCCCCCTCCGCGCGCGGCCCCAGCCCCAACGGCGTGGCTCCTGGCCCCCACGGCGCGGCCCCCTGCCCCGGCAGCGCGCGGCCCCTACCTGTGACGGCGTGGCGCCCCTGCCCTCGTGGCTCGCCCGACGTGTTTCCGCACGCGTAGCCCCAGCGTGCGCGATGTTTAAATTTCAGTTTAATTAATATGCTACATCGCGCGCTTCGTCGCGCAACGATTTATTTTAAATTTAAATTCATTAACGTGCTGCGTCGCGCGCTTCATCGCGCGACGATTTATTTTAAATTCACATATTCGTTAATGTGTTGCGTCGCGCGCTTTGTCGCGTGGCAATTTATTTTAATTTCAGATTTATTAGTATGTTGCGTCGCGCGCTTCGTCGCACGACGGTTCATCTTGAATTCAAATTATTTAATGTGTGGCGTCATGCATCTAGTCGCGCAACGTTTCGTTTAAATTCAGTTTAATTGACGTATGCTGTCGTGCGCTTCTTCGCGCGACGCTTGACGTTATTTTCATAATTAATTCAAGTGCTTCGTCGCGCGCTCCGTCGCGCGACGATTCGTTTTATTTCAGTTCAGTCTAGGAGTTGCATCACGCGCTTCGCCGCGCGACGACTCATTTTATTCTCAGTTTAGTTCGTGTGTGCCGTCGTGCGTTTCGTCGCGCGACAGCCCTTTTAAATTTACCTTGAATTGTTTATAATAACTAAACGTGTAGCGTAACCTTATTTTTTGCATAGCACGATTGTCAAATTAATATGGTTATGTTTAGACAAGTACTATAATCCTTAACTGCTTAACATAATCGCCTTTCGACCGTAGCCTCGACCGTTGTTTTCTCTTTCTCGCTTAGTCGTAGGTGCGAGCCCTGCACCAAAGTCTGCTTATTTACTATATTTTACTGCATGGTGTATTGTTCTTTCATATTGAATTTGTGGAATGTATGTTTGAACTCGTATAGATAACGGTCAGTTGGCGGAGTTCGAAGGAGTTGCAGGTGAAGACCCTGAGCAGCAGCTGGTTGGTGAAGGCAAGTGTCCCTTGACCCATCTATGTCCTACTCATTTCATAATTCACTTCCCGCATTTACACAATTTATACCTAAAGATTGACTAGTTTTTGTTTATCTTATCCTTATTTACCTATTTGGGTTGGGTTATTTTGATTTAGCTTTATGCTAGTGCATCATATTAATCAATGAACATGATGAGATTATTTATGATACGCTATTTTCCCTTTTGATTATGATGATATATTGTGACATTTAAGGGGACTTGAGCGGTTTCTCGAGTGTCTCTTCGTAAGGACTGGTTTGTTGGATGACCGCACGGGAAAATAGTGCAACCATGAGGGTGGTATGGGACGCCCTTAGCTGAATAATTAAAGGAACTGAGGTGTAGTTCGCTTCACCATCGTGCCGTCAATGGGGCTCGGTGTATGCGGCTCGCTCTACCGAGGGTGGATTACCCCTTGGGGAGGAGTGCGATACATTTAGGAAACCTAACGGGCGGCTACAGCCTCAGGGAATCTTTGTAAAGGCTACATAGTGAAACCCTGCTTGTTCACCTTGGTAGTGTTTAAGGGTTTGATCGGCCCGAGGCAAAAGGGAATCACGGCTTGTGGGTAAAGTGCGCAACCTCTGTAGAGTGTTATGAAACTGATATATCAGCCGTGCTCGCGGTAATGAGCGGCCAAGGGAGCTCCATTGATTAGAGATACTTTGATCAGAGATGGTTGGTTTATAGGTGATGACGAGGATGATGGTTTTGATTATGATTATAGTAATGTTTTCTGGTATTCTTTCCGTTTGGAAAGGGTACTTTTGGGTTAACAACTTGGGTTAATGCTAAAACCTGGCTCTCTACTAGTAATAATAACCTGACTAACTAAAAGCAACTGCTTGACTTAACCCTACATAAAGCTAGTCCACTACAGCCAAATGGGACAATTGTTGAGTATGTTGATGTGTACTCACCCTTGCTTTACACACCAAACCCCCCCAGGTTGTCCACGTTGCAACCATTGCTCAGGAGAAGATGAAGTCGTGGAAGAAGACTTCCAAGAGTTCCAAGAGTACGATGAGTTCTAGGCGTGGGTTAGCGGCAAACCCCTAGTCGGCTGCCTGTGAAGGCCGTGTGTATCTACGTTTCATTTCTGCACTTTGATAACTGTTAATGACTATGTGAATGTCTCGGAAATCATGATGTAATCGACTATTACTATCTTTTGTGTTATTATTCAAGCATTGTGTGATGATGTCTGGTTATGTAACTGTTGTGTACGTGAATTACTGATCCTGGCACGTACATGGTTCTCATTCGGTTTGCCTTCTAAAACCCGGTGTGACAGCAAGGCCTTTGGTAGGTCGTGTCCCGGTTGGATGATGGTGAGGTGAACGCTGTGAAGAACAATGAAGAACAAGACATCACGAGCATAGCTTCTTCAAGTTCTGCCCGATGACATCTTGATGCAGGTCCCCAGCAAAAAGACGATGGCAGAGGTGTGGGCGAGCCTCAAGACTCGTTTTGTCGGGGCGGATTGGGTCAAGACGGCGCAACTCACTACACTCAAGGGGAGTTCAACAAACTGTGCATGGAGGATAGGGAGCAGTTGGACGACTACGCTGGCAAGATAAATGACATGGCGGCGCTGGGCTTGGCGTGACGCTCGACGACGCCATCATGGTGAAGAAACTCCTCGACACCATCCTAGATCGGCTCTTCTCCGCCGTTGCGGGCATCTAGCAGTTCTGCGACATCGAGACGATGGAGTTCACTACCAGAATCGTGTTCTTTGCCGAGTGTCTAAGACACTCGACAAATGCCATTTTATACTCGGCAAAGCCTTTGCCGAGTGCTACATTCGGCAAAGAATTTAAAGGGAAATGTGCCCTTGGGCCATTTCTAAGTATTTTGGTGATTGAGTGCCAACACAAGTGCTTAAGTGTAAATCTATGCCAATTGACGGACAAAGTGCAAATCAAGTCTAAACGTATGTTTCTAGACTTAGTACATTGTTTTGAGAACTAATGTATTGTGTCTAAGTGATGGAAACAAGAGAAATCAATTTGGAGATGACTTGGCTCGTTCAGCCAAAGTCTGCTCAGTCTGGGTGCACCGGACTGTCCGGTGGTGCACCGGACAGTGTCCGGTGCGCCAGGCTGGCTCTGGCGAACTTGCTGTTCTTGGGACTTCGACGACGGTGTACGGCTATAAATCATCGGACTGTCCGGTGGTGCACCGGACTGTCCGGTGAGCTATTCACAGGCGAACTCGTCGCTCTAGGGAGATGATTAACGACGTACGACTATAATTCACTGGACTGTCCGGTGGTGCACCGGACTGTCTGGTGAGCCAACGGTCGGCCAGGCCAACGGTCGGCCACGCGATCTGCGTGGGACACGTGGACGAGCCAACGGCTAGAAAGGGGCACCGGACTGTCCGATGTGCACCGGACAATGTCGGGTGCGCCAATGGCTCTGAATCTGCAACGGTCGGCTTCGCCAAATGAGGAAAGAAATCCGCACCAGACAGTGTCCGGTGGTGCACCGGACTGTCCGGTGCGCCAGGCGACAGAAGGCAAGAATTGCCTTCCTGCAATGCTCTCAACGGCTCCTAGCTGCCTTGGGGATATAAAAGGGACCCCTAGGCGCATGGAGGAGTACACCAAGCATCCTTTGAGCATTTTTGATCACTCACACTTCATTCTTGTGCACTTGTTCGACATTCTTAGTGATTTGAGCTCCGTTCTAGTGAGAACCTCGTGATAGTCTTTTGAGCTCAAGTCTGGGTCTTGTGTGTGCGTATTTGCTGTGATTTTTGTGTCTTGTGTGAGTTGCTCATCCCTCCCTTGCTCTATGCTTCTTTGTGAACATCAAAGTGTAAGGGCGAGAGGCTCCAAGTTGTGGAGATTCCTCGCGAGCGGGATATAGTAAACAAAGCAAAACACCGTGGTATTCAAGTGGGTCTTTTGACCGCTTGAGAGGGGTTGATTGCAACCCTCGTCCGTTGGGACGCCACAACATGGAGTAGGCAAGTGTTGGACTTGGCCGAACCACGGGATAAACCACTGTGCCATCTCTGTGTTGATCTCTTTGTGGTTATTGTGTTTTGCTAAGACTCCTCTCTAGCCACTTGGCATTATTGGTGCTAACTCCTAATCAAGTTTTTGTGGCACTAAGTTTCAAGTTTTACAGGATCACCTATTCACCCCCCTCTAGGTGCTCTCAATTGGTATCGGAGTCGTTCTCTTCACGTGAGGGACTAATCGCCCGAAGAGATGGATCCTAAGGGCAAGGGGATTGTGATCAAAGCAACGAGGAGCAAGGAGGCGCTACCTAGCAAGGTGGCGCAAGTTGAGGCAGCAGGGCTAAATGAGGAAGAGATGGCCCTCATCATTAAGCGCTTCAAGACGGCGCTAAAGGGACGCAAGGAGCATCCCAAAAAGAACAAGACGAAGGGGAAGCGCTCATGCTTCAAATGTGGTAAGATTGGTCATTTTATCGCTAATTGTCCCGATAATGATAGTGACCAGGAACAAGGGAACAAGAGGGAAAAGAAAAAGAATTACAAGAAGACCAAGGGCAAGGCACATCTTGGAAAGGAGTGGGATTCAGATTGCTCCTCTTCCGACTTCGACAATGAAGGACTCGCCGCCACCGCCTTCAACAAGTCATCCCTCTTCCCCAACGAGCATCACACATGCCTCATGGCGAAGGAGAAGAAGGTATGTACTCGGAATACTACTTATGCTTCTTCAAGTGATGATGAGTCTAGTGATGATGATGAAATAGACTATTCTAGTTTATTTACAGGTTTAGATAGAAATAAAATTGATAAGATCAATGAATTGATTGATGCTTTGAATGATAAGAATAGATTGTTAGAAAAACAAGAGGACCTTTTGTATGAAGAACATGATAAATTTGTAGAGGCGCAAAAATCTCTTGCTCTAGAAGTTAAACGGAATGAAATGCTTTCTTGTGAACTATCTACTTGCCATGAGACAATTTCTAGCTTAAGGAGCATAAATGATTATTTGAATGCTAAGTTAGAAATAGCTAGTAAATCAACATCTTGTGTAGAAAATGTTGTAATTTGCAATAGGTGTAAAGATTTTAATATTGAGGCTTGTAGTGAACACCTAGCTTCAATTTCTAAATTAAATGATGAAGTGGCTAGTCTTAATGGCCAACTTAAGACTAGCAAAAGTGAATTTGATAAGCTAAAATTTGCAAGGGATGCCTACACGATTGGTAGACACCCCTCAATTAAGGATGGACTTGGCTTCAAGAGGGAAGTCAAGAACTTAACAAGCCATAAGGCTTCCACCTCCACCAAGGAGAAAGGGAAGGCCCCTATGGCTAGTAGTGCTCAAAAGAACCATGCTTTCATGTATCATGATAGGAGACATTCTAGGAATGCTTATAGAAGTTATGATGCTTTTGATTCCCATGCCATGTTTGCTTCTAGTTCTTCTATTATGCATGATAGAAATGTGGCTAGGAAAAATGCTATGCCTAGAAGAAATGTTGCTCATATTCCTAGGAAAGTAAACAATGAACCTTCTACAATTTTTCATACTTGCAATGCTTCCTTTGCTATTTGTAGAAAGGATAAGAAGGTGATTGCTAGGAAGTTAGGGGCAAGATGCAAGGGAGATAAAACATGCATCTGGGTCCCTAAGACCATTGTGACTAACCTTGTAGGACCCAACAAGAGTTGGGTACCTAAGACCCAAGCCTAAATTTGCCTTGCAGGTTTATGCATCCGGGGGATCAAGCTGGATTATCGACAGCGGATGCACAAACCACATGACGGGGGAAAAGAGGATGTTCTCTTCCTACGTCAAGAACAAGGATTCCCAAGATTCATTCATATTCGGTGATGGGAACCAAGGCAAGGTGAAAGGGTTAGGAAAAATTGCTATTTCATCCGAGCACTCTATTTCTAATGTGTTCTTAGTTGAGTCGCTTGGATATAACTTGTTGTCCGTGAGTCAACTTTGTAATATGGGATATAATTGTTTATTCACAAATGTAGATGTGTCTGTCTTTAGAAGAAGTGATGGTTCATTAGCTTTTAAGGGTGTACTAGACGGCAAACTTTATTTAGTTGATTTTGCAAAAGAGGAGGCCGGTCTAGATGCATGCTTAATTGCTAAGACTAGCATGGGCTGGCTATGGCATCACCGCTTAGCACATGTGGGGATGAAGAACCTTCACAAGCTTCTAAAGGGAGAACACGTGATAGGTCTAACTAATGTAACTTTCGAAAAAGATAGACCTTGTGCAGCTTGTCAAGCAGGTAAACAAGTGGGAAGTGCTCATTACATCAAGAACGTGATGACTACATCAAGACCCCTGGAGCTGCTGCATATGGACCTCTTCGGACCCATCGCCTACCTAAGCATCGGGGGAAGTAAGTATGGTTTAGTAATTGTTGATGATTTTTCCCGCTTCACTTGGGTATTCTTTTTGCAGGATAAATCTGAAACCCAAGGGACCCTCAAGCGCTTCCTAAGGAGAGCTCAAAATGAGTTTGAGCTCAAGGTGAAGAAGATAAGGAGCGACAACGGGTCCGAGTTCAAGAACCTTCAAGTGGAGGAGTACCTTGAGGAGGAAGGGACCAAGCACGAGTTCTCCGCTCCCTACACACCACAGCAAAATGGTGTGGTAGAGAGGAAGAACAGGACGCTCATAGACATGGCGAGGACGATGCTTGGAGAGTTCAAGACCCCCGAGCGGTTTTGGTCGGAAGCCGTGAACACGGCTTGCCACGCCATCAACCGGGTCTACCTTCACCGCCTCCTCAAGAAGACTTCGTATGAGCTTCTAACCGGTAACAAACCCAATGTGTCTTACTTTCGTGTATTTGGGAGCAAATGTTATATTCTAGTAAAGAAAGGTAGAAATTCTAAGTTTGCTCCCAAAGCTGTAGAAGGGTTTTTGTTAGGTTATGACTCAAATACAAAGGCGTATAGAGTCTTCAACAAATCATCGGGTTTGGTTGAAGTCTCTAGCGACGTTGTATTTGATGAGACTAATGGCTCTCCAAGAGAGCAAGTTGTTGATCTTGATGATGTAGATGAAGAAGACGTTCCAACGGCCGAAATACGCACCATGGCGATTGGAGATGTGCGGCCACAGGAACAAAAGGAGCAAGATCAACTTTCTTCCTCAACAATGGTGCATCCCCCAACTCAAGACGATGAACAGGTTCGTCAAGAAGAGGCGTGTGATCAAGGGGGAGCACAAGATGATCATTTAATGGAGGAAGAAGCACAACCGACACCTTCAACCCAAGTTCGAGCGACGATTCAAAGGGACCATCCTGTCGACCAAATATTGGGTGACATAAGCAAGGGAGTAACTACTCGTTCTAGATTAGTTAATTTTTGTGAGCATTACTCCTTTGTCTCTTCTATTGAGCCTTTCAGGGTAGAAGAGGCCTTGCTAGATCCGGACTGGGTGTTGGCCATGCAGGAAGAGCTCAACAACTTCAAGAGGAATGAAGTTTGGACACTGGTGCCTCGTCCCAAGCAAAACGTTGTGGGAACCAAGTGGGTGTTCTGCAACAAACAAGACGAGCACGGAGTGGTGACAAGGAACAAGGCTAGACTTGTGGCAAAAGGTTATGCCCAAGTCGCAGGTTTGGACTTTGAGGAGACTTTTGCTCGTGTGGCTAGACTAGAATCTATTCGCATTTTGCTAGCATATGCCGCTCACCATTCTTTCAGGTTGTACCAAATGGATGTTAAGAGCGCTTTCCTCAACAGGCCAATCAAGGAAGAGGTGTACGTGGAGCAACCCCCTGGCTTCGAGGATGAACGGTATCCCGACCACGTGTGTAAGCTCTCTAAGGCGCTCTATGGACTTAAGCAAGCCCCAAGAGCATGGTATGAATGCCTTAGAGACTTTTTAATTGCTAATGCTTTCAAGGTTGGGAAAGCCGATCCAACTCTTTTCACTAAGACTTGCGATGGTGATCTTTTTGTGTGCCAAATTTATGTCGATGACATAATATTTGGTTCTACTAATCAAAAGTCTTGTGAAGAGTTTAGCAGGGTGATGACGCAGAAATTCGAGATGTCGATGATGGGCGAGTTGAACTACTTTCTTAGGTTCCAAGTGAAGCAACTCAAGGATGGTACCTTCATCTCCCAAACAAAGTACACACAAGACTTACTAAAGTGGTTTGGGATGAAGGACACCAAGCCCGCAAAGACTCCAATGGGAACCGACGGACACATTGACCTCAACAAAGGAGGTAAGTCCGTTGATCAAAAGGCATACTGGTCTATGATAGGGTCTTTACTTTATTTATGTGCTAGTAGACCGGATATCATGCTTAGTGTATGCATGTGTGCTAGATTTCAATCCGATCCAAGGGAGTGTCACTTAGTGGCCGTGAAGCGAATTCTTAGATATTTAGTCGCTACGCCTTGCTTCGGGATCTGGTATCCAAAGGGGGTCTACCTTTGACTTGATTGGATATTCAGATTCCGACTATGCTGGATGTAAGATCGATAGGAAGAGTACATCGGGGACATGCCAATTCTTAGGAAGGTCCCTGGTGTCATGGAATTCTAAGAAACAAACTTCTGTTGCCCTATCCACCGCTGAGGCCGAGTATGTTGCCGCAGGACAGTGTTGCGCACAACTACTTTGGATGAGGCAAACCCTCCGGGACTTTGGCTACAATCTGAGCAAAGTCCCACTCCTATGTGACAATGAGAGTGCTATTCGCATAGCGGACAATCCTGTTGAGCACAGCCGCACAAAGCACATTGACATCCGACATCACTTTTTGAGAGACCACCAGCAAAAGGGAGATATCGAAGTGTTTTATATTAGCACCGAGAACCAGCTAGCCGATATCTTTACCAAGCCTCTAGATGAGAAGACCTTTTGCAGGCTGCATAGTGAGCTAAATGTCTTAGATTCGCGGAACTTGGATTGATTTATAGCATACATGTGTTTATGCCTTGATCATGTTCCTTATGCATTTTGTTGTTTACTTATGGTGCTCAAGTTGTACAAACACTCCCTAGACCTCGCAAGTTCTTTTGCAAGTGATGCACATATTTAGGGGGAGATGTGCTACAACTTGACCCTTTGAGACTAACCGTATGCTTGAGTTTGCTTGATTTAGTCTCAAAGGTGGATTGAAAGGGAAAGGTGGACTTGGAGCATGAAAGACTTCCACTGCACTCCGATGAGAGGGTAACTTATTCCATGTTCATCTCATGTACTCTTATTGCCTTTGTATTCTTATTTGAAGTTTTGGTGAGGCAATGGGGTTCGAGGGCCAAGATTGATCCCGTTTTGGTGCTTGATGCCTGTTGGAGACTCGTTCTCAAATGCTATGAATTAAGAACAAGGCAACATAAAATGTTAAATGTTAATACCCTTCGTCCAATGAAGCATTATTCCTTTAAGGATTAATGAACCTCGGACGAAGGTTAAAAACAATACAATTACGAAGGTTAAATCTTCGTAATTGAACTTCAGTAAGTTATATAAAATAATACGAAATATGAAGCATTAAAGACAAATGAATTATAAGTGAACAACATCACTTTTGTATTATCTCCATTTAATGTATTCAAGTATTAAATACATTTATACCTCTGCCTTGACAAAGATTAATTCCCGATTGGCGCGATTGCAATTGCAGGAATGCGTGAACAGTAAAGGAGTACTGTTCACTATTTATAGGCACAGGACACAGCCTGTGAGGAATTACAATCATGCCCCTCATAAAAGTTTACAACAACGACTCAAACATTTATGGGCTAAACGGTCATTCTATTTTTAAGTCGGTTTGTAGCTCCGAAGCTTCATGTAGAGGAACCTTCGGTCATCACATGCGGACAGCTTCAGCCGAAGCTGTTTCTTCCTACAGGACCTTCGGCGACGAAGCAAGGTCCCAACAGTAGCCCCTTCGCGGTGCTAGATCGTTTTTCGTAACGAGCTTGATCCGTGAAAAAAGTTTCTTAGGCTTCAGGGAGCCGAAGGTCCGAAAAACACCTTCCCTGAGCTCGTTGTCGAGAAACGATTCAGTTTCGGAGCGCGTAGTGGTCCCACCTTGCAGAGTTACTATTTGGTCTCTGCGATCCACCGCGCAGCGGGTGTAAGCAACTGTTCGCCTGGTGTAAAAATCCTGACGATTCACCTTCTTACCTGCAGCACTATATAAACAGACGGGTAGGTGTGAAGTTACCACAGCATTCATTGCTATTGCACTGTTTTGCTGCCAAAATTTTTAACCATAGCCGAAGCTTGACTCTCGCAATCAAACAAAGCTTCCAGTTTAAAGCCTACTTCGTCAGAAGAAAAAACTTCGGAAGAAAAAGTTTTTAGTTCCCAAAAAATTCAGAATTAAATGGTCAGAGTGCGCTCTACCGCTAGGGTTGAGCGTGAGGAGGCGAAGCTGAAGGATCGGAGACTGTTCCTATCTCCGAAGCGATGCAACGATCCGGACTGGTGACCTCGGAAGAAATTCGTACTGCCGAGACAGAACAAGTTGCTGCCGAAGCAGAAGAAGAAAATATTGAGGAGGCTGATCCCGATGATGATTACCATATTGCCGTGCCAAGCAAGCCCAGTCACTTGGACTTCGGAAAGTCGACTGTCTCCAAGGCTGATCTCTCCAAGATGGTGAAGTCGGGTTATTTTAGTGAGAATGAGAAGAAGCTACTTCGCTTCGGGGGAGAAGAAACTACCCCAAAGCCAGGAAAGGATGAAATAGTCATTTTCAAGAGCTTCCTAAAAGCTGGGTTGAGATTTCCCTTAAATAGGATGACCTCTGATGTGCTGCAAAGATTTGGCATCTATTTTCACCAACTGACTCCCAACGCGATTGTGAGGCTCAGCGTCTATATCTGGGCTCTCTGAAGCCAGGCGGTGGAGCCATTTGCCGACAGCTTCTGTCGAGTTCATGAGTTGCATTACCAAACTAAGGCCAGAAAAGATGGATTACATGAAAATTTTGGCTGCTATAATTTTGCTTATCGGAAAACCACGAAGTTTCTCGTGATCAGTTATCGAAGCAAATGGCCGGCAGGCTAGAAATCAGAGTGGTTTTATGTCAAAGTTGACGAAGACAAAGAGAAGCTAGTTCAGAGCCCTCTTGAACTAACCTTCGGGGAAACAAGACCCCGATGCAGTATGGAAGTAGAAGGTCCAACTTGGGCTGCACTAGGCGAATTCAAAATTATTGCAGAACATATTGGCACTAGAGATTTAGTGCAGGAATTCCTGGCCTTCAGGGTTTTTCCAACTATGAAAGAGTGGACAATGCCGAGGCTTGAAGGGGAAAAGAAGAAGGGGGAACTCGTCCGACTGCCCTACCATTATAAATTCAAGAAATACTTTAAAGTACCCTGCCAAGAATGGCTTGATACAATTGAAATAATGAGCAATGAAATTCTTGGGAATTACTCTAAGAAAGAGGACCAACTGATGACGGCGGCCTTCGGCACTCGGCCGAAACGAAGGCTGAACAGGGTGCTTGATGCCATAGGATTTGAATATGCTGACTACGGTCGACTGGGCGGAAATGCTGGGGGCCCGAAGCGAAAAAGGAATGCTAGCACTACTGACGAAGAAGTCATCAAGACAGCAAAAAAGAAAAAGAAAGATTCCGATAACATTAGTGCTGAAGAGTTAAATCCTGAGCCGAAGGTGGCTACGGCAAAAAAGAGAAAAAGTGCATCCCCAGAGCCGGAGACGCCGATCCAAGAAGAAGATACTCCTGCTTCTCCTTCTGCCATTGAAGTAGAAGAGATTACGAAGGTAATGACTGAACCCTTGCCTATCCGGCTAAGTCCGCTGGCATTGGAACTGACGAAGTTTTTTCAGAGGGACAAGGCAGCTTCGGCAACAAAGAGTCCTGTGAAGCCGAAAAAGCGGAGAATGATTTAGGTAACAGATGTGATCCATCAGACGCCGCCACCGGCAACAGTGTCAAAAATTGTTTTTGCTGAAACTGCCGAAGCCGAAGCTTCTAGAATGAAAACCGCTGAAGCTGAAATCGGCGGAGCCGAAGCTACCGGGGCCGAAGCCGAGGCCACCGAAGAGTCGAACCTGGAAACCACAATTGAGGCTATTGACAATATACTCCTAAAAATGGCTGAGGAGGAAGCTACCGTGGCTACAGTGGATACGGCAACTGAGAAGGGGAAAGAACAAATTAATGAAATCTCGGAAGAAGAAGATTTCAACTTTCAAGATTTGCTCGGACAAGAATTAACAGACGCCGAAAAAGAGGAGTTGAAAAAATATGCCATATCTTGCGGATACAAATCAGGGGCTATGCTATTTAGTGGGGTCAACGAAGGGAAACTAAGATGCCTTCGGAACCGCACCGAGGCCAAAATTGTCAGAACCCTTTCCAAAAGCATTGGCTTGCCGAAGCTAGAAGCGGACTTGTGTCGTTATCAACGACACCACATCGCCGGAAGCTTGCTTTATGCCAACTTCAAGGTAACAAATATTTTTGTTATTTTATTACTATTATTATTATCTTTTGGGTCGTGTTCTAATGAAGGTCATTTCGACAGAGTATACTATTAAGCAAGGTTCTGAAGATGCAACAAGATCTGGAGGAAGAGAAAAACAAAGCTGTCATTCAAGACTTGGCCGAAAAAGTTGAGAATCACGAAGCCAATCTAAAAAAGAAAGACTTCGCAATTCAAGATCTTGAACTCATGGTCAAAGAGCACGAAGGTGCATTAGAAAAGAAGGATTTTGTTATTCAGACCATGGAAGGCTCCTTGACTGAAGCCCAAATTGAAAATGGCAAATTAAAGAATGAACTGCTCCTTCAGTCAGAAAAATTCGAGCAAGAAAAGAAATATTTCGAAGCAAGCCTGAAGGCTGAAGTGGATAAATACGCAAATTTACAGAAATCCTTTACAGAACTTCAGGAGAAATGCTTAAGCTTCGGCATTCGATGTGTGCAGCGGCTGAAGGAGGTGTTTCACTCTGTCGGAGCTAGCTCTTCGAAATTTACACCTTCAGCTGAAAACCTGCCAAAAACATTAGAACATATTGAAGACGAAGTTGATGCCCTCGACGAAGTTATTGGTGGGCACGCTGACTTCTGCGCCCTAGTAGCTTCTCGGGGCACAGCTGCTGCTTTTTTGAAGGCTGACTGCACACATGGAAACATTGTGAACAGACCAAACTTCAGCTTGTCAGCTTCAGATTTGTTAGATATCCCAAGCTTAGCCAGAAGCATCGGAAACAGATTCATGACCCAGATCTGGGTAAATGGCGGGCGAAAAATGGCAGGCGACGAAGCTCGAAGCCATCTTAAGCTGGTAAAAAACTTATGTTTGTTACTTTTACCTTCTCCTTTGAAATTTGTACCTTTCTTACTGTGCTGTTTGATATATACAGGATGACGAAGCTGAAGATTGACAATGCTGAAGTTTGGCAAAACCAAGGACGAAGCCTTAGCTGTAGCTTAAAATTGCTTATAATGTGCTTTTCTGCAAAAATTCTTGGAGAAACTCTTGTAATATAGATATGGAGTAACTTATGTAAATTTGTACATACCTTGTAATATATTCTATCTCCTTTAACCGCATCCAGTCTGCTTTGCTGTGGACGAAACTTCTCTTTTGAGCCGAAGGCGAAAAACACCTTCCCTTCTTTTCGTACACAACGAAGCATAGAAAATTTTTCCTTCAAATCTTTTCCTTCCCTCTTTTTTTTCTGAAGCATCTATTTTTTTTGTGTAGCATGATGATGATTCTATATATGTCTAAATGGATGTTTATGAATGCAAATGACATGATGATATGCTACGTGCAAATGAATATTAGAACACATGCTCAAAAAACCATAAACACAGCTCTTCGTCCCCTCAAGAATGATAAAAATCTTTTTGCCGTTTACTTTTCGGCTTCACCGTTTACTTTTCGGTGAATCAGCGTTGACTTTTCGCTGTAAGCCTCCCTTAGGAGCTTCTTCGCCTTTTACTTTCGGCGGAATCAACGTTTATTTTTCGCTGTAAGCTCTGCATTCCCTTAGGAACGACTTTTGAGCTTCTCCCTGTTTTCTTTTCTTTCTCTTTGCACTCGAGGGTGCATTCTCAGCTTTTATATTTACATTTTTTGGGGGATATCGCTCTTCTAGAATTGAAATAAGGAAAATAAAAATTACATGTTGTGGCCCCATTAAAAACCTTTCTCCCCCTTTGGAAAGGAAAAGGGTGCCACAAAAAAGGAATATAAAAAATTACATCAAACTAAACATAATATCTCCGAAGCTCATCCGCATTCCATGATCTAGGAATGTCATTGCCGTCCAAGTCCTTCAACCTGTAGGAACCAGGTCTTGACGAAGATACTACCAAAAAGGGGCCTTCCCACTTCAGCTGTAATTTGCCTACTGTTTCAGGGTTAGCTACTCTTCGAAGTACCAAGTGTCCTAGCTCAATGTTCTTCAACTTGACCTTTCTATCACGCCTTTTTATTGTTTCAGCTTGATACTTATTGATGTTTTCCACAGCTTGGAGTCTGATCCCTTCAATAGCATCTTTTTCTACGGAGCAATCAGCTTCGTGTTCGCCCTTTGCCGAAGCTACTGTCCTTATTGATCCTGTTTTAGCCTCTTCTGGGATTATTGCTTCGTCACCAAACAACAGCTTAAAGGGTGTGAAGCCTGTTGATCTTGAGATGGTTGTGTTATGACTCCACACCACTTTAATTAACTCGTCTGGCCACTTTCCCCTCGGCTGATTGAAGATTGACTTCATTATTCCTGTCATTATGATCCCATTGGCTCTTTCAACAAGTCCATTTGATTCTGGGTGTCGGACTGATGCAAAATGGATCCTCATGCCGATTTGATTACAAAATTCTCTGAAGGCTTCAGAATCAAACTGTGTCCCATTATCCACAGTGATAGCCTTCGGCACTCCGAAGCGACAAACAATGTTTTGCCAGAAAAACTTTTGAATAGTAAACGAAGTTATTGTGGCTAAGGGCTTCGCCTCGATCCATTTGGAAAAATATTCCACTGCCACTACCACGTATCTTAAGTTCCCCTGTGTTGGTGGTAATGGACCTAGCAAATCCATACCCCACCTTTGCAATGACCAAGTGGGTTGTATTAACTGAGTTAAAGACGAAGGTTGTTTTTTATCTCTTGCACATTTCTGACAACCTTCACACTTTTGGACTAAATCCGCTGCATCCGAAGCTGCCTTTGGCCAATAAAATCCTTGACGAAAAACCTTTCCAAGCAAAGGCCTAGATCCAATGTGAGATCCACACAGACCTGCATGTATATCCTTCATTAATTCTATACCTTCGGATCTGGATAAGCACTTGAGCAGTGGGGAACAGACCCCACGCTTATATAGCTCCCCTTCTATTATGACATATGGTCGAGCTCTTGCTTCTATTCTCCTGTTATAAGCTTCGTCGTCTGAAAGAAAATTACCCTGAAGGAAAGAGATAATTTCAGTTCTCCAATCTTCACTATAAACAGGGGATATGTTGAGGATTGCTCTTTCAAGAAGTTCGACCGAAGGTGCTTTTATTATTTCAAAAAATACATCCGAAGGTATAGGCAGCCCCTGTGCTGCTGACTTAGCCAATAGATCAGCGTATTCATTTTCTCCACGAGGAATGTTTTTGACAGAGAAACCTTCGAAGGAAACCTCAATCCTTCGGACTGTATCTAGATACCTTTCAAGCTTCGGGTCCTTTGCTTTGTAACTTTTGTCAATATGGCCAGAAATAACTTGGGAATCAGTTTTAAGGATGGCCCTTCTGATTCCCATTGCCTTTAATTTCCGAAGACCCAAAAGCAGAGCTTTGTACTCGGCAATGTTATTTGTGCAACTAAAATCAAGTTTTGCCGCGTAACAAGTTTTAACTTTGGAAGGTGAAACCAACACAGCAGCCGCTCCCGCTCCGAAGGTTCCCCAAGACCCATCGCAAAACACTGTCCATGCTTCGGCGTCTTTATTTGTTTCTTCCTCCTGAGCCCCTGGCGTCCAATCAGCAATGAAGTCTGCTAACGCCTGGGACTGAATCGAAGATCTATGAACATATTCAATGCAAAATTCATTGAGCTCTGCAGCCCATTTTCCAATCCTTCCAGTAGCTTCTCGGTTCCTCATAATATCCTTCAGAGGTTGTGAAGAAGGAATAATTATGTTGTAAGCTTGAAAATAGTGCCGAAGCTTCCTGGAGGCCATCAAAACAGCATACAGTACCTTCTCCAACTCTGTGTAATTTTTCTTTGATAAACTAAGAACCTCAGATACAAAATATATTGGGGCCTGCCTCTTAACTTGGCCTTCAAGCTTCTCTTGAACAAGTGCTGCACTTACCGCTGAGTGCGAAGCTGCCACATATAATAACAAAGGAGCCCCTGGCGTAGGTGGAGTTAATGTTGTTAGATCTATCAAATACTGTTTCAGCTCTTCAAAGGCCTTCTGCTGGATTGGTCCCCATTGAAAGACTTCGGCTGACTTCAGTACTTCAAAGAATGGTAAATTTCTCTCTGATGATCTGGATATGAATCTATTGAGAGATGCCAGCCTTCCTGTCAACCTTTGAGCCCCATTTTTTGTACTTGGTGGCTCCATTCGAAGTATAGCTTCGATTTTACTTGGGTTGGCCTCAATTCCCTTTGTTGAAACTAGGCACCCAAGGAATTTCCCCTTCTTTACTCCAAAGACACACTTTTCTGGATTCAGCTTCAGACCAGCCTGTCTAAAATTAGCAAAGGTCTCCTGTAGATCAGCAATGTGGTTATCCTGCTTCGTGCTCTTTACAATGATATCATCAACATAAGTGAGCACATTCCTGCCTATCTGAGAATGGAGAACCTTTGCTGTCATTCTGCTGAAGCTTCCTCCAGCATTCTTAAGCCCTTCAGGCATCCGAAGGTAACAGTATGTCCCACTAGGGGTTATGAAACTGGTTTTTGGTTCATCTTCCTTCTTCATCCATATTTGATGATAGCCTAAATAGCAATCCAGCAAACTCATGAGCTCTGATGAAGCTGCTGCATCAACTAAGGAATCTATCCTTGGCAATGGAAACTCGTCCTTCGGACAGGCTTTATTAAGGTCAGTAAAATCGATACACATTCTCCATTTACCATTGGCCTTCTTCACCATAACAGTGTTAGCCAACCATTCTGGATATTTTACCTCTCTAATAACTCCGGCACTGAGGAGTCTTTTCACTTCATTCCGAGCACCTTCGGCCTTGTCATCAGACATCTTCCGAAGCCTCTGCTTCCTTGGTCTGAAGGATGGGTCAACATTGAGCGAATGCTCAATAACATCCCTGTTAACTCCGCAAAGATCATTAGCTGACCAAGCAAAAACATCTTTATTATTGAACAAAAACCTTATCAAGGTTTTCTCCTGCTCTTCGGACAATTGAGATCCCAATAGCACCTTCTGCTCTGCTATATCCTCACATAAGAGCATGGGTTTCGGCTGATCAGCCGAAGCAGCTTTTTCCCTTCTGAACTTGTATTGCTCACAAGCTTCAGTTCCATCTATATTATGGATTGCTTTTGAGTCTGTCCAATTTCCTTCGGCCCTTCTGGCAGCTTCTTGACTTCCATGAATAGCAATGGGCCCTTGGTCTGAAGGTATCTTCATGCAAAGATAAGCTGGATGCAGAATTGCTTCAAAGGCATTAAGAGTACCACGACCAATGATTGCATTGTAAGGGTATTCCATGTCAACGATATCAAACATAACTTGTTCAGTCCTTGTGTTGTTGATGAATCCAAAGGCCACTGACATTGAGATTTTACCGAGTGCTACAATCTGCCTTCCTCCGAAGCCGCAGAGGGGATGTGTGGCATCAAAAATTTTATCTTTGGGTTCTTGCATCTGTTTGAAGGCCTTAGCAAATATGATATCAGCTGCACTGCCTGTATCAACCAAAACATTGTGGACCAGAAATCCTTTGATAACACAAGAGATAACCATAGCATCATTGTGTGGGTAATCCTTGAGCTGAAGGTCCTCTTGGGAGAAGGTGATAGGGATGTGAGACCATCTTGACTTGACGAAGGGTCCTTGCACCCCGACATGTTGTACCCTTCTCTGTGCTTCCTTCTTCTGTTTCTTGTTGGCTGGTTCTAAACATGAACCACCCGTTATCGGGAGTACCAGCTTCGGAACCGAAGCAGCTCCAGCTTGAATATTGAACGAAGCCATCAGCTCAGAGAAGTGGAAGTGAGTTCACCGGAGGTGGGCGCCAATGTTGGAGACTCGTTCTCAAATGCTATGAATTAAGAACAAGGCAACATAAAATGTTAAATGTTAATACCCTTCGTCCAATGAAGCATTATTCCTTTAAGGATTAATGAACCTCGGACGAAGGTTAAAAACAATACAATTACGAAGGTTAACTCTTCGTAATTGAACTTCAGTAAGTTATATAAAATAATACGAAATATGAAGCATTAAAGACAAATGAATTATAAGTGAACAACATCACTTTTGTATTATCTCCATTTAATGTATTCAAGTATTAAATACATTTATACCTCTGCCTTGACAAAGATTAATTCTCGATTGGCGCGATTGCAATTGCAGGAATGCATGAACAGTAAAGGAGTATTGTTCACTATTTATAGGCACAGGACACAGCCTATGATGAATTACAATCATGCCCCTCATAAAAGTTTACAACAACGACTCAAACATTTATGGGCTAAACGGTCATTCTATTTTTAAGTCGGTTTGTAGCTCCGAAGCTTCATGTAGAGGAACCTTCGGTCATCACATGCGGACAGCTTCAGCCGAAGCTGTTTCTTCCTACAGGACCTTCGGCGACGAAGCATGGTCCCAACAATGCCAAAGGGGGAGAAAATAAGGCCAAAGCAATAATTGGATCAGCTACCACTTGAGAATTTTGAAAATAGTAGAATAGAGCTTTTGGTTTGTCAAAACTCTCTTGTTGTCTCTATTGTCAAAAGTTGGCTTCTTGCGGGGAGAGTAGTTGATTATGGGAAAAGGGGGAGTTTTTGAATCTTTGATCAATTTCTCTTGGAATACCTCTCTTTATGTCTCTACAAGTGAATTTGACTTAGAGATAGGAAATTGAGTTTGATTTGCAAAAACAAACCAAGTGGTGGCAAAGTATGATCCATATATGCCAAATTTGAATCAAAACAATTTTGAGTTCTCATTTGTATTGATGTTGCATTTATTTTAGTTGCTTTTTGTTGTGTTGGCATAAATCACCAAAAAGGGGGAGATTGAAAGGGAAATGTGCCCTTGGGCCATTTCTAAGTATTTTGGTGATTGAGTGCCAACACAAGTGCGTAAGTGTAAATCTATGCCAATTGACGGACAAAGTGCAAATCAAGTCTAAAGGTATGTTTCTAGACTTAGTACATTGTTTTGAGAACTAATGTATTGTGTCTAAGTGCTGGAAACAGGAGAAATCAATTTGGAGATGACTTGGCTCGTTTAGCCAAAGTCTGCTCAGTCTGGGTGCACCGGACAGTGTCCGGTGCGCCAGGCTGGCTCTGGCGAACTTGCTGTTCTCGGGACTTCGACGACGGTGTACGGCTATAAATCACCGGACTGTCCGGTGGTGCACCGGACTGTCCGGTGAGCCATTCACAGGCGAACTCGTCGCTCTCGGGAGATGATTAACGATGTACGGCTATAATTCACCGGACTGTCCGGTGGTGCACCGGACTGTCCGGTGAGCCAACGGTCGGCCAGGCCAACGGTCGGCCGCGCGATCTGCGTGGGACACGTGGCCGAGCCAACGGCTAGAAAGGGGCACCGGACTGTCCGGTGTGCACCGGACAATGTCCGGTGCGCCAATGGCTCTGAATCTGCAACGGTCGACTTCGCCAAATCAGGAAAGAAATCCGCACCAGACAGTGTCCGGTGGTGCACCGGACTGTCCGGTGCGCCAGGCGACAGAAGGCAAGAATTGCCTTCCTGCAATGCTCTCAACGGCTCCTAGCTGCCTTGGGGCTATAAAAGGGACCCCTAGGCGCATGGAGGAGTACACCAAGCATCCTTTGAGCATTGTTGATCACTCACACTTCATTCTTGCGCACTTGGTCGACATTCTTAGTGATTTGAGCTCCGTTCTAGTGAGAACCTCGTGATAGTCTTTTGAGCTCAAGTCTGGGTCTTGTGTGTGCGTATTTGCTGTGATTTTTGTGTCTTATGTGAGTTGCTCATCCCTCCCTTGCTCCGTGCTTCTTTGTGAACATCAAAGTGTAAGGGCGAGAGGCTCCAAGTTGTGGAGATTCCTCGCGAGCGGGATATAGTAAACAAAGCAAAACACCGTGGTATTCAAGTGGGTCTTTTGACCGCTTGAGAGGGGTTGATTGCAACCCTCGTCCGTTGGGACGCCACAACGTGGAGTAGGCAAGCGTTGGACTTGGCCGAACCATGGGATAAACCACTGTGCCATCTTTGTGTTGATCTCTTTGTGGTTATTGTGTTTTGCTAAGACTCCTCTCTAGCCACTTGGCCTTATTGGTGCTAACTCCTAATCAAGTTTTTGTGGCACTAAGTTTCAAGTTTTATAGGATCACCTATTCACCCCCCTCTAGGTGCTCTCAAGAATTCTCGACAAACATTTTATCGGCAAAGGGTTCTTTGCCAAGTACTTTTTTCAGACACTGTTGAAAAGCACTCGGCAAATTAAGAATCGAAAAAACCCCCAAAAAACGGCAAAACATTTTTAAAATTATAGGAACAACTCTCCAACCACTACATATTATTACCATATACATTGCCCTATCATTTTTCACTATTATTTTGAATCAAATTTACATGTTTTGTGAATGGTGAAATTCGAACTCGCAAACCTCTCTCTCGCGCATACCCTCCTCTACCACTACACTACTACATCAATTTTGTCTATATTACGTTTTCAATCCTCATGTACTATAACAAATCGAGAGTAATTTGATTATTTAGGCACTAAATGAATTAATTTGAAAATGTGACCAATAAAGTTGTATAACTTTCTGAGATCTACAAGTTCTATTTTGATAGTTATTACATCCGAGGTCGTTTACAAAATTTGAATTTCAAATTTGAAAACTTCACACAAATTTTTTAATGATAAGATGATTTCAAATCAAAAACTGTCAATTACAAAGTTTTATTACATTTCAAGATCTACAACTTTTATTTTGGTGGTTTTTCCATCCGAGGTAGTTTAAAAAATTCGAATTTTAAAATTCAAACATAGTTTTGCATGACAAGATGATTTCAAACCAAAACATTGTCAACTATAAAGTTTCATAACTCTTCAATACCTACAACTTTCATGTTGGTGGTTTTTTCTTTCGAGGTCATTTTCAAAATTCAAATTTTAAATTTTTTAAATTCAGACGTAATTTTCGTTGACAAGATGACTTCAAATGAAAAAGTTGCCAACTACAAAATTCTATAACTTTTCAAGATCTACAAATTTATTTTGGTTGTTTGGTCATTTGTTTATCTCACATGTTGGTTCTAACAATATGCACAAATCTTATAATCTCTCTCGTAGTTTCATAAACTACGAGAGAGATATAGGTTTTATGAACAAATTTATTTTTATTTTATCATATAAAGAAATGTTCAAAATATAAATTATACATCATGATGAGTTATACAAATTTGTAGTTAAAAACATTTTCATTTAAATTAATTTACTGCTTTAAATGTGATTTTTAAATTGACTTTGCCTAGTGTTATATTTTGGACACTCGACAAAGAATTTCTTTGCCGAGTGTAAAAAAACACTTGGCAAAGAACGTTCTCGGCAGGCTGAAGGTGTTCGATGAGTGTTCCCGTGTCCCGGTGACGCGCTCGTGTCGGCTGCGAACGGCGCGACAACCAGCTCCTTCTCACCTCGAGTGGAAGGCTTGACAGAAGAAAAAGTCGTCGATGGGGAAGGGGAAGTGCATCAACTGCGGCAACTGGGGCCTCTTCGCATGGCACTACCCTAAGCTGAAGAAAGAGGAGGTGACGCTTCTGTTCTTGAGCGTTAGTGAGTTCCAACATGTTTAGCCAAGTTTAGGTAGCTAATCATTGTATGATCTACCTATACTATGGTCTATCTTTAGTTTCCATACTGTTGTCTCTATTTAAGCAAATGAATACACCAGAAAAGCAGCCACTTCGGCAGCACCAAAATTCCAGCCTCTGTTAGCGTTCGTCTTGAGTTTTTTGCGTCTGTAACTCTGAATTCGCCGGCAACCTGCATGTTGTTTCTCAAACGAAATTTACCAATGGCGATAAGGATGACAGCGCTCATCTTCCGTTGTCGCGGCTCAGGCGACGTAGTTCCGTGATGTAAGTTGGTGGCAGAATTTGTATATTATGTAGAAAATGTTTCCATTCTATGTATAGGTCAATCAACTATATATATAGATTGTATATTAGGAGCCCTGGGCTTCCAATAACTAGAGGAAGCCCAGGCCAGATAGTGCAATCCGGTCGAGCTGGACCAGGTCTAGACGTCTATAAAAGAAAATCAGTAGTGCTAGGGTTCAGTTTTTCACGCCCCATCCAGATTCATTAGCGACGGCGCGTGCGACGACGGCGGTTGCACGATAGCGCGCACGGCGGTGGACCCCCGGCCAGTGGCTGCGGTGCCCGCGACTCCTCGACGTGCAGTGGTGGTGGTTCCTCGATCTGGAGTAAAGGCAGTAGTTCCCAGGTCGGTGGCGGCGGCTCCCCGATCTAGAGGGCGAGCGACGGCAGTGCCCTTGTGTGGGTAAGCGACGGTGTCCCTGGGGCCCCGAGGCGGCGGCATTTCCAAGGTCGGCGAGCAAGCGACGCCCCTCGATGTGCGAGTAGCGACGGCGACACACGAGGCGTGAGGTTCGAGCAGCGTCACGGAAGGTGCGAGGTGCGCGCAGCGACGATCGCGCATGACATCCTCCGACCCGGCGCAGTTCGGGCGGCCTGAATGATGACATACATCTGTGCTTATGTCGTCGACGACGTCCTCCGACGACTAACTCCTCTGATTTGTGTTTTCTTTTCGATTATTATGTTTTATGCCTACCACATGTATTATTTACGCTAAAAACTGTATGATTTTATGCTTAACACGAAGTTCATATATCAGTTTGCTGCATGTATATTTTTTATATTCACATTGGAAAGGCAATTCCTTGATTTATATTGTTCGTAATTACCATAAAAAATCAAATCATTTATGTTCGTAAATGCGAGATTTGTAAGTATTTATGTGACGTTATATAAGAATTTATGCTCTATGTGAATCATGTCATCCAATTTTTTGCGCGCATGAACTGGAAAGGAAAATATAATCCAAAATTTGCGCGCAAGCAATGGAAACTCCCATGATTTGCCATAATTTTTGGATCTGTATAAAAATAGAAATCGCATGCATGTGGCTGCCATGTTTTTCGGATCTGCCATAAAAATAGGACCGTAATAACAACTTACTAGAGCTATCAACCTCTTACATTGGCTCGGTATTTATGCTTATAATTGAGGGATTTTATGCTCAAAACTTAAGGTTTTTACGCTCCAACCTGGAGATGCGTCCACCAGTGAACAACATGTCAGATTTTTACGCAGTGTACCGAATTGTATAAATATCTACATCGTATAGTATAATTAGTATCAGTATATATTATAAGCTAGTTTTAATGTGTTTAGCTGCATGGCTGTTGGAAGGATCCTATATTTATCAAGGAAATAAAACATTAAATACGATTTTTTGTTTCTATGCATGCAATTCATTTTCTTTCATTGCACATTTTTTCCATCATAAATTCGTGCGCATGCAGCTGGTAAGAGATTTTTACGCAATATACTGAATTGCATAATTATCTAAAAAGTGTAGCATATTTAGTATCAGTATATATCATAAAATGGTCCTTACGCGTCTAGCTGCATGGCTGTTGCAACGATCCTAAATTTATGGAGGAAATAAAGCATTTAAAAATAGAAACCGCCACACATATCTTTCCTAAATTTACGCGCATGCATTGGAACGTGTTTGACTCATGCATGCATTTCTTTTTTGCGCTCACAGATGCCTCTCGAGAAATAATATAAGCCCCGTATACTTATGTGTATGGGCATCTGAAACTCGAGTGGAATTTGAGCATCAATGGGCTTCTATTATTTTTGAATTTGGTTTACAAGGTCATGATTGGTTGAGAACCCGTTATGAAATCCGTGCATCATGGGTCCCAGTTTTCTTTAGACATGTGTTTTTAGCTGGAATCCTTAACACAACCTCAAGATCAGAAAGTACCAACTCATTTTTCAACTGTTTCATTGGTTACAAAAATACATTGGTTGAATTTTGGATCAGGTTTGTTAATGCAATGGATGAACAGAGGCATCAAGAATTGGAAAATGATAATGTCAGTTTGCATACATCACCTGTGTTGCAGACTATTTGGGCATTAGAAAGGCATGGGAGTGAGGTGTTCACTTTCAATGTTTTCTCTGAAATACAAAAACATATTATTAATGCTCAGGATAATTGTGTCATAGAGACAATTGTAAGCGAGGGAGACTATAAAATATCAACAGTTAATGATGAAATAAAAAGATGAGAGAGGTCCATGTCAATATTACAACAAACGATGGGCACTGCACTTGTATGTTCTTTGAGATGTATGGTATTCCTTGTTGCCATCTAATTCGTGTTTTACAATGTCCATCACTTAAAAATATTCTAGATCAGTTTGTTTTGAAGAGATGGACTAAAATAGTGACTAAGAATGATGTCTTCGATGGAGAGGGAAACATGTTGAAAGAAGTTCCAAAGGATGCTGTAGAAACAACTAATGCAAAGTTGGCATCTGAAATTAGAAGCAAGATTGAAGAATTAATTCACCGTGTCGAAGGATCGGACAATGGGTTACAAACACTTCGGGATAGTATTGTTGCATTTGGTGAAGATCTTTCCATATTGCTTCCAGAGAGAATGACAAGTCAAGTTCAAGAGATCAAGTCCTTTATTGGTTGTTCAATCCCTAACCATGTTAGTATACAACCACCTAATGAAGTCAAATCTGTGGGTAGGTGCAAACGAATAAAACCTAGTCAGAAGGTAAAGAAGCCCGGTGACAATGTGGAGAAGAAACAGAAAGTTCCTCATATGTGCAGGTGTTGCAAGCAAGTAGACTATCATGATGCTCGAAATTGTCCTATAAAGAATAATACAACCCAGTGATGAATATCATGTTCATAGATCAAGAGTCATCAGCTAGCACAATTCAGAGCAGCAGTCATTATCCAGTGTTTGGTTCAGCTAGCAGTGTTCAAATCAGCAGTCATCAACTAGTGTTGGGTTCAGCTAGCGGTAATAGTTTTTTCAGCATTAGTGTTCACGATCAAGGCGACTACAGTTTTGCCTTCTTTTTTCTATGAAATATGTTTGTGTGTAGACGAAAGCAGTAGCAGTTCTTTGAAACGTGTTTGTTTTGTCATAGCTTCTTTTTCTTTTTTCATTCATTATTTTCCTAGCCGATTGCATTTGCTTGTACATTTTCAGAATAAACAATGTCATTACATCTGAATGAATTATAGTGTCATTACTGTACGGACTGTCTTATAGTCCCTCTGATAAATGATGGGTGCGGTGTGATGGAGGGAGTAAAGAGCAGATGCATGCAGATCAGCGCGTCTGGTTTCTTATGGGTGTGATGTGATGAAGGAGGTGCCGCCCTCTTGCTGATTGGATAGAATATGGTTCGACGGATAAAAATAAGACAAAGGGGTTCTTTACAAAAAAACAAGTCTATGAGGTGGGATTAATATTATCCTTTAATTTAGGATCTAAAGGCTGATGATACGTCTTAGCACGTTAGCACAGGAAATAGTTTTACACAGTATATGTTGCATATATATATATATATATAGTATTTAGAGCCCTAGGCTCTGTATAACTATTGGAAGCCCCGACCACCCACTGACCAGGTGCACAGACCGCACTGTACACTTTTTGGCTTACTATACCCACCTGCTTACGTCAAATATTATTACGTGTTATGCTATTTTGTGTATCAGTTTATACACTTCTGGTATGCGCATGTTTCGGGCATCCGGGCCCACGAGAAGATTATGTTCCCGCAATCTAGGCAGTCGTACTAGTCCCCACACAAATATTGGTATTACGATGTCTTATGTTTCTGTTTACGAAACAGTAATCCACGTGTCGGTTCATGGGCCTTCGCGTAGATTTCGCCCAACAGAGTACGTGTATCGGGCCCACGAATCCACCCACGAGCACGCAGTTATTCAGCTCACCTCACCCGTAACGCACGCGGCGGCCGAACCCTACCATTAACGCAGACGTCTGCTTGTTCTTCTCCACCGCGGCGACCGAACCCTAGAGATTCTACCCGCCGTCGCCTTCAGCGTCTCCAACGCAGAGATCGCTGTCGCCTTCAGCTTCTCCACCGCATAGTTCGAGCCACCATTGCCTTAGTCTTCTTCACCGGAGAGGGACCAGGAATCGCGGAGACCGAGCCGCTGCCCCCTTGTTCTTCTCCACCGCAGAGACCGAGCCGCATTCGCTCCACCGCGGCGGTCGAACCCTAGAGATTCTACCCGTCGTCGCCTTCACCGTCTCCAACGCAGAGTCTGACCCGCCGTCAACTTCAGTGTCTCCTACGCATTGATCGAGCCGTCGTCGCCTTGGTCTTCTCCACTGCAGAGGGACCCGAAATCGGTCGGTCTTCATTCCCCTCCACACACTGGTAAGTCCTCTACCGCCAACTCCTTCATTTGCATATTAACACAAACTGTATCGTAAATCAGTGTCACCTTATAGTAACTCAATTGTTTCATATATCAAAAAACAAATTAGCATAAATTCATTGTTAAACGGATACACAAATTTATAATCGTCAACGTCTCACAAGTTTATGCACTAAGCAACACCTTGTTATGCTTATTTGTTCACAAAATTATGCTATATATGTCAACGTGTTATGCCATAAACATCTCGCTGTACATTCATTGTTAAGCAGGTAAGTCATTTAGGGCCAGTACGCACGAAAGAGCCAGCTTATACATTAATTGGCTGTTGCATATGAGCAGAATTTGTATTGCTCCATAAGATTGTTTTTATACGTTTTATATGTATGTGTGTTGTTTGATTTGGCAGGAAAATCATACATGAAGAACGTAGACCGACCTCCGTCTAATCCAAAGCGAATTATAATTCAGTCTACTCAAGAGTGCTTTAGTGTCGACATACCCCGTGTTCCGGTGAATACTGTTAGACACAAACCAATGCAGGATGGTGACGAGGACGATGACTTTATGCCATTATCGAAGAAGCGTAACTTTGATGACAGTCCTCCAAAAGTCTTGAAGAAGTTAGTTACAAAGCGGAGGAAAGCAGTGGATCCCCCCGACAGGTTAGAATTGATGGTCAATGCCAATATATCATTTTCTGCGTGAAATTATGTTGTATTGAGATTTGATTTAAACATTGAGTTGCGATCATGTAGATGTAAATGTTTACGTTATTCATTGTTTACATTATTTCAGCAGAGGCTTAATGTGAGATGCAATCCCCAAGATATTATAGTAAGCATTCAGATTTTAAATGACAGACAACGTCAAGCTATTGCACGGAGGGGGTTCTCCAGTATACTTGATATGAGAGTTGACGCGCTTGGCAGTAGATCTCATTTAGCTTGGCTGATGGAAAACCTTGACCATAATGATATGACAATTCGAGCCGACCCACGGAAGGAGCTAAAAATTACAAAGGAGACGGTGCACCTTATTTTGGGGTTACCAAATGCTGGGGGAGGAAAGGCATTAGGCATTGATGAAGCTGTTGCTGCAAACAATTTAAGGGCTGAACTTGGTTTATCCAAAGAAGAATTTGGTGTTGCAGCTCTTCAAGATCATTTGAGGAAAGGGTTTGACGATGATCTAAGCATCAGATCCTTCTTCCTGTTACTGTTCAATAGGTTGTTGTTCCCTACCACAAGCTGGGGAATAACTAACCATGAGGTTCTTTTAACTGAGGAAATAGATCGTTTCCACGAGATGGACTGGTGCCAGCTAATATTCAATGATTTATGCCAAGCGGCCAAGAAGTGGCATACTAGGAGCGTTACCAATGTTTCTACAACCATTTACGGATGTTCCATCGTCATTCTTGTAAGCATATCTCTTTTTTTTGTCTGTTTTATGTAGCCAGATATTTGTATGAAAAAATCATCTACATTAGATTATGCTTTGTTATGTCTCACAACGATTCATTTTATGCTTTTGTAGTTGTACTATCTAGATCATCATCATGACCCAGCTGTACCTCAGAATAAACGTGGAACGCCACACATCAAATATTTTGATAGGAATATTATTCAAGCATTGATAAGAGCTGACAAGGGCAAGATACGCCAAGGACAAGAACCATTTAGGCATTGTTCGGTATTTTTTTGCGCGTCTATTATATTTTTTTATCAATTTAATTTGCCTTATATATGGTACATGGATAGAAGCAGTATCGTTTTAATTTACAAATGAAACTCCATTTTATATGTGTGTATAAGTTTGTACTCCATATTACACGCCTTTTTTTAGTTTCGAAGCAGCACAGAGACCTGCTACACAGCTGTACCACCCGTTGAAACAAAATTTAAGGCAAAATTCTATTTATATATGTTTTGTCTTTAAATTTGAACATAATATTCAGTTATACTTTGTATATTTACTTAATAATATTCATTTTACAACAGCATAAGAACATGACAAACACTTTTGATGTACCACGTCCTGACCCATGTGGCCAGCACACCATACACATCGAACTCCCGCTCATCAGGGATTTGATATCAAGCAAGCTGAACCAGCTTCCATCCCGCCACCGCCTGGGATTCATAGAGAAGTTGTCACATTATGATACGGAGGTTGGCAAGGCTTGTTCAGTTATTAAACAGACTCTTCAGCAGATTGTTGAGAAACAATACAATCTATCTGATGTTTTTGGCGAGTTAATTGATGAGGTCCTCTGTGCTGAGTCGGAGGACAATGAGGATGGTTATGATGTGCAGCAACCAACTAAAAAATCAGATGATATTCTTCCCCATTCGGCAGGTTAGTTAGTTTTATGGTCTTTACGTCAATCTAAACAGTTATACAAACATTTTCAATATCGTTATGATGTCATTATTAAATCGATGTATTTTTTGCTTAAATGATACGTAAAGAAGGATGTACGAGTCCGGCCACTCAAACTGTACAGGATATGTCTACTCCAGCATCCCAGCATGAGACGCAGTTGACAGACACACAGGTACATGAATTACTGTTAAGGCAACAACATATTCGTGTACTATTAGAAAGTTGCCCTGATGAAGTTGACATTGATCCACTGGTTCATACAAATATAACGAAAAAGACCAAAACACCTACAACCCTAGTGGTAATTTTTTTATTACTTGTATTTTCCTTGAAGGTTTGTATTCATTGTTTTCTTTAAATAGCATATAACCATTACATTTTTTCAGGGTCAACATGGTGACGCTGGCAAGAACATGCCGACCAACACAAACGTCACTCCTCAAGCAACACCACATACGAAATCTTGTTCGCCGATTTTTGATGCGATGCCGCAAATAAATGTATGAGTACACCACGTCGTTGTTTTTCTATATAATTATTAGTAGTTTACTAAACATCTAATCCATTTATACCATAATTGTTAGTCTCCCGGCGGTGTTCACCCGGCGGCACAAACAGATCTCCCCGACAGTGGCCCATGTTTTGATCAGACTCCATCTGAACATGTCAACTCAGTAATATTCATTTTCATTATAATTGCCAAAACTGTTCACAGATTGATATATATTTTTTCATATACCTTTTTTAGGTTTCTGTTGAAACCGATCCAGATACAAACGCTCCTCGGGTTGATCAGGTTTCACTTGATTCGGATATGCAATGTGTGTTAGCTCTACGCGAATACTTGTGTGGTATGCAATCTGACACCAGCAGGTATAAAGTCCAGACAAAATTAAAATTTGTTATATCCTGGTAGATGCACGCGGCCTCACTAATTGTTATCAAAATTTCCATAGGAACATAATAGATTATGGTGAATATTGTTTGACATATTCTGATATATATGAATCTTTCGCCGATGGGAAGTGCCTCGACAATGTATTCATGCAGTGCTTCATCCAATGTGTTGATGATGATGCCAAAAATCAGCAGCCTTCCATGAGTTCGAACTGATTAATTCTTGACGTTAATGTTGGGGTAAATTATCGTAACATACATATACCATATTCATGTACACAATGGTATCCCAAGTATACTGACTCCATTCATATTGTTTATTGCAGTCACTACTTAATTTTGAGGAACAGGAATGACACAGCCGAAACCCACAACCTTTTGATGAACCTGTACTGCACACACTTCTCGACAAGTCATTGCCAGGTACAGACGAATTGGATAAATGCAAAGTGGTAACAATCGTATTTCATTTTATAAACATAATTTATGTTAAATGGTACATATCACATCGTCATGCTTAACCATTTACGTTTCTGTTGATCTTTATGTTTTTTTACACAGTCAGATCATGATTCCCATGGTAAGAAGGGGGCACTGGACATTGTATGTTGTGAATACAATTAAACGGTGCATTCACATCTTAGATTCCAATCCCTATGGGCTAACACTTGGTGGTACTACTTGGAAAGATTATCATTTTGCCCAATTGGACTTAGGTGGCGGAAAGTTACCATGGGCTAAGGTTATTATGAGTAGGTTAAACAAAGCCCTACAACATGTATGGCCCAGGACATGCTTTCCCAAATTTGGCAACTTCGCTATTGACTTGTCCCCAAACTGCCCTACCATGGCAGCATGATCCAATGATTGTGGGTTTTATGTTATAGGATTCATTCTCTTTTATGACTGCGTCGAAGGATCTCTCCGGTCAGACATAGAAGCAGTACGTACATATTTATCATTTAATTTTATAGTTGGCCCAAAGCAACATATGGTACACATGTATATCTAACACTATTTTATTGGCTTGCAGGGCAACACTAGTGAGATACAGTCTCTTGCGCTGCATTACATTACATTCCATCGCAAGAACAAAGCCGTATTGCTGCTTGAAGACATCCAAAGATTCAAGGTCTAATGGATGTAGTATAGTTTAGATATGTAATATATTGTGTATACAATGGTTCCATAAACTTCAGTTGAGTCATGTGTGTATACTATGGCAAAGACGGTAGACGTTTCTTATGTTATGTCAATGACAACTTGGGGAGCAGTGATGTCTAAACTGGAATATTGTACCCTATGTGTTTTATCTTCATGTGTGTTTCATGCACTTGATTATGCTAATTCCTGTACATTTTTATGATGTCAACAACATCATGTTATGCTTATTTTGTCTCAAGTTTATGACATAAACATCACCGTTTTATGCTGGAAACATCTCTTTGTACAGTTATAAGCTTCACAGGCTGACAAGTTTATGCAATAAACAACCCCGTGTTATGCATATTTCAACATACATTTATGGTACATATATAAACATCATCGTTTTATGCTGGAAACATCTCTTTGTATAGTTATAAGCTTCACAGTATGGCAAGTTTATGCAATAAACAACCCCGTGTTATGCATATTTCAACATACATTTATGCTACATACATCCATGTTCTATGCTATAAAAACCTCGCTGTACATTCATAAATCTACATAACTGTTAAATGTTTATGATAACTTTCACATACGTTTATGACATTATGTACACATATTTATGACGCTGTCTGTGCATTGACAATTTAACATACGATTCACATTTACATCCAGAATATAATTTTCAACTTATATTTCCAGCATACTGTATGTCATTCATTCATTTGCATCACTAGTTACAACGGTAAACAAGCCCATTGTCTCATAAATCTTTTGGTATTCTACTCTCTACCAGATGAATCATCATCTCTGACATACACCGTTCATTTTTTCGACGTTGATGTCTCATTCCACTGTGGTGCTGCACCTCTGATTTTGTTCCTTGAACCAGGAGGCCGTCCTCGCTTACGTCCAGATAGGTTAGCCAATTGAACCCTATTATCCTCCATAGTTAAACACGTACGGCTGTTGTGACCATCAGCGATGCCACATTTTTGGCACTTCCTGCTCATCTTCTTAGCTCCTTTCGCACCCAATTTAAGAACTTGTTGCTCACTACTTTTGATCGTTCTTCCCTTAGGCTTGGCCTTATCTGGTCTTGCTAAGTTTACACCTTCCATACGAAACTCCAGTTTCTACAAATCAAAGATATTAAGTCAGTTTTCATATTCACATATTCACATATTCATCATATACTATAGCAATGTTATTACCATTCTAGCTTCCCCATCCGTAGCAATACTATCAAATAGACGCATATCAGTGTTGTGTTCCAGTGTTAATATCGGCATATTACATTGATCATCGTTAGCATTGCATTCGTTTGTATTAGACCCCATTACAATTTCCTGTGAAATAACACAAACTCCAGTGAGGACACAAATGTTATAGACCAGCATAAATAATACATTATAAAATTCTGTTGCATACCTCGTTCCCATCAACTAAATTGTGTAAATTATCTATAACTAAGTCTTCTGTTTCATACGCTTCGACCTATATCATTTAAATTACATACATGAATCATTATCGACATTTAATAATGGTGTATCCATAATAACACGATGTGCGTACCTGGATGTCATCGCTAGCACTTGTGCCACAACTCTCACCAGTACCTATATCAGGCTCCACACGCATCAATAACCCTAATAATTCGTCCATCATCTCTAGGGCTTTATCATTCCCAGCTTTAGATAGACTCGCATGATGCACTACTTTCATTGCCTTTTTAAGCAACATCTTCTGTCTATATGATCTAGTTTCTCCATCTTTTCCTTTCAGATTCCTATCGTCTCTTGAAAAAGCCACATCTTGTCGCGCGGAGTATGTGTATCGTTGCAAAATATACTCAATCGGTATCCTTTCAATTTGGAGATGCATGAAAGCGCGTACAAGATGAACACAAAATAGGCCTATAATTGATTAACCATACAATATGTCATATATTACTCGCAAACAATGCTATATTCGTAATAATTAATCATTTCATATAGAAATATTCGTTTATTATAACACACCTGTATGCTCCCAATGCTTGCACTCACATGAATACTTTCCGGCATCCACATCAGCCCTTATTTTGAATTGGTGTTGTCCCCAAACAATTTTATTTGATCTTGTAGTATGTTTCACCACCCAATCATTTACATCACCCTCTGTATCACTATCTATTCGGTATGCAGTTGCATATTTTATGGTCTCCTGGAACCTTGTCATTACAGCTCTAGTGTGCGCCCTTGCAACTCTTATTTCAAACATATACAATGTAGTTGTATCCTTCTGACCCTGTAAATTACACAATACAGTATTAATACCGGTTTGTTTTTAATAGCATAAAACATAAGTTTTTCAATTTTTTCACTTACCATGCATCCTAGTGCCTCTTTGGCCTCTTTCATCTTCCTACTATGCAGGAGCTTCATCATTTGCTTTGCAAATTGATGAAGGGGTGTGTTTGCATCTGAAAGGGAAATAGGCTTTAAACCTTTTCCTAAATGTTTTTGGTGGTTGAAATGCCCAACACAAATAATTGGACTAACTAATTTGCTCTAGAGTATATGTTCTACAGGTGCCAAAGGTTCAACTCAAACCAATCCAAAGATTAAAAAGGGCTCAAAAGGAAAAGAGCAAAGGAAACCGAAGTGTTCCCTGGTCTGGCGCACCGGAATGTCCGGTGTGCCACCGGACAGTGTCCGATGCACCAGGGAGGATCAACCTCAAACTCTTCAGCTTTGGGTTTCTCAGGCGCAGCTCCGCTATAATTCACTGGACTATCCGGTGTACCACCGAACTGTTCGGTGCGCCAGCGGAGCAACGACTATTTGCACACAACGGTCGACTCTGACGGATGAACAGTGCAGCACAGTAACGCGGCAGAAGTCAGAGCAGAAGGTCAGAGGGGCACCGGACTGTCCGGTACCGCATGAGGACAAAGCCTCCAACGGTCGACTAGCTCCAAGCCCTAACGATAGGATGACATGGCGGCGCACCGCACCGGACAGTGTCCAGTGCGCCCATCGCCATCAGACTTCACCAACGGCTACATTTTGGTTGGTGGCTATAAATACCACCCCAACCGGCCACTTCATAGGGTGGGAGCCCAAGCAACATTCCAAGTCATATAGTTGACATATTCAAGCCCTCCCAACCACCTCTATTCATTGATCCATCCTATACACAAGATTTAGACCACTACAACCAACACAAGTGCCACAAAAGAGAGAGCAAGCAAGAGAGAGCTACACGTTTGAGTTTAGCACTAGTGCCTTGTGAGATTCATTGAGAGAAAGTGGGTGCTACATCTTGTGTTCATTTGTGCGTGAAGTTTTGACTCCCATTGAACTTCCTCCAAAGTTTTGGAGGTTTGTAAAGCTAGCAAGAGACACCTAAGTGTGTGGTGATCCTTGCGGGATCTTAAGTGATCCTTTAGAAGAAGAAGAGCTCGCCGGTCTTGGTGATCGGTGGAGAGAGGGAAAGGGTTGAAGGAGACCCATCCTTAGTGGACTCCTCAACGGGGACTAGGCCTTCGAGGGCCGAACCTCGGTAAAACAAATCACCCATGTCTCTTGTGTTTATTGCTTGTGATTTGTTTGTTCACTCCCTTTCTAAGTTCTCTTGCGCTACTCTTTGCTAATATTATTTGGTGTTGCTTCAAGTTAAATTCTCATTTAGTGAAGCAACGTCTTGCAAGAAAGAACTTATGATATTGCTCTACTTATCTAATCCCTCTTGCTTTATTCTTCATATATCTATTAGTTGTATTAATTTATCAATTCCGCATTATTTGAAAGCAACACATTTTACAAGCAAAGGACTTAGTTTTTATACTCCGATAATTGTGAATCTTGTTCTAACCTCTAATCAAGAGATCTAGTTTGGGTTTAGAATTATAATTTCAGGTTTCGCCTATCCACCCTCCCTCTAGGCGACTTTCAATTGGTATCAGAGCTAGGCACTTCATATTGAGTCTAATAACTCGAAGTGATGGCTCGAAGAAGATCCCAAAAGAACAAGAAGACAACTCCGAAGGAGGTAACTCTTGAGATATTACTTCCCGATTGTTCTAATTATGATTCATGGTCTACTAGGGTGATAAATGCTTTTAGAACCGTAGATCCATGATTAGAACAAATCTTATACAAGAGTATTATACCTCCTAATTATGATAAGAAAAATACTTCCGTAGAAGATCAAGGATGTATACGCTTAAACTATCTAGCTTTTGACATCCTAGTTAATTCTCTTAGCAAGGAAGACTATCATGCCTTCATAATGAATTATTATGAACATATTCCTGATGCGCATGATATTTGGACTAGAATTAAAACTAAATTTGATGAGTCCAAACATGATGGTTCATTTTGTGCTTCTACTTCCTTTGGTCCTTGTGAAACTAACCCTTTGAAGGAAGAAGAAGAAAATGAACGATGGAGACCAAACGATGAATCCACCTCTCCAAAAGGTTTGTCTTCCAATTTCGATTCCCACATATGTTGTGTGGCTAATGAAAATGATGGTGGAAGCATAAATGAGGATGAGGAGGATGAAAGAAGCTTCATGCAACTCTACGCTCGTCTATGCCAAGAAGATAAGGCGGTCATGCTCAAACTTCTAGAAAGAGCTAGAGAGCAAAGCGAAGCTCATCAAATGCTTGAAGATATTCTCTCCATAAAAATGCTAAGATTTGATGAGTTGACTAAAGAACATGAGGAGCTAAAGTGCTCTCATGTTGATTTGGTCCAAAGGTATGTGTTGGGGACTTGTTCTCAAATGCTATAAATTAAGAACAAGACAACATAAAAAATGTTAAATGTTAAACTCCTTCGTCCTCAAAAACAGTATATCCCCTCGGATATAATGAATCTCGGACGAAGGTTACGAAAGAAAAAAAAACCTTCGTAAAGCTGATAAATGGTAAAACAGAGCAACTATATATAATACGCAAGTAATAATATCAGCATTATTACTCAATATATTTCCATTATTAAATTCATAAAAACGAATTACAAATGTACCTTCGAATTGATGTAAAGTAAAGGTACAAACGTGATGCGAAAAAGTGTATGCCCAGTCAACGTGAACAGTACGGGAGTACTGTTCACCTATTTATAGGCACGAGACGCAGCCCGTGTAAAATTACATTGATGCCCTTTACATTTATCAATAACTCTATAGTAGTTCTTCGAGGTCCAATTTGGCTTTTCATCTTTAAGTCGGTTCTTCTTTTCTGTCATTATGCCGAAGCTTTTCTACACATAGCTTCGTGATCGTCTTATCCTTCGTTATGATCGTTTTTCATTCCGGTCAAGCTTCGTCTTAACCATGCTCTTGTATATTCGTGACCTGACTCCGAAGATGCCTGTTCCGAAGGTGCCTGTTCACACATTACACTTGGAAAACATTGTCAAACTATGTTTTTGAGGACCTTCGGAAGCCAAAGGCCCCCAACAGTAGCCCCTCACAATATCAATTTACTGTAAAGATAAATTCATGTTGCGACATGGACGAAGGCTTTAAGCCGAAGGTCCGAAAAAACACCTTCCTTTTGCTAGAATAGCAACAATCATTGACAAGCGGGGCCCTCTAGTTTTTGACACACTGGGTGTATAAATACGAGCTCACCACGGGTTTATTTGTCACGCTTCTTTTGCCATCTGCTTTTTACTCACCCAGCTTTTCAGCCTGCGCGCGACAGCATTTGCTCGGTTTTAAATTTTTAAGCTTCAGCTTCAAGTCTGGTTTGCCAGCATTCGCAAAGATGTCTGAGGATAAGATAGCTGCTGGTGCTTCGAAGCTAAGCCTTTCTGAGGAAATGCACCTGGGTTTTCTTGAATCAATGTCGAAGACCAATACGGAGAAGATTGTCAAGGAGGCTTTGGAGGGTTTATCTGAAGATACTGGTGACAGTGATAGTTATGATGTGGATAGTGGTGGGGAGGATTCCGAAGATCGCCCGTGGCGGCCTAGTCACTCAAATTTCGGAAAATCAATTATAAAGCAGAGTCACCTTGAAAATATGAGGGGGAGATAGTTTCGAGATATATCCATCGTGAGGGCAGATGACGGAGAGAAAACCACGCCGACTCCCGAAGATAATGAAGTTGTGATCTTCCGAAGCTTTTTAAAGGCTGGACTACGATTCCCTCTAAGCAGGTTTGTGGTAGAAGTTCTGAAAATATATCAGGTTTACCTTCATCAACTTACCCCTGAAGCAATGATAAGATTAGGAATCTTCGTCTGGGCCGTGAGGAGCCAGGGCCTAGAGCCAAGTGCAAAAAGTTTTTGCAATATACACGAGCTAGTATATGAGACGAAGCCCTGAGGTAAGGAGCAATATCATAATAATTTTGGCTGTTATAGCTTCGGTGCCCGTTCTGGGTCAAGCTGTCCCGTGCCAACTTTTCGGAAGAGATGGCCCGGGGAATGGATGAGGGAATGGTTCTATGTGAAGAATGATTTGAAGGTCCGAGAAGATATTAAAGATATCATCATGCGCCCTATCTGGCAGCGTTTCGGACTCCGGAAGCCAAAGGTAGAAATGGACGAAGCAGCTGAAGAATGTCAGAGAGCCTTCGACGTAGTCTGCTCTTTTATTGGGACCAGTGATTTATTGCAAGAGCACATTGCCTTCAGAGTGTGGCCACTTGCAGATAACTGGGAAATGCCGAAGGAGACCGTTAAAGAAATTGACGAAGGTGGACTAATTAGGCTAAAATATACATTCAAATATGGAGATAAATTCGTTGAACCAAATGATGATTGGCTAAAAAGCATTGAGAATGTAAGTGATGAATTGCTTGGGCATACTCAAAGGCTGAAAATACTGCATTATCCGCAGCCTTTGGAGGCCGAAAAAAGAAAAGACTCAACCGAGTATTTGATGCAATTGGGTTTGTTTTCCCCGACTACCATTATCCAGTGCGAGGCCAAAAAAGGAGAAATACTTCTCCTGCAAAGGAAATTGCTTCAGCTGCTCCTAGAGAGCCAACGCCGAAGAAGGTAAAGGTACTCACACACCCTCCACGCTATATTGAGCCAGCCACAGTGCCTGAATTTATTAGTGAGGCTCCTTCGGCCACCGAAGCCGAAGAGCCACCTCTAATGCCAAAAGCCGAAGAAATGGCCGAAGCAACAGCGATAGAGAAAGCGGAAGAACCAGAAACTGAAAAAGGAAAAACATTAGAAATTTTGAGTCCTTCATCAAAAGTTGAGGCGACTAAAGGCCAAAAGGGGCCAGCAGTAACTCCAAAAAGAAAAAGGATGGTTAATGTGCTGGATGTTTTGGAAACAATTAAATCTTCGAGCATAACTCCGAAGAAAACTGCTAAAGCTTCTGAAGTATCTACTGAAGCCTTTGTTAGTGAAGCTTTGAAGCAACAATTTGTAACTGAAGTTGGACCTTCAGAGCCCACCAAGGTAAAACATTTGGAAGCTGAAGAGGCAAAATTGACAGAGGCAACTTTGGAAACTGAAAAAACAAAAATAACAGAGCCAATTTTAGTCGAGGAAATTGACACTACCGTTCCCGAAGCATCTTCCAGAATGCGCGATTATATTATACGACATGCTTCGGGAAAGAAATTATCTGAAGAAGAGATCTTTGAAGCTAACCACTATGCCCGAGAACTGAAGTATCCGAAGGGGGCCGTAGTGTTCAATGGGACAGACGAAGATGACTTCTTGTATTGCCTCCCAGACAATAAAGAACTATCTGTCTGCCGGGAGATGGCTAGAAGCATGGGATTCCCGAAGCTTGAAGCTGGCCTTTGCGCCATGACGAAGGAGGATCTTGCGGATAGTCTTGCATATAACAGTCTGAAGGTACAAAGATTGTAAATTTTGAATTTTGTGAATTTTGAATGAGTCCTTTACTGTTGTGTTAATCCATTCATTCTTTTGAATAGGGCTTAATTCTCAGCAATGCCTTAAGGGCACAAAAGAATGCTGAAGACGAGAGCTGCACTATTGCTCTTAACAACCTCCGAACAGAGGTTATCAGGCTAAGAAACGAAGCCATGGAAAAGGACAAAATTCTAGTTACATTGGTGGACAAAATGAAGGAAAACGAAGCTAGCTCTAAAACTCGAACCGAAGCCCAGAAGCGGGAAATCGAAGATCTTCGGAAACAATTAGCCCGAGCTAAAGAAGAACGCATTCTTGAAGAAACAAAAAGAGAACTAAGCGATCAATGGGCAAATCACTTGGAAATAAATGTCGAAGAGCTTCGTGCTTCGAAGAAAAGGTGTTATGATAAATCCATAGAGTGTGTTAAAAAGATAAAATCCAGCTTCGCCAGCGTCGGCGCATTTTCTAGTGAAGAAAATTTTACAAGAGGGAATCTAGAAGGCCCGATTGAATGGATCAGTCGCGAAGCTGAAGCCTTCGAGGAAATCTTGAATAGCCGCGGGGACATTTGTGCTTTTTCGGGCGCCAGGGGAATTGTTACTATTTTAGAGAAGAAAGGGTGCGAGCATGTGAAATCTTTGGCACAGTCTGAAGCTACTTTATCCTCTAAAGATATCAAAGACCCTTCAGCCGAAGCAAGCCAAGTTGGTGGAAAATTTTTCACTGACATTTGGGACAATGGCGGTCGAGAAATGGCTCAAGAAATCATTCAGAGAAGTGAAAAAGGCATCCATGATGCTAGGGAGGTAGCGAGAGCTGCTGAAAAAAGCACAGGGTCTGAAGGGCAAATAGGTATTAATTAGTGATTTTATTTTGTTGTAATTTTTGGTTTTGAACTTTATTCGTAGTTTGTAATAGTAATATAGTCGTGTCCTCTCCTCCCTCAGAACCCGCTAAGGCATCTGCGGACCCTCCCCCGAAGGGGGCGACGAAATAAGACAAATGGCCGAAGCCATCATGGACGAAGTTGTCAATCAGCTACTAAACGAAGCTGCGGAAGTAGTTCTTAGGGAAGATTAAATGCTACTGTAAAAATACTTGGAACATGATATGTGTAAAACCTTGCAACTTTGAATTAATATATAATCTACTTACGGCTCAATTCTTTACGATGCATGAAATTTTACATACATACCGCTTTTGAGCCTTCGACGAAAAAACACCTTCCCTTCTTTTCATGCTTCGTGAAGAAAAATCTTTTATGTATCATAATAATTTTCATACTTCTCTTGATGAAGAATATCCAAGCTTCGTGCAAACATTCTTCGAAGCTATAAAAAAGTTTTGTGTTGCCTCTCCGACGAAGCTATACTTCTTCTTAATACATTCTTCGAAGATTAATACTGTGTCCCCTTATCGTTTTTCATGCAATATGATGTATGATGCTTGTGTTATGCAGAATGGTGGGATGATGTTATGCTGTGCATAATGATATTTATGCTGAAGATACACACATCTCTGCAATAGAGCACATAATCTTTTTATCTCAGCGCTGACTTTTCGCTGTAAGCCTCCCTTAGGAGCTTCTTCGCCTTTTACTTTCAGCGGAATCAGCGTTTATTTTTCGCTGTAAGCCTCCCTTAGGAGCTTCTTCGCCTTTTACTTTCAGCGGAATCAGCGTTTATTTTTCGCTGTAAGCCTCCCTTAGGAGCTTCTTCGCCTTTTACTTTTAGCGGAATCAGCGTTTATTTTTCGCTGTAAGCTCTGCATTCCCTTTGGAACGACTTTCGAGCAGAAAACTTACACTGTGCTCCCTTAGGAACGACTTTTTACTACTTCGAAGAAATTGTACTGCATTCCTTAGAACAATTTTTTGATAATTCGAAGGTTCTCCGTGCCACCATAGATTCTTATGCTTCGGCAAATCAAGCCTATGGAGAAGATATATTTTCATTATGATAATAAGGTAAATTGTTACAAGAATTTGTAAAAACAATAAAACACACTTAAACTTCCCATAACTGTTCCTTACTAAAAAGAAAGTGAAACTGAATGCGAAAATGTGAAAAGCTGCTGTCGAGGTAGGATATTTTGTCAGTAAATGTGCTTCGACTCTGGCACAGTGCTATTGATTGTGCGAGCTTCGGACTCCTCTCTGAAGTCTCGCTGGGGGTGAGAGTGCTGACTCCCTTCTGGCTGTGGACCTCGTTGTACTGGTGGTGGCGGTGGAAGTTGTTGCCAGGATGCTTGGGGCTAACTTGCCGAAGCAACAGAGGCTGCAGGGTGATTGCCTACATATTCTGGAATGTAAGGCGAATGATACGAAGCAGTATGCATAACCTGTTTCGGCTGGCTCTGTTGCGCTGCAGCTTCTGCTAGCTCCTTTTGCTTCTGGATGGTAACATGGCACATCCTGGTGGTATGGCCCTTGCCTTCGCCACAGAATAGGCAATAAATTTTTCTTGGCTGATCTCCAAATCTTCCCCCGAAGCCCCTAGCGCCTCTGCCCCTTGGCGTTGGCGGTCGGAAAGAGCTTTGTTGTTGCCCCGAAGCTTGCGAGGAGCACTGTGGCCTTTGCTGTTGACTACCTTTGTCATCACTTTGAGTAGGATTATGAATTGACCTGACGTGCCTCGGATAAAATCTTCCTCCGAAGCCCCTGGTCATTTCAGAGAACCTGAAAGCTTCCTGCCTTCTTTGGCGGAAATCATTGTCAGCTCGAATATACTCGTCCATCTTCTGGAGCAACTTCTCCAAAGTTTGAGGAGGCTTCCTGGCAAAGTACTGAGCTGAAGGTCCTAGCCGCAGCCCCTTGATCATGGCCTCAATGACAATTTCATTGGGCACTGTTGGTGCCTGTGCCCTCAGACGTAGGAACCTTCGGACATATGCCTGAAGGTATTCTTCGTGATCCTAGGTGCACTGGAATAAAGCTTGAGCAGTGACTGGCTTCGTCTGAAACCCTTGGAAGCTAGTTATCAACATATCCTTCAGCTTTTGCCATGAGGTGATTGTTCCTGGTCTAAGAGAGGAGTACCAGGTTTGCGCAATGCTCCTGACAGCCATGACGAAGGACTTTGCCATGACTGCTGTGTTGCCACCATACGAAGATATAGTTGCCTCATAGCTCATCAAGAATTACTTCGGGTCTGAATGACCGTCGTACATGGGGAGCTGAGGTGGCTTATAAGACTGTGGCCAAGGTGTAGCCTGCAGTTCTGTTGATAGGGGAGAAGTGTCATCAAAAGCAAAATTTCCATGATGGAAATCTTCATACCAGTCGTCCTCGTTGTAGAAGCCCTCTTGATGAAGCTCTCTGCGCGGGGGCCTTTGGTTCTGGTCATCTTGAGCAAGATGTCGAAGCTCTTCAGAGGCTTCGTCTATCTGCCTTTGAAGATCAGCTAGACGAGCCATCTTCTCCTTCTTCCGTTGGACCTGTTGATTGAGCATTTCCAAATTTTGGATTTCTTGAGGCGTTGGACTGGTGGCCTTTCTCTTCTGGCTTCGGGCCTCCCTAAGAGAAACGACATCTTGATTGTGGTCCAGCGGCTGCAGAGCAGCAACCCCTGTCGCTGAAGCTTTTTTCGGCGGCATGACGAAGGTGATGCTTGCCGAAGGTTTTCAAAACTCAAAAAGTGGAAGTGAGTTCACCGGAGGTGGGCGCCAATGTTGGGGACTTGTTCTCAAATGCTATAAATTAAGAACAAGACAACATAAAAAAATGTTAAATGTTAAACTCCTTCGTCCTCAAAAGCAGTATATCCCCTCGGATATAATGAATCTCGGACGAAGATTACGAAAGAAAAAAAAACCTTCGTAAAGCTGATAAATGGTAAAACAGAGCAACTATATATAATACGCAAGTAATAATATCAGCATTATTACTCAATATATTTCCATTATTAAATTCATAAAAACGAATTACAAATGTACCTTCGAATTGATGTAAAGTAAAGGTACAAACGTGATGCGAAAAAGTGTATGCCCAGTCAACGTGAACAGTACGGGAGTACTGTTCACCTATTTATAGGCACGGGACGCAGCCCGTGTAAAATTACATTGATGCCCTTTACATTTATCAATAACTCTATAGTAGTTCTTTGAGGTCCAATTTGGCTTTTCATCTTTAAGTCGGTTCCTCTTTTCTGTCATTATGCCGAAGCTTTTCTACACATAGCTTCGTGATCGTCTTATCCTTCGTTATGATCGTTTTTCATTCCGGTCAAGCTTCGTCTTAACCATGCTCTTGTATATTCGCGACCTGACTCCGAAGATGCCTGTTCCGAAGGTGCCTGTTCACACATTACACTTGGAAAACATTGTCAAACTATGTTTTTGAGGACCTTCGGAAGCCGAAGGCCCCCAACAGTATGAAACTATTTCAATTGAGCAAGATAACTCCTTACATTGTATCGCTCAATTAGTAAATAAGAATGCCTTGCCTAAGGACCAAGTAGAAAAGCTAAAAATTGAGAATCTAGCTTTTCAAGAAAAACATGATATGCTTCTATATTCTCATGAAAATCTTATGGATGATCATATCATGTTAAACGTTACTCATGAGGTTGTGATAGAAAACTTAAAATCCCAACAACCTCACTCATGCACATGTATTCAAATTGAAACTATATTACCATGTGCTAATGCTTGTTGTCTGTCGACAAGCAAATCTTCCTTTGAGCTAGAATTTGCAGGAACAAAAGATGATACATATCAAAAGCTCAAAGAAGAAAATGAGAGGCTAAAGATGAGCTTGACACAACTAAAAGGGAAGTGCATTGCTCAACCTTCTCAAGATAACCGTGATCACATGGTGAAGAAGCTTAAGATGGGAACAACCGTGGCATGCACTAAATCCCTTGAAGAAAATGTCAAGGACTTGAGGATGGCCAAGAGGAAAGAACAAAAGAAGAAAATCAATACCTCTGCCAAAAGCCTCAACCATGCCTCCCTGCAAGGTAACATCCAAGGTAATGATCAAGCCACACTTCACACTAAGAGAAGTAAGAAGTGTAGTGAATGCTTTGAAAAGGGACACTCGATTAGATCATGTCCCTATATTAAAAATGACTTGATTATTAACAAGGATGATAAACTTTGTTTTAAATGCTCAAAGAAGGGACACTTAATTAAGTCTTGTCCCAATTTGAAACAAAAAGGCATAGTATTAGAAAAGAAAATATTAACTAACCATGTAGCAAGCAAGAAACAAGGAAAGAAGAAATCTTCAAGACTTGAAGATCGCCTTTGCTACATATGCCGAAAGAAGGGACATCAATGCAAGGATTGTCCCATTGGTAACTACCCCACCTCTAGCTTGTCAATTATTTCTCATGTAACTAGGCAACCCAAAATTGCAACTTGTGCTAGAAAGGTAATGAGTTTACCAAGTGCTAACACAAAGGACTTTTGGGTTCCTAGATCTTTGTTGACTAACCTTGATGGACCCATCAAGCGATGGGTACCAAAATATGCTTTACAAGCTTTGCAGGAGAAGGAGATGATATGAAGCTTTGGGGTGCTTGAGAGAGTCAATTCAATTCTTATTAACTCAAGCTATCAATCTTCAATGATCTATATATCCAAGATTGACCCAAAGTTATTTCAAATTATCATGTCTAAAACTCATATCATCTCGAGGAAGTTATTGATGTTGTAGGAAATAAAGAATTATCCTATGCGGAAAAATCAAGGCCTACAACATGGAGGAAAGCCAAAGGATGGTAACACTTATGTTTTAAGTGCACGTATCTTAAATTACCATTTCTCATGTGTCTTGTGTAGTCACATAGAAAAAGAAGCACTTCAAATGTCTTAAAATTATGTCACCATTCTTTGAAGAAATTCCTCTCATATGGTAAATTGCATATTCATCTTTTCTATACTATGGCAATCTACATGCTTTAAATTATCGTAAGTACCTCATGGCATGTTTTACACTAATTATCTTATTATTGCCATGATTCTAGATATAGAGAGATATTCCAAATTCTTAAAAGAATAAGGTGTCATGTAAGGAATTCAAATCCTTAGGACACTTATAATGGGAATCTCCCTTTATAACTAGAATAGTGAGACTAATGTTTTCACTCAATTAATCTAAATAGTCTCACATATAGAGAATAAGTTTCTCTATGGAGATGCGTAATTTAACATGAAAAGAAAAGTCAATCCAATGATTTATGTTGTTTTGCCTCTTGCTTAAATTGGATATGATTCTTCTACATTTATCGCTCTCCATGTCATGAATTAGATTTATTCCCATAATCTTAAAGGATTATTTATGCTTGTTCTATGAGTTAAAATTGAGCATAACATCATCTATGGGATAATCTAGTTCATGCTATGAAGTTTCCATGTTTTAGTAATCTATCTTTTCATTCCTTATAAAAAATGATTACAAAAAGGGAAACTAGTGCTTGTGTTACTAATAACATATCTCTTGAGCTTACTTATGGAAATCTACAAGAGAGTAAGTGCATGATTAAAGCCACAAGCCTCAAGGGTTGCACTTCACCCAAAGGGAGAAAGGTATAGGCAAAGGTATGGGAACTCATCTTCTTAATCAAATATAGTTCCCATCAATGATTATTTACTCTAAATTATCATATTCTACCTGTGTGAAGAATAGATTCTTTGTTGGACTTAAATCCGCTAGATGTACTTTCAATCTCGTTCTCATAAATGCACTGGTCCATTAGAATCTATTTCATGCCTTTGCTATACATGTTCCCTTATTGATATGCTTCCAAGTAATATTGTTAAAATTCAATATGAAGAAGTAAATTTTCTATGATTGATTAGAAATATTAAAAGGTGCATATTCCTCACTTCCAATGATGTGCATTATTATTAAGGATTTTACTTCATATCTGTGTGACTTGTTAATGATGAATTGTTTATATCTCTTATCAAAAGAAATCATCATTTGTCATATACTCCTTTGTGCTGCTAATATCTCTTTTTCAAGTATTTTCAATAAGTTTGAAAAGAAAAAGGGACAACTCTAAAAGGAGGACACTCAAATGAAAAAAGATGATGTCAAAAACAGCAACACCTACCTAGACATTAAGATCGTCAAATTTATCAATGGTATGGTTGTAAGTATTCTAAACCTTTTTCATTTTGAGAATTCAAGGCATAAGCTAATCATCGCAGATTTTATATACCTTAATCAAGATGTACATTGCTTCCCCCTATTTGTCTTTAAAGGAGAATGCATCTAACCTAGTCATTCAATTTCCTGATGCATGTCTTTAGGGGGAGCCCATTTCTATATCTTGATTATGTTGAGACTAACATTTTCTCTTAATAATCTCATGAAGTCTCAAGTATGAGAATTAGTTTTTCATGAAGCGTGCTACTACATATCAATCCAACTTAGTAAAATAATGTCATCTTTATCAAGGATTGTAACTTTCACTGTTAAAGTAGCATATTTACTGGATTCTCCTATTTTAAGCTTATTTGATAATCTAATGCACATGTTGTTCTTTTGATCGCATCTGTTATTTGTTTGATCATTGAATAACTTCAATTATCACTTATGTCTCTTAGTGCCTCATATACTATCAATCAATGTCTCTCTTGATATGCACTAAGTTAAAGGAGAACTCAGGATAGATTGATGCAATTTGTGATTCACTTGATATATGATAACTATAACCTAGAAAAGGATCACTAGTTGTAGAACTCTCTCTTGTGCAAAATATTTCTATACATTGTCTTGAATATAGGTCTTAAGCAACTAAGACTAAGGACAAGCACAGTGAAGAGAGCGTCTCTATGTGAAGGTACAAAAGGGTAAAACTACTTCCTCTCATTTACACATGTACCTAAATCTTCCTTTTCTCTACTTTCCTTGCATATCTTGTATAAAAGGAAGAGCAAGCATGTCCATGCATTATCCCTGCTTCATACCTAGTTTAACCTCTCAAAATTTCATTCCTGCATTAATGCATCTTTGTTAAAACTAGGTGAAGTAATTTTATTGTCAAAGAGCTTAAAGCTTAACCTTGTAACGAGGATAAGCTACCTTTGTTCCAAAGGTGGATGGTCTTTAAGCCTCTTTGAAATCCTTAAGGGAAAATGCTTAAGATGTTTATAACATACTTTCATAAGTGCATAATCTGTCATGAGCATCACACTTATACTATGACACAATGCACTTCACGTTCTGTATGATATGGATATGTTCTCATTAACCTAATTATGTGCAATTGGCATTTAAGGCCAAAATATGTGTTCCTCTCCATGCACATGTTTACGGGGAGCAATCTATGTTATATAGAACTATGATTATGCTTAATTGATATATCTTTTGATCATATCTCTTTATGTCTATGACTAATGTGCTTTCAAGTGATCTCTATGCTAAGTCGTAGATTGAAAGGGAAATGGAGTCTTCGGCGAAGACAAGGCTTCCACTCAACTCCATCGGTATTATCTATCCTTCGCCATCACTCCACATAGTACTCTCCATTGGTATAATTTTCACTCTTATTACTCATACCAAAGGGGAGAAAGTTAGAGGGCTTATATTTCACTCACAAGTATTCGTTTTTGGCGATTCATGCCAAAGGGGGAGAAAGTATTAGAGCCCAAAGCAAAAGGACCGCACCACCATGCCAAGTTGCCACGTTTCAAAAATTTTGGAAGTTTAAGTTTTTTAAATGTTTTTCAATTAGTATCTTTGAAATTAGTATTTCTCTAAGAAATTCTATCTCAATTGGCAAAACCCTCTTGTACACTAAGAGGAGAATTTTATTGAGGGGGAGTTTTGTTTAAGTCAAAGGAAAAGCATTTGAAACAGGGGGAGAAAATTTCAAATCTTGAAAATGCTTCTTTCAATCTTACTCATATACCTTTGACTATTTGCAAAATGTTTTTGAAAAGAACTTTACAAAGAATTTGCAAAAACAAAACTAGTGGTGCAAGCGTGGTCCAAAATAAAAGAGAGCATCCATGCATATCTAGTAGAAGAAAAAGATTGGTTTAATTCCAAGCAACCTTTGCACTATCTTATGCAAACTAGTTCAATTATTCACTTATATATTTGCTTTGGTTTGTGTTGGCATAAATCACCAAAAAGGGGGAGATTGAAAGGGAAATAGGCTTTAAACCTTTTCCTAAATGTTTTTGGTGGTTGAAATACCCAACACAAATAATTGGACTAACTAGTTTGCTCTAGAGTATAAGTTCTACAGGTGCCAAAGGTTCAACTCAAACCAATCCAAAGATTAAAAAGGGCTCAAAAGGAAAAGAGCAAAGGAAACCGAAGTGTTCCCTGGTCTGGCGCACCGGACTGCCCGGTGTGCCACCGGAAAGTGTCCGATGCACCAGGGAGGATCAACCTCAAACTCTTCAGCTTCGGGTTTCTCAGGCGCAGCTCCGCTATAACTCACCGGACTGTCTGGTGTACCACCGGACTATCCAGTGCGCCAGCGGAGCAACAGCTATCTGCGCACAATGGTCGACTCTAACGGATGAACAGTGCAGCACAGTAACGCGGCAGAAGTCGGAGCAGAAGGTCAGAGGGGCACCAGACTGTCCGGTGCCGCATGAGGACAAAGCCTCCAACGGTCGACCAACTTCAAGCCCTAACAACAGGATGACGTGGCGGCGCACCGGACACTGTTCGGTGGTACACCGGACTGTCCTGTGCGCCCATCGCCAGCAGACTTCACCAACGGCTACATTTTGGTTGGTGGCTATAAATACCACCCCAACCGGCCACTTCATAGGGTGGGAGCCCAAGCAACATTCCAAGTCATATAGTTGACATATTCAAGCCCTCCCAACCACCTCTATTCATTGATCCATCCTATACACAAGATTTAGACGACTACAACCAACACAAGTGCCACAAAAGAGAGAGCAAGCAAGAGATAGCTACTCGTTTGAGTTTAGCACTAGTGCCTTGTGAGATTCATTGAGAGAAAGTGTGTGCTACATCTTGTGTTCATTTGTGCGTGGAGTTTTGACTCCCATTGAACTTCCTCCAAAGTTTTGGAGGCTTGTAAAGCTAGCAAGAGACACTTAAGTGTGTGGTGATCCTTGCGGGATCTTAAGTGATCCTTGAGAAGAAGAAGAGCTCGCCGGTCTTGGTGATCGGTGGAGAGAGGGAAAGAGTTGAAAGAGACCCGTCCTTAGTGGACTCCTCAACGGGGACTAGGCCTTCGAGGGCCGAACCTCGGTAAAACAAATCACCTGTGTCTCTTGTGTTTATTGCTTGTGATTTGTTTGTTCTCTCCCTTTCTAAGTTCTCTTGCGCTACTCTTTGCTAATATTATTTGGTGTTGCTTCAAGTTAAATTCTCATTTAGTGAAGCAACGTCTTGCAAGAAAGAACTTGTGTTATTGCTCTACTTATCTAACCCCTCTTGCTTTATTCTTCATAGATCTATTAGTTGTATTAATTTATCAATTCCGCATTATTTGAAAGCAACACTTTTTACAAGCAAAGGACTTAGTTTTTATACTCTGATAATTGTGAATCTTGTTCTAACCTCTAATCAAGAGATCTAGTTGGGGTTTAGAATTATAATTTTCAGGTTTCGCCTATCCACCCCCTCTAGGCGACTTTCAACATCCACGTGGGCACTCTTCACCAACTTGTTCATGCTATCGCTTCATTGTGTAGAGACCATAAGACCACAATAGTCTCCTTTGAAAAATGCAGGTACCCAATCTTTACATATTTCATACAATTTAATAAGGGTGTTGTTCTCGTGTAGCTAGAAATCATTGAGCATCATTTGCCAGGCAGCCTCGAACTCCATTTCATTCAATGGATGATGTATTATAGATTGGAACCTTGTTTTGAAATCCATTTCCTCAAATCTTACATACAATTCATTCAAGTGGGGCATATACCTGTTTTGCACATGCCACAAACACAATCGATGTATTGTGTTTGGGAATACTCTGCCTAGTGTGATTGGCATAGCAGGGTCTTGATCTGAAATCGATAAATTTACATAACATTGGGGCAAGTCAGTATGATATCATATAGTACGTGTTTAATCAATACGAGCCATTTATTTCAACAATACGAGCCATTTATTTCAACATACCTGTCAACATCACTCGTGGTCCGTCACATCCCATGCATGTTTTGAACGTATTGAAGACCCACTCGAAGGTATCAACTATCTCGTCTCCTAGTAAAGCAAACCCAAATATTGTGCATTGTAGGTGGTGGTTCGAGCCAACAAACATGCCTAATGGCTTATCATACATATTAGTCTTATGTGTAGTATCAAAGGTAACTGCATCACCAAAATAAATGTACTCAGCTTGCTGGCTAGCATGGGACCAAAATATGCTTAAAATCTTCCCTTCTTTGTCCAATTGAAAGTCAGAAAAAATTGTGGATTATCTTTCTTGCATAATGAAAAAAGATAATAGCTTCGACACATCATTTGCATTTCTTTCCCTTTGCTATGCTTTCTTCCTGTCAAAAATGTAATAATTATGCACTACATATTTTTAACACAAGTCGATTGTTTCGGTAATATATAATACCATTATAGTCAATGCATAATACACTTACAGGTTACTCATGTCCTACACGGTTATTGGAATGTTTTCTGGACCTCCATGCATTTCTAAAACAAAATCCATAATGCAATGTTGTGGAATCCTGCTTTCTTGCATCGCACTAAGGAACTCCATATAATCACGATCATGAGTTTTGTTGCATTGCAATTGCCCTTTTTCTGTATCTTTCTTCAAGAATTCATGATTATGCTCATAGTTTACCAGATCAATTCGGACGGAAATAACATTCTCTTTAGCATCATCGTAGATTTTTTTAAGTTTCATCCTAGCCTTGCACTGTGTTTGTTTTGAACATGTGTTACATATCCTTGGGTTTCCAGGTACCCTTTCAGCATTCTTTCCTTCCATTGAACAATTCAACCATTTACAATTCTTCCGCTCCCTATATTTCTTCAACAGAAATCCAACCTCATATGCATATTGACTATAAAAATTATACGCCTCGTCCACGTTACTAAATGTCATACCAACTTTAGGTATCAATATTGTCCGGCTGTGCACAAAAATTTAACATTTACGATTCAATAACGACTAAATTTAACGTAATATAGGTACAGCATTACAAAAAGGATGTACGAAACTAATATTACCATATTTAACAGAACTTACATGGCTTTGAAGAATATGAGGTGTGTCCTGTTCATACGCCCCAATATGTCTCATGGGGATGTGTTTATCTGCTCCTACCACGTCTGCCGATCTCGTGTTCTCATCAATATGTCCAGGTGCCCTCAACGCCGCCGGGGGAGTAACAGATACACCCTCTGTGTAACCGGTGATCGCAGACGCTACAAGATGCATGTCCATTGAAGTAGACGTACCTATTGATCTATGCATAGACGCTACAGGTTGCATGTCATCGCCAGTGCTGGCCATTCCCTCGCCGTTAATCACTGCCAAAACATGCCCGATGTTGTCCCTTCCGCCGCCGCCAAGAACACACAGATACGAACGTGGATCTGATGCGGTTGTACAGGAAAGGCTAATACAATTGATTTCCTTGTACTAATGCTCCTCAAACCGTAACTGTCCCTTTATTTTCGCGATTGTGCAGCACGTCTTTCCTTATCTCAAACTGATCAAGATTTACATATTGCATGGTTTATGCTATCACGTTACACATCTTTATGCAGTCGTAAACGTTGTACATAGTGTAATATTCGTTCCACGTGATTCGGGCTACAAAAGATTCCTTTTATGCATGATTTATGCATATTACTCTATATATATATATGCATTCGTATATTGACTGACGCGTATCATCCAGGATTCGTGGCTATCGTCTGCATGGCTGACGCAAGCACGCGGTTGTTGGACCGACCGCGTCCTGGCTAGGGCTTCCCCCATTAATGGAAGCCCAGGGCTTCCATTACCTCTTCCCTATATATAGATATATAGATATGTGTGTGTGTGCTGATTTTAATCATGCATGTCGGTAATTGAATTATTGATTCGTGTTAGGTGGAATATTTTGGTTTGTCCGAAGTTTACCAGTGAGTTTTGGTTTACCTTTTGGAATAAACTCCAGTGTGTATGTTTATTTGTCTCAGACTTTTCTTTCTTTTCCTACATCTGCTGGAACTCTGATCCATCTCACTTCTCAGAGCTCTTCTTCGTTTTCAATGTGGTTTGTTCACCCACTCTGTCTGCTAGAACAAATTTTTTCAAGGAAAATTCAGAGGCATTATCAGCCGCAGCAGCTGTGGCTGTAGCAACGATAGGAAATGTCGAAACGTATCTCTCAACAAATTTTGGGTTGATCTGGTTAGTATGAAATACTTTATCTTTTCTTTTTCTTTCCAAGTACGGATGGCAAGCGCACAAGAACTAGACGCATCCTCCCATGCCGCAAACAGTCGACGAGGAAATGCTCAAGAAAAGGAAAAGTCCCTTTGGGCGGTGGAAGCGCAGATGAGCAGCAGCCTCAGCTGCATCTACACTGCAAGCAGACGATCCTTTCCTGACATCTAGCGGCCACGCAGAAGCTGCAGTCTTCATGTATTGACCACGATTTCTCTGATCTGGAGAAGCTGAGCTTTGTTGCGCCATTGCCGTTGCACATGCAGTTGAGCTGGAAGATTTGCCCATAGGAAAACAATGCTGTCATTTCTTTTAGGCATGCCTGCTTGCTCTATTGTAAGACCATTTCTATCAGTTACCCATATGGTCGTATCGTTTCCAACAGCTTACCTATATTGCTGTGCAAAACACTGATTTACATTTAATACTGCATTGTTTGCAGAGCAAAGTTTAAATATAAAGATTTAGATTGGTAAGAGACTGAAGATAGTCGTGTTGGATTTGCTTTAAGACGTCGCAAAAAGAACAACATAGAACTCTTAATTTAATTTGTGTAAGGGACAAGTATTTTTAAAAATACATTGTAGATTTATATCACTATGTTTACTATGATTTCTAGTGTTGATTTACTATATGTCTAACATGTCAAAATAATGATATAAATGTAATACCTATTTTTTAAACATACACGATAAATATCTTGTAGTCATTCCCCCACCTAAGGGTCTGTTTGGTTGGGCTGTGGCTGTGAAAAAAGCTGTTGTGGGCTGTGAGCTGTGGAAAAAGCTGTTGTGGGCTGTGAGCTGTTAAAAAGCTAAAAATCGTTTGGTGGAAATCACTAAAAGTCGTTAAAAGTTATTCGATATATGTTTTCACAGTTCCATCTGAAAGCCAATAAAAGTAGGTCCACAGATGCTTTCAGTTTTGCACTGCGAGAAAGTCAGCTTTTAAAAAAAGCTGATTCCTAGATCCAGCCCTTTGGTTTGGCTTTTGGCTTTTAGGTAGCAAAAGCCAAAGCTAAAAGCCAAACCAAACACACCCTAAACCTTTTAGCGAAGTATTTTAAGACTTTCTTTAAAGTTTAAATTGATTAAAAGGATACATTTTAACTGCTTTAGTCAATTTTAGCTCTTCTTGTTTAGATCTTTAACTTCTAAAGCGATTAAACTTTAGTTATTTTTGCTTCAGCTTCTAGAATCCAAATACCTTAGTTTAAGAGAGAAGACATCTTAATAGCTAGAGATGTTGACACAAATATGCTCTAAGCCAAAGCAGGGCATCTGCCAACTTGTTTTATGTTGCTATCTACCATCTTATAAATTTTGAAATTTAAAATTAAAGAAATGAAGAAGACGAATCTTAATGAGGGTGTTAATCAGACTACCTAAAAGAATTAAGGGGAGTAAACCAAAGGTACCATTTTAGACTTTTTCGTAAAGTGTCATTAAAAAGTCAAATGCTATCAACTTTTGATCATATATAATGGTAGAGGAAGCCCTAGCCGACCACCCTACGACCTAGTTGGACCATACCGTGCGCCACCCACACCTATGTGCACGAGGTCAAACCTTCCCCACATATGCCAGTCAAACCCTCAGTCCAACATCCAAACCCCACGTATGGGACAGGTGTCATAAATTACGGTTCTGATTTTTTCGCGCAAATAGCATAAATAGTTCATAGAAATAGTGTAAATACTTTATATAGATGGCATAAAAACCTCGCCCAGCCATTGGACTCGTGCACACGCACAGGCGCATGCATATAGATCCTATTTTTATGATAGATCCGATAATTATAGCATATCATGAGAGTTTACATTGCATGTGCGAAAATTTTGGATGACATTTTTGTTTTCACTGATTGCACACAAAAGATGGATGGCTCCATAAATATAGAATCGCTCCAACAGTCATGCAGCTAGGCTCGTTAGAACAAGTTTAAAATATATACTGGTACGAATTATACCACGCGGTGTAGTTATTTATACAATTCTGTACACTGTGTAAAATCTATTTTCAGCTGCATGCGCAAAAAAAATTAGGATGACAGGAATGTGTGGTGAAAGGAAATTGATTGGCATACATGGAAATAGAAAATTTTATTTAAATATTTTATTTCTTCCATAAATATAGGATCACTCCAACAGCCATACGGCTAGGCTCGTTAAAACCAATTTATGATATATACTGATACTAATTATGTTGCACGGTGTAGTTATTTATGCAATGTGGTACACTACTTAAAATGCGGTTCACTAGTAGACGCATCTCCAATTCGAGCGTAAAAACCTTCAGTTTTGATCGTAAAACCCCACAGTTATGAGCGTAAATACCAAGCCATTGTGAGAGAGGTTGATAAATCTGGTGCGTTGTATTCACGATCCTATTTTTATGGTAGATCTAAAAATTATGGAAGTCGCATGCATGCAGTTTCTATTTCTATGCAAATCCAAAAATTATGACAGATCGTGGGAGTTTCCATTGCAGACGTGCAAATTTTGGATGATATTTTGTTTCCACAGCCCACGTGCAAAAAAAAATAGATGACATGAGTCACGCAGATCATAAATTCTTATACAAACTCTCATATTTACACCATGTAGCATAATAAATAAAAAACCTAATATCGGTCCAACTAACAGCCCTCGCGGGAATTAGGGATAGTTTTACTGCAGATGTAAAAATCTAGAAGTTACGAACATAAGTGATTTGATTTGGTTTTTTATGATAATTACGAACAACATAAATCAAAAAAATTTCTTTTCAATGTGCATGCAACAAAAATGACATCCAATAAACTGATGTATGAACTCCGTGTCCGAGCATAAAATCCTTAAGTTTTTAGCATAAATAGTGCATGTGGTAGGCATAAAACACAATAATTGAAGGCATAACACGGATTGGATGAGGTAGTTGACGGAGGATGCCGTCGAGGACAGAAGATCGGAGGGAGGTCGTCAGTTGGGGCGCCTGAACTGCACCGGATCGGAGGATATCACGCACGACCATCGTCGCACGCACCTCATGCCTTCCGTGGACGCCGCTCGATCCTCATGCCCCGTGCGGTGTTGTCGCTGCTTGCATGTCAGGAGGCACCACCATCGTTCTTGGGTTATGGTGTGTCTTTTCCACTCGGACCTAGGGTGTGACGTCGTCGCTCGCCCGCCTTGGGAACGCTGTTGTCGCTTGCCCGCCCATCTCGGGAGTGCTGCCACCTCTCACCCGCCTCGAGGCCCTGGGGTCACCGCCGCCTGCTCGCCCTAAGGCCCCGACACCGCTCGCCCACCGGATCGGGGAGCCGCCGCCACCGTGCCTCTGAATCTAGGAACCGTCGATGCCACAATCGTAGCCCCAAAGGGTCAGCCGCCGTCGCAAGCTCTCGGTCAACCGCCGCTGTCGCACACGTCTTGGTGTGCGTCATCACTCGTACATTGGGTTGGGGCGTAAAAAACTGAGTCGCAGCACTCTAAGACTTATTTTTAAGACACTCAAACCTGGTATGGCTCAACCAGATGGCACATCTGGCTAGAGCTTACTCTAGTTATTGAAAGCTCAGAGCTTTATATATATATATATATATATATATATATATATATATATATATATATATATATATTGCCTCTCTTTGTTCTGTCATTATGCCTTCCAGCGATCTCAACCGTCCGATAAGCCATGGAGCTCCTCCCCCCGTCCGATGTGCGCGCTCCCTCCCCCAACGCACACCGGCCAGCGATCCCCGCGTCGCTCTCCCCCGTCGCCCACCACCCCTTCCCCGATGCACTCAGCAGCCTCCACCCTCCTCGTTGCGACGATCTCGGTCGGCCGAGCTCCGCACCAACCTCTAGCTCGATCTCCTCGCCGTGAGCCTTGCCAACCTCTAGCCCGCTCTCCTCGCTGACATGCGAGGATCTCGGTCAGCCAAGCTCTGCGAACCCGCCCCTCTCGCGCCAAGCTCCGCGTTTCCCCACCCGCCATCTCGCCCTTCGTGTTTCCCTGCCCACTTTACCTCTTGCCTATTGTGTCGCCCGCCATCCGCTTCCGCCGCACAGGAACCGAGGATCTCGACGGATCCACCCGCCATCCTGCCTGTGTTTCCCTGCAAAACAAATACCCCTAGCACCCCTCCACGCCGATGGCCTTGCTAGGTCCTACTCCTCCGTGGTTGTGCCTGCTGGGGTGGCGGCGGTGGGAACTAGGTAAGGGGAGAGAAGGGAAGGGGATGTATGAGGTAGAGCAGAGTCGTAGCGGTGACACCGTCACACACGGATCTGGACCACCAGATCTTGCAGCTGCGGGATTGCAAGTTCATGCCAGCGGTGGAGGTCAAGGCGCTATGCGAGCAGGCAAAGGTGATCCTCATCGAGGAGTGGAACGTACAGCCCATGCGTTGCTTCGTCACTATGTGTGGCGACATCCACGACCAGTTCTACAACCTCATCGAGCTCTTCCGCATCGGCAGGTGATGAGAACATAACCCACACGGATATGACCATGTTAATGGCTCCTGCTACGAAGACATTGAGGAACAAAGAAGTTGATTGGGGACCAAGTAATGATATTTCCAACATTTCCAACCAAGCAACCACATCATCAGATTTAAAGATATACTTGGGTGAGGAGCACACACTAGAGTCGAGGATGGCTCTACTACAAGAAGGGGAGGATGATGAGAACATCACTACCATCAATACAACCACACAAGCGACCCCCTTCACCATTTAATCATGGACCAGTGAAACGAGTCCATGCACGTAAATTTAATTATCAGGTGAACTCGTTCCTTGTTGTTGAAGCTAATCATTCCTTAAATGAGGTACTAAAACCTTGTGATTACTTTATTATGCTCAGGCGTTTGGGAGGTGAACCATCTAGGAGTTGAGAGGGCAACAAGGCAATAAAAGCTGCTCCACCCGAGAGGATTTCGAAACTACAGCAAGTGCAAGTTTAATGGAGCATATCTTTCAACTACCAAGGTCTTTTAATGCAAATAAGTACTTGTTGGAAAGCTCCCTTCGTGTAATTGCTAGTGGATCAAGAATTAATGGGAGATTACACCCGAGACGTCTAGGAACTGCCGAGAGAACTTCATGACTCCACCAGACTAAGGGGATTTCGTAACTGCATCAAGTACAAGTTTAAATGGGGCATATCTTCCAACTCCCAAGGCTGTTTAATGCAAATAAGTACTTGTTGGAAAGCTCCCTTCGTCCAATTGCTGGTGGATCAAGAATTAATGGGAGATTACACCTGAGGCGTCCAGGAACTGCCGAGAGAACTTCATGACTCCACCAGAATTCCTTCTTTCTATTTCTCTATTTAAGAAACTAGCAGCCACCAAAGAACTCGGGTTTTGTTTGATGTAAGTTTAGCCTTTGCTACTTCCTGGTAAACACGTGTGTCGGCTAGACCACCCGAATATTTGAAACAAGACCCCAACTTTATTAGATCTGTGTGTCTTCTTGTTATCTTGTTCTTGCTTGTTCTCGATTGCTTGCAGGTTCAAGGCTGTTCTTGGCATGACAAGAGCAGCAACAACAGGAGCCGGTGTAACTATCGCTAAGGCGCAGCACCCTTGTGGTTGTTGTAGTCGGATAGCACAACGTCGACCTCCACCCCAAATCGTAGTTATCAGGAGACGGTGTACCTGTCGCTCAAGGCACCACACCATCTTGGTTGTGGTAGTCGGGCAGCCAACGTCGTTCTCCAACAAGTTTTCCACCTCCATCATCTCTCATCGAAAGATCGGGCACCCTTCTACCCGTTGGGTTTATCAAGTGGTATCAAATTTCAGGTTGCTCGGTGAGAGATCTCCATCTTTTTTATTTATTTACCTACAGTACACTTTTGCCAAATATAAGTTTAGTTCAGAAATATTCCCAAAAACATTTTGAGCCTTTGCTTTGCTACTTAGTTTTTGACTTGTTGAATTCACGGTTGCTTCATTGTGTCGAGTTGCTGGTCCAAAGTTTCTTGCTGCTAGAGTTTCGAGTTCACGCCATCTTGTTTAGATCACCATTTTTAGTTCTCTAGCTGTTCTCTAGCTGTAGTTCAAAAAACAAGGGAAAGGAAAAGGCAAGTGCACAAAAAAAGTCGCACTGATCATAAAAAAAACACGTACAAAAAAGAGCAAAAAATCGTAGTAAGAATATTGGGAGATAAAATTCCAAGTGCAACAAAACAAAGACAGTTTGTGTGCCACCGTTTCACAATTTTATAAGTTAGCTTGTTGTTTTGAGTATTTGGTGATATCATTTGTGTAACGGCTCGCGTCTATATTACGGTTTGGACTACTACCAGCACAGCACCATTGTGGAACGTTTATTCAACTTGTTGTGGCTGACGTGGTACTAGCTATTCCTTGGGACTATTGTTTTAGTAGCCACCTATAAATCCACAATTTTTTCTACAACACCACCAGGTTGTGCTAGCAGCCACCGTTGTTGTTATTCTTGTTGTTTTCCAGTGTCTCCTGCTTTGCGTGGTGAGAACTTGTATGAACTTATTTAACCAGTTTGAGAGTGAGAGATTACAACAATGATTCCTAGTAGTTTATAGGATCAAGGATATTTTTATTGTTTCTTGTCTTTACTAAACATGGCAGGTGATATGGATATTTTTGAGCCAACCGAACATTATATTCAAGGCATCATTCAACACTTGCCTTCATATGCCGGTAAATTCGATCCTCATGCATACATTGATTGGGAGCTCAAGGTAGATAAGGAATTTGATGAGCATGATCTATCTCAAAAACAAAAGATATATATTGCCTCTAATGTGTTAACTGAGCATGCATTGATGGAATGTAAATACATTTGTAGGCACAACAAAGTTCCACAGTCTTTGGAAGACTTCAAACTTCATTTTAGAGATGCATTCATTCCTGCATACTATGCTGATCATTTTGCTTTCTAAATTAGACACCTTAAAGCAGGGTGCTAGGACTGTGAAAGATTATTATCATGATTTTAAAATTTGTACCATGTTTGCTGGTTTAGATGAATGCATGGAAGATGTAATGACTAGGTTCGTGAAAGGACTCAATTCTGAAATTCAGACTATAGTCATGCATGAAGCATACAAACACATTTCTCACTTGTTTTTGCTTGCATGTAAAGCTGAAAATGAGATTCTATTATACAATTATACAAGCACTGAACAAGTCAGCCATAGTTCCTCTTTTGCGTCTACTCTACATAATGATCAAGAACACAAAATAGTGAAACCAGCTGTTGTTTTTACATCATTACAAGAATAATTGTTTGCTGACCCTTGTGATAGCGAAGAGTTGTGGGATAATTCACTTTTATTTAGGAAACAACTAGTGAATGAACATGTTACATTTGATATTGAACCAAACATTTTGGCTAAAAAGGAACATGTCATTTGTCTTGCAAATGAAACTGAAGAAATAAATTTGCTATCTTCTTTAAATACTTGGGGCTATATTGAGTTTGATGATCTTTTTGAGCTTGATAATTTGGAAAATATTTTATTTGCTAGATCAACTATACCTTGTCCTTCTCATGCTATATTTTACATTGCTGGCAAGTACAACAACATAGGATAATTTCTTGTGCATAGAATTATATTTCATCCAGATATGTTGTTTCTTCACTTTGTGCAAATAAGATATTGGTATGTTCTCAAGAAGAAAAGAAACTCTTGTTTCCATGTACTTTAGTAGAAGTTTCAGGTTTATATTTGAAAGACCTTGATAAAAGCTTAGTCACGAACATCAATCATGATGCAAAACCGAGGACGGTTTGCTGTGAAGAAGGGGAGAATGATGAGAACATAACCCACACGGATATGACCATGTTAATGGCTCCTGCTACGAAGACATTGAGGAACAAAGAAGTTGATTGGGGACCAAGTAATGATATTTCCAACATTCCCAACCAAGAAACCACATCATCAGATTTAAAGATATACTTGGGTGAGGAGCACACACTAGAGTCGAGGACGACTCTACTACAAGAAGGGGAGGATGATGAGAACATCACTGCCATCAATACAACCACACAAGCGACCCCCTTCACCATTTAATCATGGACTAGTGAAACGAGTCCATGCACATAAATTTAATTATCAGGTGAACTCGTTCCTTGTTGTTGAAGCTAATCATTCCTTAAATGAGGTACTAAAACCTTGTGATTACTTTATTATGCTCAGGTGTTTGGGAGGTAAACCATCTAGGAGTTGAGAGGGCAACAAGGCAATAAAAGCTGCTCCACCCGAGAAGGATTTCGAAACTACAGCAAGTGCAAGTTTAATGGAGCATATCTTTCGACTACCAAGGTCTTTTAATGCAAATAAGTACTTGTTGGAAAGCTCCCTTCGTCTAATTGCTGGTGGATCAAGAGTTAATGGGAGATTACACCCGAGGCATCCAGGAACTACCGAGAGAACTTCATGACTCCACCAGCCCGAGGGGATTTCGTAACTGCATCAAGTACAAGTTTAAATGGGGCATATCTACCAACTCCAAAGGCCGTTTAATGCAAATAAGTACTTGTCGGAAAGCTCCCTTCGTCTAATTGCTGGTGGATCAAGAATTAATGGGAGATTACACCCGAGGCGTCCAGGAACTGTCGAGAGAACTTCATGCCTCCACCAGAATTTCTTCTTTTTATTTCTCTATTTAAGCAGCTAGCAGCCACCAAAGAACTCAGGTTTTGTTTGATGTAAGTTTAGCCTTTGCTACTTCCTTGTAAACGCGTGTGTCGGCTAGACCACCCGAATACTTGAAACTGGACCCCAACTTTATCAGATCCGTGCGTGTATGCTTGTTATCTTGTTCTTGCTTGTTCTCGATTGCTTGCAGGTTCAAGGCTGTTCTTGGCATGGCAAGAGCAACAATAACAGGAGCCGGTGTAACTATCGCTAAGGTGCAGCACCCTTGTGGTTGTTGTAGTCGGATAGCACAACGTCGACCTCCACCCCAAATCGTAGTCATCAGGAGACGGTGTACCTGTCGCTCAAGGCGCCACACCATCTTGGTTGTAGTAGTCGGGCAGCCAACGTCGTTCTCCAACAAGTTTTCCACCTCTATCATCTCTCATCGAAAGATCGAGCACCCTTCCACCCGTTAGGTTTATCAGCAAGGAAGCATCTAACACCAACTACCACTTTTTGTGCGACTTCATCGGTCAGTCTCTCCCGTCCTTGCCTGAGGAGCCCTGCGCAGGCAAAGGCCATAGTAGCCCGTCCCCGGTCCAACCCTATGTTAAGGCGGTGGCGGTTCCCGAGGCAACGTCATGGAGGCGTGCTGTCTCCAGCCGATCGAAGTCTTCAAGACGCGGTTGCAGCTCGATCGCACGAGAGCCTACCAAGGCATCACGCACTGCGGCACCACCGTGTGGCCCACGCTGGGGGCGTGCACGTGCTCTGGAAGGGACTCACACCCTTTGCCACACACCTCACACTCAATTACGCATTGTGGCTCAGCTCCAACATTGTGCTGCAGTCTGCGTTCAAGGACCCCACAACGGGAATGGTCGCTATTCAACCATATGATAAGTCAAGGTAAGCTTATACCAATTAACCTTCCCAATGCAGATCCACTGTTGAGTTCTTTCATCCTATGTACTCACACCCATGTTCACTGTCCGTTCACAAACAGTGTGGCTGCCAGTTACTCCATCTGTTTGTAAGCCAGTTTAATTTTGGTACGTTGTCTAAATAACCATGCTTTCCATGCCTAGGTACACAAGTGGTCATTTTGTGGATTCTATTGTTGATTGAGTTGCAACATCAGTTGTAGGATTTCCTCGAATCTGTTACTATTCAAAGGAGAAATTGGTGAGCCTTATGATTAGCTCTTCTTAATTTATTCTATATCGATGTGTTCTCTCTAAATATTCAAAATTAGCAATTTGAAGGCGTGTTGCCATGGATGTAATTTTTAGTTCTTTTGGTTAGATGGAGATAAATATATACTGATAACTATTCTAGAGTATTTGTGTCAGTCCACCTTCACCATATATAGAGATTGTTAACTATTCTTGTGAATTTTATTTAGTTTTATAGTGTTCTCTTTTACTTAAATATTATCCAATTAAACCTGTGTTCAAATTAAACTTTTGCAACTTTAACCAAGTTTATAAACAAATATGTTAACATTTACAAAACAAAATAAATGTATTGCCAATGCATTTACAAAACTACTTTGATGCCTAGCGTTTCTTTATCTATCAGATATTAGAGTGGTTCTGCTTATTCAATAGCAGTGCACAGTACCTTTAACTAATGTTGTTCATTTTTTAGTAAAAAGGATGGGGAGGTTGAGCTTAATGATGTCTGATTTGCATATCCTTCTCGCACTTCTCATATGATTATTAAGGTACCTCCCAAAGTACTATGCATCTGACATGTCCATTTACCAGATTTGACATTTTCCTTATATATAAATATATATATAAACAGTGTACATATACGTAAAGAGAAACTTTAGGTAACGTGGTTTGCATCAGCTTTCATCCATATTCTTGTAGGCACTTCTGGGTTACCTGATTAGTGTGTTCTCTTTTAAAAAGGAATAACAATCCATTCCAATGTGTGTGTGTTTCATGTTTTGTTTAGTTGTGGTTCATTCCTTTCTGATCCCAGGTGAGAAGACGATTGCTCTTTTGTGAGCGCAGTTGGGGTTGTTGACTGCCAAGTATGCATACTTCAAATTTTTTAGGATGGCATATATGGGAACTTCATTAGATCAAATTTTTTAGGATGTTAATGATCTGTTGACACTAAGAAAGCAGGGAGGTTGCTAACTCTAGTGAGTTAAGAGAGGCGAGGCTTGAAGATGAGTTTGAGTCATTTATTCTCGCACATAAGTATATGACAACAAAACATGAGCAAATAAAAGAAAATGATGTTCCTGAGAGGATTCAGGTATGCTCTAGCTATTTTGATTTTTTTTCATGCTACATCTTGATTTAGTTGAAGATGGTCGTCTAATTTGTTTCTTTTTCGGCAGTTGTATGAAGAGTTGACTGGTATCCTCCAACAGATAAAACAACAATTGAGGAAGAGAGTACACAGATATGATGGATTTCTGTTCTTTTTTTGGCATTGAGCATATATTGACTAGAAGGACATTGTCAATGTCGTGACCATGCATGCCAACAAATTTGAAGTATGCCAAATTATGCAAATTTTTTCTCAATGTTATGCTTGCTCATCTGACATGTTTTTTTTGGCTACTTGACAGATTCCATTCTCGCAGAGAAGTTTTTTTTTGGATAATAAGGATAACGTGAGAATTATCTAAGTGACTGTCACCAAGTCTGCACAATTGTGGGATGAGCAACAGAAGATGATACTAGATGATGCCTTCTTCAATTTCCGTCTTCCAGTTCCATCAATGGAAAAGGAAGCTCTGTCACTGTTGATGACAAAAGCCAAATATTGGCTCTATATGGAATATGGGAAACAATTGTTGAACAAGGTTATCGTTGCTCCTTGGAAGAAGATGCAGACAAGAAGGATGAAGGATGTTGAATCAGAGTTGAGATCACAATGCACCTTTTAAACAGTTGCTTAGGCTGATAATCGTAGCCTCCACCAATCTTGGGCACCTTCTCGACGCTCATGCCTGACCAGTGTAGCATCATGTGCACAATGACATAGAGGTCGTATGTGTCGACCTACATGCAAAGGAGATAAAGAGACCAGTGCACTTCATAGATAGAGTAACTTATGAAAGCACAGGCTCTGGAGACTTATGTTCTTGCATCTCGATGCATTTGAATCCTAAGGTTCCACAGTTGTCGTGGAACTAGGGAGAGGGAAACACATTCAGATTGCTAGAAATAAATGGTTATATATGTTTAAAATTTGCAATTTATGAGCGTAGCCAAAGTTTGGTATCTAGAAGTAAAATAATGTATATTATTACGATTTACGAAACAATGTTGAGGATGCTCCTAAAATAAAATATGTACCTCGACATTACATCAGATATACACAAATCAAGTTGGCGATATTTGTAAACTTCCAAATCAATTGAGGTATTCTGAATCTCTTCGTGCCCATCGCATTTAAATTGTAAAAACAGTAAAATCATGCATAAATGTGACTCAACTATAGTTCTTGTTCTAAACACACATTCATACCTACCTAGCCAAGCCAACGAGACACATATTCTCAAGTACAAATGGAAATCATAGCAGCGCACGAACATATACATGTATAATATTTATTATACATAATTAGTATTGTTAGATAAATCATAATTTTTTATTTAAAGCTACAAATGTTGTTAATATTTTATATAAACAGGATGAATCCCAACAAAGAGAGTATAGTGCAGCAACATGTGCCAGAAGCTAGAAATATTTCACAAACAATTACATGAAGAAATCGAACTGCCCTCGTGAGGGCATCCTACCCTGTTTCATGTTTCTTCTGCCTCGGTAATCTGCAGTAACCAGTTCGCTTCCATGACGACCGTTACCGCGATAGTTCTACCACAATAGTGCCACAATATTACAAAACAAATGCATTGAAATGCAGACAGAAATGGAAGCCCTGATGAATATATAACCACATCAATACAAAAGTTTAGTTACATCAAGCTGAAAAAGTCCAGCACAAAAAAGGTTGGATGCAGGTCAAGTTGAACATTACTCGTGTAAACTACTTTAGTGGTTTCAACCCCAGTGAGGCCCGTAGCTTGTTCATTTCTATGATCTCAGGGTCATTCGGGTCCGGAGCATTTCCTTCACCCTTCTCTTTCTTTTCCTTCTTCCTCTTAGGTTCCTCTCTTGGGCCACCGTCTTCACCACGTCCTCGAGGACTTACACTGCCACGACCACGCCTCCTGCGGTACTCTCCATCTTCACGGTCTCTGTCCCGTCGATCTCTGCTCCTTGAGCGGCTCCTGTGCCTGCCACGGTCTCTGTCTCGGCGCTCCCTTTCCCTACCATCCCTCTCCCTGTCCCTATCCCTGTTGCGATTGTAATCATCATCTCGCAGGCGGTGACGGTCTCTATCCCTATCCCGGTTTCTGTCTCTTTCACGATCTCTATCTCGGTGTCTTTCCCGCCCTCTCCCATAGTCCCTATCATAATCCCGATCTCTATCATAATCTTTGTCCCTGTAAAATAGTCAAATAGACATAAAAGTGCATGCAGGTGCTTAAATCAGCAAACATCAATAGCCACTCCAATCACAAGGGGCCAAAAAATCTCAAATTAAACTAATTCAAGATATCAAAATCCCCATGCCAAAAAGAAATAGTCATCATCCACCAGTGGAGGTAGTCAAGTAACTAAATCTGCTTTACATGGTAATCAAATGGAACAAGGTTGATTAGCAAGATAAATGGTGGCATACTGTCTAAAGTGGTCAGGTTCAAGATAATATTATAGTTTTAACGATGCCTTGGACTGCTAATCCATTAACTTATCACCACCTGACCTTTATTGTTAGTTAAGTATGAAGTAGTTTTTAACTACATGCCCAATTGCCCAGACACTACAAAAGATGATTCATACTTCACATGATAAAAATTCATGCCTAGGACTGCTAATACATTAATTTATCAGCACCTGACCTTTATTGTTAGTTAATTAATAAGTAGTTTTTTAAGTATGTGTCCAGAAACTATAAAAGATTATTCATATTTTACTTGATTAAAATCCAGCCTTTCCCAAAGCTACTGTACCAGAAACATTGTCGTGCATGATAATACAAAGCCATTACCAATTTTATCCTTAACAGCCATGCTTTACTAAAAGCAAACAAAATCATTGATATAACCACCATTAGCTGATCAATAAAAACATGACATAATCAATAAGACCCTATACAGTATACACTTTTATACATGAACAGAAGTAGTTTAGCATTTCAAAGAGACAAAAAAAATCTAAACTTCCATGATAGCAAACAATCTTATCACTTCTCAAACCTGAAACGTGTCAGTAACAGAAGTTGGAAAAACATGTAAAACAAAGGAAAAGAAAAGAAATGCAACGAACTCAAAATGTGGACTAAAACAAGAGCAATGAAATTCAATAAGCAAGATATTCTATTCAAGATTGTTTATGATTATCTATCTGTTTGACCCATCATACTTCTCACTGCACACTATCAGTGCAGAGAAACCTGGCAGAGCCACGATTTTCACTGTCGGAAGTGATATACCTGCCAATGGCTCTTGATATTAACATGCCATGGCAGTAACACTGATATACAGCACTGCAATGATGCAGCAGCAGCTTCCGGTATATGATATCAACAATAAGAAAAAAAGGCATCAAGAATTCTAGAATCTAGACTAGACGTCAAAAATTAAGAATGATATTTGATGCATCATCAGAACATATTGAAATTTCAGCTTTTTAAAATATAAACAAGCAGGTATCCTTTAGTTCACATATTCAATGCAAGACGCAATATTGATGATAGCCTCATTAGGGCTTGTTCGGTTATTTTCAATCCATATGGATTGAAGAGGATTGATACGGATTAGAGGGAATTTTGACTTATTAGGGATTGAAACCCTCTCAATCCCCCTCGATCCATATGGATTGGGGTAGAACCAAACAAGCCCTTAAGCGGTTGAAGAAACAGTCAGAATAATTCAACAGTAAACTCAGCATATGGATGCAGTGCAGATCATGATGAGCATACCTGTTATGCCTTTCATGTTTCCTGTCATGGTCCCAGTCCCTATCCCGTTCCCTGGCAAGGCTCCTTCCACGATGATTATCCTGAAGAGACGATAAAAGTGGATTCAGCATGCCATTAATAAATTTGGTAGATTCACTTGTAAAGTGCTCACATTTTCACGACCATTCGGTTCATCAATTTCCATAGGCTGTTCCTCCTTGTCTTCCTCTTCTTCCTCAAAATCGTCCTCAAGTGCACTTCTTCTCGGTTCCAGAGTTCCAGACGCTTCAAGAACCCATCTGTTCAAACAATCCAGATACAAAATTGAGAATTCAAGATTTTTTAAATGAGTACGCCAGTGCAAAATGCCACAAAAAATCAAGAGCACAGATTTGACTCGCTTAACTAAAAACAAACCTTTTCTGGATGCGAGGCATGGCTGTATCACAGGAGTAATCCTTGGTCAGCAACTCATCAATGAACTCATCAACATGGGTAAGTGTGAACTCTGAAATAAAAACGAATTACTCACGTAAATGCAGGCCCAATACGTACCCCTAGTTTCAATTAATATATATTTGTCAGTGTGAAAAACATCAGAGTTTTGGGGAAGAAAAAAGAAAGCTGCAAGTACAAGGGACACTGGAGCATACGTCCATCGCTGAGCTTGTGCCTGATCTTGCGGTAGTCGTTGTAGAGCGGCTCAAGATACTGGTAGACGTCAGCAATTGTGCCAGTGAGACGCAGGTAGAAGGCCCCGAGAACACGAACATACCTACAAGAGAACGCGGAACGGAAACATCGATGATGTGTCAGTCAAAAGGCCAACGAATTTTTAGGTTATTCGAAAGGAAGAAAAACTCAGTACACAAAAACAAAGGAACCAATTCCCTACAATGTTAACGGAGATAAGGAAGCGAGCGTACTTGTAATCCTCGTTCTTGATGAACTCGACTACGATGTCCTTGTCTGGTTGGATCTGCAGCATCTTGAGCGCGAGGCAGAGGAAAGGGGTGGGCTTGCGGTTGCCGCCGTAGGTTCCGCCGGTGTGGTCGAGCTCCATGGCCTTGTCGACTAGCGTCTCTGCGGTGAGGCCGAAGCATTGCTCCTTCCAGTAGGTGCTCTGATAGATCTTGGAGCGCACGATCTTCTCCACCAGGTTTTGTGGGTTCGTCCCATGGATGCTCTTCGCGAGGGGGTCCGTGCGGTTAGCCATCGCGAGCGCCCGCGCCCGCGGCGCGCTTCGGCGGCGGCTACCAAGGTGGTGGTGATGACCGGACGGCGGCTGCTACCAAGGTTGGTGGTGGTGACGGGACGGCGGCGGCTGATGTGGTTGGGAATCGAATTGGGGTTTGCAAACAAAACCCTAATAGCTAGTCGGCAGACTCGGTCCTGTCATCCTGTGGCCTTGAGAGCATCTCCCTAAAAACGTCCAAAAATTAATTTAGGTTGTTATTAACTAAAAACTAGAGAAAATTCCTGGTATGCCATCAGATTTTATACTCATCCCTTGTGTGCCACTGAGTGGCATATAGGTATATTTTTTGGTGTCTATGACATGTGGGGCCAGTGGCATACAAGGAATGAGTATATTTTCCAGTGGCATACAGGGAATTGGCCCTAAAAACTATGCCCTAACGATTCCTTAGATCTCCAATGGTTCTCTAAAATAAAGGTTTCTAAACTTATATTTAGCGAGTTACTAAATAGCTGTTAAGAGTAAAAAATAATTTGGTCTCTAATTATTTATAATACTAGGTATGTGCTCGTACGTTGCCATGAGGTGGAGGAGCGTGGGGAGCGACGCCTAGGCTATAAATATAATTTTTGTTTATTTGTAAATACTAAAGTATGTGTGGTCTCGTGGTTAGCTCCAAATTTCTAGAGCAGAAGGGTGTGGGTTTGAGTGCTTGTTCTGCACTATTTTTTTCGTGCATTGGACGTGAGGAGGGTGAAGCCGCCCACATTAAGTTCTTAATAGATAGTAAAGATAGAGATTTATAGAGTAGTTCGATTTTGAATCTTGTTTTGGCAAATCTACTCCCTGTCAGATCTAGCTAGCGGGGTCTAAAGCATAGGGGTGATGGAGGAGGATGGTCGACGTGACATGTGGGGGAGTGATGGTCTAGCATGTCGGATCTAGCTAGCGGGGTTCAGAGCGGAGGGGCGATGAAGGAGGATGGTCGACGCGACATGTGGGGGAGCGATGGTCTAGCGCGCGTAACCTATGGGACGCCAATGGTCCGATGGTAGAGGAGAAGCTTGTGTCACACGCATTTGACCTAGCTGTCTCGCTGCATAAGAAAGTGGAAAAATAGTGTGACGAGTCTGGCTAGCTCGCTGCATAGGAAAGGGAAAAAAGACTTCTAGAGCAGAAGGGTGTGTGTTCGAGTGCTCGTTCTTCACTATTTTTTGCGTGTTAGACATGAGGAGGGTGAAGTCGTGGTAGCACCAGACACTCACATTAGGTTCTTAATTAATATATAGTAGAGATAGAGATTTATAGAGTAGTTCGATTTTGAATCTAGTTTTGGCACACGTGCTCCTGTCGAATCTAGCTAGCGAGGTCTAGAGTAAAGTGGCGATGGAGGAGGATGGTCGACGCGACATGTGGGGGAGTGATGGTCTAGCATGTAGGATCTAGCTAGTGGGGTCCAGAGCAGAGGGGCGATGGAGGAGGATGGTCGACGCGATATATGGGGAGCGATGGTCTGGCGCGCGTAACCTATTGTAACACCCAGAATTTCATTTTGGGGTTATTAATATTAGATAAAAAGATCAATAATTGCTAATAAGAATTTTTTTAGTTACTTTATAAAAAGGATCAAACTTAAGATTGACGTTTCCTTTATAGACTTAGATAGGGAAGATAGGAAATAAATGAGAAGGCCCTTACTTGTTTTAAGTTGTTGAATAATATATTCAGTAATTACCTCTAAAAGACTTAATCTAAAAATATCTCTTAATAAGACTTATATATTAGAAAATGTCTTATCCCAAAATAAAACAAGCGAATATGAACTTTTGAATAAAACTTTAGATTTGACTTTTAAACAATATGTGTGTGCATTGCATATGTAAAATGGAGGGATCAAATAATTAGTATAATAATAATTTATCCATGCTGAATTTTTCTTGTTTATGCATTATATTTGAATTCTAATGTTAATTGAATTCGAGTGTTAACATAGAACAAAAATCAGAAAAGAATAAAAATAAGCTTACCTGTGCCTGGGCCGAATTTCCTTGGTCGTGTAGCACCCATAATTTGGATTTTTGGGATTAGTAAAAGAAATCAAAGGAAAGTGTCCTAATGAATAAGTATACTATGGATCTTTTTAAAAAAAACACTGTCGGGTAAAATAAAATAGGAACATAAATTCAGTTTGTAAGTTTTAAGAAATAGATAAAAAAGTTTCAATTTGTTAGAATGGATTATTTCCCTTCAAGTACTATTTATTTTTAGTAACTCTTGATAAAGATTTGTTATTGGGTAAATATCTCCTTTACTAAACGCATATCCAGAGGCATTCATTTAAATAAGAAATAAATAAATAAAATTTAAATCTCGCATTTATGATGGAGATTTTGATTGCGCATTAAATTTGAATTTTGAAACCTTAACTCGGATTGGGATTTGAAATTTGTAAATCAAAATAGAAAATAGGAAAAGAAAAGAAGAAAACAAATCCCTGCACTTGGGCTAAAACTCCTCTCCGCGGCCCAACTCCACGCTCGGACTCCTGCCATGCGGCCCCCTTGCAGATGCATCCCTCCCTCACGCAGACGCGTGGGCCCCACCATTCAGCCTCACACATCCGCCATGCGCGCGCCTGCACTGGTTTCTCGGACACGTGGGCCCCGTTTGTAAGGGTCGTCCTCCTCCAGCTGATGGATGTATGCGCAACCGGATCGCGCTGACCGAGTCCTCCGCCGGAGATGCTGGATCTCCCCAACTACCTCCGCCCGCAAATCGAGCTGAGCTAACCGCTTCCACGCCGCCCTGCTGCGTATAAGTCAATTCCCGTACCCTGGGCCCTTTCTCGTGGTCGCCGGGTGAGAACCATAGTCGTAGTTGTGGGTCAGTCGGCTGCCACCGCTGGTCCATGAGTTAATCACCGTCGAAGTCTTGGGATCGGGCCGGAGGCTTCGTCGCACCACCAGGCGTGCGCTCGTGTGCATGGCGAAGGGGAAATCGACCTTCACACCGTCGGCAATTTGTCGTTGGAGCAAGCCACCCGACCTGGCGCCGTCCCACGTCGAGAACCGGACTCCGCGCATCATTATTAATCGGTGAGCAATTCCCCCTAGTTCGTGTCTGTCATCGCATTCTCTAGTACGTAGCCGTGCTAAGCTCGAATTCCGGTGAGCCGAGCGGCCATACATCACCACCAGCGACTCCATGGTCGTGGACCATGGTGGTCTGCGCCACAAATACCACGATCCAGGGTGGAACTCACCGCAATCGACTCGGGTCGGGTTTGGTGCGTCGGGGGATTGGTGAGGCCTACGACAGTGAAGTCTCCTGCCGGGTTGTGCACTGCGCCGCCATGGGGGAGGGGCTGTTGCTCCGACGGGCTCGGGTCGCAGTGAGGAGAGGGGGTGCCCAGGGTAGAAGAAAGGATAGAGGAGAGAAGGTGGCCTCCTGGCCGTTGGATCGTCTCCTATGGTGGAGATTAGACGACTGTGTACCGATTCGCGAGAATAGATCTGTGGCGTCGATTCAGTAATGAACGGTCTAGGTCAGATCGGGGCAGGAGCGTCCTTCATCCGTGGATCTAGGATCCGACGGTCGGGGGTGAGCGCAGATGAGTAACTTGCTTAAATCTAATCTGGTGCGTCTGCTGTGGATCGGACGGCTAGGATCCGGGGATACCCCTTCGGTCATGCTACTTTGCACTTAAGCCCCTTTCCTTTGCCACAAATAACCCGCCGTCCACCTAGCTTATACTCTGTGTCTTGGGATGGTTTACACCGTGACCCCTGGTGTATTCAGGAATTAGAATTTTAGACAGAGAGCTCGGCCTGATTATAAATGAATTACAGAAAATGATTTTTATACAAAAATAAACCCTAGAACTTGTTTAATTAATAGAAATTACGTCTTAACTCCTTTTTTATCCATTCCAGTTGCAACAATTTTGTTATATTATTGTTTATCACGTAGTACCTCTGTTTTGACATGAATGTCACCATAAAATTTATTTCCTAATTAATCTTATATCAAATACATAAAACCTTAGGAAATTCATAATTTATCCATTTTAACTCCGATTTGATCCGTTCCAGTATCGTTAGCTTCGTATAAATATTTACTATACAGTAACAACATTTATTATACCATATCCCATTATTTTATGATCAGACCTTTACTTAACTCATGTTGGTTAGTCTTGTTAATGTGTTCATCATTATCTACCAAAATATAATTTGTGGTAAAATTATAACTTAGATTAAAATTGAGATAATTATTTATAAAATAACCTCTCAAATGATGTATGCTAACCAATTTATAATAAAGTTTAATATTTTAATCATGCAGGTCTTCTATGAAATCATAACTTCGATTGTAGTAGTTCTCGTTCCCACGATCTCGTAGCAGCGCGTAGATCATTATTATTCAGTTTGTACTTATGTTTGGTGTGATGTTAATCTATACCATGTATGTTTGTATTGCTACGACTAGCGCGAGGTTTCGAGGATCTGAAGAATTACCCTGGTAACTGGAATCTCAAGTGCCAGGCAAGTTGTGCCCTTGATCCACTTTTGTTACCTAATAATATTCTTTATTATCACTATTCAATGCATAGGTTAAATTTTGATGGGACCCAATAGGACACCCTAGTTTGTTTATCCTGTTTACCTTGTTTACCCTGAATCAATTGGGTAGTTATGCTATTGCTTTATATGGTTTTCGGGTTAATATTTCATTACATCCATGTTCCAATTATTCTGTTATGTTATTTATGTTCATGATAAGATCATTATGTTAATTGGAACATGGAGCGACCACCCGGGAAAACAGTGCTACCACAAGGGTTTAATGGGACGCCCTTGGCTGATTAACTAGGAAAGCTAGTGGAGGTCTTCCTTACCCGAAAGGGGCAAGGGCAGTAAGGGAGTGGTCAGTGTAGGGAGGTCCTTGGGTTGACTTTGCTGCGATGGCGGTCAGGCAAGAACCCTGCATTGGAGCTTCCTATAAACTGTAGCGGGATTTCTGAAGCTAGTGGAACTTTGTAAAGGCCTCGTAGTGTTACCCTGCCTCGCTTCCTTGGTAGAGGTGTATGGGATTCATGACCCCTTGGCAGATGGGTAACACGGCTTGTGGGTAAAGATGCGCAACCTCTGCAGAGTGTAAAACTAGTATACTAGCCGTGCTCACGGTCATGAGCGGCTCGGACCCTCACATGATTAAATTATGGAACTTAAACTCAATTTGTCATTTGCATTTGCATGGGATTTGTTATTAATTTTGTTCTATTATTTATTATGGTTTGGTATTTACTTACATCTAGTAATTGCTAATAAAAGTTTGACCAACATTAAAAGCAATGCTCAGCTTTAACCATTTTCTTTGATAAGCCTTACACTTCATGAGCTCCCACCTTTGGTGAGTTCATGCCACATTATTCCCCACAACTTGTTGAGCGATGAACATGTGTGAGCTCACCCTTGCTGTCTCACACCCCCCCACAGGAGAAGAACGGGTGGTTCAAGAGGAGCCATAGCGAGGAGTTCGATTCGATCTAGGTGGCGTCTCCCAGTTGACTTTCTCGCCCATGGATAGATTTTAGATCCTGCTATATTTATCTTTTATTTTTGTAAGTCTTCCGCTATGTAATAAGTACTCTGATTATTGTGACATTTATCTCTATACACTCTGTGATTATATATGTTGTCTTCTTTGGCGCATGTATGAGATGCACCCGGCTTTGTCCCCTTAAAACCGGGTGTTACAGAAGTGGTATCAGAGGAATGTTGACTGTAGGACGAAACCTAGATAGAAATGGACATACCCTTACCTACTTACCTTATTCTGATTCATTTCTAAACTTATCTTAATCTTTTCTCATCTATTTCCGCTTTACTCTGATTATTCTTACCTGTTCTTTCTAAAGACAAAGGTGGATTTCACACTTTGAAATCCTGTGCCTAAAGTGACTTTAGGAATAGGAAACCTACTCTTAGGAACAAAAACAAAACTATTTTTATAGTTATCCATACGCTTGAGTGTTTGTTCTTATGATATTTGTCTGATTTGGATCTTTGATTGAGTGTGAATAGTTGTGGAATAGTGTCCACAATTACATCTGGACATAAAAATACATAAATAGAATTCATAATGTAACCAAACAACTTAGATTATCTTCCATTAAAGTATACCTATTTCATATAGATCCATCTTATCTTAAAAGATTCTCTCTTATCTTAAAAGATTCTTTCTTATCTTAATAGACCCATCTTATCTCAAAAAGATTCTATCTTATCCTAATAGATCTAACTAAACTTAAAAGATTCTACCTTATTCTTAGAGACTCATCTTGCCCTAATAAGCATTCTTATCCCCACCACTTTGCTTATCTCATAATAGTGTAACAAACATGATCTATTCCAAAATAAATTATGTAGATCTTATCTGAATACACCAATTTAATTTTGATCCCATCTAATTTGATCAGACCTAATCTAATGGACAAACATGTTAGATAATACTGGTAACATAAGATTGGATCCTACTCTGATAAATATGTTTTAAACCTAAATTGGTGTCTTAACCCAACTCGTTCGGGAAACCCTGACCTAACTCATGTTATAAGTTGCTCAACCCATTTATCTTGCAAGAAACGTAAAACTCTATTTAAGCTACCTACCCCATGTACCCGAAATTGTTATCCCAACTCAGATAATGGCATCACAACCAATGTTCCCTAAACTAGACCCAAGAACAAGGTTAACTTCGACAAGGAAGGATATTAGTAGAAATAGATCCTCAGATGAATCAAGATCCACCACCCGGAATAAAAGTCTTCATTACTTAACTTTCTTCCACCCCAAATCTGCTCTACACTTACCTAATAGCTAAAATCTGAGGTACCCTTGTTTTCTAAGCCTCACTTGCTAATGGCATGAAGAATTTTAGGGGTATAAAAAAATACCAATTAGAAGTTCCACGTAAAAAAAATTATATATATACTAGAAGTTCATAAAGATAAAGTTAGCTTGATATGCTTAACTAAATGATATTCTTAAATAGGAGCATAGAATCTAATGTGATCCAATCCAATATGGTCTGCTTAAACATATTGGTGGTACTTGGACCCTCCTAGCCAGGTGTAGACCAACTTAACCATGAGTTTAGGAGCTAACCCAACCCATAGAGCCATGATGAATGGTATAACCTTTCTATTCCCACCTAACAACAAACAAACTTTTAACCTACATCTTGTAGTCTATCTCACCCATATATATCTCTCATCTTGACAGATTCTATCTTACCCTTGGATATTCACATTATACGACTGGTTACCCCAATCTAGACATAAAACAAAGATTAAGCCCTACTAAAGAATCTTCAGATTATAACCAGCTACTAGCTTATTCATTCCGCTTATTGAATAATTTCCCTTGCAAAACTATTACCATATACTTCTAACTTCGATGGTCAATACTAGGAAGGAAAGATTATCAAGCAGCAACAAATGGAATGGATCCTCCAAATCCTCCACCGGTTGGAATCGACCAAGTGGTTGCTACCCAAAGGCTGGTAATACAACAATTGACAGACATGGTGACCAAAATGCAAAATCAGATAAGACAAGAACACGAGGAAATACTTCAGGTCCGTCTGGAGATACATCAATAAATAAGGCAAGCACGGTTGGAAAGACAACGACAACAACAACCTCCACCACCACCGCCAGCTCCACCAAGCTACATAAACATATATATATATATATATATATATATATATATATATATATATATATATATATATATATATATATATATATATATATATACACACGTTACTACTATTTGTAAGATCTAAATGTTACTTTAGTTAGTAGTTAGTATTTTGCTATTTTAGGAATGATAATAAGGTCTATTTGACCCCATGTGTTGCTAATAAGTTATGCATCATGCCGAGATTTTGTTTGTGCATATGTTGTGAGACAATATGGTTATACACCCTTTTCTTACAAATCTCGAGGACGAGATTTCTGTTAAGGGGGGTAGGATTTGTAGCACCCATAATTTGGATTTTTGGGATTAGTAAAAGAAATCAAAGGAAAGTGTCCTAATGAATAAGTATACTATGGATCTTTTTTTTTAAAAAAACACTGTCGGGTAAAATAAAATAGGAACATAAATTCAGTTTGTAAGTTTTAAGAAATAGATAAAAAAAGTTTCAATTTGTTAGAATGGATTATTTCCCTTCAAGTACTATTTATTTTTAGTAACTCTTGATAAAGATTTGTTATTGGGTAAATATCTCCTTTACTAAACGCATATCCAGAGGCATTCATTTAAATAAGAAATAAATAAATAAAATTTAAATCTCGCATTTATGATGGAGATTTTGATTGCGCATTAAATTTGAATTTTGAAACCTTAACTCGGATTGGGATTTGAAATTTGTAAATCAAAATAGAAAATAGGAAAAGAAAAGAAGAAAACAAATCCCTGCACTTGGGCTAAAACTCCTCTCCGCGGCCCAACTCCACGCCCGGACTCCTGCCATGCGGCCCCCTTGCAGATGCATCCCTCCCTCACGCAGACGCGTGGGCCCCACCATTCAGCCTCACACATCCGCCATGCGCGCGCCTGCACTGGTTTCTCGGACACGCGGGCCCCGTTTGTAAGGGCCGTCCTCCTCCAGCTGATGGATGTATGCGCAACCGGATCGCGCTGACCGAGTCCTCCGCCGGAGATGCTGGATCTCCCCAACTACCTCCGCCCGCAAATCGAGCTGAGCTAACCGCTTCCACGCGAGCCGCCCTGCTGCGTATAAGTCAATTCCCGTACCCTGGGCCCTTTCTCGTGGTCGCCGGGTGAGAACCATAGTCGTAGTTGTGGGTCAGTCGGCCGCCACCGCTGGTCCATGAGTTAATCACCGTCAAAGTCTTGGGATCGGGCCGGAGGCTTCGTCGCACCACCAGGCGTGCGCTCGTGTGCGTGGCGAAGGGGAAATCGACCTTCACAATGTCGGCAATTTGTCGTTGGAGCAAGCCACCCGACCTGGCGCCGTCCCACGTCGAGAACCGGACTCCGCGCATCATTATTAATCGGTGAGCAATTCCCCCTAGTTCGTGTTTGTCATCGCATTCTAGTACGTAGTCGTGCTAAGCTCGAATTTCGGTGAGCCGAGCGGCCATACATCACCACCAGCAACTCCATGGCCGTGGACCATGGTGGTCTGCGCCACAAATACCACGATCCAGGGTGGAACTCACTGCAATCGACTCGGGTCGGGTTCGGTGCGTCGGGGGATTGGTGAGGCCTACGACGGTGAAGTCTCCTGCCGGGTTGTGCACTGCGCCGCCATGGGGGAGGGGCTGTTGCTCCGACGGGCTCGGGTCGCAGTGAGGAGAGGGGGTGCCCAGGGTAGAAGAAAGGATAGAGGAAAGAAGGTGGCCTCCTGGCCGTTGGATCGTCTCCTACGGTGGAGATTAGACGACTGTGTACCGATTCGCGAGAATAGATCTGTGGCGTCGATTCAGTAATGAACGGTCTAGGTCAGATCGGGGCAGGAGCGTCCTTCATCCGTGGATCTAGGATCCGACGGTCGGGGGTGAGCGCAGATGAGTAACTTGCTTAAATCTAATCTGGTGCGTCTGCTGTGGATCGGACGGCTAGGATCCGGGGATACCCCTTCGGCCATGCTACTTTGCACTTAAGCCCCTTTCCTTTGCCACAAATAACCCGCCGTCCACCTAGCTTATACTCTGTGTCTTGGGATGGTTTACACCGTGACCCCTGGTGTATTCAGGAATTAGAATTTTAGACAGAGAGCTCGGCCTGATTATAAATGAATTACAGAAAATGATTTTTATACAAAAATAAACCCTAGAACTTGTTTAATTAATAGAAATTACTTCTTAACTCCTTTTTTATCCATTCCAGTTGCAACAATTTTGTTATATTATTGTTTATCACGTAGTACCTCTGTTTTGACATGAATGTCACCATAAAATTTATTTCCTAATTAATCTTATATCAAATACATAAAACCTTAGGAAATTCATAATTTATCCATTTTAACTCCGATTTGATCCGTTCCAGTTGCGTTAGCTTCGTATAAATATTTACTATACAGTAACAACATTTATTATACCATATCCCATTATTTTATGATCAGACCTTTACTTAACTCATGTTGGTTAGTCTTGTTAATGTGTTCATCATTATCTACCAAAATATAATTTGTGGTAAAATTATAACTTAGATTAAAATTGAGATAATTATTTATAAAATAACCTCTCAAATGATGTATGATAACCAATTTATAATAAAGTTTAATATTTTAATCACGTAGATCTTCTATGAAATCATAACTTCTTAATCATAACTTCGATTGTAGTAGTTCTCGTTCCCACGATCTCGTAGCAGCGCGTAGATCATTATTATTCAGTTTGTACTTATGTTTGGTGTGATGTTAATCTATACCATGTATGTTTGTATTGCTACGACTAGCGCGAGGTTTCGAGGATCTGAAGAATTACCCTAGTAACTGGAATCTCAAGTGCCAGGCAAGTTGTGCCCTTGATCCACTTTTGTTACCTAATAATATTCTTTATTATCACTATTCAATGCATAGGTTAAATTTTGATGGGACCCAATAGGACACCCTAGTTTGTTTATCCTGTTTACCTTGTTTACCCTAAATCAATTGGGTAGTTATGCTATTGCTTTATATGGTTTTCGGGTTAATATTTCATTACATCCATGTTCCAATTATTCTGTTATGTTATTTATGTTCATGATAAGATCATTATGTTAATTGGAACATGGAGTGACCACCCGGGAAAACAGTGCTACCACAAGGGTTTAATGGGACGCCCTTGGCTGATTAACTAGGAAAGCTAGTGGAGGTCTTCCTTACCCGAAAGGGGCAAGGGCAGTAAGGGAGTGGTCAGTGTAGGGAGGTCCTTGGGTTGACTTTGCTGCGATGGCGGTCAGGCAAGAACCCTGCATTGGAGCTTCCTATAAACTGTAGCGGGATTTCTGAAGCTAGTGGAACTTTGTAAAGGCCTCGTAGTGTTACCCTGCCTCGCTTCCTTGGTAGAGGTGTATGGGATTCATGACCCCTTGGCAGATGGGTAACACGGCTTGTGGGTAAAGATGCGCAACCTCTGCAGAGTGTAAAACTAGTATACTAGCCGTGCTCACGGTCATGAGCGGCTCGGACCCTCACATGATTAAATTATGGAACTTAAACTCAATTTGTCATTTGCATTTGCATGGGATTTGTTATTAATTTTGTTCTATTATTTATTATGGTTTGGTATTTACTTACATCTAGTAATTGCTAATAAAAGTTTGACCAACATTAAAAGCAATGCTCAGCTTTAACCATTTTCTTTGATAAGCCTTACACTTCATGAGCTCCCACCTTTGGTGAGTTCATGCCACATTATTCCCCACAACTTGTTGAGCGATGAACATGTGTGAGCTCACCCTTGCTGTCTCACACCCCCCCACAGGAGAAGAACGGGTGGTTCAAGAGGAGCCATAGCGAGGAGTTCGATTCGATCTAGGTGGCGTCTCCAAGTTGACTTTCTGGCGCCATGGATAGATTTTAGATCCTGCTATATTTATCTTTTATTTTTGTAAGTCTTCCGCTATGTAATAAGTACTCTGATTATTGTGACATTTATCTCTATACACTCTGTGATTATATATGTTGTCTTCTTTGGCGCATGTATGAGATGCACCCGGCTTTGTCCCCTTAAAACCGGGTGTTACAGGTCGGCCCAGGGAAACCATACCTGGCAGCCTAAGTTTTCCCCACTGAACGGCCCAACCAACCTTGAGCGCGCCGATAGGTGGGCCTGGTCAGCTAGTCACCCGCGCGCGCCCGTGGCTGTGTGAGGGCACTGCGTCGACTAGCGGCCCCGCCTTGTCAGTGCCCCCTCGCGCGCTGCACATCGGGCCCACTGGTCAGATCGGTCTCCTTCACCTCGTTCGCGGGCGCGGTCTGCCTTCATAACAGAACCCCAGATCACACGCCGCCTCAACTACCGACCTCCTCAGCGCGGATTTCTCCCCCACGCCTCTATAAAAGTGTCGGGGACCATAATTAGGGGTACCCTCAAGACCCCTAAATCTCAGCTGGTAACCCCCATCAGCACAAAGCTGCAAAGGCCTGATGGGTGCGATTAACCCAAGGATCGGTCCATTCAAGGGACATGATCGTGCCTCGCCCGAGCCTAGCCTCGGGCAAGGGAAGCCGACCCCGGAGAACCTACGTCTCGCCCGAGGACCCCCCTCCAGCAATGGGCACACTATCGGCTCGCCCGAGGCCCAGTCTTCACCGAGAAGCAACCTTGGCCACATCGCCACGCCGACCGACCAAATCGCAGGGGCATTTAATGCAAAGGTGGCCTGACACCTTTATCCTGACGCACGCCCACCAGTCGACAGAGCCGAAGTGACCGCGGTCACTTCGCCGCTCTACTGATCGGTCTGACAAGAGGACAGCGCCGCCTGCGCCGCTCCGACTGCTGAGCCACCCGACAGAGTGAGGCTGACAGCAGCCAAGGCCGGCCTCGGGCGCCATAGGAAACTCCACCTCGCCCGACCCCAGGGCTCGGACTTGGGCTCAGCCCCGGAAGACGGTGAACTCCGCTCCGCCCGATATAGGGCTCGGACTCGGGCTCAGCCCCGGAAGACGGCGAACTCCGCTCCGCCCGACCCAGGGCTCGGACTCGGGCTCAGCCCCGGTAGACGGCGAACTCCGCTCCGCCCGACCCAGGGCTCAGACTCTGGCTCAGCCCCGGAAGACGGCGAACTCCGCTCCGCCCGACCCAGGGCTCGGACTCGGGCTCAGCCCCGGAAGACAGCGAACTCCGCTCCACCCGACCCCAGGGCTCGGACATGGGCTCAACCCCGGAAGACGGTGAACTCCGCTCCGCCTGACCCCAGGGCTCGGACATGGGCTCAGCCGACGGAAGACGACGGACTCCGCTTCGCCCGACCCCAGGGCTCGGACTCAGCCCCGGCCTCAGCCGACGGTCTCCGCCTCGCCCGACCCAGGGGCTCGTACTCGACCATGGCCACGAAAGACAGACTCGACCTCGACCTCGGAGGAGCCTCCACATCGCCCAACCTAGGGCGCGGACCGACCACGTCGGCAGGAGGCGCCATCATTACCCTACCCCGAGCTGACTCAGGCTACGGGGAACAAGACTGGCGTCCCCATCTGGCTCGCTCCGCCAGATAGGCAATGATGGCGCCCCACACGCTCTGTGACGACGGCGGCTCTCGGCCCCCTTACGGAAGCAAGAGGACGTCAGCAAGGACTCGACAGCCCCGACAGTTGTCCTTCCGCCAGGCTCCAGCGCCCCTCCGACGGCCACGACACCACACGAACCGGGTGCCAAAACCTCTCCGGCTGCCACGACGGCATGTACTTAGGGCGCTAGCTCTCCTCCGCTAGACACGTAGCACTCTGCTACACCCCCCCATTGTACACCTGGATCCTCTCCTTACGCCTATAAAAGGAAGGACCAGGGCCCTCTTACAGAGGGTTGGCCCGCGCGGAGAAGGACGGGATGGCGCTCGCGCAAGGCCGCTCGCTCCCACTCCCGCGTGGACACTTGTATCCCCCTACTGCAAGCGCACCCGACTCAGGCGCTGGGCTAACACGAAGGCCGCGGGATCCACTCTCTCACGCCTGCCTCCCTCCGGCTGCTTCCTTCCCCCCCTTCGCGTTCCGCCTCGCGTCGACCCATCTGGGCTGGGGCACGCGGCGACAATTCACTCGTCGGTCCAGGGACCCCCCGGGTTTCGAAACACCGACAAAAAGCAGTCGCGAACCCCCCTTGGCCATCCCCAACGATGCCGACATTGAGCCACCATTGCTGGAAAATAAGCACCAAGAGCGAAGAGAGAGAAAGAGAAGGTGTGGCATGCATTCGCAGACGCGGACTGCCTTGTGCCGCGGTTGGGCTCCTGTGCTCGCGGCGAGTCCCTCCCGTTCGTTTCACCATGCGATGCACTGCGCCACACGGCTAATCGGGCCATGCACGCCGGGACGGTGTTATCCGGTGAACGTGTGGGCATGAGACTAACTGCAACGCAGCCCCCTCCCCTGGCATGCCAGCTGTAGGGGCACTCTACGCCCGCAGCGGTGCCCCCTACAGCGCCCCCTACGCGTCTCACCCCCTAAATCTAGCGTGTCACTGTTCATCCCCCTAAACACTGTGCTGTGGGTCCACGGGTAATTGTTAGTAGATAAAAAAATTGATAGTTGATATAGAAAATGATATTTTATAGTTGTAGTGGGATATAGAGGAGTATTTAGGGGGAACCGCTGTGGGAGATGAAAAAATAGGGGGAAAATAGGAGGGAAAAGTGATATAGGGGGAAAAATTTAGGGGTAACGGTTGCGGATAGCCTGAGATTGGGGGCCCTGCTCAGCCTCGACCGGAGGAAGAAAGAGAGGTGGGAGTCCTTTGATCCGAAATGGAGGGCCAGGTTTTGATCGGGTGCGAACGGGTTGTGGGCCGTCGATCTTGAATGGACGGCCGAGATCATAACATACGTACCCCTTCATGCGATAAAGATCTAGTCGTCGACTGTTAGATGGATGCTTAGGATTGAGGGACCTTCTTACCGGTTGGTCAGATGAATCTGAGCCCTTAGCTCGTGATCTGGCGGTCATCAATTGATACCGGTTCATGAAAACAAAAGATCTGATCTGGGCCGTGCGCAACCGATCGGACGGCTAGGATCGTCCTATACCCCTTCGTCTCGACAATTTTGCTAAAGAGTCCCTGGAAAACAGAGAAATCAACCCGCCGTCCAGGTCAGTGTTAAAATCATTACACAGAAGTCTTGGAATTTACAAAATAAACCCTAAACTCTTCTAAAATAGTGCGTGCAGCCCAGAAAGTGAATAAATCAAATAAAATAATATAGAAAATGATTATTAGAAACTTGTTGAATTCATAATTAATTCATTTTAACTCCTTTTTGATCTATTTCAGTTGCATTAATCTCATATTAATATTGTCTATCATCTAGTAACCTTGTATTACTATAAAACCTATGGTTAAAATCTTGTACCTTCTTTGCTTTATAATAAACCCTTAAACCTTCGGAAAAGCATAAATTTATAACCGTAACTTCGAATTTAGTGGTACTTAGGAATCTCGAGTCTAAGGCAAGTTGTGCCCTTGATCACCTTTTTTTACCCAATAATGTTCCTGTTAATCACTGTGACATGCTCAGGTTAATTTGATGGGACCTAATAGGCTTCCCTAGCAATGTTTATCCCCCACCTTACAAACAGATGAACTATTGGGTAGATTTTCTATTGCTCTACCTGGTTTTAGGAAATTAATATTTTATTATGATCATGTTCCAATTATGTTATTATTTTAATTATTGTTCATGACAAGATCATCATGTTAATTTGAACATAGAGAACCACCCGGGAAAACAGTGCTACCACAATGGTGGTATGGGATGCCCTTGGCTGACTAATTAGGAAAGCTAGTGGAGGACTACCTTACCCGAAAGGGACAAGGGCGGTAGAGGAGCTGCATATAGGGAGGTTCTCGAGTCGATCATACTGCGATGGCTTTTCGGACGAGGGATTCCTATATTGACCTTCTCAGAAACCGTAGCGGGTTTTCTGAAGCTAGTGGAACTTTGTAAATGTCTTGTAGAGGATCCCTAGCCATTCACCTCGAAAGTGTCTAAGGGCCTTGCAAACCCTGACTAGGCGGGATACACGACTTGTGGGTAAAGATTCGCAACCTCTAGAGAGTGTAAAACCGGTATATCAGCCGTGCTCACGGTCATGAGCGGCTCGGACACTCACATGATTAATTTATAGAATTAAACTTAATCTGTCATATGCATTGCATCGTGGGTGTTATTATTAATTTTGATCTCTTACTTATTTGGGTTGATATCTACTTATACTTAGTAACTACTAATAAAGTTTTGACCAACTCTAAAATCAATGCTCAGCTTTAACCATCTCCTTTGGTAAGCCTTACACTTCACATGAGCTCCCACCTTTGGTGAGTTCATGCACATATTCTCCACAACTTGTTGAGCGGTGAACGAATATGAGCTCACCCTTGCTGTACTCACATTCCCCCCAGGTCAAGAACAGGTACCATAGGACAAGGCGCATGAAGGATGCTATGATGAGTTCGTGAGTGGTCTAGGTTGTCGTCTCCCAGTCAACTATGGTTGCTGGATTGTTGTCTTCGTATGATGTAATTATTTAACTATTTTGTATAGAACTCCATTATATTTTAATGATGTGACATTCATTTCTGTACCATGAGTCATCGTATGTGTGAGACTTGATCCTAGTACACATGTGAATCACGCCCGAGTTTAACTCCCTAAATTCGGGCGTGACACCTATGGGACATTAATGGTCCGATGACAGAGGAGAAGCTTGTGTCACACTCGTCTGACCTGGCTGCCTCGCTGCATAAGAAAGTGGAAAAATAGTGTGTCCGATTTGGCTAGCTCGCTGAATAGGAAGGGAAAAAAAGAAACACGGTGTGAAAAAATCAACACCGACTAGTTTTTGGGAGTGGCTATCGAGCTATCAAATATGAAGAGTAAATAAAGTTGGGTAGCAAATAACTAAATTTAGCAAGTTTATTTAGAGAACTATTGAATAAGCAATTTTTTCACTTCTTGTATTTAATATTCAGAGAGTTGTTTAGAGAACTATTGGTGTTGTTCTTAAATAAGGTTACCAAATATATCAACTTCCTAAATGTCACTAGACTTAGAGCAACTCCAATAGTTATGTAAAAGTATACTACCTAAATCCTAGATTTAGCAAGTCCTCAAATAATATAGGAAACAAAAAAACTCATCTCCTCTAACAGTTCTCTATATATTACTTTCTAAATATGTTAAAATTTGACATGTCAACAGTTTAAGTGAACCATCAGCGATAACATATTTAACTTGGTGAGCCGTGTTGGCCTTTTGATTTACTGCCGTAATTGTTTATTCGTTTATTTTTTACATGTGCACGTGCAACTATTGCATTGGCAATTGTTTAGTCTCTAGCTGACTATCTGTCACAATTGTCACCGACGTCCGATGCATGGGCTTTGTTAATATATCTTTACTATAAAGTAGAAAAATGCACCAAAATATATAAAAAAAAATACCGTTAGGTTTTTGTGTAGGGAGTTGATAAATGGTTGCTAAATGTAGGGAGAAAATAAGGTTAGATGAGAAGTAGCTAAATTTAGGACGTTCATTTAGAGAGATATTGGAGATGAGTTTTTAGTTTACCTACTTAAATTATTAACTTAGGGAGCCTTTTAGAGAACTATTGGAGTTGCTCTTAGGAAGCTGTTCGAAACTCCCAATAGCCCATTGGAACTTCCGATCGCACCGTCAAATCACTTGTCTACCATCGAGTTTGTACTCGTGTATAACTGATGCACTTTGAATAATTTAAGTTGCGGAAATAATAATTCTATCATCCTCGTTTGATAAGTCTAAAGGCGACACATCCAAAAAATATAAAAAACGATCAAAAATATTAATCAAGAGAAAAAATAATGATTATTGAACTTTATTCTACAAATAAAATTGAATTTGAAACTGCAAATAATAATTAGAAAAGTCAAGTTAGTATAATTTAAAAATATTTAACAACCTAAAAATTGGGAACTATTGGAAGCTAGATTTGTTTTTGTTCACAATATATATTTAACAACTTGCTAAATCTGAGTTTAGTGGATATTTTTTAGGAAACTAATGGGTCTCCAATAAGATGGCTCAAAATAGTGCCCAAAAAATTAAAATACTACATAGTTAAGCCTTAAATCATGTATTTTAAGAAATAAATTACATCATTAAGAAAGAAAGTGCTGAGAATGATATAAAAACAAGGCAGTGTTGGAACTATTTTTTATGAGTTTATGTTCTATATTTCAAAATAGGACGCTCTTTTAAGGCACCATTGGATATGCTCTTAGCTAATGTCACGTCAACTAGGATCATCAACTAGTTGTAGTATAGCTCTTGCCAAAAAACATTGTAGTACAGTATTTTCATCGAAGTCTATAAACATGTATATATGACCATACAAAACATTATTTTGCACTATAGAATATATTGTTTATAGAGTACAATTTAAAATAAGAGATGCAAATAAGTAGGCTCTCAAAAATAAAAACTTGGTCTATAACATGGGTTAGATGCAATAAAACCAAGTTTGAGGGTAAAGAGAAAGAAATAACTTCCTTTCACTCGATTGCTCTATCAAAATTTACTTTAGACTTAGAGCAATATCACAAGGGAAAAATTAAACTTGGAGGAGATAAAAATTGTAATAAAGGAAATAACACAAGTGACACAACAAATTTTATCCCTTGGTTTGGTCAAGCGTAATATGCTTGCCTACTCCACGTTGTGGCATCCCAATGGACGAGGGTTGCACTCAACCCCTCTCAAGTGATCCAAAGATCAAACTTGAGTACCACAGTCTTCCTTATATCAAAATCAATTCCCACACAAGGATCTCCACAAGTTGGAGTCTCTTGCACCCGTACAAATGAATGGGAGTATCAACTACACATTCGCACCAAGAGGGAGAGGATAGAACACAACACAAAAGCCCAAGAACACCGCACAAGAACGCAACACGAACGTGCTTCAAAGAATCAACACAAGAACTCGTAGATCTGGCGTTGGATTGCTTCGGGATGTCTCATGGATGCGTAGATTTGAAGTGGTGGCTCTTGGGTGCTTTAGGGTTTTAGTTGTGTCCGTCACAAGGCCAGGGGTGTCTCCTTTATATAGCATCAATCACCAGAGAGAAATAAGGGACAGAATCTGGAAACCAATCTGCACAAAACCGGTTGAACCTCTTTTGACCAGAGAGAAATCAGGGTAAGAATCTAGAAACCAATCTGCGCAAAACCGGTTGAATTGCCCCGAAGACCGGTTAAACATCTTTTGACCAGAGAGAACTCAGGGACAGAATCAGGAAACCAATTTGCGCAAAACCAATTGAACGACCCGAAGACCGGTTGAACCACTTTTGACCAGAGCCGAACCCAGTTCAAGTGACCGATTCAACCTGCCTGGCCCCGGTTGAACCAGGGTACAGGCCCGGTTGAACCTGCCTGGCCCCGGTTGAACTTGGGTACATGGCCAGTTGAACCAAGGTTTCCTTCGTTTTGACTTGGACTTTTTTCGAGAACTTCCATATGACTTAGATAAACATTATTAGCACATAATCAAATTGAAGGAAACAAGTGACGTCTAAGAGGGGGGAGGGTGAATTAGTACTTCTAAAACTTTCACTAAACAAGGCCACAATTAAATCCCTAGAGCAAAACCTATGCAAATAATCAATTCACTATGTGCAAACTAGGTTTAGTCTAAGTGTACCGCGAAAGTTAAGTTTCAATCTAAACAATCTAACTACAAAGACAAGATTGAAACTTAAATGCTTAATGTAAATGCGAAAGCTAAAGAGAAGGTAGAGAAGCAAACTCTTGTGGATGATGCCGGTATTTTTACCAAGGTATCCAGAAACGCGCAAGGTCTCGATTAATCCTCGTTGGTGCCCCTACGCAAAGGGAAGCCCACGCGAGGGCCAAGCACCTCGGTCGAGTAACTCCATAAAGAGCCGCAGGTCTTTTCCACGTGCAAGTGATGCTCCGCTTCCGTCTCCTCTTGGACGCTCCTCGCCGTCTCCACTATCGAGCTTCCGGCTAAAAACATCGTGGGCCTTGTTCCCTCTGGTACACGGTGGCGACCGTGACACAAACACGGTTGTCACGGTCTCGCAAGATTCTTGCCCCACTCAGTACAATTACAATGGCTCGCGCAAGAGCCGAGGGGTTGTGTGGTTTATCTAAACTTACTCAACTAACTAGGATTCACCTAGAGCAAGCGCTAGAGCGGTCTAACTAACCTAAGCACTTCGCAAAGCACCTACGCTAATCACCGAGTGATTCTATTAAGCACTTGGGTGTATGAGCTCTTGGAAATGTGAACTATGTGCCTTGGTATGTCTCTTGGGCTCCCACACCTTGAAATGACCAATTTGGGGTGTATTTATAGTCCCCAACACAAAACTAGCCGTTGGAGAAAAGTTGTGCTCTCTGTGGCACATCGGACAGTCCGGTGGTGCACCGGACAGTGCACTTTTCACTGTTCGGTGCGTCTAGCCGTTGGTCTAACACCGCAGGCGACCGTTGGCGCGCAGGCTTTTTACATCGGACACTTTGGACTTCACACCGGATAGTTCGGTGCACCGGACAGTCCGGTGCTCCAGACCAAACAGTCCGCAGACAACACTTTCTTTGTTTCTTGGACTTCCTTGATCTTCATATTGTCTTCTTTTGAAGTGTTGCTTTCCTCAATGTCTTGGACCAAGTAACTTTAGCATCCTGTGAACTACAATCATAAACACTAGCAAATATATTAGTCCATAGGTTATGTTGATCATCAAACACCAAAACCTATTTAGCCAAATGGCCTGGGGTCCATTTTCCTTAAACAAATGAACCAAGTGTAGGAAACTCACCATTTTCACCATATCTTCACTAGGATTTAAAATTTAGTTCAACCTAAAATCAAAATGCACTTTTCTCATGTTTTTTGTAGTTTTACCCAAAGTTGCACTTTTGGCCTTCATTTCCACTCATTTGGACTTGTTGTCTTCAATTTGCTTTTGCTAGAACCTATGCTCATGCTCATATTAAAGTGGTTAGTGATCCAATGTGGTGTGTTGAGAACTTAATCACCAAAACAACTAGAAGTGGCCCAAGGGCACACTTCCCTTTCAAATAGACATCTTACTTTTGTCTAAAAGTGGTTGAGTGAATTGAATTTTCTAAGAGCAAAGAATGAAAAAAATAAGGGAAAATTAATTTTTTGCTATGCTCATGGTAAGTGGATTCAACTGTTAGTGAGGATCTTTACATTTCTTAGCATAGAATCGGCAGTTCACCTGTTGAATTAATAAGAAAGAACCAAATATTCGTGACGATCTTTATGTTTCTTAGCATGTAAGCATGGTAGGGAAAAGTTTATCCAAATATAGCCTTTATATTACAACATCATATACCTAATGAAAAGTTAAATAAATAAGTATTGAAGTAAAATCTCTCCCAAGTTGAACTGCGTTGTCATATCTTTCATGAAGTTTGAATTGAGAATCTTATATTTCATTCGCACTTTTCACAATTATATGTAACTAGAAATTTTATAAAATACTGTTAGCTCTTTATATGCATCATCATATATTCACCAAGCCCACGAGTGAGATTGATGCACTTAGTTATAAGTCTTCATAGGCCCATTATTGCATCCATTATTCAAGGGATATCTAGCCTTTTTCCATCCTTATGGATGGTGCACACTCAAATGTCAGTATTAGAGGGGACTCAAATATTTTGCAATAGGAGAGAGAAAAGTATAACTATTTTGCTTTTGCACTTGTGGCAAGCCAGGTAGGTGTGTCAGCGTGGAGTCCACCTAGGGAGGACATGTCAAATGACCCTCGTGCCCCTTGCTTATGCGTTAAGCAGTCTGCATAGGGGGTCAAGCTGCACAACTGCTCCCCCACACTGAACCCCTATCGCTAGAGGACGATGTTGGCACTTGCTCTCAGTTGCAAGGGGATCCAACAAGGGTGAACAATGACGTCAACAGGGTTCTCGCGCAAGATGGCAATAGCTCTGTTAATCTGCCCTCTCACGGGCACTGTGCGGGGGTATTTATAGGTGTCTGAGTGCCCAGCGCCTTGTGTTAAGGACGCATGTGCCCTCAGCCACCTAGGTTATCCCCAGAATATTCCCATAAAGCGGGGTTACAGACTGGAATTACAGGAATGCCTTTACAAATTAGGCCCGTAACACGCGGCGGCCACGCAGGGCCCGTTACAATGGGCCGGATCGCACGTGGGCCTCTGAGCTGGACGAGGCCACACGGTGGGATGACGACGTCGCAGGCCTTCGCCTGGTGCCGAATCAGGCGAAGGGTGTCCTTGCCCGTTTTGTCTCCGTCGGACCAGCGACTGCAGCGAAGGCCTCGAGCGAAGGGTGGCGTCTTTGCCTTCGCCCCAACATTTGCCCTCCGAGGGACCAGTTCGACAAAGTCACCTGGTGCCGAAGACGTCGCTAGATGGCGGAGACGCTGCCCTCGCTCGAAGTGGTTCCACGGGGGTTTTTGACATGACCGTTGATTGGCAACGTACTGTTGGATTGCGGGTTTCCCGAAGCGCCGTGCCCTGTTGGATTGCGGGTTTCCCGAAGAGCCGCGCCCTGTCTATAAAAGGGGGCGGGGTCGGCGCTTTTTGAACTTCACTTTCCGCGCTCCGTGAAAACCCTAGCCGCCTTTTCCACCGTCTTGCTGCTCGTCTGCCCGCCGTGCTCTTGTTCGCCGGAGATCTGGCTCGAGTGAAGCAGACCGCCCGCCGCCGCCGACGGTACGTAACGATGCCGACCTCCTCTTCTTCCGCTGCCGCTACGCCCCTGGCCGGCGCCTCGCCGCCGGCCGACGCCTCGCCGCCGGCGGACGCCTCGTTTGAGGAGACACTGAGTAGTTTGATGGCGGAAGAGTTGCGCGCCGGCGATTCTGTGGATTTTGGCGTGTCGCGGATGTCGTCGGTCCGCGTGCAAGATATGCAGCGGTTGGGTTACTTCGGCGGCGGAGTTGCTCGTGTCCTGGGGACGGAGGAAGTCCCCGAGCCTGAGGGCGAGTTGGTTGTGTTCGAGGCGTTCTTCACCGCCGGTCTCTGACTGCCTGCGCACCGATTTGTTGGCAAAGTCCTGCACAGGTTTAACGTTCAGATACATCAGCTGACACCGAACGCCGTGGTGGCTCTGTCGAAGTATGTCTGGGCGATGACTTCATACGGCGGACAGCCATCAGTCGAAGTCTTTGCGAAGTACTATTGCCTGCACTGGCAGAAGAGGATGATTGGAGATGAAGTCGCTCAGTTTGGGTCCTGCACGTTTACGCCGAAGACCGGCAAGACCACGATGCAGGTAGTCGAGTTGGTTCCTTGCGCCCACAACAAGTGGGGCAACTGGAATGAGTTTTGGTTTTATGTCGCTGAGGGTACTGTCGAAGGCCATGAGGGACTCCCCGTGTCCGAGATGTGTTCTCATTTTTACTCAGCATACCCGCCCTTTGAGGTGGCAGAGGAAGATGCAGACGAAGGAGCCCTTCGGTGCGCCGCCGGCCTGAGCAGTGGGCACGATTTGGTTGAAGAATTTGTGGCGTACGGGGTATGGCCCTTGGCGCATGGCTGGGCGTTAGGCGAAGTGTGCCCTCGCCAGATGCCTTTCCATGGTGGAAGGGTGGTGCGAAGTCCCGCCTTCGCGCTGAACCTGCAAAGCCGCGATCCGGCCGCCTTTGTGCATGAGGCAGAGGATGGGGCGGTGCGGCTCGTTGGTCGTTACGTGCCGAGGACAGAGGGCCAGCGCAGCTGGGATATCCGCGGGTCGAATGACCGTTTGAACAGGGTTTTTGAATTGAATCAATTGCCGTATGACGGCTATCCTGGTCAAGACGATGTGGACCGCCGTGGGAAGAAACCAGTGGTGGAGACTAGAGACGACCCTGTGCCGGCGGCCGCCCCATCCTCTAAAAAGAGGAAATTAGGTACTGCTATGGGAGGACTTGGGGTTTCCGATGGTTTTGCTAGAGAGTTGATGAGGACATGCGCGGCCCCGGGGGGAAGGATGTCTTCGCCCGAGCTCCGGGAGTCTTCGGCTCGGATGCTGAGGGTTACCGGGGGTTGTTGGCCTAGGAATGTTCCTATCCCCCGCGCGGCCGGCGAAGACTTTTTTACATCTCGCATGGTTCGTGAATGGAGAGTTTTTCCTTACGGGCAGAATATTGCTACTGTTGTGTCAGCAGTGATGGACAAGGATTGCCAGAGAGCTGCACAAAAGCGCCAGGCGGTTGTCAGGCTTCATGAAGCCAGGCCGAAGAGGCAGCGGGGGGCTGCGAAGGCTGCGGCCCCCGGTGGAGGCAAGCGGCAGGCGCCGGAGGCTCCAAATCGACGAAGGCTGTGCCGCCGTCCAGCAGAGTGGCGGAGGTCGCGAAGGCGGCCCGAGCGTTGCCGTCGTCCGGCAAGCGCGTCGCCGACTTCACCACCGATATTAGTGTGGACGACTATCTTGGTGGTAAGCCGTTGGCTCGGTTCTTTTTTTTGTTTTGTTTTTTTGTTTTTTAATTCGTTGATGCGTCGCAGGGTCGGACGAAGGCCAACTTGCTATAGTTGCGCCTGCCGCGGCGACCGCGGCAGCTACCATAGTGCCGAAGGCGAAGGGCGGGGCTCTTAGCGCCGAAGGCGAGATGTCGGCACTCGCGGCCGTCAGGGATGAGGCGGGCGCTGCGTCCCGCCGGCTGAAGGAGGTGACGGAGGCGCTAAGTCAGGTCTGCTGAGCTGGACTTCGTTTTTTTTGTTTGGTCGGCTTGCTGGGGCCGCGGTCTTACGTGTGTTCTGCAGGTGGCTGACTTCGCCAACCGCACAACGTCGGGGGCCCTCACGGCAGTTGTGTCTGCCGAAGTCGAGAGACTTCGGACACAACATGCTGACGCCGTCCGTGAAAAATCGGTCGCCGACAGCAAGTGCCGCAAGCTGGCGGACAAGGTGGCCGCGCTGGAGGGAGAGAAGGCTGACCTCCGGCGCCAATTGGCGGGGGAGAGGAGGAAGACCAACGAGGCCCTTGCCAAGGCGTAGGCGGAGGCTAATCTGGCACGGGCGGAGGGCAATCTTGCCAGGGAGCGCGCCGAGCAGCTGCAGGAGCGGCTCATCGCCCTGGAGAGCCGCGTGGAGAGGGCCGAGGCCGCGACGCGCGCGGAGGCCGAGCAGACGCGCAAACAGCTTGTGGATTCGTACCATGAGCTGGGCGCGCGGACTGGTGACTTCGAAGTGCCGGAGCGAGAGCCCGGACTTTGCTGCCTGGAGTGGGTTCAGGAGGAGTTGCAGGCACTCCCCACTATCGTGGAGGGGTTTATGTCGTATGCCTCCCTGGTCACCTGCGAGGGGGCGATGAACGCGCTCTCTCGCGAAGGGTGCCGGCACTTCGAGGTCTTCGACCAAGCCGACGAAGACTTTGAGCGAGATATTTACAAGGTTGAGGACCTCGTAGTGAAGGAATCCACCGGAGCCATCTACGACCGGATGTGGGGTCCGCACGGTCGCGAGGTGGTTAGGGAGCGGGCCGAGACGGCGAGGGCTCAGGTAACGTTTGGCGTTTGTTTGGAGTTTGCTGGATGTGGGCTATATATAGTTTTGTTGAATTTGTGTGCTGTGTCTTAGGCGGCGCGTGGCGAGAGGGTGGATGACTTCGGGGCGTTGAACAGCGCGCTGCCTGACCCGGAGCCGACCCCGGCGGAGGCCGTGCCCGGGGCCGCCCTAGAGCCGCCCCCGGAGACTGCGGGAGGCGCACCGGATGCCCCCGCATCCGCTGCGGCCGGTGGAGACCTGCCCCCAGAGACCGCCGAAGGCGTGCCTGATGCCCCCGCAGCCGCTGCGCCGAGTGCTGAAGATCCTGCGACGGTGGCGGCGGAGGCGACAGCGGAGGCAACGGCGGAGGCTCCCGCAACAGCAGGGTCCTCGCAGGTGGCGTAGTGGGTGTAGATAGTTAGGGGATTTTGGATATGTTGCTGAATTTTGGTTGCTGCGCAGGTTCAAGATTTTGGGCCTGCGCACGCAACCGCCACTACTAAATTTTTGGCGGCTTCGACCGTGGATGGTGGTAATAAATGTGATGGGTCTGCATCTGAGTTTTCTGATTTTGCTGACTCCGGGAGCTCGGTTGAGTGGACTGAGGAGTCGTCGGAGGACTTGGACTACTTTGCGGCCTTGGATGCGGCTGCGGCGGAGGCTTCGCCGCACGCTGCGGACACAGATGTGCCTGGTCCTAGCGCCGGGCGCCGGCGGCGAAGGGCGGTTGCGAAGCGTAGAGTGAGTGGGGCGGAGGGGGGTCGACTTCGTGTGAGTAGGGCTGACCGGCAGGAACTGTTGTCTTTGCCGGCCGCCATGAGTACAGGTGAAGGGGAATTGCGAAGTCTTTTTGCGGGTGAGGAGCTTAGGATAATGTTATTTAATTATAGGGAGATGGGAATTATTCCTAAGGTTGAGCCGATGTAGAGTGTGGTGCCCTAGCTTGTATATGTGTAAAGGCTTGTATGATGAGGTTGTGTGCCCCCGCACACTTGGCTATGCTTGCGAAGGCGTTGTGTACTTGGTCTGGTGTGTTTTGTTATGTTGTGCTGGTGCGCATATAGTCGTCTTGGCGCGGACGGTTTGGTGTTGTCGTTTTTGCTTTTGTTGTGCTAGTCCGGCTGCACCCTTAGGCGGCTTCTGCACGGATAGTCTACGCGGTAGACTTCGGTTTCTTCGCACTTGCTGTGCTAGTCCGGCTGCACCCTTAGGCGACTTTTGCGCGGATAGTCTTCGCGGTAGACTTCGGTTTTTTCGCACTTGTTGTGCTGGTCCGGCTGCACCCTTAGGCGACTTCTGCGCGGATAGTCTTCGCGGTAGACTTCGGTTTTTTCGCACTTGTTGTGCTGGTCCGGCTGCACCCTTAGGCGACTTCTGCGCGGATAGTCTTCGCGGTAGACTTCGGTTTTTTCGCACTTGTTGTGCTGGTCCGGCTGCACCCTTAGGCGACTTCTGCGCGGATAGTCTTCGCGGTAGACTTCGGTTTTTTTGCACTTGTTGTGCTGGTCCGGCTGCACCCTTAGGCGACTTCTACGCGGATTTGTCGCACGCGAGGGTGGCTAGCGCTGAGCCTCGCGGTGACCTCGTATCGGTCGAATGTCGAAGACCGTCGTCGCGGTCTTTTTTCGACGCATGTTTTTGCGGGGGATTTTTCACACATATATTACATGGCTCCGCCTCGTTAAAAACCTCACCCCCCGGGAGGAAAAGAGTGCGGGCCAGTATAAGACTGTTTTTGCGGATTACAAGGGCGAAATCAGCCCTGATGAATCAAACAAAAAATTTGTGGAGGTTGTCGATGTTCCAGGAGTGCTCCAGGTCTTCGCTGTTTGGCGTTGTGAGCCTGTAAGCGCTGGGGGAAGCTTTCGTCTTGACTATAAAGGGGCCCTCCCACTTGGGCTCCAGCTTGCCCCTGGACTCTGTCTGAGCTGTTCGGACAAGTACGAGGTCCCCTTCGCTGAATTCCCTCGGGATGACTGCATGGTCGCGCCATGCTTTTGTCTGGGCTTGGTACTTGTTTAGGGCCTGTAGGGCGAAGACTCGGTCTCCGTCAATGAGATCCTTTGAAGTTGGCTCGTCCACGTCGGGGACGGCTGACGGAACTGTTCGTGGGGACCCATGTTTTATTTCTTGTGGGGTCATGGCCTCCGATCCGTATAGAAGGCGGAAAGGAGTAAACCCGGTCGCCCTGCACTCAGTCGTGTTTAGTGCCCAGACTGCCTCGGGTAACAAATCGGTCCATCTGCCCTTTTTTCATCGAGGAGCATCTTTTTGACAGCTGTGAAGATTTTCCCATTGGCGCGTTCCACAACTCCGTTGGACTACGGATGATAGAGTGAGGCGAAGGCAAGCTTGGTGCCAATGGAGAAGCAAAAATCCTTGAAGTCTTGGCTGTCAAACTGCTTGCCGTTGTCAACTATTAGTTCGGACGGTACTCTGAAGCGGCAAACGATGTTTTGCCAAAAGAATTTCTGGGCAGTTTTTGATGTTATTGTGGAAACAGCCCTTGCCTCGATCCATTTGGTGAAGTACTCGACAGTGACGAAGGCGAACTTAAGGTTCCCCTGAGCGGTGGGCAGGGGCCCGACAATGTCCAGGCCCCAGCGCTGGAGAGGCCATGTGTGGGCGATCAGCTTTGTATACTGCGAGGGGCTGCCTGACCGAGGGGAAAACTTCTGGCAGGCTTCGCAGGACCTTGTGACCCGATTTGCGGCGCAGATCATTGCGGGCTAGTAAAAGCCTTGGCGGATCACCTTAGCAGCTAGGGCCCTTGGCCCTGCGTGCGAGCCGCACGTGCCACTGTGGACTTCGCGTAGGATCTGGATGCCTTCGGTTTCAGTGACGCACTTAAGCATTGGCTGACTGACCCCTTTCTTGTAGAGTTGGCCTTCAATCAGTGCGAAGTCTCGGCTTCGATGTCTGAGGCGCTTGGCCTCACTGATGTCGGCTGGATGATAGTACCCCTGCAGGAACAGGGTTATTGGTGCCCGCCAGTCTTCGGTCATGATAAGGTTGACTATGCGGTGGCCCTCGTTGTCATTAGTTATTTGGAGGCCTTCGGGGCTCCGGACGGCTGGCGTGCTGATGACATGAAAGAACACATCGGAGGGCAAGGACTCGCCCCTGGCGGCGGCCTTGGCCAATGCGTCGGCTTCTTCATTCTTGGCCCGATCGACATGCTGCAAGGTGAATCCCTTGAATTGTCTCTCGAGGCTTCGGATGGCCGCGAGGTATTGCATACGCGGGGTCCTTTGCTGCATAGTCTTTCTCGACTTGGCCGGCAACTACCTTAGAGTCTGTTTTGATGATGCAGGTGGTGACTCCGAGGGCCCTTAGCTTGCGGAGGCCGAGGATGACTGCTTCGTATTCTGCTATATTATTTGTGCATCTGTCGGATTCCAGAGCGAAGCTGAGGCGTGCTGCATATCTGTGCTTGACCCCGACTGGTGATGTGATGACTACAGCGGCGCCCGCCCCCGCATGGCACCATGCGCCGTCGCAATGGATCGTCCAAACCTTTTCTGCGAACTAGTCTGGCTGTGTCGATGGCCCAGTCCAGTCGACGACAAAGTCTGCCAGGACTTGTGACTTGATGGCTGTCCTGGGCTCGAAGCTGATGTGGTAGCCGGAGAGCTCGGCCGCCCACTTGGCAATCCTCACCGATGCCTCCGGGTTTCTGAACAATTCGCCGAGTCCCCTGTCTGAGGTGACTCGGACCTTGAATGCTTCGAAGTAATGGCGCAATTTGCGCGAAGACATAACGACTGCGTAGGCAATCTTCTCCAGCTCTGTCATGTTGCACTTGGACAGTGTCAGCACTTCGGAGACATAGTAAACAGGGCACTGCCTGACCACGCCCTCAACTGTCTGCTCCTGCACTAGTGCCGCGCTGACCGCATGCGGCGAAGCCGCGACGTAAAGCAACAGGGGGAGCGAGGAGTCGGGGCTTGTAAGGACGGCCAACTCTGTCAGGTACTGTTTTAATGAGGCGAAGGCCGCCGCCTGCTCTGGTCCCCAGGCGAAGTCTTTTGCACCACAGAGTGTTTTGAGGAAGGGAAGACTTCGCTCGGCGGACCTGGAGATGAATCTGTTGAGAGCGGCCAACCTGCCTGTCAGGCGCTGGACCTCTCTGGCGGACTGCGGAGGCGTCATGTTTATGATGGCCTGAATCTTGGTTGGGTTGGCCTCGATGCCGCGGTGTGATACCAGGTAGCCCAATATTTTGCCTTGGCGAACGCCGAAGACGCACTTTTCCGGGTTTAGGCGGAGTCGTGCGTCTCGCATGTTCGCGAATGTCTCGGCGAGGTCGGCGAGATGGTCCTCCTTGCTCTTGCTGGCGACGACAATGTCGTCCACATATGTGAATATATTTCTGCCGACCTGGCCTTCGAGCACTGTTTTGGTAAGTCTGGAGAAGGTGGACCCGGCGTTCTTGAGTCCCTCCGGTATTCTGATGAAGCAATATGTGCCGAAGGGCGTTATAAAGCTGGTGCTAGCCTTGTCTTCCTATTTCATGTATATCTGGTGGTAACCGGAGAAGCAGTCGAGGAGAGACATGACCTCGCATCAGGCCGCGCTATCAACTATTTTGTCGATCCGTGGCAACGAGAAATTGTCCTTTGGGCAGGCCTTGTTGAGACTGGTGAAGTCGATGCACATTCGCCACTTCCCGCTTTTTTTCTGTACCATTACAACATTGGAGAGCCACGTGGGATAAGCCACCGACTCGATGAATTTGACTTCCAGGAGGCGGTGCACCTCCGCCTTGGCGGCCTCTGTCTTTTCGTCGGACATTTTGCGAAGTCTCTGCTTTTTGGGTCGCACCGAAGGGTCAATTCCCAAGCTGTGCTCAATTATGGATCGGCTGACTCCGACCAGATTGAGGGCAGACCAGGCGAAGACATCCTTATTCTTGGTTAGGCAGCAGAGGAGTTTCTCCTCTTCATGCGAAGTTAGGTCTTCGCTGATAGTGACTGTCTGCTTGGGCGTGGCCTGATCGAGGGGGACAGTCTTGGTCCCGTCGTTGCTCTGCAGCTGTGCCTTGTCGTGCTGCTTATTGGTTGGGCTGGCGGGCACGGGGACCTCGCGCTGTGCCATGAGGCAGTGCACGTTTCTCTGACCGGGCACGAAGTCCCGCTCTATGTTGCGCGGAGTCTGTTGATTGCCGTAGACCGTAATGACGCCTAACGGACCTGGTATCTTCATACATAGGTACAGTCTGTGAATGGCTGCTTCGAACTTATTGATGGAGCCCCGGCCCATGATGGCATTGTATGGATATACCATGTCCACGATATCAAAGGTTACTTGCTCACTTCGGGCATTGGGTGCTACACCGAAGGAGAGAGGCAGCTCTATTTTACCGACAGGAAAGGTGCCCTTGCCGCCGAAGCCATACAACGGGTTGTCCGAAGGCTTGAGCAGGCTGTGGCTTATTCCCATGTGATCGAAGGCGTGGAGGAAGATGATGTCCGCCTGACTGCCATTGTCAACTAGGACTTTGTGCAGGTCCCAGCCTGCCACGCTGCAATTGATAACCATGGCGTCGCAGTGGGGGGCGCTGCGTAGGTCGACGTCTCGTGCGTTGAAGGTTAACGGTATGTGGGACCACTTTGTCTGCACGACTGGGCCGGTGACGGCGACGTGGTTGATGCTGCGGTAGTGGTCCCGCTTCTGCCGCTTTGTGTCGAAGTCAGTGCTGGACCCCCCAGTTATCATGTGAATGACTCCGCGATATGGCTGATCGGCGAAGTCTTCCTGCTTTGGAGCATGGGGGATGTTTTGATGTTGCTGGTGTGGTGGTGGGGGTGGGGGAGGTACGATTTGTACTTCTGGATGGTGTTGGTAAGCGTGGTGCGGTGGATGCGGGGCGGGGGCGTGGATATATGGTGGAGGGGGTTGCTGGTAAGTGTGTGCGACAACTCTGGGGTTGTCGGCTGGCTGCGCCCGTGCCATCCTATCTTTGGTGGCCTTCGTTTATGGGCAATCTTTGGTTTGGTGGGCGCAGTCTTCGTCGTGGAAGAGACAGTAGAATCGGCGCGGCGGCTGCGCGCGTCCCCGGCCTCTACCGCGGGCTCCACCTCCGCGGCCCTGGGGGGGATACTCCTGGCGGCGAGGGGCATCACCAGCGGGGTGCTGGTTGACGATGTTGTGCACCTGCTGCTGGTTGCGGCCTTCTCGGCCAGAGTCTGGCTGCGGAGTCCTCGTCCACGTGCGGCTGGACTGTGGAGCATCTTTGGGCTTTCTCTGGGACTCAACCTTGCGCTGGTGGAGCTCCTCGGATTTGGCGTATTTTTCAAATAGTTGATATAACTCCTGAAGGTTCTTGGGCGGGTCCCTGATGCAATGACTGTAAAGGACGCCGGCGCGAAGGCCACTGATGGCGTAGTGAATGGCGATCTGGTCGTCAACTGAGGGCAGCTGTGACTTGAGTGCTAGAAACTTGCTATAATATTCCCGCAGAGTCTCCTTTTCCAGCTGCTTGCAGAGCGAGAGTTCGGCCAATGCGTCGGTGTCTGGGCGGTACCCTTGGAAGTTGAGCAGGAACTTGTCCCTGAGGCTTCTCCAGGAATCAATGGACAACGGAGGCAATCTGGTGAACCAGGTGAGAGCTGGGCCCTCTAGGGCGATGATGAAAGACTTCGCCATTGTGGCGTCGTCCCCTCCGGAAGATGCAACGGCGACCTGATAACTCATTATGTATTGCGCCGGGTCGGTGCTGCCGTTGTACTTGGGATAGGTCCCTGCTCGGAAATTAGTTGGCCAAGGCGTCACTTGCAGGTGTGGCGCTAGGGGACTTCGCTCGTCGAGATAGTTGACCCCTTGGAATGGCGCGGCGTGCTGGAAGGTGTGGTCGCGCTGGGGGAAACGCGGGTCTTCCGGTTGTGCGCGGTGTTGCAGGGGTGGCCCATGCTGCAAGCCGAGGTGGCCTTCGCGCGTGTCTTCCAGTTGTGCGCGCTGCTGGAGGGGTGGCCCTTGCTGCAGGCCAAGGTGGCCTTCGCGCTGCATCAGCGCGATCTCCCGCTCGAGGTCTTGGGCCTTCTACTCTTCGTCCCGTATCATTTGCCGCACTTTGGCTAGTGCGGACACACGCTGGCGCTTGGCCTCCAGTATCTCTTTCTGCCTCTAGAGATTGCGGTTCTTGAGGCGCAGGGCGCGCAGCTGTAGCTGTTCTTCCGCTGAGACGCCGAGGACTTCACCATCCTCGGTGAGGTCCGCGCCCTCCAGTGGGGCGAAGCCTGGGGGTGGCTGCGATTGTCCTTCAGGGCCGCAGGTGCGGAGAGTGTCGTCTTCGCAGGTGCGGGGAACGTTGTCTTCAGTGGCCTCTTGGTGGGTGGATTGGATGAGGGCGAGGGCCTTGCCCTTTCTTGCGGCAAGCAGTGCTGCCTTCGCAGCCTCGTCAGCCTTCGGGTTAGCTCTCTTGGGTGCCATCGCGGGTGGTTTTCTCGTAGCACGAACGGTGGGCGCCAAATGTTGGCACCTGCTCTCAGTTGCAAGGGGATCCAACAAGGGTGAACAATGACGTCAACAGGGTTCTCGCGCAAGATGGCAATAGCTCTGTTAATCTGCCCTCTCACGGGCACTGTGCGGGGGTATTTATAGGTGTCTGAGTGCCCAGCGCCTTGTGTTAAGGACGCATGTGCCCTCAGCCACCTAGGTTATCCCCAAAATATTCCCATAAAGCGGGGTTACAGACTGTAATTACAGGAATGCCTTTACAAATTAGGCCCGTAACACGCGGCGGCCACGCAGGGCCCGTTACAATGGGCCGGATCGCACGTGGGCCTCTGAGCTGGACGAGGCTGCACGGTGGGATGACGACGTCGCAGGCCTTCGCCTGGTGCCGAATCAGGTGAAGGGTGTCCTTGCCCGTTTTGTCTCCGTCGGACCAGCGACTGCAGCGAAGGCCTCGAGCGAAGGGTGGCGTCTTTGCCTTCGCCCCAACAGACGACAAGGAGTCAACGACTGCGATAGAACTTGGGCGGTGGATTTGAGGTCTTCCCTACTAAACCGAAGGTTAGTTTTTATGCACATTAGATGTAGGGTAATCTTTTAGCTTCTAAGGTTTCGTTGATTTGTCCAATGTTTGATTTTTGGTTTTTTTGTGTTTGTTTGGCCAAAATCGTGGTAGATGTGAGCACATTGGACAGTTTTAGCTTAATGGATTTGCTAGATTCATATGTTTGTCCACTTGGTAAGCCAATATGATGTGTTTTAGGTAGAAAATGGACGTACTGGAGTGATTTAAACCTAACTCCACCATGTTTGTGCATGGTTTATATTAGGATCAATCCTGCTTAGATTAGTTGTTAACGGTGCTAGTTTTACCGTGAATCTAGATTATGAGCCTCTTGAAATTCCATAACAAGTTCATGACTAATGGATTAAGGGTACAAGTAGATATAATCTAGGCCAATTCCTTGATGATATGGCCACTTCAATGAGCTAGGGAACTAGTAAGACTATGTCTGTGTGGGTTGTAGATGTTGATAGTGGTTTTAATGGAAGCTAAGGAAAATGAGCAATTTAAGAAGATGATTTGATCTAGGTGGGTTGTTAGGGTGGCAAAGCTAGTTGTTGAGAAAGCTTGTTATCAGGCATGCTTCAACTTAGAAGAGTCAAAGGCCACTTTTGGAGTGACTAGTGTTGAGGCAGCATGTGAAGGTGGTGGGGAAATGCATAGCTCACCAATTAAGAGTGCCCTAGCGGAGATACTTCCTAGGGTTGATTTGGGACACGCCGATCATTATGCCTAGTGATGATGCAGATGTTGAAGCACATGTAATGGTTGAGGATGCCAAATTGCATGAGGCAATGGGGTTTAAGGCTGCAGATGACATAGTTGAGCAGGAAAGAGAAACCAAGGCACCTACACCTATTCATGTGCGTGCAACAAACATTCAACAAGACATGGGAGGTGCTTCTATTAACGTTGATGACAAAGCTTGTGAGGAACCTTGTAAAGAATATATACCATGGGTACCCGCAAGATTGATGTATATGAATAGGTCCATGGGCTTGGTCTAGAGTCCATGAACTTGGTCGTTATGATTATTGGAAGGTCTAATATGAGGACTCCCGAAGTATAAACATGGTACATATATTACTTGTTGGAGACTTGTTCTCAAATGCTATGAATCAAGAACAAGGCAACACAAAAAATATTAAATATCAAATGCTCTACGTCTGCTGAAGCATTATCTCCCCAAGGATTTAATGAACTTCGGACGAAGACCATGAACATAATATTACGAAGGTTTCACCTTCGTAACTAAATTTACAAAGATAATATAAAGTAATGTAAAATGTAAAACATCAAAGATAAATATGTCAGAAATAAATGGCACCATTCACATATTTTATTATATGAATACAAAATGTTTGAATACAATGTTTAAGGTACGTGTATACCTTCGCCTTGACAAGTAATAATTCCCGAGTGATGCACTTGGAATTACAAGAATGCCTCCACAGTAAAGAAATATTGTTCACTATTTATAGGCACAGGACACAGCCTGTGAAGAATTACAATCATGCCCCTCATAAGAGTTTACAACATTGACTCAGACCCTTAAGGACTAAAAGGTCATTCTATCTTTAAGTCGGTTCGACCCCCATCTTCGGACATGCTGTAATACCGAAGCTTCATGAATGGTGCCTTCGGCATTACGTTCAAGCAGCTTCAGCCGAAGCTGTTTTCTTTCCGCAGGACCTTCGGCGATGAAGCATGGTCCCAACATTACTGGAATAGGAGAGTCAAGTTAGAGTCCTAAATAGACGAGACATACAAGGCGAGATCCTAATGGATAAGGAAGGCATACTTATAATAATAGAGTTAGATCCTTATACGACTAGGTTACCAAATTAGATCTATCATCAAACCGACGTGTATCTATCTTTGTAACTGCCTCCCTCCTTTGTCTATAAAAAAGGGATGGGTGGAGTCCCCTAGAGAGAGAGAGTGCAACACAATAGATCTAGCCACCAAAATACTAGATGTAGGGTATTATCTCACGACGACAGCCGAACCAATCTAAAATGTGTGCCTCTCGTGCATTTACCTTCAGTTCTCGATCTCATGACCTACCCCACAAATTAAGTATCGAGAAATCCTCGATAGTTGGCACACTAGGTAGAGGTATCGCGCAAATCAGTTGAGAGTTGATGGCTACAATCAAGATCATGCATCAAGAAGCAGATCTGACCAACTAAAAGTGCATTCATCCCTTTTGTGAGTTTTGGTGATTTGGATAACAACACATTTAAAGGTCTAACAAGTTTGTTAAGTGTTGAACAGGAAATTTAGTATGATGAACATACTTGAATAGTGTATAATGATCAGTGAACAAAGATTCAACACAATGTTAAATAACTAGTGAGACAATGCATACTATGTCATGAGCATCACGTTTATTCTAAGACACATTGCACCCCATGAATAGTATGATATAAGTTGTCTCCATACTGTGACACAAATATGTGCTTTTGGCATTTGCGTCCAAAATTGGTATTTTCTGAAAAGCACATATTTAGGGGGAGAAAACTATATCATAAGACTCAAAATCTTATTTATCAAATCTTATGTAAGCTTTAAATGTGTTGTCATCAATCACCAAAAAGGGGGAGATTGAAAGTGCATTCATCCCATTTGTGAGTTTTGGTGATTTGGATAACAACACATTTAAATGTCTAACTAGTTTGCTAAGTGTTGAATAGGAAATTCAGTATGATGAACATACTTGAATAGTGTATAATGATCAGTGAACAAAGATTCAACACAAGGTTAAATAACCAATGAGACAATGCAAATGGATATAATATGATCTCTATATTGGTTTGAGTATATGGACAAGACCTGAGAAATCACTACATACATATGATCAGAATAGAGGATGAAGTGATTAAGAGGATTGGTCAATCCAAAGTGAATAAGATATGAGGAATCGTGAATTGGCTTGACCATATTACTATCAGTCCATATATGCTTATATGAGAATCAAACTAGAGCTTGATTGATCTTAACAGTTATATCTAGAAGACATTCAAGCAAGGTTCACAATATTGAAGAAATGATTCTCTCAATGGATGCTCAATATGATGTGACTCAAGAATGGCTTGATAGGGTGAAGATAGCAAGAAAAGGGCTTCGAGGAACTAAGCGAAGGTGAAGGCCAAGCGATGGCTTGTGGACCGAGGTACCATGGCTAAGGTGAAGAAGAGAGTACTTGCACTAAGTCGATGAACTAATCAACTATGAAGAGTTATAATATGTTGATGCATCAGTAAGGTGACTTCAAGCCATGATTTGAACTCATATATGGTGAAATGGTACAAGTCACAGGGTTTGATTTGTGTTTGCTTCAAAAGAAAGAGACAAAGATGTTTGTGATCCTTATGAAGCAACACCATGGAGAAATCACACATGAGACACCAATTACTCATGGAGTTTACTTAATTATATTTTATTTAACTTGAGTATAGAAATCGTCGCACTATCAAGGGGGATCCAAAAAGAAGGTTGATGTTTGCCAAAGCTCAAGCCTCTATATTCAAAAGCTATTTCGAAAAACCAAAATCCCTTTGATGCTCTATGGCTGACTGTGGTTAGGTTTGAGAAACTGAGAGTGTTCTTGTTGAAAAGGTGTTGAACTTCTTTGGCTGCAGTTGAGCTTTTTCAGCTAAACTAAACTTGAACTAAGTTGAGCTTCTTCAGCTGTAGTTGAGCTTTTTCTACTAAGCTGAACTTCAGCTGAGTTGAACTTCTTCAATTGTAGTTGAGCTTTTTCAACTACAGTTGAGCTTTCTCAACTCTAGCTAAACTTCAACTTCAACAGTGAACCTCTTTGACCATACATTAGTTGAACTTGCCTTTGGGCAGTTGAACTGGGGTTTTCTATCCTAAACTCTCTGGTCAAGACCAGTTGAACTGGTCCGTAGGGGCAGTTCAACTAGTCTCTGACCTCTGACCAACAGTTTGCCAGTCAGACTGGTAAACAGGTCGACAGAGTTGTTAGGGGCGGTTCAAACCCCCCAGGGCGGTTCAACCGGTTTTGGTCAACTTGACCAGTCTGCGCAGCAGTCTGCCTGGTCTGTCAGGGGCGGTTCAACCACCCCCGAGGGCAGTTCAACTGGTCTCAGACAATAAAATCAGCCCAACGGCTAGTTTTGATCCCCACCTATATATACTCACTCCTACCTCTCTTCCCACACCCGAGCACGGTTTGAACTCCATTTCTAACCTGAGAAACACCTCCCACTCTCTCTCACACATCTCTTGCCTCTCCCATTTCAAATCTTTGGAGAGAAATCTTTGAGCGAGTTTGAGAGCTGCGGTTTTTGTGCTTCATCTCTAAATCCCTCTTGCTCTTCTCCATTCAAGATTTGGTACTACATCGAGTTCTTTGTGGATTCATTACTCTTGGAGCTTCTAGCTCCTAGACGACCAGGTGTCGCTTGAGAGTCTCCAAATCTTGTGGAAGACCACAAGAAAGTTTGTATTACCCGCTCGTTTGAGCAAAGATTAGTGTGTGGGCTTGACCTTTGTAGTCAGCGAAGGGAGGATTAGGGTTGAAAGAGACCCGGCTCTTCGTGGGCGCCTCACCGAGGAAGTAGGGCACCTTTTATGGTGTGACCGAACCTCGGGATAAATCTTGTGTCTCTTGTGTTCTTGTTCATTGTGTTTGTTCATGTTCTTCGTTCTCTCACCATTCCATGGAAGATTTGTTTATATCTTTTTGGTGTGTGGATTTTGAGAAGTGCCCTTCTTAGATCTACTACTTTGAACCCTGTGGATTATCTAGAACATCTCATTTCCAAAGTTAACTGGGTGAATTTCGAGATCACTTCAGTTTTATATCTCATTCTTTAGTTGAGCTCGTTCAAACCACTTGAACCGGTTTTGACACTGGTTTTACCCAGTTTGTTTCTAATTTTTTTGAAAAAGTTTAAACTTGCCTATTCACCCCCTCTAGGCAACTTTCAATTGGTATCAGAGCCTAATCCTCGTTCTAACGCTTAACTGCGTGAGGAAAAGATCATGTCGGGGGGACTAAGAAACGATAGTGCTTCTAAGCTTGAAAAAGTTGAGGTTGCCTCGACTTCATCTTTTGGTACAGATGTTGATCCTAGGGCAATAGACCTTGCCATGAGAATCGCCGAAAGGATGTTCCTCAAAATGAAGGAAGATGAGACAAAGAACAGGATCGAAGAAGAAGAAAATGATCGATGGAGACCAAACGATGAGTCCACCTCTTCACAAGGTTCGTCTTTCAAATCCACTTCTCATATATGCTTTGTTGCTAATGAGAGTGACAGTGAAAGCGAAAGTGAGGATGAGGAGGACTATGAAAGTGATAGTGAAGATGAGGATGATCTTCAACAATTCTTCGCTCAGCTAAACAAGAAAAATTGGATGAGCTTGCTCAAACTCATGAAAAGAGCAGAAGAACAAAAAGAAATGCTTCATAAGCAAGAAGACTTCCTCATCAGAAAAATCGAAGACATAGAGAAGTTGACCAAAGAGCATGAGAAGCTAAAGTGCTCTCATTATGATTTGGTCCAAAGGTATGAAGACATTTCAATTGAGCAAATTAGAGCTGTTAATCATTCATCATATATTGCTCAATTAGAAAATAAAAATGTTATGCTCAAGAACACGATAGAAAAGTTAAATATTAAAAATCTAGCTTTGCAAGAAAAAACATGATATGCTTGTGTGCTCTCATAATAAATTTATGGATTCACATATCATGTTAGAAATGGCTCATGAGGTTGTGTTAAATAATTTGAAATCATACCAACCTCACTTATGCACATGTACTCAAATAGAAACTATATTATCATGTGCTAACAAATGTTGCTCTCAAGAAAGCCAATCTTCCATTGAGCTAGAATTTTCAGGAACAAGTAATGTTTCCTATGCAAAAAGAAAAAAATGAGCTCAAGGAAGAAAATGAGAGACTAAGAAGGAGCTTGACTCAATTGAAGGGAAAGTGTCATGCTCAACCTTTTCAAGATAATCGTGATAATATGATGAAAAAGCTTGAGAAGGGGACAACCATAGCATGCACAAAACCCCTTCAAAAGAATACCAAGCTTTCCAAGAAGGGCATGAGAAAAATTCATGGTAAGAAAATTAATGCTCATACTATTTGCTCTAACAATGTGCCTATGTGCTTCAACAAAGAAAGATCAAAGAGAAGCGATAGAAGGTGCTATGGATGCAAGGAGAAGGGTCATGAAATTGATTCATGCCCCACTTGAAGAACCAAGGCCGTGCACGATCAAGAAAGATGACCATCAAGAAAGATGAAAGCAAAAGGCAGATGCATTGCAAGGACAAGCACCACATTTGCTACAATTGCCGTGAAAAAGGTCATCTATTCAAGGTTTGTCCAAAGGGTAAAACTCCTAAGCCTAACTTGTCAATACATTTAGATATGCTTAGGAGACCCAAATTTGACTCTTGTGCTAGAAAGGTGATGAGTTCACCACATTCTAGGACCAAGGTTATTTGGGTGCCTAAGTCCTTATTGGCTAACCTTGATGGACCCATCATGAGATGGGTACCAAAATGTACTTAATAAGTTTTGCAGGTACCTAGAGATGATACGAAATTTTAGGGTGCTTGAGCAGTTTAACTCAATTCTTATCTCAAGCTATCAATCTTACATTGACTATTTTTTTAAGATTGGCCCAAAGATGAATTGAGTTGTTATATCACTAACTTTATATTCATATCTAGCAAGAACTTGTGTTGTAGGGAATAAGGATTAACTTTTGTGGGAATCAAGCAAAAGGCCTACAATTATGGGATATCCAAAGGATGGTAATAATTAAATCTTAAGTGCACATTGCTTTTAATTAGTATATTCCTTTGTGTCTTTTGTAGCCACATAGGAAAAATGAAGCACTTTAGAATGAACTTAAAAGATTTTACCTTGCTTTGGAAAAGATCCAGTTATATGGTAGATTGCAAGTTCATATTTTTATATTGTGACAATCTTCATGCTTTAAATTGGTTGTATGTATCTTGTGGCATATTTCAAATTAATTATCGTATTATTGCCATGACCTATACATAAAGAGTATTATCCCATGTTCTTAAATGAATAGAGTGCTAAGTAAGAAATTCAAATTCTTAAAGCACTTACCAAAAGGGGAATTCTCTATATGACTAGAGTTGTGAGACTGATGTTTCTATCTAAGTGTTTATGTAGTCTCACAACATGAGAATGTGTTTCTCACATGGAATGTGCCATTCAACATTCAAAGAAGATCAATCCAATACTATGTGATGTATTCCTTCTTGTTTAAATTGGTTTTGAGTCTTCTACATTAATTACTCACCATGCTATGAATTAAACTGGCCATGTAAACTTAATTTAATAATCATTCTATTCTCATCTTGTTTAAATCGGTGTTATGCATGATGCTTGTAAGGGTAATTTAGTTCATATCATGAGGTTTCGTTATTTTAGTAACCTTCTTGTCATTCATAAACTAGAGGTTGCTAAATAGGAAACTATTGCTTGTGTTTCTAATGCAATCTCTTTTAAGCTATTTCATGAAATTCATAAGTAGAGATTGTGCTCTTTCAATTGGTAAAATCACAAGCATTAAAGGTTAATCTTCACCTAAAAGAAAGATTAGGAATGCTCAAGGCAAAGGTATGGAACTAATTGTTTCATTTGGTATGTGATCAATAATAGTTACTTTCAAGTGACATTCTTTCAATTGGTAATAATCTATTCTATGGAAAGAAATGTCAATATGAAGGTTAAATTCCTTTTGGCTTAAATTTGTAAATCGGTGCATATTGTTAATTCACTCCTCCATGTGCATTAACTTAAAAGAAATTTAACTTATGCCTTTATGCCTCATAAATGATGATTTGTTTGCAATTCATATCTAAAGATCACCATTCATTAAATACTTTCTTGTACTACTAATATCTCTTTTCAAAGTTCTTTTTCAACTAGTATTAAGAGGAAAAGAGATAACAAGCTAAAGAAGGAAGTCTCCAAAAATGATGAAAATAAGAATACTACGATGACACCACCACAGATAGTAAGATATTTCAAATTGGTATAACAAATGGTAAGTTCTATATGGTGGTAAGTATTCTTAGGCATTAGTTAATTCATTGCAAATTTGTCATGCCTTGACCAATGTATGTAATGTATTCCTCATGAGACTATTAACTGAATTGAAAGTGCATGTGGCAAGTCATTCAAATACTTGATGCACATATCTAGTGGGAGAACATTATATATCTTGTGTCATAGAAAATAAGTTTCCCTTGAGTAAGCTATACTAAGACAATCCAAAATGGTAAATTTGTATCTCATTCATATGGATTATAATCTTTGTTTTCTAAATAGCTACTCTTGATGCAGTTTAAAATTCTCTTATCGTTAAATCTAAAAGTGCATAAGAATCCTTTTGTTGATATTCATCACATACATATGCACTAACATGGATATGATTTTTAAACTATAAAAGGTACAATTAGTGATTCATACTCTCTAAATTTTGGAAACCCATATTTTGATATCTTAGAAATCTACTTCAATCGGTATCCATATGCTTCACATTAAATTGAATCACTAAGTTGTAAATTCCATGCATAACTTGTCTTTATAATATGAATGCTTGTGCGACTAACCTTGATAAGCTAGGTGCACCCAAGGTCAAGCTAGGTTCATCATCAAGAAGGCAACACGATGATGTATCAAGAAAAGGAGTAAAGGCTCCTATTCTTAACTCTAGTTTTATCTGTGTGATTAAATATTGAATTGAAACCATGTAAGATGATTGTCAAGTATATGTGGATGCCTACGCAAAGATAAATGCCACAATAAGGATTGTGATCACTCCTTCAATGGATCAAGTTGGGTGCTCGATAATGAATGTATAAATCATATTTGGAGATAGTAGCAAGGGTGGTAACAACTGAATCTTAAGTGCATATTATTTTCAAATCTTATCTCTTTTGTGACTTGTGTAGCCACTAAGGAAAAAGAAGCACTTGAGGATATACATCAGTTGTTGATTATGAAATAAAGGTCCAATTGGAAGATGAATGAATATTATCATATGGTCAACAATCCAAAATTATGTGACACATTCTCTATCTAGTTAATTTGGATTTGATTCTTCTATATTAGACACTCACCATAATATGGATTAAGTCAGCCCTTTAGTCTTCATTGAACAACCATGCATATTATCCACATCATTCAAAATATATTGTGCATGAGGGCTCAAGGGAAATTTAGTCCATATTATGAGGTTTCTCTATTTTAACAACTCACTTGCCTTCCACATATAAAGGGTTGCTAAATAAGAAACTAGTGCTTGTGTTACTAATGCCATCTCTTGTGTTGAGTTTATCCATAGAAAATCTATGTTAAGAGATGGTGCTTGTTTTAAATTGGATAAATCACAAGCTTAAATGATATTATTCAACTAAAGTAAGATGAAGTTGATAAGAGGCCAAGGTATGAAAACTTCCACTCCTTTAGTTGTTTTAGTATTCTATCCTTAGTGGAATGTACCATAGTATAGGTAAAATTCCTTGCAATATAAAATGATCAATAGTGCATATAAATTTTACATCAACTATATGTGTGCACTAATTTAAAGAAATTTAGTCTATCCTTTTGGGTTTCAATAATGATGATTCATTTGCCATCCACATATAAGGATCATCATTTATGAAACCCTCTCTTGTGTTTTTAATGCTCTCTTTTCTAAGTGTTTCAATAAGGTTCTTCCAAGTTCTTTGAAGATGAATTCAAAATCTATAAATATAAGAGTCTTGGTCCTTTCAATCATCGAGTTTTAATGGGTCTCATATCAAGTATGATCGAACCAAGCAAAGATGAATGAAGTTCAAGATCACTTGGTTGGATGAAATAATAAAGAGAAAAGAAATCACAGTGAATCAAGAAGGAAGTTGAACTATCATGTAAACCAAATAATGAAGAAGTAGTGACATAATCATATAATATCCTTCATTATGAGGTTTGATGTTCATATTAGCATGCTTTACCCCTTACGATTTCAATTGATATACTTTCAGTTCTTAAACTTTCAATTGGTTTAATTTTCATCATCTATGTAAAGCATGTTATGTTCAACCAAAATATAGTGCAAACATCTTCTTTAACCTCGTATTGTTGATGTGCATAAGTGTACTTTGTGTACTCTTGCATGCACAAATTGAGGGAGAATTTAGCCTATATCTTGTGAGACTAATGATTTCTTTCAAGTTCATGTTGTGTAGTCTCACTCCTTGGAGGACGTTAAACGAGGATGAATGGTTCCATAGAAATGAAAATGAGTTTCTCTTGAACCTATCAAGAAAATGAGTTTCTCTTGATTATTTGAAGAGGATAAGTTTCTCTTTGAAATGTCAAGCCTATCAACAACTAAGATGGAAATTCATGATTATAATGGAGACCATGTGGCGTAGAACAAAGGTGTGTCACTCCATGAACTATTGTATTAAATTTTTGTATCTAGGCTCTTACATGCTAGTGTGTGCATGTATATGCAATATCTTAAGTCACATCATAAGGTTGCACTTGTGGTGACGATTAAAGAATCTCTAGATATTTGATTAATACCTCTTGTGGTGATGTCATAAGTTAGTCTTAATCCATCTTAGTGAGGTATGAGTCAAACATACGCTAACTTTTCAAGAATCTTGGCTTAAGATATTGCATATCTTGTCTAGTATTATACCTTTTGATTATGAGTAATTCCTTAAATTGGTACAATTTCACATTTTCATACTTTATTATACCAAGGTTCAAATTGTAGAATTTAATCCCCTAGCCTCACAAGTCCTAGTGCATAAGCTAAACAAATATTCATCACGTGTATGCACACATTTAGGGGGAGAATGTGAGAGCACCTAGAGGGGGATGAATAGGTGATCCTGCAAAATTCAACACTAAATAACACAAACTCGGTTTATAAAACGTTAGTTAGATTAAACCAAGTTGCTATAGCAAGAGCTCTTGAGAAGAAATCAATCACAGAGAAAAGCGACACAAGAGTCACGGTGTTTTTATCCCGTGGTTCGGCCAAGTATAACACTTGCCTACTTCCACTTTGTGGCGTCCCAATGGACAAGGATTGCACTCAATCCCTTTCAAGTGATCCAGTGATCAACTTGAATACCACAATTTTCTTCCTTATCGTTGTTTTCCCGTTTGTGAGGAATCTCCACAAGTTGGAGCCTCTCACCCTTACAAAGTTGATCACACAAAAGCACAAGAGTAAGAGAGGGAAAGAAACACACGCAAGAATCGCAGCAAACACACGCACACAAGTCAAGACGTGAGCACACAAACACGGCGCATGGAGTTTACAACTCAAAAGGTGCTCAAATCTCAAAAGCGATGATCCGAGTGCGTGGTGGCGAAGTCTAGGCATCTTAGAATGTTCAATGGATGCTTGGTGTAGTGCTCCATGCGCCCAGGGGTCCCTTTTATAGCCCCAAGGCAGCTAGGAGCCGTTGGAGTTCCATTTGGAAGGCAACTCTTGCCTTCTGTTGGGTGGCGCATCGGACAGTCCGGTGCACCACCGGACATGAATAGTCCTTGTCTGGTGCCCGATCTCTTTCCTTTTCTGGCAAAGCCGACCGTTGATCCTTTGGTCCCCTTGGCGCACTGGAAACTGTCCGGTGCACATCGGACATTGTTCGGTGCACACCGGACAGTCCGGTGCGACCAAGTGACCGTTGGCTTGGCCATGTGTCGCCTGTTGATTGCGCTGCCGACCATTGGTCGTGGGCGCCGTTGGCTCACTGTACAGTCTGGTGCACACCAGACAGTCCAGTCAATTTTAGTAGCGGCGCCCTCGGTGAATTCCCGAGAGCAACGAGTTCGTCGCCGAGCATTGAGCACGGGTGCTGATGGCTCACCGGATAGTCCGGTGCACCATCAGATAGTCTGACGATTTTTAGCCATGTCGCTCTCGCCGATTCCCGAGAGCAGCAACTTTGCTGCTGAACCAGCCTGTGCACCGGACACCGGACAGTCTGGTGCACCACAGGCTGATGCAAGTTTTGGCTAGACTTAGCCAAACTTCTCCAATCCATTTCCATTTGCCTTGATGCTGTTCCTAGCGCTTAAGGAAATATGTTAGTATCAAAAACAATTCACTAAGGCTAGAAACATACCTTTATTCTTGATTTGCACTTCTTTATCATTTGGCACATATCACCTCAAAACAATATGTGTTGGACATCTAATCACCAAAACATTTATAGAAATGACCCAAGGGCACATTTCCCTTCAGAATGGTCTATAATTTAAATCTTTGAGACTAACTTCATTTCCAAGTCTATTATGTGTGTAGTGTCAAATTAGAAAGGAATTTTCGGGCAAAGACAATCACTTCCACTGCAAATTTGATGGGTATCAAAGATTCTTTGCTCAAATAAATGTATCTTTTATACATTTCATATGAGAATGAGTTTCTCTTGTATATGCTACTCCAACGTCATCTAAAATTGGTAAATACGTATCACATCCTTTTGGATTGCAAATGTCTAAAGTAGCATAGCTTATAAATTCTCCTGTCTAAAACTTAATTGGTTAAATAGTGTGCATGTTCCTTATGTTGCATGATTATATTCAATTGATACTCTTTTTATGCCAATGGTACTTTAAATTGCAAATAAGTACTCTCAATAGGTATCAATTGAATACATATATATGTGTGCAATAAAACTTGAGGAGAACTTAGTGTAATAAGCAATTAGTGATCTGTTTATCTATCAAATTGTATCAATTGGTGTTTTCAATTGGTATTTTCGTACATGATCACTAGTTGTATAATCCATACTTGTGCAATTTTCATGTTGCCTCTTGTTATGATAAGAAAATGCTAGGTGACATCTAGACTCCAGGTATCAAGATGTATCTTTCAATTAGTATGACAATATTCATTTGATATATTGGACCTATGTAACAACTATGCCAACAAGAGCTTGCAAATGAATTCTAAATCCAACACAAGTCTGGAAACCCCTTGAAAAGGTAAAACATAAAGGTACATCACTTCATGTCACTTCTACATTAATTTTGTGTCATCTAAGGACCCTTTTCATGATAGCATGTTCAAATCTTGCTTAATCAAAATTTCTTCCCTTGATATCCTTTGTATCCTTTTTGGAGATTTATGACAAAGGGGGAGAAATTGTGCATTAAAGCTTACCTTTAGTCTTATGTAAATAAGTGTTAGAGGACTTTTGAAAAGGGGAGAAATAATTAACAAAAGGGGGGAATCATAAGAAAAACATAAGATGTAGAAAGTTGATGAGTGCATACTATGTCATGAGCATCACGTTTATTCTAAGACACATTGCACCCCATGAATAGTATGATATAAGTTGTCTCCATACTATGACCCAAATATGTGCTTTTGGCATTTGCGTCCAAAATTGGTATTTTCTGAAAAGCACATATTTAGGGGGACAAAACTATATCATAGGATTCAAAATCTTATTTATCAAATCTTATGTAAGCTTTGAATGTGTTGCCATCAATCACCAAAAAGGGGGAGATTGAAAGTGTATTCATCCCATTTGTGAGTTTTGCTGATTTGGATAACGACACATTTAAAGGTCTAACAAGTTTGCTAAGTGTTAAACAGGAAATTCAGTATGATGAACATACTTGAATAGTGTATAATGATCAGTGAACAAAGGTTCAACATAAGATTAAATAACCAGTGAGACAATGCAAATGGATATAATATGATCTCTATATTGGTTTGAATATATGGACAAGACCTGAGAAATCACTACATACATATGATTAGAATAGAGGATGAAGTGATTAAGAGGATTGGTCAAGCCAAAGTGAATAAGATATGAGGAATCATAAATTGTGATATGACCACGCCATTAAGCAACATGTTACAACCCCCAAATCATACTACATCAACTCAAGTACAACCAACATCATCACCAACCCAAGTCTTTGATGGACCAATTACACGTAGTCGAGCTAACAAGCTACAACAAGAGGTGCACGCGCTACTTTATGAATTTCATTTAAACACTAATGAGAATTTTATGCTACCTAAGTCGTGTATATTAATATTACTTAGGTTCACCAAAGAGGAAGGACAAAACATATCAAGGGCGAATCAGCAAGAAGAGCTATATCTGAGTCAGTCCAGCGCAACAGAACCGTCCAAAAGAAACAGTCATATCTTTTGATTCCCAAAAGCTATGAAGGCACATAAGTACTTTTTGGAAAGCTCTTGAAGTCTAGTTTCCAATGCTTCTAAAGCCGACTTAACCACATCTACCAGAAAGGCAGCCGACCTACTTTAGTGTCGACTGGTCAGAAGGTCAACAGTCAGCTTGATGACCAAGTTTTCGTATTAAACTGCATCATTCTACGAAGTTTCATTAAGCATGCTATATATGGTGAGGAAGCTTATCAAGTCAGCTTTCCAACGCATCCAACCCCACGTCATTTGAAGATTCCTAGAAGAAGTTATTGTCAAAATACTGAAGGCTGCGCAGAAGTCAAACAGCCACACGGAAATCAGCTCTGTAGATCTCCCGAAGAGGCTCCTTCACATTAGCTCATGAAAATACTTTTGTTTTGTGTTTATACCTCGCTAAGGCTGGTTGTTACTAGTATAAATACCCCCATATGTCTATGATGTAAGGCAGCTTATGATAATCTAAAACAGAACCCCTTTGTTCAGCTGTGTGCTAACAAATATTGAGAGTGATCTCTACCCCTTTGCTCTTGTGAATTCCTTCACGGGATTGCAGAAGCGGCGGCTTCATCCGCTCCCAATTGGTGCTCCTACTCCCTTCGAGGTCTCCTCGATTGATTGTAGGCTGTGTTGGTTGGTTCTTTGAGAGTGTGGTTGGGCGAATCCTCGATTCAGGCTGCCGGTTAAAGACGGTGGTTGGCTTCGAGTTTTATTTGTCAGGTTGCACTAGTTATCGCTGCTTGCAGCAAGTTATCTTGGCTTCTTTGAAGCTAGTTATCTGAAGATTGATCCTACGTCGTGAAGATCGGGCATCGTGACGCATCAAATTGGCTTGACCATATTACTATCAGTCCATATATGCTTCTATGAGAATCAAACTAGAGCTTGATTGATCTTAACAGTTATATCTAGAAGACATTCAAGCAAGGTTCACAATATTGAAGAAATGATTCTCTCAATGGATGCTCAATATGATGTGACTCAAGAATGGCTTGATAGGGTGAAGATAGCAAGGAAAGGGCTTCAAGGAACTAAGTGAAGCTGAAGGCCAAGCGACGGCTTGTGGACCGAGGTACCATGGCTAATGTGAAGAAGAGAGTACTTGCACTAAGTCGCTGAACTAATCAGCTATGAAGAGTTATAATATGTTTATACATCAGTAAGGTGACTTGAAGCCATGATTTGAACTCATATATGGTGAAATGGTACAAGTCACAGGGTTTGATTTGTGTTTGCTTCAAAAGGAAGAGACAAAGATGTTTGTCATCTGGTATCAAAGCCTCAGTTGCCACGGTAGGATTCTTTACCCTTAGCTACATATATTTTGTGTTCGTCCTATCCACCAAAAAGCCATAAAATATTTTGTCATAGCCCTTTGTTTCAATCTGTTGTTCCAGTGAGTTTTGTTAAGTTTCAGTCCTTAGAGTCTTTGTTTAGTTGCTGGTCACTCTATCCTTTGTGTTCCCTTTGAGCCTCTTATATATATCTGAAAATATCCACAAAAAGAAAAATCAGAAAACTCTCATCATTTCCTTCGCGTTAACTTTGATCCTATTTAAGTTATAGCTGCTGGTTGAGTTCTTTGTTAAGTATTATAAAGTGTGCAATATCATATCAGATCTCTGTGTTTAGTTCTATAAAAAAAGAGTATCAAAAAAAAAGAGAAGAAAGAAAAGTACCAAAGAAAAGTGTTGAACAAGATTGTGAGAGAAAAGTAAAACAATCAGTTTGTTTATGTGCACAAGTGCTGAAAATTTTATCAAATTGTTCAACCAGTTTGCTATTGTCATTTGGTGCAAAATTTTGGTTGGATCTGATTGCAACACTTGCATTCCAATCATACTCCTTGTCTGCATCAAATCTGAAATTTCTTGCGCGTGTGTTTGATCTATTTACATCACTCGAATCTTGTGGTCAGCACTAGGCAGGGAACTTCTAGTCGGATGGTTATTTAACTTAACAACAACTAGAATTCAGATTGTATCCCTTGTTTATTAATCCCCACCAAGCTCCACATATAAGCCATCGTAATCGGTACTCTGGTCTTGTATTCGCTTAACCACCACTTTCTTGTTACCACCACACATTTTCTTGCAACCCGCAGGGAACTCATAAGAGCTTTGGTTGGTAAGAGTGGTGAGGTTGTGAGATTCTATATAGCTTCATATTCCACCTATATTTGTTGCCTTGTTGCCACTAACTTCGCAGGAAGATGGATCCCAACGTTGAGATTGAAGAATGTGTCACCCTGATACAATTCAATGAGCTCAAACAAAGCATAGAAGCCAAGCAAGATCTGTTGGCACAAGATCTTCAGACACTTATGGCTGAAATCAGAGGTCGTCGTCGACTCCCCGACGGTGTAAGAAACCATGATGAAGATGGGGAAGAAGATGAAGGAAATTATTCTAGAAGAGCAAGTGAACATGGGAGGAGAAATCAAGGTGCTGCATATGGTAGAGGAAGAGGCCGGAATCGAAGAAATAATGACAATGAAGAATCTGAATTCGGGGATGATCAGTCTCAACATCGCTATGGTCGTCGTCATCATAGAGGCGTCAACCAAGAAGAGAGATTTGGGAAACTTAAGTTTACCATGCCAAAATTTGATGGTAGATCTGATCCTGAAGATTATTTCACATGTGAATTGAAAGTGGAGAAAATCTTCCGCCTACATAATTATTCAGAGGAGAAGAAACTTGCAATGGCATCTCTTGAGTTTGAAGGATATGCTCTGATTTGGTGGGAGCAACTTCTTCGTGATCGTGAAGAAGATGGAGAGGACCCTATTATTACTTGGCAAGAGATGAAGCGAGAAATGAGAACTCGTTTTGTGCCGAAGCATTATCGACGTGATCTTTTTGATAAATTGCAGAATTTGAGGCAAGGAAGTTTCTCTGTTGAGGAGTATTATAAGGAGATGGAGAAGGCCATGATTAGAGCCAATGTGTATGAAGACGAAGAGCAAACCATTGCACGTTTCATGGCTGGATTACACCGCAGCATTCAGCGCATTGTTGAGTTTCAGCCGTACCGATGTCTTATTGATTTGGTACATCAAGCCACCAAAGCTGAACGCCAGCTGCAGCAAGATGCTAAGAACAACAAACCATTGTCATATGGTGCACGAACCATGACTGGAGGAAGCTCAAGGTTTACTGTTGCACCCTTAGCATCAAAAGGTTCAACTGGAGACTTGCAATCCCACATTCAAAGCAATTATAGTGGAAAGAACGCTGCTGCTCCAATCATGGGTTCTAAATCAGCAGCATCCACTTCTACATCAATGGGTTCAACATCCAAGAGTAGTGGTATTCAGTGCTTCAAATGTGGAGGTCGTGGTCATGTCATTAAGGAGTGTCCAAATAATCGTGTGATCCTTGTGACTGATGATGGAGAATATACATCAGCTAGTGAAGAGGAAGCTAAAGCAGGAAATGTAGATGACACTGATAAATTGGAAGAACAAACGGGAAGTGAATTTGAGCATAGTACCGCTCCTGTGGTTACACAAATATTGAGCGTTCAAATGAAAGAAGCTGAAATTGGACAACGACATAATCTTTTTCAAATGAGAGCAAAAGTGCAAGACAAAGTAGTAAAGGTGAACATTGATGGAGGAAGTTGCCATAATCTTGCAAGTCGTGAGATGGTTGAAAGACTTGATCTGAAGTTGCAGCGACACCCTCATCCATATCATGTCCAATGGTTGAATGAATCAGGAGATATGAAGATTGGTTATAAGGTGAAAGTTTCATTCAAGATTGGAGAGTATGTTGACACGGTGGAGTGCGATGTTGCACCCATGTCTGTGTGTCACTTGCTGCTGGGAAGACCTTGGCAATATGACCGTTATTCTCAGCATTATGGAATAACAAATCAGTACACACTAGATCTGAAAGGGAGAAAGTATGTACTCAAGCCTATGACCCCCCAACAAATCATGGCTGAACACTTACAAAAGAAAACTAAAATTAGTGCAGCAAGTAGAGGAGGAGAAGAGCAAAAGAAATTGAGTGTCATCCACAATTTGGTGAGCGAGTACTACAAGCCAAATTCAAGAGATAAAAGGAAGGAAGAGGGAGAACATCTAGTTATGCTAGCCACAAAATCTGAGCTGAGAGAAGTGAGGAACAACCCATATCAAGTACTCTTTGTACTTGTGAACAAAGATGTTTTGATTTCTCCTAACGACATAACATCTCTTCCTAGTGTTGTGGCTGATCTTTTGCAGGACTATGAAGACGTATTTCCACAAGAAACACCGGCTGGACTACCTCCAATTCGAGGGATTGAGCATCAAATCGATCTTATTCCAGGGGCTGCACTTCCTAACCGTCCACCATATCGAACCAATCCCGAAGAAACTAAGGAAATACAAAGGCAAGTACAAGAACTTCTTGATAAAGGTTTTGTTCGTGAAAGCTTAAGCCCTTGTGCTGTTCCTGTGATTTTAGTACCTAAGAAAGATGGATCTTGGAGGATGTGTGTTGATTGTAGAGCTATAAATAATATTACCGTTCGCTATCGCCATCCTATTCCACGGCTAGATGATATGCTTGATGAATTAAGTGGTTCCACAATTTTTACTAAAATTGATTTGAGAAGTGGATACCATCAAATAAGAATGAAAACTGGAGATGAATGGAAGACTGCATTTAAAACAAAATTTGGGTTGTATGAATGGTTAGTAATGCCCTTTGGGTTGACTAATGCTCCTAGTACCTTTATGAGATTAATGAACCATGTCTTAAGAACTTTCATTGGAAAATTTGTTGTTGTCTACTTCGATGATATTCTAATTTACAGCAAGTCTTTTGATGAACATGTGAAACACATTCGACAAGTTTTAAGCTAAGAAAGGAGAAATTATTTGCTAATCTTGAGAAGTGCAGTTTTTGCACAGACCATGTTGTGTTTCTTGGCTTTGTTGTTTCAGCAAAAGGAATAGAGGTGGATGAATCCAAGGTGAAAGCCATCAAGGATTGGCCAGCTCCAACGAATGTAAGTCAAGTAAGAAGTTTTCATGGTCTTGCTGGTTTTTATAGAAGATTTGTGCGAGATTTCAGTACCATCGCTTCTCCTTTAAATGAATTGACAAAGAAAGGTGTTGAATTTAAATGGGGAAACTCACAAGAAAATGCTTTCCTAGAATTGAAGAAACGTTTGACTGAAGCACCTGTACTTATTCTTCCTGATTTCACTAAAACTTTTGAAGTAGAATGTGATGCTAGTGGGATTGGGATAGGAGGAGTTTTAATGCAACAAGGAAAACCTATAGCATATTTTAATGAAAAATTGGGAGGTGCTCAATTAAATTATTCTGTGTATGACAAAGAATTGTATGCTTTGGTCCGAACGCTTGAAACATGGCAGCACTACTTATGGCCAAAAGAGTTTGTTATTCATTCCGATCATGAAGCTTTGAAGTATTTGAAAGGGCAAGTCAAACTAAACTGTCGCCATGCCAAATGGGTTGAGTTTATCGAAACATTTCCATACATTGTGAGATATAAGAAAGGTAAGGACAATGTGGTCGCTGATGCCTTATCTCGAAGGAATGTGTTGTTGAATCAACTAGAGGTAAAAGTTTTGGGTCTTGAAAATTTGAAAGAAATGTATAATGATGATCCTGAATTTTCAGAACCATACATTCATTGTAAAGATGGAAAAGGTTGGGAAAAATATCATATACATGATGGATTTTTGTTTAGAGCTAACAAACTTTGTGTACCAAATTCTTCGGTTAGATTGCTTTTATTGCAGGAGCCACGAGGGAATGGTCCATTTCGTGTTCTTGCCAAGATCAATGATAATGCATACACGATAGATCTTCCACCGAGCTATGGCGTGAGCAACACGTTCAATGTTGCTGACCTCTTACCATTTACAAGTGAAGACACTTCAGAGTCGAGGACGACTCCTTTTCAAGGGGAGGAGGATGATATGACCACGCCATTAAGCAACATGTTACAACCCCCAAATCATACTACATCAACTCAAGTACAACCAACATCATCACCAACCCAAGTCTTTGATGGACCAATTACACGTAGTCGAGCTAACAAGCTACAGCAAGAGGTGCACGCGCTTCTTTATAAATTTCATTTAAACACTAATGAGAATTTTATGCTACCTAAGTCGTGTATATTAATATTACTTAGGTTCACCAAAGAGGAAGGACAAAACATATCAAGGGCGAATCAGCAAGAAGAGCTATATCCGAGTCAGTCCAGCGCAACAGAACCGTCCAAAAGAAACAGTCATATCTTTTGATTCCCAAAAGCTATGAAGACACATAAGTACTTTTTGGAAAGCTCTTGAAGTCTAGTTTCCAATGCTTCTAAAGCCGACTTAACCACATCTACCAGAAAGGCAGCCGACCTACTTTAGTGTTGACTGGTCAGAAGGTCAACAGTCAGCTTGATGACCAAGTTTTTGTATTAAACTGCATCATTCTACGAAGTTTCATTAAGCATGCTATATATGGTGAGGAAGCTTATCAAGTCAGCTTTCCAACGCATCCAACCCCACGTCATTTGAAGATTCCTAGAAGAAGTTATTGTCAAAATACTGAAGGCTGCGCAGAAGTCAAACAACCACACGGAAATCAGCTCTGCAGATCTCCCGAAGAGGCTCCTTCACATTAGCTCGTGAAAATACTTTTGTTTTGTGTTTATACCTCGCTAAGGCTGGTTGTTACTAGTATAAATACCCCCATATGTCTATGATGTAAGGCAGCTTATGATAATCTAAAACAAAACCCCTTTGTTCAGCTGTGTGCTAACAAATATTGAGAGTGATCTCTACCCCTTTGCTCTTGTGAATTCCTTCGCGGGATTGCAGAAGCGGCGGCTTCATCCGCTCCCAATTGGTGCTCCTACTCCCTTCGAGGTCTCCTCGATTGATTGTAGGCTGTGTTGGTTGGTTCTTTGAGAGTGTGGTTGGGCGAATCCTCGATTTAGGCTGCCGGTTAAAGACGGTGGTTGGCTTCGAGTTTTATTTGTCAGGTTGCACTAGTTATCGCTGCTTGCAGCAAGTTATCTTGGCTTCTTTGAAGCTAGTTATCTGAAGATTGATCCTACGTCGTGAAGATCGAGCATCGTGACGCATCAAATTGGCTTGACCATATTACTATCAGTCCATATATGCTTCTATGAGAATCAAACTAGAGCTTGATTGATCTTAACAGTTACATCTAGAAGACATTCAAGCAAGGTTCACAATATTGAAGAAATGATTCTCTCAATGGATGCTCAATATGATGTGACTCAAGAATGGCTTGATAGGGTGAAGATAGCAAGGAAAGGGCTTCAAGGAACTAAGTGAAGCTGAAGGCCAAGCGACGGCTTGTGGACCGAGGTACCATGGCTAAGGTGAAGAAGAGAGTACTTGCACTAAGTCGCTGAACTAATCAGCTATGAAGAGTTATAATATGTTTATGCATCAGTAAGGTGACTTGAAGCCATGATTTGAACTCATATATGGTGAAATGGTACAAGTCACAAGGTTTGATTTGTGTTTGCTTCAAAAGGAAGAGACAAAGATGTTTGTGATCCTTATGAAGCAACGCCATGGAGAAATCACACATGAGACACCAATTACTCAAGGAGTTTACTTAATTATATTTTATTTAACTTGTGTATAGAAATCGTCGTACTATCAAGGGGATCCAAAAAGAAGGTTGGTGTTTGCCAAAGCTCAAGCCTCTATATTCAAAAGCTATTTCGAAAAACCAAAATCCCTTGGACGCTCTATGGCTCACCGTGGTTAGGTTTGAGAAACTGAGAGTGTTCTTGTTGAAAAGCAGTTGAACTTCTTCGGCTGCAGTTTGGCTTTTTTAGCTGAACTAAACTTTAGCTGAGTTAAGCTTCTTCAGCTGCAGTTGAGCTTTTTCAGCGGAGCTGAACTTTAGCTGAGTTGAACTTCTTCAACCGCAGTTGAGCTTTTCAACTACAGTTGAGCTTTCTCAACTCCAGCTGAACTTCGACTTCAACTATGAACCTCTTTGACCATACACCAGTTGAACTTGCCTCCGGGTAGTTGAACTGGGGTTTTCTCTCCTAAACTCTCTGGTCAAGACCAGTTGAACTGGTCCATAGGGGCGGTTCAACCGGTTTTGGTCAACTTGACCAGTCTGCGCAGCAGTCTGCCAGTCAGACTGGCAGATAGGCTGCTAGGTCTGCCAGGGGTGGTTCAACCGCCCCCTAGGGCAGTTCAACCGGTCTCAGACAGCAAAATCAGCCCAACGGCTAGTTTTGAGCCCCACCTATATATACTCACTCCTACCTCTCTCCCCACACCAGAGCACGATTTGAACTCCATTTCTAACCTGAGAAACACCTGCCACTCTCTCTCACACATCTCTTGCCTCTCCCATTTCAAATCTTTGGAGAGAAATCTTTGAGCGAGTTTGAGAGCTGTGGTTTTTGTGCTTCATCTCTAAATCCCTCTTGCTCTTCTCCATTCGAGCTTTGGTACTACATCGAGTTCTTTGTGGATTCATTACTCTTGGAGTTTCTAGCTCCTAGACGACTAGGTGTCGCTTGTGAGTCTCCAAATCTTGTGGAAGATCACAAGAAAGTTTGTATTACCCGCTCGTTTGAGCAAAGATTAGTGTGTGGGCATGACCTTTGTGGTCGGTGAAGGGAGGATTAGGGTTGAAAGAGACCCTGCTCTTTGTGGGCACCTCAACGAGGAAGTAGGGCACCTTTTGTGGTGTGATCAAACCTCGGGATAAATCTTGTGTTCTTGTTCATTGTGTTTGTTCGTGTTCTTCGTTCTCTCACCATTCTGTGGAAGATTTGTGTATATCTTTTTGGTGTGTGGATTTTGAGATGTGCCCTTCCCAGTTCTACTACTTTGAACCCTGTGGATTATCTAGAACATCTCATTTCCAAAGTTAATTGGGTGAATTTCGAGGTCAATTCAGTTTTATATCTCATTCTTTAGTTGAGCTCGTTCAAACCACTTGAACCGGTTTTGACATCGATTTTACCCAGTTTGTTTCTAATTTTTGTTGAAATAGTTTCAACTTGCCTATTCACCCCCCTCTAGGCAACTTTCACTAACTCAGATCCAAAAACAACTCACTAAGTCGTTTCTTTTCTCTATAAAAAGAGCTTGAGCCAATCCCTAATTCCGCTTGCATTAGAGCTCCTACATATAATTTAGTCTAGCTCCGATTTACATTTTTCTATATGCAATTAAACCCCATATATTTGGCTCTGGTTTACATTTTTATACATGCTAATAGATTCCATCTATTTGCTCTGATTTATATTCCACGTATGCTAATCTATTGGATCTATTTAATATGTCTAATGGATTTGATGTATTGGTTTTTTCTTCCGGTGTTTGCTCGAGAGCGCCGCACTTGCTATCCTACGAGTTGTTTCGTCATCTCCTGTAGATGGAAAGATTAGATGCAGCAAGCATTGCGACAACGTGTCATTTACTTCCTCTTCTTGTATGACTGATTGGGTTGCGACTCCTAGGAAGACGTCTAAATTAATAATGTGTTGCGCTCTTGAGAGTGCATCGACGGGGTGAATAAGTGATCCTGCAAAAATGACAATAAAACACAAACTTGATCTAGAATTGAAGTTAATGCAAGTTAAACCCAAGTTTGAGTCGAAAAAAGAGATAAAAAGTCGTCTTCACTTGATTGCTCTTTCAAGATGTGAATTATACTAAGAGCAATAACACAAGTGAAGTTGAGAACTTAGGAAGAGAGAAAATCATAGAAATGTAAAGAACAAGGGACACAACATTTTTATCACGTGGTTTGGTACAGCCTACATCCACGTTGTGGTGTCCTCCTTTGGACAATGGTTGTAATCAACCCCTCCCAAGTGATCACGTAGATCAAACTTGAGTGACACAGTTATTTCTTATATCACAAGTATTCCCATTCACAAGGAATGTCCACAGCTTGGAGACTTTCCCAGCCTTACAAAAGATTGGAGTCTCATAATAGAGTAAGGGTGGGAGAGATTACAACACAAGATATCAAAAACAGTAACTCAACACAAAAGAGAGAAACACAAGCACACAATATACAAAGTATGAAAAACAACATAAAGATGACGCTCGGATCTCGCTAGAATCACATGGATGAGTTGCAGCAGAGTGTTAGAGTGTTGTGAGTCTCTTGGTATGCTTGTGTACTGAATGGAGGCGACTAGGACATCCTTTTGTAGCCCCAAGAGGGCCAAGATCCGTTGCTCCTTCCTTGTGGAAAACTGCCAAAAAGTTGATGTCTACAGGGGCACCGGACCGGTTTGGTGTAGCACAGACCGGGTCCACGCGCCCCTAGTCTAGGATCATGATTTGGTTGTTTCCTTAATTGAGTGGCATCGGACCAGGTCCGGTGATGTCAGCTAGCCGGCGGGGCACGAAGACAGTCATTGGAGAAGTGGTCCAGTGCGCATCGGACTGGTATTGTTCACAGTCCAGTGAATTCTATAATAAAATTCCTGAGGCCGAGAAGTACGGCCAATTCACATGGACTCAGTCCGGTGCACCATCGGACCTATTCGGTGTGACCTAGACTAGACAAAGTTTGGCTATTTTGAGCCCATCTCCTTCAAACCTTTTTTTGCTTTCCTTGGTAGCTTCCCTATGACTTAGACAAACATAATTAGCATCTAATCCAATTGACAAAGTGTGGGAAACATACCTTTTCCTTCTTGTTTCTCCACAGTTTGCAAATGGCTCAACTTAAGCCCAAAAATTGTTTTTTCTCTACAAAAGAGGTTAAAGCCCAAACACAAGTACTAAAAACATTGTAATGAACCTACGCAACATATCTAAAGGTCCAAACCTTACATTTATACCATTTTACTCCAAGTTGCATATTTGGTCCCCTCTTTGAGCTCTTTTGGACATGATCTCTTCAAATTGCCTTCTATGGACCTATGCTCATACTCACATCACTATAGTTAGTCCTAGGTGGTGTGTTGGACACTTGATCACCAAAACAGGTAGAAATGGCCCTATGGTACATTTCCCTTTCAATCTCTCTCTTTTTGGTGACTTATGCCAACACATCTAAAGCAACTCAATTATGACTAACTTAAGCCAATATGAGACAAAGTTGGGAAATTGAAGATCAAACTCAAACTAAATGAGTATTCAAATGATTTGTCATATTTGGATCCTTTAGCCACCACTTGTTTTGGATTTTCCAATCAAAGCCATTTTCTAACTTCTAAGTTAAAACTCTTGGTTTTGCAAAACAAATCAGTTTAAAACACTTGGTTTGATCAAATAGTCAAAAACTCCCCCTTTTCTCATAAGATAGCCTCTCCCACATAAGAGAACATTTTTTGCAATAAGATGAGACCTCTTTGCTATCAAGAGGGTTTTGATAAAAAATACAAGTTAAAAATCTCAAATCTTTTTAAAATTTAAATGGTGGTAGATCCAGTTGCTTTGGCCTTTAATTTCTCCCCATTTGGCAGTAAGCACCAAAACAAATAAACTAGTTGTCTAACCTCATTGCCTCGCCAAAAATATCAAATGAAGAGCATATGCAATGAAAATCCAAGGAAGTTTGGAACAAAGTACATTGATACCCTGTATGCATTGGAAGATTCTCTCTTGTCCAAATCCACCTTTTCCCTTTCAATCCTCCTTTGATACTCCATCAACTCAACTCAAACAAAAACATTAGTCTCCATGGGTCATGTTGTAGCATATCCTCCCCCATATGCATCAATGCATAAGGACTTGTGAGGTCCGAGGATGACATTCTACAACTTGAGCACCAAAATAAGCAACATTTAAAGCATAATGGACATGATCAAAGGCATATAAACAATGTATGCTATAAATCAATCCAACTTCTGTGAATCTAAGACATTTAGCTCACTACACAACTCACAAAACCTCCTCTCATCTAAAAGCTCGGTGAAGATATTGGCTAGCTAGTAATCGGTGCTAACATGGTAGATATCAATATCTCCTCTCTATTGGTGGTCTCTCAGAAAGTTAGTGCAGCTGTGTCAATGAGATTATCCGCTAAGAGGATTGCACTCTCATTATCACATAGGAGTGGGACTTTGCTCAGATTGTAGCCAAAGTCCCTAAGTGTTTGCCTCATCTAAAGCAATTGCGCATAGCAATGGCCTGCGACAATATACTCGACCTCGACGGTGGATAGGGCAACAAAATTTTGTTTCTTTAAACTACAAGACACTAGGACCTCCCTAAAAACTGACATGTCCCTGATGTGCTCTTCCTATCTACCTTGCACTCAGCATAATCAAAGTCTGAGTATCCAATTAATTCAATGGTAGACCCCTTAGGATAACAGAGCCCAAAGTGAGGCGTACGAACCAAATGTCTTAAGATCCGCTTCACGGCCATAAGGTGACATTCCTTGGGGTCGGATTGAAATCTAGCACACATGCATATGGAAATAATGTCTTGTCTACTTGCGCATGAATAAAGCAAGGATCCTATTTCCTATCATAGACTGATATACCTTTTGATCTATGGACTTACCTCCCTCGTCGAGGTCCAAGTGTCCGTTTGTTCCCATCGGAGCCTTGATGGGATTTTCATCCTTCATACCAAACTTCTTAAGGATGTCTTGCGTGTACTTTGTTTGTGAGACAAAGATGCCTTCTTTGAGCTGTTTTACTTGAAATCCTAGAAAGAATGTCAGCTCGCACATCATTGACATCTTGAATTTTTGCACAATTAGCCTGCTAAACTCCTCACAAGACTTTTGGTTAGTAGAACCAAATATTATGTCATCGATATATATTTGGCACACAAATAAATCTTCATTACATGTCTTAGTGAAAAGAGTTGGATCCTGCAAAAATGACACCAAAACACAAACTTGATCTAGAATTGAAGTTAATGCAAGTTAAAACCAAGTTTGAGTCAAAAGAAAGAGATAATAAGTCCTCTTCACTTGATTGCTTTTTCAGGATGTAAATTATATAAGAGCAATAACACAATTGGAGTTGAGAATTTAGGCAGAGAAAAAATCACGGAATTGTAAACGAACAAGAGACACATCAATTTTTATCTCGTGGTTCGGCAGAGTCTACATCCACGTTATGGTGTCCTCCTTTGGACAAGGGTTATAATCAACCCCTCTCAAGTGATCACGTAGATCAAACTTGAGTGTCACGGTTTTTCCTTATATCACAAGTGTTCTCGTCCGCAGGGAATCTCCACAACTTGAAGTCTCTTGCAGCCTTACAAAAGATCGAAGTCTCACAATAGAGTAAGTGTGGAAGATAGTAAAAGTAGTAGAGATCAAAAACAGCAACTCAACACAAAAGAGAGAAACACAAGCGCACAATACACAAAGTATGAAGAACAACACTAAGACGGTGCTTAGATCTCGCTATAATCGCACAGATGAGTTGCAGTAGAGTGTCAGAGTGTTGTAAATCTCTTAGTATGCTTATGTACTAAATGGAGGCGCCTTGGACATCCTTTTATGGCCCCGAGAGGACCAAGAGCCATTGCTCCTTCCTTCTAGAAAACTGTCAAAAATTATTGTCTATGGGGGCACCAAACCGGTCCGATGCGCCACTGGACCTGGTCCACGGGCCCCTAGTTTGAGATTCTAATTGGGTTGTTTGCTTAAATGAGCGGCACCAGATCGGGCCTGTGCACCACCGTACCATCCGGTGACGTCAGCTAGCCTTTGGCGCTGAAGACAACCATTGGAGAAGCGGTCCAGTGCGCACCAAACCACAAATGTTCACGATACGATGAATTTTATAATAAAATTCTCGAGATAGAGCAGTATGGTCAGGTCACACGGACCCGGTCTGGTGCACCACCAGACTGGCCCGGTGCAACCCAAACCAGACCAAGTTTGGCTCTTTTGAGCCCATCTCCTTCAAACCTTTTTGGCTTTCTTTGGTAGCTTCCCTGCAACTTAGACAAACATAATTTGCACCTAATCCAATTGACTAAGTGTAGGAAACATACCTTTCCTTCGTGTTTCTTCAGATTTTGCAATATGGCTCAACTTAAGCCCAAAAGGTGCTTTTCTCTACAAAAGAGGTTAGAGCCCAAACACAAGTACTAGAAACATTGTAATGAACATATGCAACATATCTAAAGGCACAAACCTTAAAATTATACTCACATCACTATAGTTAGTCTCAGGTGGTGTGTTGGACACTTAATCACCAAAACAGGTAGAAATGGCCCTATGGCACATTTCCCTTTCAGCTCTGCATTTCTTTTCGCAAAGAGAACCACAAGATAATATGTCACAGTTCGGCTAATCTCACGCGCATGCTTATTTTGGCCCACGCTTATTCGAAGTGGATGAATAAGAAATGTTTAGTGGCTAACCAACTTCAAGTGTCAAGCCTATCTATCACCTGTGTCCAAATCAATAACTTAAGGAGTTGAGAAACATCATATAGACTTTGATGACATCAATGGCGCATTGGGGGGACATGCTACCTCTTGATCCAGTTACCCTTGAGAAGTTCTATGATGGCACACAAGCAGCTTTCACATCCGGTGGGCGTGGGCTCGTCCCCATCAATGACGGCTCCTCAAACCTCCAACGGGAGGTGCTTAGAAACAATGGATATGCCCGATGATCTCCCAGAGCAGGCGAATGAGCCATGAGATCTACAAGATGACATCGGCGACCTTGACCCTAGTCGACACAACAATGGATGAGCTAGAGGTAGACAAAGGGGTGATTTGGTTCATGTGGACTAAATTTTAATCATGTCCCATCGAATATTTGCATACAAGTTAGAAGTATTAAATATATTTTAATTATAAAACAAATTACACAGATAAGAACTAAATGATGAGATGAGTCCTATATGTTTATTACTCATAATTTACATTCAAACATTCGATGTGATATAGACTAAACTTAGTCAGGAGATCCAAACGCTCCAAGGTCTCTGGCAGCATGGACGCATCCGAGATGATGGCATAGTTCTGTTATGGCATTGAAGATGGACCCGACGGCGAACAACCTCCTAAGATTGCGCCATGTTTCTAAGGGCTAGTTTAGAAACCTAAATCCCCTTAGATCGCCTTCATTTCCAAGTGTGAACAATCCTTGGGGTGACATTTGAATAAGACATTTAGTTACATGTGGAGGGTTTCCCTCCTTAGTTTTTGAAAGGGCAATGGGTCTTAATCCATTTCTATATTAGCTTTGGTGCTTGATGACCATCACAACCATTTGGACTAAATAGTTTGCTAAGTTTATGATTCACAGGTTCATAAGGTCAACTTCTAAGATTTTAAGTTCAAAATAGCTCAATTCCAGCTAGAAGGGGTAAACTTTGGAGAAGATGAACTTTCAGTAGTTCAACACCTTGGATACGTTCTAAACACCCCTTAGCGTGTATTTGAACCAACCAAAGCAACTAGAAAGCTCAAGCTTAAAGTTTCACACTTTTGGAGCTAAGTTGAGCTAAAATTGGATTATGTGTTAGAGAAGTCAAAACAACAAACGTCCATGACTTAGACTAGTAGGCTAGTCTCCATATATGTTTGCTAAGTCTTAGGAACACTTTTAAGAACAGCCAAAGCAAGTTGAAGAATAATTAGAGAAGTTCAACTAAGTTCTGCATAACTAAAGTGCACCGGACCGTCTTACTAGAGGGTGTGCAGAAGTTGTTCTCGGCCTGATGCAACAGACCCCATGTCCATGAACACCGGACCAGTCTGGTGGCTATCAGGACCAGTTTATCAGAGAGGTTGTTTTGGGTTGCTGGAGAGATGGCGCACTGGCCCGGTCTGGTGGTGCACTAGACCTTCTGAGTTCAATGCCTATCTTTTGGATTCCAGCAGTCAAGCTGGCATGGCAAGGGTCTGGTGGTGCACCAGACCATTATTGTTCATCTGGCCTAGTCAGAATGGCTCCCTGCAACAGCAGTCTAACAAGATTTGGTGGTGCACTGGACTGTTATTATAGGAGGTCCGGTGCGACTGCATGTTGTGCAGTTTTTACTGCTTTTCTTCAGCAGCTACAAGAGGTGGTTGGGACTATAAATACCCCCAACGAGCATTCTATATACACAAGAGATACACCAAAAATCCATACACCTATTGAAGAATAATTAGAGAAGTTCAACTAAGTTCTGCATAACTAAAGTGCACCGGACCGTCTTACTAGAGGGTGTGCAGAAGTTGTTCTCGGCCTGATGCAACAGACCCCATGTCCATGAACACCGGACCAGTCTGGTGGCTATCAGGACCAGTTTATCAGAGAGGTTGTTTTGGGTTGCTGGAGAGATGGCGCACTGGCCCGGTCTGGTGGTGCACTAGACCTTCTGAGTTCAATGCCTATCTTTTGGATTCCAGCAGTCAAGCTGGCATGGCAAGGGTCTGGTGGTGCACCAGACCATTATTGTTCATCTGGCCTAGTCAGAATGGCTCCCTGCAACAGCAGTCTAACAAGATTTGGTGGTGCACTGGACTGTTATTATAGGAGGTCCGGTGCGACTGCATGTTGTGCAGTTTTTACTGCTTTTCTTCAGCAGCTACAAGAGGTGGTTGGGACTATAAATACCCCCAACGAGCATTCTATATACACAAGAGATACACCAAAAATCCATACACCTATTGAAGAATAATTAGAGAAGTTCAACTAAGTTCTGCATAACTAAAGTGCACCGGACCGTCTTACTAGAGGGTGTGCAGAAGTTGTTCTCGGCCTGATGCAACAGACCCCATGTCCATGAACACCGGACCAGTCTGGTGGCTATCAGGACCAGTTTATCAGAGAGGTTGTTTTGGGTTGCTGGAGAGATGGCGCACTGGCCCGTCTCCTTCAAACCTTTTTGGCTTTCTTTGGTAGCTTCCCTGCAACTTAGACAAACATAATTAGCACCTAATCCAATTGACTAAGTGTAGGAAACATACCTTTCCTTCGTGTTTCTTCAGATTTTGCAATATGGCTCAACTTAAGCCCAAAAGGTGCTTTTCTCTACAAAAGAGGTTAGAGCCCAAACACAAGTACTAGAAACATTGTAATGAACATATGCAACATATCTAAAGGCACAAACCTTAAAATTATACTCACATCACTATAGTTAGTCTCAGGTGGTGTGTTGGACACTTAATCACCAAAACAGGTAGAAATGGCCCTATGGCACATTTCCCTTTCAGCTCTGCATTTCTTTTCGCAAAGAGAACCACAAGATAATATGTCACAGTTCGGCTAATCTCACGCGCATGCTTATTTTGGCCCACGCTTATTCGAAGTGGATGAATAAGAAATGTTTAGTGGCTAACCAACTTCAAGTGTCAAGCCTATCTATCACCTGTGTCCAAATCAATAACTTAAGGAGTTGAGAAACATCATATAGACTTTGATGACATCAATGGCGCATTGTGGGGACATGCTACCTCTTGATCCAGTTACCCTTGAGAAGTTCTATGATGGCACACAAGCAGCTTTCACATCCGGTGGGCGTGGGCTCGTCCCCATCAACGACGGCTCCTCAAACCTCCAACGGGAGGTGCTTAGAAACAATGGATATGCCCGATGATCTCCCAGAGCAGGCGAATGAGCCATGAGATCTACAAGATGACATCGGCGACCTTGACCCTAGTCGACACAACAATGGATGAGCTAGAGGTAGACAAAGGGGTGATTTGGTTCATGTGGACTAAATTTTAATCATGTCCCATCGAATATTTGCATACAAGTTAGAAGTATTAAATATATTTTAATTATAAAACAAATTACACAGATAAGAACTAAATGATGAGATGAGTCCTATATGTTTATTACTCATAATTTACATTCAAACATTCGATGTGATATAGACTAAACTTAGTCAGGAGATCCAAACGCTCCAAGGTCTCTGGCAGCATGGACGCATCCGAGATGATGGCATAGTTCTGTTATGGCATTGAAGATGGACCCGACGGCGAACAACCTCCTAAGGTTGCGCCATGTTTCTAAGGGCTAGTTTAGAAACCTAAATCCCCTTAGATCGCCTTCATTTCCAAGTGTGAACAATCCTTGGGGTGACATTTGAATAAGACATTTAGTTACATGTGGAGGGTTTCCCTCCTTAGTTTTTGAAAGGGCAATGGGTCTTAATCCATTTCTATATTAGCTTTGGTGCTTGATGACCATCACAACCATTTGGACTAAATAGTTTGCTAAGTTTATGATTCACAGGTTCATAAGGTCAACTTCTAAGATTTTAAGTTCAAAATAGCTCAATTCCAGCCAGAAGGGGTAAACTTTGGAGAAGATGAAATTTCAGTAGTTCAACACCTTGGATACGTTCTAAACACCCCTTAGCGTGTATTCCAGCAGTCAAGCTGGCATGGCAAGGGTCTGGTGGTGCACCAGACCATTATTGTTCATCTGGCCTAGTCAGAATGGCTCCCTGCAACAGCAGTCTAACAAGATTTGGTGGTGCACTGGACTGTTACTATAGGAGGTCCGGTGCGACTGCATGTTGTGCAGTTTTTACTGCTTTTCTTCAGCAGCTACAAGAGGTGGTTGGGACTATAAATACCCCCAACGAGCATTCTATATACACAAGAGATACACCAAACATCCATACACCTATTGCAACTACTCCAAAACATCCAAAGCCTCCCAAGTGACACATTTCATAAAATCGAGCTAGAAAAGAGATAGTGCCTTACGAGTGTGATCCATTTGAGTTGTTGCTTTACTCTTGTGCTCTTGAGTTTCTTTCTCACTCTCACTCTCATTCTCATTCTTGTAAAGGCTAGTGGGGGAGTCCGAGTTTGTGTGGAAATCCTCGTGGAGATTCCGGTCTCGGTTTAAGAAGAAACACTCAAACGGTCTAGGTGATCATTTGAGAGAGGGAAATGGTTGAAAGAGACCCATCATAAGTGGACTCCTCAATGGAGAGGTAGGTTTCTATTGGAAACCGAACTCTGATAAATAAATCGCTAGTGTCTCTCTTGTTGTGTTTTACTTGCAATTTGTTTCTACCTTCCCTCTTCTAAGTTCTTTTGCTTGCACTTGATCCCAAATCAGTTATGTTGCTCCCAAAATAATTCTGTAGTCATAAGAGCAATACTTGCAAGAAGAACTAATCTCCCGCAATATGATTGATCTGTTTCTCATTCAAACACCTAACTAAGGTTTGGGTTTTTTATTAAGTATTAAAATTCAGGTTTTGCCTATTCACCCCCTCTAGGCGACTTTCAGGTTTAATCCCCTTGCACCCAAACTAGCCCTAAGGGGCTATTTGGTTCACTTCCCTGCACATGCACATGCATCCATGGATCCTCAAAGCATCGTTTGTTTGGTTGCACACCTGCATAGATACATGTCGGCACGATTCTTAAAGCGTCCGGAGCTAGGCCCATGGAAAACGCCTGTCGCGGGCGTACGCGCGTGTAGGCTCTGTGCGATCAGCCGATGCACAGGCACACATCTCGAGATGTCTTTTTCGCTTGTGCTTTTCGTTATATCTTATAATTAAAATTTTTAATGATCGAACCGATTTCATATTTGTGTTCTTGATATTTTTACGAATAAAACTAGACCACTCATGTTATATATATTTCAAACAAAAATACTAAGTGCTTAAAATTAAGACTATTAACATATATTAGTGTCTATTAACATACAATTGGTGTCTATTAACTAATTTTAATATATAATTAGTGTCTATTAATATATTTTAAATTTATTTAATATTTTTAGCTCATGCAATAGGTATTTATGCAAGCAACCAAACAACATCTCTCGTGAACCAGATTGAACACATATGGACAACCTAACACAAAAGTTGCATGTGTGTAGCTAGACTAGTCAAAGCTAGGCTCACTAGATATGAGCCAGGCTCAACCATACAGACAACCAAACATGCCCTAAGGACATAGAAGATGGAGGTATTCCTCAACAACCTCTCAAGGCAGTGTTCTCCTTGTGGATAGGGGTGGTAATGGATCATAATACAAATGTTACTTTATAATTCGTTTGAGTCCTTGATTAATTTTAGTTCAAAAATGAATATAAATAGAGTCTAATCCTAATATAATTTGATCCTTAAATTTTATAGTGCAAAATTTAGAGCGTGTTACCATTCCTAGTTGTGAAGTCTCGCTCGAGGTGTATCTCGACATGATGCCTCCAAAGCCACATGAATTTCATAAGATTTTTGATATTATAGAAAACGATAGAGTAGGCTTCGCTAGTATGGTCATGAAGTTGTGGGATTCTAAGGACAAACATTGCAGTGAACAAATTTTCAAAAGGGCATATACCTCGATTGTGTTCCTAGGACTTTTAGAGAATACCCTACCTTGGTTATCATTTCCCTTCATGCAACAAAGCTCAATCACCCTTTCCCCGCTTGCATTCAGGGCACATGATCAATGGGAGTCCCCCCTCACCAATAGATCTGAGAGACGCTCACTTGGGAAGGTCCTGTTCCTACCAGCCATAAACCTTCTATCTTCCCTCCTCACAGTTGTGGCAACCTGGTCCAAAGCTTAATAGAATTGATAGAATACTCATACCAACAAGGTGCATCTTATTTTTTGGAAGTCTATCTCAAAAGAACCTCTAGGTTAAGCATGCTTGGCGATGGATGACCAGCCAGAAAGTTTTCTTGGGTGTGCATGCGTGAGAACAAAGTGCGCACAAAAGACTTGTGTTGGTCTGTGGGGATGGTCTATGATCCTAGAGGGTTGCCAGGAGTATGTAATGTCGGCCCAAAAGTGGACATGGTGTTACAAATGGTATCAGAGTCGACCCTCGTGGTTCCATGGGAGTGTGTGGAATAAGGGTTCGAGCATATGGCGCATGACGCATGTGGACCCAAAGTGTTCACATGGCATGGCATACCACACATATGTGGCCAAGTGGGGAGGTTACTGGCTTGGGTTGACAGATAAGGACGTCAGTATTATAAAGGAGAATCGTGACAACCTGGCCCAAGGCTTAATAGGATTGATAGAATACTCATATCAACAAGCTAGGTGCATCTTCTTTATTCGAAGCATGTTTCGAAAGAACCTCTAGTTAAGCGTGCTTGACTTGGAGCAATTTTGGGATGGGTGATAGATCAGGAAGTTTTCTTGGATGCGCATGAGTGAGGACAAAGTGCGCACAAAAGACTCATGTTGGTCTGTGGGGACGGTCTATGATCCTAGAGTGCTGCTAGGAGTAACTACCGCCGGTCCAACAGTGGACAGAGTGTTACAACAACAGAGGACTCCGTCCACTGGGATATTCGTGTGCCTTGCATCTTGCCTCGCTATGCTCAAATGGAGGGAGAGGAGAACAAAAGGGAGAAGAACAATGCGGAACCACGATCATCGTCTTCCCATCGTCGTAGATCATCCTTTTACAAGAAAAGGGTCAACAAAGGTTATTTGGCCTGCCTTCTCTAGGTGGACTCCACACTGGCAATCCTAGCTGGCTTGCCACAAGTGGAAAATTACAAAATTTTTGTACTTTTTTCTCGTCTGTGGCAAAAGATTTGAGTCCCCTTTAAAACTGGCAACTGAGTGTATGCCATCAGTAAGGATAACAACTAATTAAAATCTCATTGTTCAAACTCACAACTCTACACTCTTATAAATTATATAATACAACAAGTTCACCCATGAATAGTCCTATTATAAAACACTAGTACAATACTCGTGTGTTGCAACGACACATAATCATATTTGGTGAGTGACTCTAGCAATCTATTTGGTCGAAGAGTTGTATCCTTGCTACTTCTATATACTTAGTCACTTCTACTTGCATGTAGGATAGTTCATGAATTCATACCTAACATCACAGTCACGATAGTGATGCTACTTATTGCGCTCGCACTCTAGCTCCCTCAACATCCACAATCGGTGTTTCGTTCACTTTCACATTGAAACTAAAAGGACAAGCAAAAGTTTCCTTGTACATATACTACATATATATTACAAGCAATTAAGTACTATTATATAGATCATAGTTGTCCGGTTCTCATCCGGTATCTCTGAGCCGCAAAATATAGACAAATAAATGGGGTAATAAAGGTGTGAAGTCTGAATTATGGACAAATAAATGGGGTAACGAAGGTGTGAAGTCTGGGTTGAAGGAAAAGATGTATACCATCAGACAAAGCGACACAATCATGCTTGTGCTTATCACATCGGTCGAGCAAGTGCAACTGTCACACCCGTTTCCCAAGGGCAGAGCCCGGTGCCTAGCATATGTGTGCCAGGATCTATTTCCACACATATATTGACATCACAAGTGTAATATATCAAAAGGACAATGCATAAAAGCATAAATAACGATTATATTAACATATTACACTTTGAACAGACATAATGTCTTAACCTTTATTCATCAAAGTACAACGAAACATGGACATCCATCCACAGGAAGATGGTCGGGGGTATCACTAGACTAGCATCCATGGAGTTCAGCATCATATCTTCATCTGCAAGCTTCTGATCAAAATTTAAGCAAGGGTGAGCTCACTTATGGTCAGGGCTCAGCAAGTGGGGGAAAAATTAATGCAAGTTTAACAAGGTGAGGCTAAGGTTGAGCAGTAAGCATTTTAGTTGGTCAACATTTTATTAACAACACCTGTCTTACTAATAAGTGTGAATCCCAAGTATTCCCATTAAACAAAGGTGTAATAGAGTATATCAAAAACACTTAAGTGAAACCACTTAAGCAAACCATTGGCAGATCATCGGATCTCGATTTATTTCCATCTTCAAGTTCAATTATCATGTGAGGAGTCCAGGCTGCTCATAACCGTGAGCACGACTGATATATCAGTTTTACACTCTGCAGAGGTGGCGCATCTTTACCCATGAGTCACGATTCCCTTCTAGCCCGGGTTAGCTAGACCCGTATTCACTTCCGAGGTGAATGGTCAGGGTCTCACTACGAGGCTTCTCCCTAGAGTCCTCATTACGCAAATACTGGAAATGGTCAAATTGCATAGAGCACACCTAACGTAACCGACTTATAGACCAGTCTGCAGGGTAAAGCTTTAGGAACTATGCCCGTGTCCAATCTGCCTGAGCCAGAATATAAGTGCTTGCCAGATGCCCTCGTTCCGGTCGACCACGACCAGCACCCAACATAAGACTTCCCTAGTTATTTAGCCAAGACCAGAGCCATGATAGTTCTCATGGTAGCACTGTTTTCCCGGGTGGTCACTCCATGTTCCAATTAATATGCAATAATCTTGTTTAACTATCGGTTAACAACAATAGATTAAACTTACCATTTGGAACGTTAATATCATAAACAGGAGTGACTGCATAAAGTTAAGTTGTAGCAATAGCATAGCTACTTGATTAGATCATAATCCCAGGTTAAACTAGGAGTAAGGTTGGAAAGGTTAGGGGTATCTAAATAGGTAACCCATCAAATTATGCATATATATATTGAAGAGTAAACTTTATTAAATTTATTGTTTGGATCAAACAGAGTATGCAGAGGGAGAAGTCCACTTGCCTTGCTTATTGAAAACTTGAGGTTCTTCCACGGGTAGGAATAGATCTTGATTCTTAACTACTAGATCAACCACTGAATATCACACAAACAAACAAGAAGAACAAACACCACTCAATAACATACCACATTCACCATACGTAAAGCTAAAAGAAAGCTTAACGAAAAGAGCATTCGTTTTTCAAAAACGTCGCAAGTCATGGTTATAATAAGAAGGTATTCTTTTCAAAAATGTGTGATCTATACTTTATAAAACAAGACATGAGCTTAAAATATCTTAATTAAAATATACAAATATTTGGTTCACCAATTTAATCCAAAACGTCATACACGATATGTCTAAGATTAAGGGTTTATAAGACGATAAAACATGTTATAACGATATTAATCCTTTTTAACCTTTTAGAAAAGATATATATTATATATCTAAGGTTAATGGGCTACTAATCATGTTATTAATTTCAGAAGCATTATGGAGCATATTATAAATATTGTTAACCAATCACTTATGACAAATTAAGATATAAGTCTAAATAGGTTTTATGTGAAAAGACCATTATTATTAAACACCTATTTATGGAAAGTTATGATATATGCTTTAAATAAACTTTTATGTAAGAGACAATGAACAAACAACTATATTTTATTTTTTATTAGAAAGTACATGTCCTATATTCTTTGTTAAGATAGCTATATACGAAACAAATATGTAAACTAACATTTTAATTATAAAAAGGACATGAACACTAATTTTCTTTATTTTATTCTTTAGGCACCACTAAATGATATATATAAATAATATGGATACAATGTGATGAACAGATTAATCACGCTTACATTACTAGTTATGGACAGATTGAAATGTAAGTCTAATTATTAAATTGTGAGAAAATATAAATAATCTATTGATTATATTTAGTTTCATTTTAGGAACATATGACCTAAATCATTTGAAAGGAAAAAGTATAAACTATCATTTTAGTTTATAAAAGCAATGACTATTGTTATCTTTTAATTAAGAAAATATAAATAATCTATTAATTGGACATATATTTATCTTCTATTTTTATTAAGAAACATATGGTCTACATATATTCTTTTAAATTTTTATTTAATACGACTATACTTAAACATCTATAACGAACCTTGTTAAATATGATATTTATTAAAATGTCGTTTTAAAATTAGAAACAAATTATCTACTTCATTAGTAAGAAACCTATATTTATCAACATACTATCATTTTCTTTATTAGGAAAGTATAAGCGTCTAATTAAGTCATTTTAACATTATTATAAATTCTATCGTTCGGTTTTCTTCTTTCTTTTCTAAATAGAATTTATACGTGTAACCAAAAATTGTTTATTTATAATTCTTCTGACATTAATATACTAAGAATTAATTGTAAATTACTAAATGGGACTTTTAATAACCTATTCATGGTTATTATGACATACATAAATATTTTACTAATTCTACGTAATTTAAGTGCTATACTTATGAATACATTTATTATGAATAGTAAAATCTATATCTTCATTTGACCAGAAAATACGTGACTTGGTATTTCTTCTATTTCTTTATACAGATAAGTTTACACCTAAAATACTACTAATAGTTATCGTTCCACACAATAAAGCGAAATAAACATTTCTAATATGAAAATCACTGAGTTAGTGAATGGTGACCGTACTCATTTTAAAATTATAAAATCATACACATATTAAAGCGTTGTCGCGGGGTTCGATTTCGGTTACACGTATATATCGAAATATAAAACCATACACGTGAATCGCCAAATCGCATCAATATTACAACAATAATTCACAAGATCCATTAATTCAACACATGCTTTAGAAAATAAATTAATGTTTTGGGTTTGTCTTTAACCTTGGGATGAACGGCAGTCTTGGCGGGCAAAGAACAGGCACGGTCGTCGGTGAGCGTTCGGACAGCGAGGTACGACGATGAGCGGCGTGGACGAACTCCGGCGACAGCGTGGGCGAGTGGGAGAGAGAGGGAGCTCGGGGAGGAAGAGAGCTCGGTTGTGGGAGGGAGAAGAGAGGAGCTCGGCTGCCCTTTTATAGAGGATGGGAGAGAGATGAAGGGTCGGTCGGGGGTGCTTCATGGCCAATAATGGCGTCGGCTAGGTTAGGTTAGGTTATTTTTTTCTTTTTTCTAATTCTTTTTCTAATTTCGAAATACATATTTAAATAACCCTAAAATTTATAATAATTAAACCAAAATTATTTATAAATAATATAGTTATTTTTGGACTGATAATTATTATATTATTTATTTACTAGGATTTTTATTTAAGAAGAAATGTTATTCAATAACCAAAAATCAATCATGCGCGATAAAAAAATTATTCCAAATGCAAATACATAACAAACACTTAAAAGAAAATTCATTACCATCAATATCATTAATAACTAAATGTATTATTTTTATTTAATGATTTTTTATGGTGTTACAAATCTACCCCTCTAAAAAAGAATCTCGTCTCGAGATTAAGGAAAGGCTAGCACGAAAGCAAAGGAGATGCTTGGTTATTTATAGGTTCTTAGTTCACATTGAACTCTTCTAATATTAAGGAACTTCCTTACTTCTTTGCTCCGCAATGTATACTAATCAAGCGTCCTTCATCATCATACTTATAAAATGGTAGGTCTTCTGAACTATTGCTTAGGTCATGCTTGGCAGCTTTCTTCTCTAGTCGGTCTAGACGCTTCTTGGGGCATTCACGAATAATATGTCCTTCATTTTTGCAGTAGTAGCAAGCACCTCTTGCTTTGAGTTCTTTGTGAGTCAACTTTGCTTGACTAACAAGGAATGGAGGTTGATTGGGTGTCTGTATCTCATATAGCTGAGTCTGACTTGATTTTCCTGTTTGGGTTTCCATGTGTTTTGTGGCTTTTGCTTGTGGTTGAGGTGGACTAATCATGTATCCAAATATTTTTCTATTCCTTTTGTTGTTCTTCATTCCATTCATCAAATATCTCTATGACTCATTTTTCTCGTTCATGGTTGTTAAGGTAGGAATGTTGTCGTTGGCATCATTTACTTCATTTCCATTGGGGTTCATCATCTGGTTAGAGAGTAAAAGAGATAGTGAGACAAGATTACATAATAGGCTTGTATGACATTAAGATAAAGAGCTTAACACAACATTTTGATTTCCAATATAAGATTAATTAAGGAACAAGGATGGTTTCAGATTTCTCCTAGCTTCATCATACTACAAGAGTGTACAAGTGTTATAATCCTTAACAAAGATCTTTTGAACTTATAGATTTCAGAGCATGATATCCCAAATCATCTTTCTGATCCAACAATATTTCTTTGAGCATAAATTGAGAGAAAGACTTGAGCAGGATTTTAGGGCAACTAGAATAGAGCATCACATTGTTTGCATATAGCAGATGACACCATACTTTATTCTCTTTATAAAGAGGCAAAACACAATAGGTGCGAGAGATTCTCCAAATTTATTCATGTATCACTTAGCACAATTACAAATCTTGAAAGGGGCAACATCTTGACATTTTTTCGTGAGACATACTCCTTCTTTTAGCTAAATGATATATTATTCTTCCTTGTCAGATGTACCAATCTTTAGAGCTGGAGGTCGGTCGTCTTCAACTACTATTCTTTCTCCAGATGGAGTTTCCAAACACATGGTTCTCTCAGTATGTTGGATTACTGCCTTAGTTCTTTGTAACCAATTCTTTCCAAGAATCACATCCTTTCCCATTGATTCTATCACTATAAGATCACCTAGAAAATATATCCCATTGATTTTAACACTTACATTTGGACATATGTAGTTTACTAACATTTTTCTTTTGGGTGCACTGATGGTCTTCCTTGATCTCAAGGGACACTTAAAGATACCATACTTTGTTGCAAACTGGGCACTGATAAAAGAATGTGTTGTACGAGGATCATACAACACAGTGGCGGTAGTTGTGTGAATGACTAGTGTTCCAAAAATCACTGCATTATCATATGGAATAGTTCCTGTCACTGCATAACTTATCCTTCCTGTGGACTCTTTCTGTTGTTTATTCTTTGTTGACGCATGAGTTTGAGGGTGTTGTCTTTTCTTTTGGACCTTATTAATCTCCACATCTTTCTTAGGACAACTATTAACAAGATGGCTGGTATCACCATAGCCAAAGCAAGCACGACTTGATGAGTTACATGGTGGAGTTGTCTTTACGCTGTTGGTAGAAGTTTCTGTGCATTTTTGTTCATATTCCAAGTCTGAAGACTGAGATAGCTTCATCTCGGAGGTGATCTATAGTGAACTCTTCTCAGGACAGTTACGGAAGTAATGACCTTCACGTCCACATTGATAGCAAGCTTTTCTTGAAGTTATTTCTTGACTTTTTCCATGTTTCCCTTTTTGTTTCTTGGATCTGATGCGACCATGAGGCTGAAACTGTGTGCAAGTAATAGTCCATCCATCAATGTAACACTCATGTGTTTCTTCCTGGGGCTGGCCATCCTTGTGATGTTTCCTTTTTGGAATACTTTGCAATTTATCAACTGACAGTGCGTTAGGTATGAGAGAATTTGCTATTAGTTGTTCTTGAAGAGACATCTGTCTATTTATGCCAGAAAATAAAATTTGGTTCTTCTGTTTTGTAGTTTCACTTTCGTTTGTACTGATCTAGCGACAAGGAATTCCATAGTACTCACAGCAACAACATGTTCCAAGGTCACTTGTCTGTTGGTTTGGTTGTGCATCCTTTTGTGTCTTGATTGTATGTTCATCAGCTGTTTTATTTATAGTATTGTTTTTGACTTGCCAACACACCGCATTCTTTGCATTTAGTGACATCACTTGTAGTTGACATTCCAAGGTCTGACATCTGTATGGGTATGAAAGAATGGAAGGGACAAAAGGGTTGAGCACAGACAGATTATAGAGAGCTGAGAAAACCCATCTATCTAAGGTTTTTTTAGCTAACTGATGCCATTGTGGACAAAAGTCACACAATACACCAACAATCATTTCAAAGAAGCAAATCAAACATGAACACAAAGGACAATGAAGTCAAGCATACCAGCACAACACAATCCAATTCTACTCATTCAACCAAAACAAAAGGTGAGACAAGGTTTGGAATAAGAAAGATATTATAAAGTCAAGGAGTCAGGTAAGAAATAGCAAGGAGTTAGACAAGACATATTTGTTGGTGGCCAAGAGTGAAATAAGATAACCATGAACTATTAAAGTGGGGATAAATGATACAACCAAGGATATGAAGTGAGTTAGGGAGAAAGCATAATCAAGGAGAGAAGTAGTAGAGAGGCAAAGGTTTAATATATCAAAGTAGATATTGCGCAAGGATGGCAATACAATGGCAAGAAAACAAAAGTATAAGAAGTCAAGGGTTATATAGCATTATTAGGGATTAGAAAACCACTATGATATAATATGTTGTATCGCCATTACCGATCTAGTCGAAAATCTTAATACAAAAGAACAATCCTATCAACCTAACCAAGAAGTCAAATAATAGATCTAGGGGATCCATAACAAAACTTCTTGTGGAGTGGGGATAAGACAGAGAATAGGGCATCGTCAATAGCTTCGAAAGGGTTTCTTCTGGCAAACATCGCTTCAAGTTCCGCAATCCTAACTTGATCATCTTGCAATGCTTCTCATTAGAACCTTCTGATAAACGAAGAATTAGACAAGAAGAGTTGAAAATAAAAGAGACGAGCTTTGATATAAATTAAGTTTTTACGGAGGAAAAATATATCAGGCTTTGAAAGACTGACTAGGCTTTCTATTTCTAACTAATCTAGCGACCTACAGTCACATTGCTTTGATACCACTTCTGTCACACCCGTTTCCCAAGGGCAGAGCCGAGTGCATAGCATATGTGTGCTAGGATCTATTTCCACACATATGTTGACGTCACAAGTGTAATATATCCAAAGGAAATGCATAAAAGCGTAAATAACGATTATATTAACATATTACACTTCGAACAGACATAATGTCTTAACCTTTATTCATCAAAGTACAACAAAACATGGACATCCATTCACAGAAAGATGACCGGGGGTATCACTAGACTAGCATCCATGGAGTTCAGCATCATATCTTCATCTGCAAGCTTCTGATCAAAATTTAAGCAAGGGTGAGCTCACTTATGGTCGGGGCTCAGCAAGTGGGGGAAAAATTAATGCAAGTTTAACAAGGTGAGGCTAAGGTTGAGCAGTAAGCATTTTAGTTGGTCAACATTTTATTAACAACACCTATCTTACTAATAAGTGTGAATCCCAAGTATTCCCATTAAACAAAGGTGTAATAGAGTATATCAAAAACACTTAAGTGAAACCACTTAAGCAAACCATTGACAGATTATTGGATCTCGATTTATTTCCATCTTCAAGTTCAATTATCATGTGAGGAGTCCAGGCTACTCATAACCGTGAGCATGGCTAATATATCAGTTTTACACTCTGCAGAGGGGGCACATCTTTACCCATGAGTCGTGATTCCCTTCTAGCCCGGGTTAGCTAGACCCGTATTCACTTCCGTGGTGAATGGCCAGAGTCTCACTACGAGGCTTCTCCCTAGAGTCCTCATTATGCAAATGCTAGAAATAGTCAAACTACATAGAGCACACCTAACATAACCGACTTAAAGACTAGTCTGCAGGGTAAAGGTTTGGAAACTATGCCCGTATCCAATCTGCCTGAGCCGGAATATAAGCGCTTGCTAGATGCCCCCGTTCCGGTCGACCACGACCAGCACCCAACATAAGACTTCCCTAGTTATTTAACCAAGACCAGAGCCATGATAGTTCTTATGGTAGTACTATTTTCCCGGGTGGTCACTCCATGTTCCAATTAATATGCAATAATCTTGTTTAACCATCGGGTTAACAACAATAGAGTAAGCTTACCATTTGGAACATTAATATCATAAACAGGAGTGACTGCATAAAGGTAAGTTGTAGCAATAGCATAGCTACTTGATTAGATCATAATCCCAGGTTAAACAAGGAGTAAGGTTGCAAAGGTTAGGGGTATCTAAATAGGTAACCCATCAAATTATGCATATATATATCGAAGAGTAAACTTTATTAAATGTATTGTTTGGGATCAAACAGAGTATGCAGAGGGAGAAGTCCACTTGCCTTGCTTATTGAAAACTTGAGGTTCTTCCACGGGTAGGAATAGATCTTGATTCTTAACTACTAGATCAACCACTGAATATCACACAAACAAACAAGAAGAACAAACACCACTCAATAACATACCACATTCACCATACGTAAAGCTAAAAGAAAGCTTAACGAAAAGAGCATTCATTTTTCAAAAACGTCGCAAGTAATGGTTATAATAAGAAGGTATTCTTTTCAAAAATGTGTGATCTATACTTTATAAAACAAGACATGAGCTTAAAATATCTTAATTAAAATATACAAATATTTGGTTCACCAATTTAATCCAAAACATCATACGCGATATGTCTAAGATCAAGGGTTTATAAGACGATAAAACACGTTATAACGATATTAAACCTTTTTAACCTTTTAGAAAAGATATATGCTATATATCTAAGGTTAATGGGCTACTAATCATGTTATTAATTTTAGAAGCATTATGGAGCATATTATAAATATTGTTAACCAATCACTTATGACAAATTAAGATATAAGTCTAAATAGGTTTTATGTGAAAAGACCATTATTATTAAACACCTATTTATGGAAAGTTATGATATATGCCTTAAATGAACTTTTATGTAAGAGACAATGAACAAACAACTATATTTTATTTTTATTAGAAAGTACATGTCCTATATTCTTTGTTAAGAAAGCTATATACAAAACAAATATGTAAACTAACATTTTAATTATAAAAAGGACATAAACACTAATTTTCTTTATTTTATCCTTTAGGGACCACTAAATGATATATATAAATAATATGGATTCAATGTGATGAACAGATTAATCACGCTTACATTACTAGTTATGGACAGATTGAAATGTAAGTCTAATTATTAAATTGTGAGAAAATATAAATAATCTATTGATTATATTTAGTTTCAATTTAGGAACATATGACCTAAATCATTTGAAAGGAAAAAGTATAAACTATCATTTTAGTTTATAAAAGCAATGACTCTTGTTATCTTTTAATTAAGAAATATAAATAATCTATTAATTGGATATATATTTATCTTCTATTTTTATTAAAAAACATATGGTCTACATATTCTTTTAAGTTTTTATTTAATACGACTATACTTAAACATCTATAACGAACCTTGTTAAATATGATATTTATTAAAAGGTCATTTTAAAATTAGAAACAAATTATCTACTTCATTAGTAAGAAACCTATATTTATCAACATACTACCATTTTCTTTATTAGGAAAGTATAAGCGTCTAATTAAGTCATTTTAACATTATTATAAATTCTATCCTTCAGTTTTCTTCTTTCTTTTCTAAATAGAATTTATACGTGTAACTAAAAATTGTTTATTTATAATTCTTCTGATATTAATATACTAAGAATTAATTGTAAATTACTAAATGTGACTTTTAATAACCTATTCATGGTTATTATGACATACATAAATATTTTACTAATTCTACGTAATTTAAGTGCTATACTTATGAATACATTTATTATGAATAGTAAAATCTATATCTTCATTTGACTGGAAAATATGTGACTTGGTATTTCTTCTATTTCTTCATGCAGATAAGTTTACACCTAAAATACTACTAACAGTTATCGTTCCACACAATAAAGCGAAATAAATATTTCTAATATGAAAATCACTGAGTTAGTGAATGGTGACCGTACTCATTTTAAAATTATAAAATCATACACATATTAAAGCATTGTCGCGGGGTTCGATTTCGGTTACACGTATATATCGAAAAATAAAACCATACACGTGAATCACCAAATCGCATCAATATTACGACAATAATTCACAAGATCCATTAATTCAACACATGCTTTAGAAAATAAATTAATGTTTTGGGTTTGTCTTCAACCTTGGGATGAACGGCGGTTTTGGCGGGCAAAGAACGGGCACGGTCGTCGATGAGCATTCGGACAGCGAAGTACGACGGCAAGCGGCGTGGACGATTTCCGGCGACGGCGTGGGCAAGTGGGAGAGAGAGAGGGAGCTCGGGGAGGAAGAGAGCTCAGTTGTGGGAGGGAGAAGAGAGGAGCTCGGCTGCCCTTTTATAGAGGATGGGAGAGAGATGAAGGGTCAGCTGGGGGTGTGTTGGGGCGAAGGCAAAGGCGCCACCCTTCGCTCGAAGCCTTCGCTGCAGCAGCTGAGCTAACAGAGACAAAACAGGCAGGGACACCCTTCGCGTGTACCGCACCAGACGAAGACTGGCGACGAAGGGCTTCCCACAGTGCGGCCTCGTCCAGCTCAGAGGCCCACGTGCGTTCCGGCCCATCGTAACGGGCCCCGCGTGGCCGCCGTGCGTTACGGGCCTAATCTGTAAAGGCATCCCTGTAATTACGGTCTGTAACCCCACTTTATGGGAATATTCTGGGGATAACCTAGGTAGCTGAGGGCACATGCGTCCTTAGCTCAAGGCGTTGCGCGCTCAGGTACCTATAAATACCCCTGCACAGTGCCCGTGAGAGGCCAGATTAACAGAGCTTTTGCCATCTAGAGCGTGTGCCCTGTTGACGTCACTGTTCACCCTTGTTGGATCCCCTTGCAACTGAGAGCAAGTACCAACATTTGGCGCCCACCGTTCGTGCTACGAGAAAACCACCCGCGATGGCACCCAAGAGAACTAACCCGAAGGCTGACGAGGCTGCGAAGACAGCACTGCTCGCCGCAAGAAAGGGCAAGGCCCTCGCCCTCACCCACTCCACCCACCAAGAGGCCACTGAAGGCGATGTTCCTCGCGCCTGCGAAGACGACACCCTCCGCACCTGCGACCCTGAGGGACAACCGCAGCCATCCTCAGGCTTCGCATTACCGGAGGGCGCGGACCTCACCGAGGACAGTGAAGTCCTCGGCGTCTCAGCAGAAGAACAGCTACAGCTGCGCGCCCTGTGCCTCAAGAACCGCAATCTCCAGAGGCAGAAGGAGATACTAGAGGCCAAGCGCCAGCGTGTGTCCGCACTAGCCAAAGTGCGGCAAATGATACGCGACGAAGAGCACAAGGCCCAGGAACTCGAGCGGGAGATTGCGCTGATGCAGCGCGAAGGCCACCTCGGCCTACAGCACGAGGCACCCCTCCAGCAGCGCGCACAACTCGAAGACACGCGCGAAGGCCACCTCGGCCTGCAGCATGGGCCACCCCCGCAACACCGCGCGCAACCGGAGGACCCGCGTTTCCCCCGGCGCGACCACACCTTCCCGCACGCCGCGCCATTCCAAGGGGTCAACTATCTCGATGAGCGAAGTCCCCTGGCGCCACACCTGCAAGTGACGCCTTGGCCAGCTAACTTCCGGGCAGGGACCTATCCCAAGTACAACGGCAGCACCGACCCGGCCCAATACATAATGAGCTATCAGGTCGCCGTTGCATCTTCCGGAGGGGACGACGCCACTATGGCGAAGTCTTTCATCATCGCCCTCGAGGGCCCGGCACTCACCTGGTTCACCAGGTTGCCTCCGCTGTCCATTGATTCCTGGAGAAGTCTTCGGGACAAGTTCCTGCTCAACTTCCAAGGGTACCGCCCAGACACCGACGCCCTGGCCGAGCTCTCGCTCTGTAAGCAACTGGAAAAGGAGACTCTAAGGGAGTATTACCGCAAATTTTTAACACTCAAATCACAGCTGCCCTCAGTCGATGACCAGATTGCCATCCACTATGCTATCAGTGGCCTTCGCGCCGGCGTCCTTTACAGCCACTGTATCAGAGATCCGCCAAAGAACCTCCAGGAGTTATATCAGTTGTTTGAAAAGTACGCCAGATCCGAAGAGCTCCACCAGCGCAAGATCGAGTCCCAAAGGAAGCCAAATGATGCTCCACAGTCCAGCCGCACGTGGACAAGGACCCCGCAGCCAGACTCCGGTCGAGACGGCCGCAATCAGCAGCAAATGCACAACATCGCCAACCAGCATCCCGCTGCTGACCCCCCTCGCCGCCAGGAATATCCCCCCAGGGCCGCGGAAATGGCACTCGTGGTAGGGGCCGAGGGCGTGCGCAGCCGCCGCGCCGATTCTACTGCCTCTTCCATGGCGAAGACTGCGCCCACCAAACCAAAGACTGCCCCGAAACGAAGGCTACCAGAGACAGAATGGCACGGGCGCAGCCAGCCGACAACCCCAGAATTGTCGCGCACAATTACCAGCAACCCCCTCCACCATATATCCACGCTCCCGCTCCGCATCCACCGCACCACGCTTACCAACACCATCAGGAAGTACAAATCGTACCTCCTCCACCCCCACCACCACACCAGCAACATCAAAACATCCCCCATGCCCCAAAGCAGGAAGACTTCGCCGATCAACCATATCGCGGAGTCATCCACATGATAACTGGGGGGTCCAGCACTGACTTCGACACCAAGCGGCAGAAGCGGGACCACTACCGCAGCATCAACCATGTCGCGCGTCACGGGCCCAGTCGTGCAGACAAAGTGGTCCCACATACTGTTAACCTTCGACGCACGGGATGTCGACCTGCGCAGCACCCCCCACTGCGACGCCATGGTTATCAATTGCAGCGTGGCTGGCTAGGACCTGCACAAAGTCCTAGTTGACAACGACAGTCAGGCGGACATCATCTTCCTCCACGCCTTCGATCGCATGGGCATAAGCCACAGCCTGCTTAAGCCTTCGGACAACCCGTTGTATGGCTTCGGCGGCAAGGGCACCTTCCCCGTCGGCAAAATAGAGCTGCCTCTCTCCTTCGGTGTAGCACCCAATGCCCGAAGCGAGCAAATAACCTTTGACATTGTGGACATGGTATATCCTTACAATGCCATCATGGGCCGGGGCTCCATCAATAAGTTCGAAGCAGCCATTCACGGACTGTATCTATGTATGAAGATACCAGGTCCGTTAGGCGTCATCACAGTCTTCGGCAATCAACAGACTGCGCGCAACATAGAGCGGGACTTCGTGCCCGGTCAAAGAAACGTGCACTGCCTCACGGCCCAACGCGAGGTCCCTGCGCCCGCCAGCCCAACCAATAAGCAGCACGACAAGGCACAGCTGCAGAGCAACGACGGGACCAAGACTGTCCCCCTCGACCAGGCCACGCCCAAGCAGACAGTCATTATCAGCGAAGACCTTACTTCGCATGAAGAAGAGAAGCTCCTCTCCTGCCTGTCCAAGAACAAAGATGTCTTCGCCTGGTCGGCCCTCGATCTGGTCGGGGTCAGCCGTTCAATAATTGAGCACAGTCTGGGAATCGACCCTTCGGTACGGCTGAAAAAGCAGCGGCTTCGCAAGATGTCCGACGAGAAGACGGAGGCCGCCAAGGCAGAAGTGCACCGCCTCCTGGAAGCCAAATTCATCGAGCCGGTGGCTTACCCCACATGGCTCTCCAATGTCGTGATGGTGCAGAAAAAGAGCGGGAAGTGGCGAATGTGCATCGACTTCACCAGTCTCAATAAAGCCTGCCCAAACGACAATTTCCCGTTGCCGCGGATCGACAAAATAGTCGATAGCGCGGCCGGATGCGAGGTCATGTCCCTCCTCGATTGCTTCTCCGGTTACCACCAGATATACATGAAGGAAGAAGACAAGGCTAGCACCAGCTTTATAACACCCTTCGGCACATATTGCTTCATCAGAATGCCGGAGGGACTCAAGAACGCCGGGTCCACCTTCTCCAGGCTTACCAAAACAGTGCTCGAAGGGCAAGTTGGCAGAAACATATTCACATATGTAGACGACATTGTCGTCGCCAGCAAGAGCAAGGAGGACCACCTCGCCGACCTCGCCGAAACATTCGCGAACATGCGAGACGCAGAACTCCGCCTAAACCCGGACAAGTGCGTCTTCGGCGTTCGCCAAGGCAAAATATTGGGCTACCTGGTATCACACCGCGGCATCGAGGCCAAACCAACCAAGATTCAGGCCATCTTAGACATGACGCCTCCGCAGTCCGTCAGGGACGTCCAGCGCCTGACAGGCAGATTGGCCGCTCTCAACAGATTCATCTCCAGGTCCGCCGAGCGAAGTCTCCCCTTCCTCAAGACACTCCGTGGTGCAAAAGACTTCGCCTGGGGACCAGAGCAGGCGGCGGCCTTCGCCTCATTAAAACAGTACCTGACGGAGTTGGCCGTCCTTACCAGCCCCGACCCCTCGCTCCCCCTACTGCTCTACGTCGCGGCTTCGCCACATGCAGTCAGCGCGGCACTAGTGCAGGAGCAGATTGTCGAGGGCGTGGTCCGGTAGTGCCCCGTATACTATGTCTCCGAAGTGCTGACACCGTCCAAGTGCAACATGACAGAGCTGGAGAAGATTGCCTACACAGTCGTCATGTCGTCACGCAAACTGCGCCATTACTTCGAAGCATTCAAGGTCCGAGTCACCTCAAACAGGGGACTCGGCGAATTATTCAGAAACCCGGAGGCGTCAGTGAGGATTGCCAAGTGGGCGGCCGAACTCTCCGGCTACCACATCTGCTTCGAGCCCAGGACAGCTATCAACTCTCAAGTCCTGGCAGACTTCGTCGTCGACTGGACTGGGCCAACAACACAGCCAGACCCATCCGCTGAGAAGGTTTGGACGATCCATTGCGACGGCGCATGGTGCCATGCGGGGGCAGGCGTCTCTGCAGTCATCACCTCACCAGTCGGCGTCAAGCACAGATATGCAGCACGACTCAGCTTCAATCTGGAATCCGACAGATGCACAAATAATATAGCAGAATACGAAGCAGTCATCCTCGGCCTCCGCAAGCTAAGGGCCCTCGGAGTAACCACCTGCATCATCAAAACAGACTCCAAGGTAGTTGCCGGCCAAGTCGAGAAAGATTATGCAGCAAAGGACCCCGCGCTCATGCAGTACCTCGCGGCCATCCGAAGTCTCGAGAGGCAATTCAAGGGGTTCACCTTGCAGCATGTGGATCGGGCCAAGAATGAAGAGGCCGACGCATTGGCCAAGGCCGCCGCCAGGGGCGAAACTCTGCCCTCCGACGTATTCTTTCATGTCATCGGCACGCCAGCCGTCCGGAGCCCCGAAGGGCTCCAAATAACCAATGACAGCGAGGGCCACCGCATAGTCAACCTTATCATGACCGAAGACTGGCGGGAACCAATAACCCTGTTCCTACAGGGGTATTATCATCCAGCCGACATCAGTGAGGCCAAGCGCCTCAAACATCGAAGCCGAGACTTCGCACTGATTGAAGGCCAACTCTACAAAAAAGGGGCCAGTCAGCCAATGCTTAAGTGCGTCACCGAAGCCGAAGGCATGCAGATCCTACGCGAAGTCCACAGTGGCACGTGCGGCTCACACGCAGGGCCAAGGGCCCTAGCTGCTAAGGTGATCTGCCAGGGTTTTTACTGGCCCGCAATGATCTGCGCCGCAAATCGGGTCACACGGTCCTGCGAAGCCTGCCAGAAGTTTTCTCCTCGGTCAGGCAGCCCCTCGCAGTATACAAAGCTGATCGCCCATACATGGCCTCTCCAGCGCTGGGGCCTGGACATTGTCGGGCCCCTGCCCACCGCTCAGGGGAACCTTAAGTTCGCCTTCGTCGCTGTCGAGTACTTCACCAAATGGATCGAGGCGCGGGCTGTTTCTACAATAACATCAAAGACTGCCCAAAAATTCTTCTGGCAGAACATCGTTTGCCGCTTCGCCGTACCGTCCGAACTAACAGTTGACAATGGCAAGCAGTTTGACAATCAAGACTTCAAGGATTTTTGTTTCTCCATTGGCACCAAGCTTGCCTTCGCCTCAGTCTATCATCCGCAGTCCAATGGGGTCGTGGAACGCGCCAACGGGAAAATCTTCACAGCTGTCAAGAAAATGCTCCTTGATGAAAAGAAGGGCAGATGGACCGATTTGTTACCTGAGGCAGTCTGGGCACTAAACACGACTGAGTGCAGGGCGACCGGGTTTTCTCCTTTCCGCCTTCTATACGGATCGGAGGCCATGACCCCGCAAGAAATAAAGCATGGGTCCCCGCGAACAGTTCCGTCAGCCATCCCCGACGTGGACGAGCCAACTTCAAAGGATCTCATTGACGGAGACCGAGTCTTCGCCCTACAGGCCCTAAACAAATACCAAGCCCAGACCAAAGCATAGCGCGACCACTCAGTCATCCCGAGGGAGTTCAGCGAGGGGACCTCGTACTCGTCCGAACAGCTCGGACGGAGTCCAAGGGCAAGCTGGAGCCCAGGTGGGAGGGCCCCTTTATAGTCAAGACTAAAGCTTCCCCCAGTGCTTACAGGCTCACAACGCCAAACGGCGAGGACCTGGAGCACTCCTGGAACATCGACAACCTCCGTAAATTTTTTGTTTGACTCCTCAGGGCTGATTTCGCCCTTGTAATTCGCAAAAACAATCTTGTACCGGCCCGCACTCTTTTCCTCCCGGGGGGTGAGGTTTTTAACGAGGCGGAGCCATGTAATATATGTGTGAAAAACCCCCCGCAAAAACATGCGTCGAAAGAAGACCGCGACGACGGTCTTCGACATTCGACCAACACGAGGTCACCACGAGGCTAAGCGCTAGCCACCCTCGCGTGCGACAAATCCGCGCAGAAGTCGCCTAAGGGTGCAGCCGGACTAGCACAACAAGTGCGAAAAAATCAAAGTCTACCGCGAAGACTATCCGCGCAGAAGTCGCCTAAGGGTGCAGCCGGACTAGCACAACAAGTGCGAAAAAATCAAAGTCTACCGCGAAGACGATCCGCGCAGAAGTCGCCCAAGGGTGCAGCCGGACTAGCACAACAAGTGCGAAAAAATCAAAGTCTACCGCGAAGACTATCCGCGCAGAAGTCGCCTAAGGGTGCAGCCGGACTAGCACAACAAGTGCGAAAAAATCAAAGTCTACCGCGAAGACTATCCGCGCAGAAGTCGCCTAAGGGTGCAGCCGGACTAGCACAACAAGTGCGAAAAAACCGAAGCCTACCGCGAAGACTGTCCGCGCAGAAGACACCTAAGGGTGCAACTGGACTAGCACAACAAAGGCAGAAACGACAACATCAAACCGTCCGCGACAAGACCAATTATAATCACAACAGCACAACAAGACAAACCAGACAAAGTACACAACGCCTTCGCACACAAGCGAGGGCACACAACTTCATCATACAAGCCTCTACATATACAAGCGAGGGCACCACACTCTACATCGGCTCAACCTTAGGAATAATTCCCATCTCCCTATAATTAAATAACATTATCCTAAGCTCATCACCCGCAAAAAGACTTCGCAGTTCCCCTTCACCTGTATTCACGGCGGCCGGCAAAGACAACAGTTCCTGCCGGCCAGCCCCACTCACACGAAGCCAAGCCCCCTCCGCTCCACTAACTCTACGTTTCGCAATCGCCCTTCGTCGTCGTCGCCCGGTGCTAGGACCTGCCACATCTCCTGCGCCCGCGATGTGCGGCGAAGCCTCCGCCGCAGCCACATCCAAGGCCGCAAAATAGTCCAAGTCCTCCTCCGACGACTCCTCAGTCCACTCAACCGAGCTCCCAGAGTCAGCACAATCAAAAAACTCAGATGCAGATCCACCACATTCATTACCATCTTCCGCGGTCGAAGCTGCCAAAAATTTAGTAGTAGCGGTTGTGTGCGCAGGCCCAAAATCTTGAACCTGTGGAGCAACCAAAATTCAGCAACATATACAAATTTCCCTAACCCTCTACACCCACTATGCCACCTGCGACGGCCCTGACGCTGCGGGAGCCTCCGCCGTTGGCTCCGCCGTTGCTTCCGCCGTCGTTGCCACCGCCACCACTGCGGGATCTTCAGCACTCGGCGCAGCAGCTGCGAGGGCATCAGGCGCGCCTTCGGCGACCTCCGGGGGCAGGTCTTCGCCGGCCGCAGCAGCTGCGAGGGCACCCGGCGCGTCTTCCGTAGTCTCCGGGGTCGGCTCCAGGGCGACCCCAGAAACGGCCTCCGCTGGGGTCGGCACCGGGTCAGACAGCATGCTGTTCAACGCCCCGAAGTCGTCCACCCTCTCGCCACGCGCCGCCTAAGACAAAACACACAAAATTCAGCAAACACACACACAACCCACATCCAGCAAACACCAAACAAACGAAAACGTTACCTGCGCCCTTGCCGTTTCGGCCCGCTCCCTGACCACCTCGCGACCGTGCAGACCCCACATCCGGTCGTAGAGGGCTCCGGCGGATTCCTTCACTACGGGGTCCTCAACCTTAAAGATATCTCGCTCAAAATCTTCATCGGCTTGGTCGAAGACCTCGAAGTGCCGGCACCCTTCGCGGGAGAGCGCGTTCATCGCCCCTTCGCAGGTGACCAGGGAGGCATACGCCATAAACCCCTCCACGACAGTGGGGAGCGCTTGCAACTCCTCCTGCACCCACTCCAGGCAGCGAAGTCCGGGCTCTCGGTCCGGCACTTCGAAATCACCGGTCCCCGCGCCCAGCCCACGGTATGTATCTACAAGCAGCTGGCGCGTCCGCTCCGCCTCCGCGCGCGACATGGCCTCGGCCCTCTCCACGCGGCTCTCCAGGGCGGTGAGCCGCTCCTGCAGCTGCTCGGCGCGCTCCCTGGCAAGATTGCCCTCCGCCCGTGCCAGGTTAGCCTCCGCCTGCGCAGCCTGCGCCTTGACAAGAGCCTCGTTGGTCTCCCTCCTCTCCCCCGCCAACTGGCGCCGGAGGTCAGCCTTCTCTCCCTCCAGCGTGGCCACCTTGTCCGCCAGCTTGCGACACTTGCTGTCGGCGGCCGATTTCTCACGGACGGCGTCAGCATGTTGTGTCCGAAGTCTCTCGACTTCGGCAGCCACAGCTGCCGTGAGGGCCCCTGACGCAGTGCGGCTGGCGAAGTCAGCCACCTGCAGAGCACTCGTAAGACCGCGGCCCCAGCAAACCGATTAAAAAAAAGAAGGCCAAAGTCCAGCTCAACGGACCTGACTTAGCGCCTCTGTCGCCTCCCTCAGCCGGCGGGACGCAGCGCCCGCCTCATCCATGACAACCGCGAGGGCCGACACTCGCCTCCAGCGCTAAGAGCCCCGCCCTTCGCCTTCGGCGCTGCGGCAGCCGTCGTGGTCGCCGCGGCAGGCGCAACCATAGCAAGTTGGCCTTCGCCCGACCCTGCGACGTACCAACGAATAAATTAAAAAAAAAGAGAGGAAGAAAAAAGAAAAAAAATATAACAATAAATAAACAGAGCCAACGACTTACCACCAAGATAGTCCTCCACACTAATATCGGTGGCGAAGTCGGCGACACGTTTGCCCGACAACGGCAACGCTCGGGCCGCCTTCGCGACCTCCGCCACTACGCCGGACGGCGGCACCGCCTTCGCCGATTTCGAGCCTCCGGCGCCTGCTGTTGCCTCCGGTGCCTTGCTAGAAGCAGGGACACCCGACTTCACCGCCTGCGGCGGCCGGCCTCCGCCGGGGGCCGCAGCCTTCGCAGCCCCCCGCTGCCTCTTCGGCCTGGCTTCAACGAGCCTGACAGCCGCCTGGCGCTTCTGTGCAGCCCCCTGGCGATCCTTGTCCATCACTGCTGACACAACAGCAGCAATATTCCGCCCGTAAGGAAAAACCCTCCATTCACGAACCATGCGAGATGTAAAAAAGTACCTGCCAGCCGCGCGGGGGATAGGAACATTCCTAGGCCAACAACCCCCGGTAACCCTCAGCATCCGAGTCGAAGACTCCCGGAGCTCGGGCGAAGACATCCTTTCCCCCGGGGCCGCGCACGTCCTCATCAACTCTCTAGCAAAACCATCAGAAACCCCAAGTCCTCCCATAGTAGTACCTAATTTTCTCTTTTTAGAGGATGGGGCGGCCGCCGGCGCAGGGTCGTCTCCAGTCTCCACCGCCGGTTTCTTCCCACGGCGGTCCACATCGTCTTGACCAGGGTAGCCGTCATATGGCAGTTGATTTAATTCAAAAACCCTGTTCAAACGGTCATCCAACCCGCGGATATCCCAGCTGCGCTGGCCCTCTGTCCTCGGCACGTAACGTCCAACGAGCCGCACCGCCCCATCCTCCGCTGCACGCACAAAGGCGGCCGGATCACGGTTTTGCAGATTCAGGGCGAAGGCGGGACTCCGCACCACCCTACCGCCATGGAAAGGCATCTGGCGAGGGCACACTTCGCCCAACGCCCAGCCATGCGCCAAGGGCCATACCCCGTACGCCACGAATTCTTCGACCAAGTCACGCCCACTGCTCAGGCCGGCGGCGCACCGAAGGGCCCCTTCGTCCACATCCTCCTCCGCCACTTCAAAGGGCGGGTACGCTGAGTAAAAATGAGAACACATCTCGGACACGGGGAGTCCCTCATGGCCTTCGACGGTGCCCTCAGCAACGTAAAACCAAAATTCATTCCAGTTGCCCCACTTGTTGCGGGCGCAAGGAACCAACTCGACTACCTGCATCGTGGTTTTGCCGGTCTTCGGCGTGAATGTGCAGGAACCAAACTGAGCGACTTCGTCCCCAATCATCCTCCTCTGCCAGTGCAAATAATAATACTTCGCAAAAACTTCGACCGATGGCTGTCCGCCATACGAAGTCGTCGCCCAGACATACTTCGACAGAGCCACTATGGCATTCGGTGTCAGCTGATGTATTTGAACGTTGAACTTGCGCAGGACTTCGCCAACAAATCGGTGCACAGGCAAGCGGAGTCTGGCGGCGAAGAACGCCTCGAAAACAACCAACTCACCCTCCGGCTCGGGGACTTCCTCCGTCCCCGGGACTCGAGCAACTCCGCCGCCGAAGTAACCCAACCGCTGCATGTCTTGCACGCGGACCGACGACATCCGCGATACGCCAAAATCAACAGAATCGCCGGCGCGCAACTCCTCCGCCATTAAACTACTCAGCGTCTCCTCAGACGAGGCGGCGGCCGGCGGCGAGGGAGCGGCCGGCGGTGAAGCGGCAGCGGAAGAAGACGAGGACGGCATCGCTACGTACCATCGGCGGCGGCGGGCGGTTTGCTTCACTCGAGCCAGATCTCCGGCGAACAAGAGCGCGGCGGGCAGACGAGCAGCAAGACGGCGGAAAGGGCGGCTAGGGTTTTCGCGGAGCGCGGAAGGCGAAGTTCATAAAGCGCCGACCCCCGCCCCCCTTTTATAGGCAGGGCGCGGCGCTTCGGGAAACCCGCAATCCAACAGTACGCCGTCAATCAACGGTCATATCAAAAACCCTCGCGGAACCACTTCGAGCGAGGGCAGCGTCTCCGCCATCTAGCGACGTCTTCGGCACCAGGTGACTTTGTCGAACTGGTCCCTCGGAGGGCAAATGTTGGGGCGAAGGCAAAGGCGCCACCCTTCGCTCGAAGCCTTTGCTGCAGCAGCTGAGCTAACAGAGACAAAACAGGCAGGGACACCCTTCGCGTGTACCGCACCAGACGAAGACTGGCGACGAAGGGCTTCCCACAGTGCGGCCTCGTCCAGCTCAGAGGCCCACGTGCGTTCCGGCCCATCGTAACGGGCCCCGCGTGGCCGCCGTGCGTTACGGGCCTAATCTGTAAAGGCGTCCCTGTAATTACGGTCTGTAACCCCACTTTATGGGAATATTCTGGGGATAACCTAGGTAGCTGAGGGCACATGCGTCCTTAGCTCAAGGCGCTGCGCGCTCAGGTACCTATAAATACCCCTGCACAGTGCCCGTGAGAGGCCAGATTAACAGAGCTTTTGCCATCTAGAGCGTGTGCCCTGTTGACGTCACTGTTCACCCTTGTTGGATCCCCTTGCAACTGAGAGCAAGTACCAACAGGGTGCTTCATGGCCAATAATGGCGTCGGCTAGGTTAGGTTAGGTTAGTTTTTTTCTTTTTTCTAATTTTGAAATACATATTTAAATAACCCTAAAATTTATAATAATTAAACCAAAATTATTTATAAATAATATAGTTATTTTGGACTGATAATTATTATATTATTTATTTATTAGGATTTTTATTTAAGAAGAAATGTTATTCAATAACCAAAAATCAATCATGCACGATAAAAATAATATTCCAAATGCAAATACATAACAAACCCTTAAAAGGAAATTCATTACCATCTGTTGGAATGTGAACCCCCAAACCCTAACAGGGGTTGGGCGATATATTAATAGGCTGAGTAAACTGGGCCAGGCCCATTACAGAGGGGTGAGATGGACATTACACGGGGAAGGCCCCAAACCCTAGACGGGTTAGTCTAACACCCCCCCCCCCCGCAGTCACAACTCTATCCTGTACAGATGTTGAGACTGGATCGAAAGTCTAAAAATACACTCGATGGTAACCCCTTGGTGAAGATGTCGGCGAACTGCAGCGTGGTGGGGACGCTGAGAACACGAACGTCACCGGCAACGACACGCTCGCGAACGAAGTGTGCGGGTCGATCTCTACGTGCTTCGTGCGCTGATGTTGCATGGGGTTGGTGGAGAGGTAGACCGCGCTGACGTTGTCGCAGTAGACGAGGGTGGCACGCTGGAGGGGACTGTGGAGCTCGTAGAGGAGCTGGCGCAGCCAGGAGGCCTCTGCCACACCGTTGGCCACGGCACGGTACTCGGCTTCAGCGCTGGAGCGAGAGATGACGGGCTGCCGCTTGGCGGCCCAAGAGACGAGGTTGGCGCCCAGGAACACGGCGTAACCAGAGGTGGACCGGCGCGTGTCGGGACAGCCAGCCCAGTCAGCGTCGGTGTAGACCACGAGCTCCGACGTCGGGGATGGTCGGAGAAGGAGGCCGTAGTCGAGGGAGCCGCGGAGGTAGCGCAGAATCCGCTTGAGCGCGGTGAGATGGGGCTCCCGCGGAGTGTGCATATGCAGGCACACCTGCTGGACGGCGTATGCGATGTCGGGCCTGGAGAAGGTGAGGTACTGGAGCGCGCCGGTCAGGCTCCGATAGGACGTCGCGTCGCTGACCGGAGGCCCGTCGTCCTCAGATAGTTTCGCCTGAGTGTCGACAGGCGTGGAGCAGGGCTTGCAGTCAGACATGCCAGCCCGCTCCAGGATGTCGATGGCGTACTGGCGCTGGTGGAGGAAGAGACCCTGAGGCCGGCGCTCGGCGGTGATGTCGAGGAAGTGGTGTAGGGGCCCCAGGTCCTTCATCGCGAACTCCCGCTGGAGGGCGATGATCGTGCGGTGTAGGAGGTCGGCGGTGGATGCCGTGAGCACAATGTCGTCGACGTAGAGCAGGAGGTAGACGGTGTCGTCGCCACGCCGGTAGATGAACAGGGACGTGTCCGACTTGGCCTCGACGAAGCCGATGAAGGCCAGGTAGGAGGCGAAGCGACTGTACTAGGCCCGTGGTGCCTGCTTGAGGCCGTACAGGGACCGATTCAGCCGGCAGACCAGATCCGGACGGTCAGCGTCGACGAAGCCGATGGGCTGGCTGCAGTAGACCGTCTCCGTCAGAGTGCCATGGAGGAAGGCATTCTTGACGTCGAGCTGATGGATCGCCCAGTCGCGGGAGAGGGCAAGGGAGAGGACGGCGCGAACAGTGGCGAACTTGACGACGGGGCTGAAGGTCTCGTCGTAGTCCACTCCGTGGCGCTGGGTGAAGTCCCGAAGGACCCAATGGGCCTTGTAGCGGTCGAGGGAGCCGTCCGAGGTCAGCTTGTGGCGAAAGAGCCACTTGTCGGTGACCACGTTGGTGCCTGGTGGACGCGGCACCAGGTCCCAGGTGTGGTTGGCCAAGAGGGCCGCGTACTCCTCCTCCATAGCATGACGCCAATGTGGGTCGGCGAGGGCAGTGCGAACGGAGGAGGGCACCGGGGAAGCGTCGGGTGGAGTGCTGGACGTAGCAGCAGCCAGGATCAGCCGGTCGACGGGGCGAAGAACGCCAGCGGCGTGCCGACTCACCATTGGGTGGACGTGCCCGGGGTCGCGGTGGATGGCGACTGAGTGGTATACGGACGACTCGGAGCAAACCGCCGGAACGTCAAGAGCGGCGGGAGTGGCCGGCTCGCGGCGGTGATAGACGAAGGCAGGGTCGGCGATGCGGGCCGCGCTCGTCGACGGGCCCGAGTCGGGGGGCGCCGAGGTAGTGGCGTGGCCGCGGCGGTGGTAGACGAGCGTGGGGTTGGCGAAGCGAGCCGGGGTCGACGGGGCCGCGCGGGGCGTAGGTAGGATCGGCGGGGCCGCGCGTGGCGCAGGCATGGTCGACGGGGCCGCACGTGGCGCAGGCGTGGTCGACGGGGCCGCGCGTGGCGCAAGCGTGGTCGACGGGGTCGCGCGTGGCTCAGGCGGGGTCGACGGGGCCGCGCGTGGCGCAGGCAGGATCGAGGGGACCGCACATGACGCAGGCATGATCGACGTGACCGCGCGAGGCGCAGGCGGGATCGACGGCGCCGCGCGTGGCGCTGGGATGGGCGCGAGCTGTGGCATCGTGGCTGCACGAGGAGCAGGTAACGGCGCAAGGAGTGGCGCCGGGGGTGGGGGGAACCGGATCGGACCCGAGGAGTGAGTCGAGATCGGTGGGTGTGGTGGAGCCTACAAGGGGAAACACATCTTCGTCAAAGACGACGTGACGAGAGATGATGATGCGGTGGGAGGTGAGTTCCAGACACCGATACCCCTTGTGGTCAGGGGAGTAGCCGAGGAAGAGGCAGCGAGTGGAGCGAGGAGAGAGCTTGTTAGGGACGGTAGCGGAAGTGTTAGGGTAGCAGGCACAGCCAAACACGCGTAGGTGGTCGTGGGAAGGGGCTGTGCCGTACAGGACGAAGTGAGGTGTAGGGTGGCTCACCGCCTTCGAGGGAAGACGGTTGAGGAGATGCGTGGCGGTATGAAGGGCCTCTGCCCAGTAGGTGGCAGGGAGAGACGCCTGAAAGAGAAGGCAGCGGATCATGTTGGTGGTGGTGCGGATCATGCGCTCGGCCCGGCCGTTCTGAGCAGAGGTGTAGGGGCACGAGAGACGCAACTGGACGCCGTGAGTGAGGAAGAATGAACGGGAGGCGTTGTTGTCGAACTCGCGGCCATTGTCGCACTGCAGGGCACGAACCGGGCGCCGGAACTGGGTGGATACCCAGGCGAAGAAGTGAGTGAGGGTGGTGAACGTGACGGACTTCAGCCGAAGGGGGAAAGTCCAAAGGAAATGAGAGTAGTCGTCCAGAATGACCAGGTAGTATTTGTAGCCGGAGAGGCTAAGGACAGGAGACGTCCAGAGATCACAGTGGACAAGATCAAAGGCCTGAACAGCCCTGGACGTGGAGGTGGAAAAAGGAAGACGGGAGTGACGGCCAAGCTCACAAGCATGACAGAGGTGCGCAGAAGAGCCCCGAGTATAGGATATGTCAGAGTGGCCGGCAAGCTGGGACATGATGTTAGGTCCAGGGTGCCCAAGTCGATGGTGCCAAATGGCGGAGGAGGTGGTGGTAGTAGCAAGAGCATATGATGTGGTGGTAGTAGTAAGGGTAGGAGATGAGGCTACTCTGGTGTGGGGAGTGGTGGGCAAGTGAAGGGAATAGAGGGGGCCGGAGCTGTCACAGCGAGCGAGCACAACATGTGTGGGAAGGTGGCGTATGGTGAGACCCCAGGGGTCGAACTCCATAGAGCACTGGTTGTCACTAGTGAAGCGACGAACCGAGAGGAGGGGATGAGTCAGTCCAGGAGCAACAAGGACGTCGTTAAGGCAGAATGGTCCTGGAAGAACCGATGCACCTACTGAGGTGACCGGGAGGGTGGAACCGTTCCCAACGACTATGGAGGAAGGATGTGAGGGGTGTGGTGGATGGGAGTGGAGTAACGAACTAGTTGTGGGGGTAGTGTGGAAGGAGGCCCCGGAGTCAACCACCCAATCGGTGGTGGGAGGGGGAGGTGTTGGTGGCGAAGGTACGGTGTGAGCGGAGAGGGCTAAAGAAGGTGCCCCGATAGAGGCGCTAGGTGGGGAGGGAGATGACACGGGCTCAACCGCTAGGGAGGCGATCGCAGCACATGGGAAGACAAGCGGTCCAGGCACGTGGCGGCCCGCCTGAGGGTGGATCTCAACGCAGTCCCGGAGAATAGGGTTCCAGACTGGATCGAAGGACACGAACATGCCCCGGATGAGCTGGCCGTTGTGGAGGAGGGCACGCACAGTCACAGGAGCGACGGGCGAGGTAAAGCTCATGTACAGCGGGGGTGACGTCATGGAATCGGTGTGGGCGGGGAAAACACTGGTAGGAGAAGCGCAGCGGCGCGAGTAGTGAGGAGGGCCGTCCAGAAGGGCGCACGCTGCCAGAAGGATCGAGTCGGGCGGCTTGGCTAGGAGTTGGGGCCGACAGCGTCTGACGGCAAGTGAAGAGGAGGCCGCAGCGGGGAGTGCTCGCGGCAGACAGAAGGGCGGCTGGGGACCAGCGGCCGACGGGAGCAAGGGGAGGAGGTCGGCTGGACACCGGCCGACGGAGAAGGGGAAGAAGCGAGCCGGGGCGGATCCGGTGGCGCTGGCGCGGAAGGAGACAAGCCGCGCGCGGCACCGGCGGCTGGAGGAGACGGCGCAGGTGCGCGGTCCGGTGGGAGCAGAGGGAGAAGGCGCGGAGTCGCGTCGGGGCGCGGGCCTGAGGCGGCCGGGCGCGCGGGATCGGCGAGGTCAGCCTTGGGCGGCTTCCTGGCGCGGCGGTTGCAGGACCGACGGTCCGGCCAGAGCGCGGGGCAGCGCGCGGCCCTGGCTGGGCTGCTTCCTGGCGTGCGGCCCAGGCTAGGCGGCTTCCTGACACGGCGGCTGGAGGGTCCGGCCGGCGCGGCGGCTGGAGGGGTGTCGGGTCCGGCCGGCGCGCGGCCCTGACGGCTGGAGGCGCGGACGGCGGCGTGCCTGGGGGAGCACGGCGCGCGGCGGCGCGGCAGGCAGGGGATGCCGGGCCTGCTGGCGGCGCGGGCGGTTGAGGGAGATGGGTCGGCGGGATGGAGGCCGGCGGCTGCAGGGGTGGGGAGAGAAAAAAAACTAAACCTAGGCTTTGATACCATGTTGGAATGTGAACCCCCAAACCCTAAAAGGGGTTGGGCGATATATTAATAGGCTGAGTAAACTGGGTCAGGCCCATTACAGAGGGGTGAGATGGACATTACACGGGGAAGACCCCAAACCCTAGACGGGTTAGTCTAACACCATCAATATCATTAATAACTAAATGTATTATTTTTATTTAATGATTTTTTATGGTGTTACAGCAACCGACGTCACACAACGCAACCAAAATTAACAAAGCGATCAGTCCCCACAGAAATTAAACCTACAAAACAATTCCCTAGCACCATCAAAACCTAGACCACCATGCATCTCCCACCATCGTTGGAATGACCGACGAATCATTAGACAACGAACAACATCGTCCAAGCCCTCTTGGCCTCCGGCAATGCGCCCTCGACCGGCAGGTTAAGGTCGAAGTCTCGTAGCACGACCGTCGGTACCACGACTGCGTGAGCCTTGTTGGTCCTCCTTGGCCCCGACGCCATCGCCGCCCTTGTAGTGTAGCCGCTTGTGCCCGCCTAGCGCCTGCCTTGACAGGAACATGCGGAGGCAAAGCGAGCATAGGTGCGCCTTCTCCTCCTCCGCGTGCGCGGTGTCGCCGGACCACACCTTGTCTCTTGGCGCCACTGTGGCCACTATCGATGACGACTTCCGGTGCGTAGTAGAGACAAAGAGAAGGAAATAGCTGTTGAAGTAGATAAATTTAGTGTGTCAGACATGTTTAGGGTGGCTCCAAGGATTCCCCCTCGTCTATGGCCCCCTGACGGAATAGGGGTGCCATACACCCTCCCACCGTCCAACGACGCAAGCTCGAGGAGCCTATATATGTCCAAATGGGTGTGCCGAACCAGCCCGGCATGGGCACGGCTGGGCACGGCACGACACGCCAGTGTCACGGGCCGGGCCGGGCTAGCACGTGGGCCAAACTTACTGCCCAGGCACGACACACCCAATGTTAATCGGGCCAGGCCGGGGGCACGGCCAGCCCGTTAGTGCTGTGCCAGGCTCGGGCCCAGAAACCTAATACACATAATACATCAAATTTAACAGAAAACATTACATTCACATCAAAACTGAACATAAATTCAATCCATTATCCAACTAGTCATTCAAACCAACATAGGACAAGGCAAATAGGCTACAAAATAGTCTTTAAATGTTTTGGAGCCTTAGTGCAATGCTGCCTCATTAAAAACCTTCCTAGGTAAAAACTCACATTTCATGAGAAAACCCTAGGAAGGAAAAGAGTACAACCAGCTCCTTAAAGTATTTATAAGTTCATAGTTCAGTGTTCAGTCCATATGAGCATATTACAGATAAGAGAAGTAGAGAACATAAATAGGTAGAAACCGAAAGAGAGAATAAGTTCATAGTTTAGTCCTTCTTGAACTCTGTGGTGCTGCTTCCTTTCTTTTGTTCCCTGGTGATACTTGTTGCTCATCATCTAGGTACATATCCTCAAAGGTTGCTTCTAGGTCTTTGGTTTCCTTCTCCACAGTATGTTGCTTGTGCTGGTCAGCCAACTCCCAATCCTTGATACAGGAGAGCACCTCCACCATGTCTGTCGTCAACCATCGTCATCGCTCCTCGAGCACCCTGCTAGCTAGACTGAAAGTAGATTCTGAAGATATTGTAGAAATAGGGACAGTCATAACATCTTTAGCTAGTATAGAAAGAATAGGATAAGTTTGATTGTGGCGTTGCCACCACATAAGAATGTTGAATCAGGCCCAAATTTAGTTTCGGTGTCACTGCCAAGGTAAGAAGTTAACTCAGATAAACCAGTAGATGTACCAGATGTACCGCATGTACCAGTATTGCTATAACTTTCATCATCACCATATATATCATCCCATGCCTCTATGGCCTTACTAGAACCACTACCTGACTGTGGTTGAGGAGTCAAGCAAACACCTCCAAATTTGGCCTCATAAATTTGATACATCTTAGTTAATTTGGTTCTAATACATGGAGGATATCTACTATAATCAGTCCCATTAAGAGAAGATAATCGTTGAAGAACTTTATGAAAGCCCCTCATCTTTGCTCTAGGATCAAGAATGAAAGCAAATGCATAAAGAATGGGTATGTCCCTCCAATATTTCAGAAATTTGGTTTTCATAGGCACAACAACAGTTCTTAAAAGTTCATGGTTCTCGTATGCATTTAGATGTCTAGCAATTTTCAAAATATGGTGCAACATTAAGGGTGATGTAGGGTAATATATTCTAGATAGTGCAACAATTGAGTCATAGAATAACTGAAAGAAAGACAATATTTTTTCTGCAACAACCCAATGGTGATCACTCAACAAACAAGACCCATCATCTTTGCAAGGATAATTAGTTCTAATCCGCACAGAGAAAGTGCTATGATAAAGAACTAAATGTTTAAGCATCAGGAATGTTGAATTCCATCTAACATCCATATCTACTCCAAATTTACGTGGTCTAACACCAACACTCATGCAGTATTGTTTATAAGAAGCAATTCTTTGATTTGAATAGTTTAAAAATGTTATAGCAGTCCTAAAGTCTTCAAGATATGGTTGTAAACGTTTCAAACAACTTTTAACAATCAGATTAATAATATGGCAAGCACAACGCTGATGCAAAAATATATTACTTAAATCACTCTCACTCCTACTAGGTGCAGGTATCAAATGGCCAATATAACCAGCAAAGACAGGTTTCAGAACATCAATAGTAGTTTTGTTAGATGAGGCATTATCAAGCACAATGGCAAAAATCTTATCAATAATGCTATAGTCATTTGCAACCATTTCAACACGCTCAGCAATGTTAAGACCTGTATGAGCTACCTCTATAGGTCTAAGACCAAGCAATCTCTTTTCTAAACACCAATCAGAGTTCACAAAATGAGCAACAACACTTATATAGTCCTCTTTAGCTTTACTAGACAATATATCAGATGTCAAAGCAACAGATGAAACATGTTTAAGGACTTCAATAAGTAGTTCAACACGATCATTAAACAGTCGGATCAAGTCTCTAGCAGTAGTTTGCCTAGAAGATTTAATAAACCTTGGATTATGGGCATGGGTAATATACTCCTGAAAAGCACTAGATTCACCAAAACAAAGTGGCAGGTCTAGCCTAGCTATTAAACGACAAAGCTCAGTTCTAGCAACAGAAGGGGAATACTCCCGGTGATTAACAGATCCATCTGCATTATATTTAAGCAAAGACTAAGTTTTCCAGATATATCCTTTTCTTTCTTAGCAGGGCAAACATCCAAGTGTTGGATCAAATGGCTAGTTCCAGATGAAGATTTAGCAGACATGCTATTCTTGCAGTGAAGACAAATGGCAGATACTCTTACCTCCTTACCATTTTGAATCGCAGTTACCTCCTCAAAGTGCAGCCATACCTTAGAGGTCGGACCTCTCCTTCTAGAACGTTTACTAGGCATAGGGACAGAGGTGCTCGCGTCGGCCGTCGGGCTTGTGGAGCCCATCCCCGTTTGTGCACCGGTGTCGTCCAGATCGATGGCACTAGCTGAGGTGGTACCAAGGAGGAGGCACCGAGCATCATCTGCCTCGTTCTGTGCTTCAAGCCTCCGCTCCTTGACCACTGCATCGAGACTGAGCTCGTCATCAACCGAGCCTGTGGACATGGCCACCGCCTCGATCGGCTTCTCCGGCTCCTCACGGCGCGCGGCGCACACACACACACGGTGCACACCTCAACGAATCGAAGCAAAAGATCAAGAACAAGAAGACTAGGACTAGGATTAAGAGAGAGACCGAGATCAAGAATAAGAAGACCTTACCTGCAACATCGGAGCACCGGATCCACCAACCAGATGCAGACGGCAGAGGCAGAGGAGCGAGCTTGGCGAAGATCGAGTTTTAGGGTTAGGGTTAGCGAGGGAGAGATGTAGAGAGTTCACAGAGAGGATGGAGCAAGATAGGAGAGGAGCAGGACACGAAGACCAGCAATGGCGACTTGCCGGTGTACAGCTCCATCGACACCGGAGACGAGGCCACAAAGGAAAGCTCCACCGAGCGTCGAGCCACCGACACAGGAGACAGAGAGGCCGAGAGAGGAGAACAGATGCTAGGGTTACGGAGAAGCCGACAGAGGAGCGGCGTTTATTCAACCTTATGACCGAGCTGGCGCCGTGCCGTGGGCGTACGCGGGGCGTGCTCGTGCCTGCACCACGGGCCCACCTGGCAGCCCAAGCACGGCACGTGCATCGAGCTGGGCTGGCACGGGCATGACGGCCGTCATGCCGGGCCGGGCCTAAACTGTGCTTTGTCGTGCCGGGCGCCGGGCTGCACCATGGGCTGACCCGTTTTGGACATGTATAGAGGAGCCCCTCGCGCGGGTGACGAGGCCAGCGGCCCCTGTATAGGGAGAGTTCAAAGGAAAAAAATTATTTACATCTGGGATGTAAAGAATCTATTTTACAGTCCCTCACATAAACTAGTTGTTGGTCCATATAAATAAAAGAAAAACAAATTACTAAAGGGTTATTTTGTAAATTTTGATCTGTCTTTTGGGCCTCTACGTGGTGGATGTGAGGGGCCGTAAAAGATGGTGTTTACATCCGATATGTATAGAATTTTTTTCTAGTTCAAATCCCCCATTTCATTAATAAATCTTTTAACTATGAAATTAATTATTTTTTAGTTTAATTAGCAGATAACAATGTGTATTACGGTAGTATAAATATGGTAATGTTTTTAAAACTCCAAAATTTGATATATAAAAGTCCAATAGCCCATTTAAAGAGTGAAAGGGAGGTGAATAATGGTTGGAGAGGAAGAGAAAAAAAGGGAAAAATAGTTGAGAGGATATCTAAATATGAATACGAAGGATTTGGGAGGGGGAATGGTCAGAAGTAGCCTTAGAGCATCTCCATTCTCCAACAACTCATTGTATTTAGCCCGCTAAAACAGTAAATTGGGATCTCCCTACAATAGTTAGGATTTAAAAACTATACATATCTCTAACAGTTTCTTGTTTGTTACCCTGCACTAGTAGAAAAGAGCTCAAAGCCTGCGGCACCCATAAATTATCACTGGCGGTTTTAGTTACCGCGCACCAGTAAAAAAACCAGGTGGGCCCGGCTTGGGAACCACCAGTGGAAAACTATTTCCACTGGTGGTTATCTTAACACAACCTCCAGTGGAAATAGGATATTTCCACTGGCGGTTGGTGTAACAGAACCACCACTGAAAATCTAATTTCCATTGGCGGTTCTGTTACACCAATTCCACTGGCGGTTGTGTTAAGATAACCGCCAGTGGAAATAGTTTTCCACTGGCGGTTTTTCAAGCCAACCGCCAGTGAACTATGTGTTATAAATATCACTCTTCCTCCCCTCGACAGGAGTTGTACGCTCGCAGCCAACTTCCATTGGAGACGATTTTGGAGGTCCAGATTTCACAAAATACAAGGGGGGAGGTTTTGGTCTTCATTTTTTGGAAGAAGGTGGATAAGAAAGGTTGGTTTATGTTTCTTTGTCAATTTTTTGTTCATTCTTGCTCAATTTTAGCCACATTTTGGATCTAGGGTTTTACATGTGAGAGAGAAGGGTATAGCTAGGTTATTTTCTCTATTTCCTCAAATGAGGTTGCTTAAGATGGTTAGATTTTGTCTATTCCCTCTCCTTTTTCATGTTTAGTTCTCAAATCAGTTTATCCATGACACATATTTAGTTGCTTAATGAATGGTGAATGTGTTGTATGGAGAGGGAGGATGATAGGTTTGGTAATTAAGATTGTTTTATTAATTGTTATGAAAGGTTGGTTTAATTATGTTTCAATTGCCAATTATTGTTCATTTTTGCTCAATTTTAACTACATTTTGAAACTAGGCTTTCACCATGTGTTAGAGATAGGTTTGGGTATTAAGATTTTTTGTTTATTAGTTGCTAGAAAAGTTTGGCTTATGTTTCTTTTGCCAAATTTTGTTCATTTTTCCTCCATTTTAGCCACATTTTGGATCTAGGATTTCACCATGTGTTAGAGATAAAGTAGTTAGGTTGCCTAATCCAACCGCCTATGACCTTTGTTGTATAAATACCCCTTCATCCTTCCCGACAAAAACTGTGTAGCTCGCGCGCAGCCCAACTTTCATCGGAAGGCCAGATTTCACAAAATACAAGGGGGAGGTTTTGATCTTTATTTTTTGGAAGAAGGTCGCTAAGAAAGGTTGTTCATGTTTCTTTTGCCAATTTTCTTTATCCACGATATATTTAGTTGTTAGGAAATATTGGTATATGTTTCTCTTGCCAATTTGTGTTCTTCTGTGTTTTATGTTACTTTTTTTACAAGTGATGATGAAGAGGATATCCTGGATGTATAACTTATCAAGGCTAGATCCATCATACATATCTGAGGTCCATAGGTTTATTGTTGTCGCTACGAACCATGCTTCGAGAACAAAGACAAAGCACATATATTGTCCATGCACGGACTGCAAAAAATGCTGTTGTATTTGATGACACAGAACAAATCATATCTCATCTGGTATGCCGAGGATTTTGTGAAGGATTACATAATTTGGACAAAGCATGAAGAGGGTAGCTCTTCGCCTTATACAGCTGGAAACCCTACGAACATCGACGACAGCTTTCAGTTCGTTCACGAGACACAACAACCTCTTCCACAGAGCGAACATGTAGTGCCAAATGTTACTGATCATGGTTACGCTGGAGGAAATGAAGGTGAAAGAACCCATGTTCTGCCAAATGTTATGGATGAGGAAGATGCAGAGTTGTTAGAGGCAATGTTGTGTCGTCATACAGATCCATCGATGTTCTTCATGAAAGGTATGGAGTCCCTGAAGAAGGCAGCAGAAGAGCCTTTGTACGACGAGTCTAAGGGTTGTACCAAAGAGTTCACGACGCTCCGGTCTGTGTTAAAGCTGTTGATGTTAAAAGCTAGATATGGCCTGTCTGATGCTGGCTTCGATGCGTTCTTGAGTATTGTCGCAGACATGCTTCCAAAGGAGAACAAAGTGCCTGCTAACACGTACTATGCAAAGAAACTAATCAGTCCACTCACTATGGGCGTGGAGAAGATCCACGCGTGTATAAATCACTGTATCCTTTATCGAGGTGATGATTATAAAGACTTGGAGAGCTGCCCAAAGTGTGGTGCAAGTAGGTACAAGACGAATAAAGACTATCGAGAGGAAGAGTGTGTTGCATCTGTGTCTAAAGGGAATAAGCGAAAGAAAGCCAAAAAGAAGACTTCAAAATCCACGAGCAAAGAAAAAGAAGAAGTAGACTATTATGCGCTCAAAAGGATTCCTGCTTTGGTGATGTGGTACCTCCCCGTCGTTGATCGATTGAGGTGTTTGTTTGCTAACCCTGAGGATGCCAAACTTATGAGCTGGCATGCTTTTGATGAGCACAAAAACGATGGGAAGCTTCGACATCCAGCCGATGGGAAGCAGTGGCAAGATTTCAATGAGAACCACCGAGACTTTGCCGATGAACCAAGAAATGTTAGGTTCGCACTGAGTACTGATGGAATGAATCCATTTGCTGAAAGGAGCAGCAAGCATAGCACATGGCCAGTGATCCTCACCATATACAACCTTCCTCCATGGTTGATGCAGAAATGGAAGTACATTTTGCTAACCATCCTTATTTCTGGACCTACACAACCTGGAGTTGATATGGATGTATTTTTAGAGCCCTTAATGGAGGATATGAAAATATTGTGGGTAACGGGTGTTCAAATGTTGGATGAGTATCGTAAAGATTCATTCACGCTGAGAGCAATTATTTTTGTTACGATCAACGATTACCCTGCACTCTTCACATTATCAGACCAGTTTAAGGGAAAGGTTGGCTGCACAGTATGCATTGATGGAACTGCTTACGTGTCCCTTACTGCATCTAAGAAGATAGTGTACATGAGGCACAGACGCTTTTTATTGGAAGGACACAGGTACCACATGCGAAAGATGGATAAGTACTTTGACAATAATGGTGAACTACATTCTACTGCTCCATCGGGTAACAATAGAGGTCATAGAGTTTTTGAAATAGTCAGGAATATCAAGTTTGTTTTCGGGAAGAAGACAAAAGACGAAAAAACAAGGAAGGATGCCAAACTAGCTCCGGGGGCTATATTCAAGAAAAAGTCTATTTTCTTCGAGTACTTGCCTTACTGGAAAGAGTTAGATGTGCGGCATGCGATCGATGGTATGCACGTTCAGAAGAACGTGTTTGAAAGCATAATTGGCACCTTGCTAGACATAAAGGGCAAAACAAAAGAAGGGCTCAATTCACGCATGGACTTGGTAAATTTAGGCATAAAAAAGGAACTGCATCCTGTTCTTCAAGAAAATGGGAAGTACCATCTCCCAGCAGCAAGCTACAATCTCAATGTAGATGAGAAACATGCGATGTGTGTTTGGCTTAAGAATTTGAAAGTCCCATCCGGATTCTGCTCTAGCATACGGAGTATTGTGTCAATGAAAGACCTGATAGTCACCAACTACAACTCACATGATTGTCATGTCATGCTGACTACATTCCTACCTATTGCCATCAGGGCTATAAATCCTTTGTTTTTAAAGATGGCAATCACACGGTTGTGCTACTTTTTCAATAGAATTTCACAAAAGGTAATTGACCGTGATGAGTTGGCATCTCTTCAGGAATTCGCAGTGGAGACAATATCACAGTTTGAGATGTGTTTCCCTCCATCGTTCTTTGATATTATGGTGCACCTTGTGGTGCACTTGGTGAAAGGACAGCTAATTGGATCCGTGCTAGAAAACCAAGGGAAACTGAGTCTGGTGTATCTTTTGATGATCCCACTATCAAAGAAGCGGCAAACAACATATATGCAATTGCAGCTAAGCAGAGCCAAGGAACATTTAAGCCGCAAAGGGAGAGAGACATTCTAACGGCTGGTCTCGGTAACCCTGAGCATCCTGGTCGTGTACGAGGAATCTTATCTAAGGAAGGATGGAAGGAAGGATTCGGACCACAATGGGAAGGTCTGTACAAGAAACGTGATCGATACAAGGAAGAGATGTCGAATTATTTTAAGGAGGAGGCCAAGAAAGAGTTCAAAGGCCTGATGTCTGAAATGCTATCGAATCCTCCTCTAGAATTGATGCAACAATTGGCGATGGCGAGTGTGATGTCTGTTCAACATATGACCACTCCACAGATGCAAATAATTCCAGCAGCTCAAACGCCGGCTTCCACCGAGAGTACGACCATCCCAAGCTCTATCGCGTCAACGGGAAATAAGGTCCGCTATCCAGTTGATGACATCACAAGGCCTGTGGCATGCATACTAGTTATAAGATATGGTATTAACAATCAGCGTACAAAGAAAGTAGCCATAGGCCTTGCGATCCCAGGACGCAAGTTCCATGGAAACGACATTCCAGAAGAATATTGTAGGGTAGAAGTGACAACAGTCGTCCAAGGATCCGAGGACGACATGCTAGACATCCCTGGGCCCGAAGGTATTGAGACACTTGGACAAGCTATCAAGAATTTTATCCTTTGGCCTCGAAGGGATGTCGAATTGGTTGATCCACCACGACAGCCGTCGTCGCAGGCCCAACCGTCTCCGCCTTCTCAAATTGCTGTTCCTATTGTACATCCATCATCACCTCCTCAAACTTCACATGCTGCTCCTCATCCTCTTTCTGACCCTCCTTCTCCGCCACATACATCGCCCTTCAGGGATCCACCTTCTCCACAGCCATCAAGGGATCCACGACCATCAAAGAAATCTAAAGTTTCTATACCAAAATTAGTGTCCCCGTTCGAGAAGAAAAAGAAGAGTAAATCCACTGCTGGCACAGCTCGTTTTTTGAAAGGGATTGGACGGAGCCTCACGTCAGACACTGTTGATTTGGCCGATCTCGAGGAGTCCGCAAAAAAGCTGAGACAATGGCCGCAAAGATAAAGAAGCCAACTAAGGCAGATTATAAAAGCGTGCCTAAAAAATATGTGTCGGGCAGACCACTACTCACTTTTGAGAAACTAATGAAGGTCCCGGCTAATATTAAAAGGTTGCATGATTGGTACATGCGGGCATCTTCAGTTGGCATCGACACCATCAGTGTCAATATACCAGCCCATGCTTTTATTGGTTCAAATCAAAAAGCCTTTGTTGCATTCGAGGACATGTGGTTAATGATGAACCTTCAGAGACGTGCAACTTGTAACCATATTTGCATTGTAAGTGTCACTCATACTCCACATATATGTGTTATTATTAGTGAGTTGTATAAATTTTTAATATCTGACATGCACGTGTGCGTTGCAGAATGCAACATGATCAGCAGGAGATCCTTTATGGTACCAATCCCAATGCTAGTGCCAGTAAAAGGGTTCGGTATCTCAACCCAATAAAGATATGCGAGAATAGCCACACTTTTAGAATCGAAAAAGACAACGAAGCATTACAGGGACTAACGGACGAAGAAATTGAGGTGTGTATCCAGGATCTGAAGAAGGATTTTGAAGCAACATACGCCACCTACATAGGACACACAATGCTTCAATTTCAAGACAGGAAATCCATAGTGGCCCCGTACAACTTTAAGTAAGTGTGATTTTGCATAAATAAAATTAATAATTTCAATACACATGTATCACAAGTTTGATTCGTACAGGGACCACTGGATATGCTTCTTCATTTATCCTAAGGTTGGAAAGGTGCTGGTGCTCGACTCCTTGCACACCGAGCCTTCGGCCTATTCAAAATTCCTCAGCATCTTAGAGCTGTAAGTCTTTTCTATGCATGCATACTTATATCGATGAGAATTGTAGAATAACATGGTGATTCTATTTGAGATCACAGGGCATTTAGGTTTTATAAGCTACGAGGTGGAAAGTACGATACGTCCAAAAAAAGTGTGCCACTAGACATCCATTATAATTGGCCGGTAAGTATGTGAACTTATGAATACATATCATACATGTACGTACATAGGACAATGTTGCAACTAAATAACCAATCTCCCGTTATGTAGTGCCACAAGCAACCACCCGGATCGATCCTATGTGGGTTCTACGTGTGCGAGTTCATGAGAATGAACGGACAATACATCACGAACCCTGGCAAGATATTATTAGTAATAGTCATGTATGTATTTATGTCATTAAAGATACAAATGTGTTATTATTGAGTATAAATAGATGATGTTTATAAACTTCCTTTACAGCAATTTCAACAAGGAAGCCCGGAGAACTTGACTGAAGGTGTATTGTATGGCATAGTTGAGGACCTGTGCACATTCATATTGAAAGAGGTCATTCCCGCAGAAGGGAAATATCACGATTCTTCTGGAACATTAGCTTTGCCAGAGTTTAGAATACTAACAGAAATTTGTAGACTATCTCTTAGCCGAGATAGTTATTAGAGCTTTCGTGAAAACTTTGATGTATATAATGTGTGATGCATACATGGTTGTAAACAAAGACTTTGATGTATATAAATGTATGATAGAATTTAATTCCATGTTGCTTTTAATATCAATACTACATGTTTATCAATATCAATATATATATATATATGTTTGTGTGTGTAAATATATATAAATTTCAGTACGAAAAATTTAAAAAAGGCGGGAAAACTTTCACTGGCGGCTAAATAAAAAAAACCGTCAGTGAAAATATAATTTCCACTGGCGGTTTTCTTAATAACCCAGTGGAAATGCTATTTTTACTTACGGTTCTAAAATAACCGCTAGTGGAAATGACCCCTAGCACTGGTGGCACTGAAAAACGGCAGTGCAAACAGCTATAGAACCAACCGCCACTATAAAGTCTCTTTGTACTAGTGCTGATCCTAAGAAACTTCCGCCAACTACTTTGCCATCTCCCTGACGCCCCACAAATCTCTGACGCCGAGTCGAACAGACGCCGCACAGATCTCTGACACTGAGCGCACGCACCTACATGCTCTGTCGTGACTCGTGAAGAAGCAATCGAAGAAGGTTGCCTGGGGCCAAAACCAAAACCGCCCTAGCGGTTTGTTTCCTAGTTGCTGATTCTAGTTTTATTATGTCAATGCCTGGATTAAAATAATTGATGGTAAACTTTATCATTTTTAACAAAAAATTTATTTTCTGCATATTGTTTGATTAATCTGGATTGGGTTATCATCATGAGTCATCGTCGTCCATCCATCTTCCAAAAGCTTTTGGACAAATCATCGTCAGACGATGATGACGAATTTAATTTTACTGCTGATCAAATATTTCAACAACCGAGCTGATCCTAACAGATCGAACCCAAACAACAACCTGAACCCAAACAGCAACCCGAACCCAAACAGATACCAACATGAAGAATAAACATACACTTATTCATTCTAAGTTAGCCAATAAAAATTTTCCTGTTATGCTGTCTTCAGCAACGTCCTCTAAATTTCATCATCTAAAAAATATTCTCAGTCATTTACTGTTCTCTCTAAAAGATTCCATCCTCTATATCTTTATCGTCTCCAGCAACATCCTCTAAATTTTATCCTCTATATCGCATAGTACGTCATCGGGTCTCACCCGTGCGAGCTCTCCAGAGAAGATCCTTCGCTTTCATTATTTTTTTTTACTGGCCGTTGTACATCAGCACATGCATTCGCTCGTGGTGCTTGCTTTTTACTGGCCGCCGTACGTCAGCATGTGTCAACCCACGCGAGCTCCAAGAGGATAGCGGATGAACAGGTACACGCTAGATTTGGCAGACGCACGGGCCATGCTAAATTTTAGCGAACGTTTTACAGGACTTTGCTGGACACGTGCAGGAAGCTTCCGTCCTCTAAATATAGCGAACACGATGGTTTAGATATCGTTGCGGGAGACAGCCTTAAACTGTAAACTGAAGTTCTCTAGTTTTTTTGGAACCCAAATGGATTTCCCCGGGACAGGAAATTTATGAGTTAGTGTTAGTTTTTAGTGATTATTCTACTGCAAGAATTTTTGTTACAAACTAGTGGTCCCTTCTGTTTCGTTGCCACCTGTATGCAGAGGACACATGAATGCAGAGTATTCAATAGGAGGAAAAAAATCAGACTACTGTATGCAGAGTACCAATGATATTGAGCTATCACAAAATATGACCATAGGAAACCAATGATATTGAGCTATCACAAAATATGACCATAGGAAAAACACACGTTACCTCATAGTTGTTCAGAAAGTCAACGAGCAATGATATCAGTCTGTAAGCTCTTATAGTACTGCTGCAGTTGCTCCGACATTCCAGTGTTGTCTATTGTCATAATTCTCTCTTCCTCTAACATTCTCTTGACCTGCAATTCATTTTCCTTTACCTCTATTTTTTTCCCTTTATTGCAGCCCTTTTTTCATCTAGCCGAAGCCTCTCTTTCTCTAGCTCTATTGATTGATTGAATCCTTCCTCCTCCTTTTCTTTCTCTACATCAAATTCTTTCTTTTTCTCCCAAACACGTTCAGAAGCCTCCTTATAAACCTCACTTTGCATTCCTTTCTGCTGTGCTTCTTTGGCTTTTTTCTTACCACATGGTATCTTGGGGGCATCTGTGTGAGGACATGCATTCTCAAGCATGTCATTGTTGGTACTATCATGAATGATTTGTGTGGCACTTCTAGAGTCGAGTTTATATTTGTCTTCGATCTTTCTGTGAGCATGTTTGATAGCATATATGTGCCTACGCTTCTCTTGCCACTTTGGTTGATTCCGCAACTGATTCCAACAATGCATGAATTGAAATGATTTGTTATGCTTGTCTTCGACCTTAAACAAAGCCAAGGCCCGAACAAGCTGCACATATTATCAGAGATAATTTATAATAGGTTCCACGCAAATGTACCACATGGTTAAAAAATGTATGAATGCATAGTTACATACCTTGTCTTGAAAAGTTGTCCCACTTTGCCTTCTATACTCAATTCTTGTTATACATCCAAAAAGTTGTTGACATTCTCCTGAATAGATGCCCATCGATGTGAAATTGAACTCTGGGATCTATCTGATGGAAAGTCCTTGTGTTTGTGGTAGAATTCATAAACTCTTGACCAGAATGTACCACGAGTTTGATTCGTGCCTTACACTAGATCCATGCTAATATTTAACCAAACCGACACAATCACTGATGTTGGTCACTTGTTCTCAAATGCTATAAGTCAATAAGAAGGCAACACAATTGTTAATGATTAAAGACTTTCGTCCTTAAAAGCATTATTTTCTCTTGTATATAATGATCTTCAGACGAAGGTTATGAAAGACACACCTTCATCTCATTTCAGTATATAAACGTGGATGTAAATAAGAAGGCAAAGAAATACAAAAGAACAAAGATAATAATAATTATGTATCAATGATCTATTTATTCTTGTATTCCATAAACAAGAATGAACATCGACAATATTCATATTACATTGATATCTTCGGCTTGCCAAAAGGTGAGAGAACGAGGATGACACGAGAGTGATTACAATCCAGCGTGACGTACTGTTTATTTATTTATAGGCATGGGACGCAGCCAAATAAAACTACATTCATGTCCCTGATATCTATCTATAATCTTAACATGAATTATTAAGGATTGTTTGGTCTTTATCCTTCAGTCGTTATCACATTTGAGCTTCGTCAATATGTCTAGCCGAAGTTCTTTGGCTTCTAGCTTCGTCGCCCATTTTTATTTCCTTTCGTTTTGTCATAAGAGAAGTTCTTTCATCCCAAAGCCGAAGCTTCGTGTAACTATTCATAATCATGCTGAAAACATATGATTAGTCACATTTTTTAGGACCTTCGAAAGAGGAAGGCCCCCAATAGTAGCCCCTCGCAGTATTAATTTGTTTCCTTGTAATAAATTTAGACTGCGACGTGAACGAAGGCCTTTAGACGAAGGTCCAAAAAACACCTTCCCTTCGCTAGAATAGCGAACGACACTGACATGCCGGGCCCACCAAATTGTGAGGCGCTAGGCATATAAATAGGAGCTCGTACTGAAAGCATTTCTTGTGCTATTTCAGTTGCTTACATTGTGCTCGCCATTTTAAACTTTCTTGCTTTGTTAAGTTTTGATCGTATTTTAAGCTTCGTCATTTCATCAAGCTTTGATTTAATGGCTGGCAAGAAGAAGATTGTCGACCCGGCGCTGTCCGAATTTTACGAAGCTATGGAAAGAACCAATGCAGAAAAGATTGCACATGAGACACTAGCTGAGATATCTGAGGGTTACAGTGATAGTGAAGACTTTGATGTGGAAAGTGGGAATGAGGGTGCCGAAGATCGGCCCCGGAGACCAAGCCATGTCGTCTTCGGGAAATCAACCATCAAGCAAGGACAAATTGATACAATGAGGGGAAGATACTTCCGTGACATTTTTATTGTGAGAGTTGGAGGGGAAAATAATGTGTCTTTGCCCGAAGCTGATGAGGTGGTCGTTTATAGAAGCTTTATGAAAGCAGGGCTCCGATTCCCTCTGGATAAAATGCTCGTCAAAGTCCTGAAAACTTTCAAAATTTACCTTCACCAGCTAAGTCTCGAAGCTATCGTTAATATGACGATATATATTTTGGGCCATGAGGAGCCAGGGGTTAGAACCAAACGCGAAATGCTTCTGCAACATGCATGAATTGTCTTATGGGACGAAGGCCACCGGAAAAGAGCAATATCACAACAACTTCGGTTGCTACGTCTTCGTAACCCGATATGAGGTGAATAACCCAGTTCCAACATTTCGCAAGAGATGGTCGGGGGCCTGGATGCAAGAGTGGTTCTATGTGAAGAATGATTTGGTTGAAAGGGAAGACATCAAGGGGATTATCCAGCGTCCTATATGGTCTCACTTCGGCATTAGGAGGCCCTCCCGGGAATGACATACAATACAAGCGTGCCAAGCTACGTTTAACACAGTATGCACTTACATAGGCACGAGCGATTTAGTTCAAGAACACACTGCTTACAAAGTGTGGCCACTCGAAAGTGGGTGGGAGATGTCGAATGAAGCTGCTGCTGGGTGTAGCCAAGGTGGCTTAATTTACTTGAAGTATACGTTCAAATACAGAAGCCAATTTGATGAGCCAAACGACGACTAGCTAGATGCCATTGAAGCAACCAGCGATGAATTGTTTGGTGCTTATTCAAGGGCCAAAGATGATGTTATGACAGCAGCCTTCGGGGGTCGAGGCAAAAAGAGGTTGAATAGGGTTTTTGATGTCATTGGTTTCGTATACCCAGATTACTGTTATCCTTCGCGAAAGCAAGGAAGGAAAAGAAGAGATGCTGCTTCGGCGATCTCTAATACACCGAAGCCGAAAAAAGTTAAGATTTTAACTCATCGCCCCAAGCGCGTTGAGGCGGACGAAGAGCCAAGGCCTATTGAAGAGTCTTCTGTTTTTGAGTCAAGTAACTCCGCTCCTGCTGAAGCTAAAACAGAATCGGCCGAAGAGCCAATACCAAAGATAGTAGCGGAGCAGCTAAAGGCTTTGAGTCTGTTGCAAGAGACAAAGCTTCTGAATGTACCAATGCAGGGTCGGCCCTGAGGGTGTGCAGGGTATGCGACCGCTCAGGGCCCCCAAGATCCGTAGGGCCCCCATTTATCTATCTTATATCTAAATACATATAAGTTACACATAAATCTCTATTCTCATTCTTTTGTTGCGTCTCTTTGATTTCCTGGCAATCATCTCTTCGATGTCGTGCAACAATTTGCTTGATAACAAATACTAAAATTGACTTGGGAAGGACGGAAGGTGTTGTACACTTGTGCCTGTCGCGTTGCTTAATTCTAGCCTACCGGAGGGCCGGCCCTAATAACCTACATTGCTTAATCCTAGTTTAGTTTGCTTAACTTTGTTTTCAGAAAATTTGCTCTAATGTATTTTGATTTGGTTTACTGTGCATTTTAACTAGTTTGACAAATTAAAGTAAAAATATTCTCTCAAAAGTCAAAACAAATGCAGAGTTATATTACATAATTTGTATAATTTTACAACTCATAAAATACAGTAACAGTGTCTCTAGTCATATCATTTTGAATAAAATTGTGTAAATCATCAACTTCTTTTATTTTTCAGATATTATTTAAAATTTGAAAAAATAACAGACTCAAATTTTTGTATAGAGCCTCCATGTAATTTTTCGCTTAGGGCCCCCAAAATGTCAGGACCGGCCCTGGGTATCAAAGATTGCTGTGATAACTCCAAAGAGGAGAAGGATGGCCAGCGTACTAGACGCTGTTATAGAATCTGTAAAGGCGTTGACTCCTGCCTCAGCGCCTGATGCAGAGGGTGAAGCCCTAAAGAAACCTAGCGAAGCTATCATGGCGCAGACCACTGCCGAAGCAAGATCTTCGGAGGCTGCTGAAGAAGGTACCGAAATAAGACCTTCGGAGTCTGCCGGAGCACCATTAATGTTGGAAAAAGAAGGTGTTGCTGAAGAATTTGAATCTCCTGCCCCCGGAGCGCCTACCGAAGAATTGGAATTCATAGTGCGACATGCTTCGGGGAAAAAATATCGAAGGAGCGAATTGCCGAAGCGCAACATTATGCCAGGGATCTGAAGTACCCTCAAGGGTCCTTGGTGTATAGTGGCGATGACGAAGACGACTTCCTTTATTGTCTGCCAGACAATAAGGAGATACATGTCTATCGGGAGATGGCAGGCAACGTAGGATATTCGAAGCTTGAACTAGGCTTGTCTGCGATGACGAAGGACCAGCTCGCAGATAGCCTTGCCTATAACAGTCTGAAGGTGAGAATATTTTATCTTGTTGGAAAACAGATTATTTTTGTAACCTATTCCTTTATCAGTATGTGCTCATCCTTTGTTTTTGTAGGGCTTAATTCTGAGCAAGGCTTTAAAGGCCTAGAAGAAAGCAGAAGATGAAAGCTGCGAGTTAGCTCTTGGAAATCTTCGATCAGAGGTTATTACCCTAAGGAACGAAGCTCTTGAAAAAGACAAAATACTACTCTCCTTAGTGGATAGGCTGAAAACCAGCGAAGCCAAGCTTAACGTAGAAGCCGAAGCTCACAACGCCGATGTTGAATATTTAAAGAAAAAACTTGCTAAAATAAATGAAAATTTCGAAGTTGCGAAGGCTAACCAAGAAATATGTGAAATGGAAAGAGCCAGGGTGTAGAAGAACTTCGGGATTCCAAGGAAAAATGCTACGAAGTATCCATTGAATGCGCGAGAAACTGAAAGATAGCTTTGCAAAGGTGGGAGCATACTCGTCAGAGCAAAAATTTATCCATGGTGATCCCGAAGGGGTTATCCAGTGGATCGGCGAAGAGGTCGAAGCTTTTGAAGAAAAATACTCAGCGATCGGGGGGACTTTTGTGCCTTCGTCAGTGCATGTGGGGTTGCAACAATTTTGGAGAAAACTGGTTGTGAACATATTAAGGCTACAGCCCAGGCAGAAGCCATCTTCTCAGCAAACAACACAAAGGAACCTTCAGCCGATGCTTCTCTGATAGGCGGGAAATTCTATTCTGATGTTTGGATGAAGGGCGGCCGTGAGATGGCCGATGAAGCCATAAAAAAGAATGAAAAAGAATCTTACGACGTCCGAGAAGAGGCAAAGCAAGCTAAAGAAGCTGCTGAACGCGCAATGATTATAGGTATCCTTTTTAAAGCTTGTCTCGCTGTTTGTTTCTGGCTTCGAAATTCACCATTATGTTCTTTATTACAGCTGGCCTCTCGCCACCACCGGAGCCATACGATCCTGAAGTTGACCCAGTTATAAAAGAGGCTGTTGGGGGCCTTCGTCTTCCGAAGGTCCTCAAAAACATGATTTAACAATGTTTTCCAAGTGTAACATATGAACAGGTACCTTCAGACTCGGGTTAAAACCATACACGATGTGAAAAACATGGTCGAGACGAAGGCTAATGTTGCTCCGAAGCTACGCGCAAGGGAGCTTCGGCTCAATGGCGGAAAAAGGAACCGACTTAAAGGGGAAAAGGTTATCTAGTCCCCGTTGGGTTGTCCATAAGTCAATAGTAAATATGAAGGGCATGAATGTAAATTTACACAGGTTGCGCCCTGTGCCTATAAATAGATGAACAGTACCTCGTACTGTTCACGCTGACTTGTATTCATTCGTGTGTCACGCTTGGACTTTTTGCCTTCTGTCAAGCCGAAGGTACAAATGTAATTTAATATTGTTCTTGTTTATCCATGACGATATAATAAAGGATATATTAATGATGTCATATAATTATTCTTGTTGTCTCTCATGTTTTATATGCTTCTTCTTTCATTAATATATACTGCGATGATGAAGGTATGTCCTTCATGACCTTCGTTTGAAGATCATTATATCCCAAGGAAAATAATGTTTCGGAGGACGAAGGACTTTAATCATTAACATTTTGTGTTGCCTTGTTCTTAACTCATAGCATTTGAGAACAAGTCCCCAACATTGGTGCCCACCTCCGGTGTACTCACTTCCACAACCTTCGGCAAAGCACTGACTTCCGTCATGCCATCGAAGAAGATAACAGCGCCAGGGGCTGCTGCACTGCAGCCACTGGACACAAACCAGGAGACTCTCTCTCTCTGAGAGGCTCGAAGCTAGAAGAGAAAGGCCACCAGTCCAACATTCCAGGAGGAGGAGTTGGACCAAGAGATCAGGGACATGGAAATCATCCATCAACAAGTGCAAAGGAAAAAGGAGAAGATGGCTCGGCTGGCCGATCTTCAAAGGAAGATCGACGAAGCAACTGAAGAAGTGCGTCATCTTGCTCAAGATGACCAAGACCGAAGGCCCCAACACAGGGAGCTTCGTCAAGAGGGCTTATTCAACGAAGATGGATGATATGATGATTTTAATCATGATACCTTTACTTTTGATGATGCTTCTCCCTTGGCAGCAGAATTGCAGGCTATCCCATGGACACAATCCTACAAGCCACCCCAACTACCCATGTACGATGGGCACTTGGACCCAAAACAATTTCTGATGAGCTATGAGGCAACAATATCCTCATACGGAGGCAATGCAGCTGTCATGGCTAAGTCTTTTGTCATGGCAGTCCGGAACGTGGCCTAGACATGTTATTCTTCCCTTCGGCCAGGGACAATCACGACGTGGGAGAAGCTCAAGGACATGCTGGTGACCAGTTTCCAAGGCTTTCAGACGAAGCCAGTCACAGCTCAGGCCTTGTTCCAGTGCACGCAAGACCATGAGGAATACCTTCAGGCGTATGTCCGAAGGTTCTTGCGACTGAGGGCACAAGCGCCCACAGTGCCCAATGAAATTGTCATTGAGGCCATGATTAAGGGTCTTCGGTCAGGACCTACGACTCAATACTTCGCTAGGAAGCCCCCACAAACTCTGGAGAAGCTGCTTCAGAAGATGGATGAGTACATCCGGGCTGACAACGACTTCCGCCAAAGAAGGGAAGAAGCTTACAGATTCTCGGAGATGACCAGGGGCTTCGGAGGAAGAATCCACTCGAGGCATGTCAGGTCAATCCACAGCTCCAGTTAGAATGATGACAAAGGAAGCCAACTTCAGAGGCCACAGTACACCTCACAATCTTCGGGGCAACATCAATGCTCTTTCAGGCCACTAGCTCCAAGGGGCAGAGGCGCCAGGGGCTTCGGAGGAAGATATGGGGATCAGCCCAGGAAGATCTATTGCTTATTCTATGGTGAGGACAAAGGTCATACTACAAGAATGTGCCAAATCACCATTCTGAAGCAAAAGGAGATCGCAGAAGCCGAAGCTCGGCAGAATCAGCCGAAGCAGGTCTTGCACACTGCTTCGTGCCACTCTCCCTACATACCAGAATATGTGGGCAATCATCCTACAGCTTCTGTTGCTTCGGCTAGCCATTCACAGGCTTCCTGGCCACAGCTCCCACCGCCACCACCACTGCAACCTACCTATTCTCGAAGCCAGCAGCCAGAAGGGCGCCAGCACTCCCAACAGCAACGTGAATTCAGGGAGGAATCCGAAGCTCGCACAGTCAACAGTATTGTGCCAGAATCAAAGCACATTTATTGAGCGATATCCTACCTCTGAAATACTTTTATGTTCTATGTCATTTTGTTTTTCAATAAGGAACAATCAATGTAAATCTAGTTTTAATTCCTTGTAATAATTTCGCTTCTATCAGAATGAAATATATCTTCTTCACAGACTTACGAAGCTCAAAAGTCGTTCCTAAGGGAATGCAAAGCTAAAAATTGCCGAAACTACAAAAAGTCGTTCCTAAGGGAGCGCAGTATAAGTTTTGTCGAAGCTCAAAAGTCGTTCCTAAGGGAATGCAGAGCTAAAAATTGCCGAAACTACAAAAAGTTGTTCCTAAGGGAGCGCAGCATAAGTTTTGCCGAAGCTACAAAAAAGTCGTTCCTAAGGGAGCGCAATGTAAGTTTTCTGCTCAAAAGTCGTTCCAAAGGGAATGCAGAGCTAAATACCGCCGAAATATAAGGCAAAGAAGTTTAAAAGTCGTTCCTAAGGGTATGCAGAACTTATACCGCCGAAATAGAAGGCGAAGAAGTTCAAAAGACGTTCCTAAGGGGATGCAGAACTTACACCAAAAAATAAACGGTACAGCCGAAAAATAAACGGCAAAGAGATTCCAGTTGTTCCTAAGGGAATGCAGAGATTGTGTGTTCCAGGATGGGAGTGTGAGTATGTGTCTTCGGCATCATTATCATTTTGCATCATATCATCACATCATTTCGCATAGCATCACATCATACATCATATTGCATCAATGACACAAGAATGGAATACGGAGCCGATTTTCAGAAAATATTCTATCAAAGTTACACGAAGTAAGCTTCGAATTATAGCTTCGTCAGCCTGCACACAAAAGAGGGATCTCTCTGTGAAGCATGGATATCTTTATTTTTACGAACCACGGATCTTCTTTCTTTACGAAGCATGAAAAGAAGGGAAGGTGTTTTTTCGCCGGAGGCTCAAAAACGGTATGTGTGTAAGTTTCATGCATCGTAAAGAAATAAATTATATTAATTTACATATTCGATCAAAAGTTACACACATCAAATATTACGGCTTAGTTACAATAAAAGCACAATGTCCATTCTACTGTCTCTTACATTGACCATTTAAAAATGTTTTTACAATAAGTGCTAGTCTTCTTTCAGGATTTTCTCCGCAACTTCATTTAGCAATTTATTAACGACTTCGTCAACAATAGATTCAGCCATATTAATGATCTCCAGTGCTTCCTTCGTTTCTGGATCGGCTAGGGGATCGAATGGTTCCGATGGCGGAGATAGTTCAGCTGAAGTGGGAAAAATTAATTAGTCCGAAGCCACAAAAAACAAATGCCGAAGCTGAACGTCAAAAGATATTACCTATACGCTTTTCGCGCGCTGCAGCTTCTTCAGCTTGTCTTGCTTCTACTTCGGCGTCATGGGTGTCTTTTTCACTTTTCTTTATAATTTCATGGGCCATCTCTCGGCCACCATTTACCCAGATATCATTATAAAATCTCCCGCTCATCAAGCTTGCTTCAGCTGAAGGATCCTTTATATCATCTACGGAGAAGGCAGCTTCAGCCTGGGCCATGGTCTTGATATGGTCGCATCCCGCCTTCTCCAAGATGACTGAAATTCCCCACGCACCGGAAAACGCGCAAACATCCCCGCGATCACTTAAAATTTATTTGAAGGTTTCGGCCTCTCCACTTATCCATTCAATAACGCCTTCGGGGTCGCCTCGTATGAAGTTTTCTTCGGAACACGTTGGCGAAACTAGTTTTTATTTTCTTCACACAGTCCAAGGATTTTTCAAAGCATCTTTCCTTGGATGTGCGAAGTTCTTCAACGTTTTTCTCTAAATGATTTTTCCAATATTCGCTGATTTCTCGGTTAGCCTCTACGAGTGCGCATTTTTCTTTAGCTTCGGCCAGTTGCCTCCGAAGGTCTTCAATTTCAGTTTTTTGGGCTTCGGCCTGGGCTTTGAAGCTAGCTTCATCTTCTTTGACTTTGTTAACCAGAGAGAATAAGATTTTGTCTTTTTGAGACCTTCGTTTCTCAGTTCAATTACCTCTGAACGAAGGTTGTTCAGGGCCACTGTATAGCCTTCATCCTCTATATTTTTCTGTGCCCTAAGGGCATTACTAAGAATCAAGCCCTGCAAGTGGAGAAAAGAATAAGTATGACAAATAAAATACCTCATTTTTCAAATTTATAGTTAGTTTTTATACCTTTATGCTATTGTATGCTAGGCTGTCAGCAAGTTCGTCCTTCGATAAAATCGAAAGACCGTCTTCCAGCTTCGGAAATCCGATGCTTTTACCTATCTCCCGGCAAACGGATATTTCTTTGTTATCCGGGAGACAGTACAAAAAATCTTCTTCGCCACTGCCATTGAACACTAACGCCCCCTTCGGATATTTCAATTTTTGGGCATAGTGTTGCGCTTCTAACATTTCTTCTTGGGATAGTACCTTTCCCGAAGCATGTCGAATAATGTAGTCAATACTTTTGTTCGACGCTTCGGGACTAGGAGCTTCGATTTTTTCAGTTGCAATCCGCTCTGTTGATTTTTCCTTAGGGTCAGCACGCTCCATATCGGTGGGCACTGAAGGCCTAGCTTCGGTTTTAGCCTGAATTGTTGCAGCTTCGACTTCAGCCTGCTTAGTATTAGCTTCGGGTTGCGCCTTGGAAGCTTCGGCAACTTTCCTTATAGGAGCAGGACTCAAGGTTTTTGTTGTTTCTAACACAACATCCAGCACATTTGCCATCCTTCTCCTCTTAGGAGTCACGGCAGAACCCATTTGTACCTTCTGTACTATTGCCTCTGTTGGTGGGCTCAAAATCTCTGGCATCTTCATTATTTCTTCAATTTTTGGCTCTTCAGCCTTATCAACCTTCGTTTCAACCAGCTTGACTGTAAGCACCTTTGGCATTACAGCCGGCTCTTCAGTGCTCTGCGCGGTCGGGACAATTTCTTTTATTTCGGTAGCAGAAGTGGTCCCTGCGCCAAACTCAGGCACCACGGCTGGTTCAATGTAACGCGGCCGGTGGGTAAGAACCTTCACCTTTTTGCCCTTCGGCACAGGCTCAACTGGGGTGGTCGAAGCAGCAGTTTTCATCTTTTTCCCCTATCCCCGCACTAGGTAGCGGTAATCGGGGTATACGAAGCCGATGGCGTCAAAAACTCTGTTCAGCCTTTTCTTTCCCCAACCTCCGAAGGCTGCGGACAAAGCATTATCTTTCGCCTTGGAATATGCTCCAAGTAGTTCACCACTTGTAGCTTCGATACACTTCAGCCAGTCGTCGTTTGGCTCATCAAACTTCTCCCTGAATCTGAAGGTATACTTCAGCCGGACCAGACCACCTTCGCTAGAGTCGGTGGTGGTCTCCTTCGGCATTTCCCAGCTATCTACAAGCGGCCATACCCTGAAGGCTATATGTTCTTGAATTAAATCTCTAGTCCCAATAAAGGAGCAAACAGTGCTGAAGGCCCTCTAACATGCTTCAACTGTCTCATTAATTTCTATCTTCGGCCTTCAAAGGCCAAAGCGGGACCAAATAGGGCGCATGATGACTTCCTTAATGTCTTCCCTCGCTTTCAAATCATTCTTCACATAAAACCATTCTTCCATCCAAGCTCCGGGCCATCTCTTCCGAAATGTTGGCACCGGGTGGCTTGCGTTGGGGCGAGCGATAAATCCATAACAACCGAAGTTGTTGTGGTACTATTCTTTACTCATGGCCTTCGTCTCATATAGAAGTTCGTGCATACTGCAGAAGCACTTCGTGCTTGGCTCTAGCCCTTGACTCCTTACTACCCAGAAAAAAAAATCCCCATCCTTATTATAGCTTCGAGGGTAATCTGATGGAGGAAGATCTGGTAGGTTTTCAACACTTCAACTACAAACTTGCTCAAAGGGAACCGAAGTCCAGCCTTGAAGAAGCTTTGGTAAATTACAACTTTGTTTTCCTCAGGGGCAGGGACGTTGTTGTCTCCACCAGCCCTCACAATAGACATGTCCCGAAAGTACCTTCCTCTCATGTTCTCAAGATGACTCTGTTTGATGGTCGATTTTCTGAAGATTGAATGACTTGGCCGCCAGGGCCGATCCTCAGAATCTTCATCCCCACTTTCCACATCATAGCTATCGCTGTCACCAGTATCTTCAGATAAACCTTCCAGTATCTCTTTAGTAATTTTCTCTGTGTTTGTTTTTGCCATCGACTCAACAAATCCAGCAACATAAGGATCTACAACCTTCTTCTCCTCAAACAACTTTGCCTCTTCAGTCAGCTTCGTCTCCACAATAACCTTCTTTTCCTGGGACATTTTTCTCCAGACATGGTGAAAACGTGTCTTTTAAACCGAAGCTCATAGAGCTTGAAAATCTAGCGAGCGCTAGTGAGTAGGAGTTAAAAGATTGAGAAAATAATGCAAATGGCAGAAACAGTGTATCAAATGCAGCTGGTAAGAGTTCCTATTTATACGTCCAGTGCGCTGCAAAATGGAGGGCCCCGTCTGTCATTGATTATTGCTATTCTAGCAAAGGGAAGGTCTTTTTTCGGACCTTCGGCTTAAGGCCTTCGTCCATGTCGCAGTCTGAATTCGTTATCTTAACAAATTAATACTGCGAGGGGCTACTGTTGGGGGCCTTCGTCTTTCGAAGGTCCTCAAAAACATGATTTAACAATGTTTTCCAAGTGTAACATATGAACAGGTACCTTCGGACTTGGGTTAAAACCATACACGATGTGAAAAGCAAGGTCGAGACGAAGGCTGATGTTGCTCCGAAGCTATGCGCAAGGGAGCTTCGGCTCAATGGCGGAAAAAGGAACCGACTTAAAGGGGAAAAGGCTATCTAGTCCCCGTTGGGTTGTCCATAAGTCAATAGTAAATATGAAGGGCATGAATGTAAATTTACACAGGCTGCGCCCTGTGCCTATAAATAGATGAACAGTACCCCGTACTATTCACGCTGACTTGTATTCATTCGTGCGTCACGCTTGGACTTTTTGCCTTCTGTCAAGCCGAAGGTACAAATGTAATTCAATATTGTTCTTGTTTAGCCATGACGATATAATAAAGGATATATTAATGATGTCATATAATTATTCATGTTGTCTCACATGTTTCATATGCTTCTTCTTTCATTAATATATACTGCGATGATGAAGGTATGTCCTTCATGACCTTCGTTTGAGGATCATTATATCCCAAGGGAAATAATGTTTCGGAGGACGAAGGGCTTTAATCATTAACATTTTGTGTTGCCTTGTTCTTAACTCATAGCATTTGAGAACAAGTCCCCAATAGAGGCCTTAGATGTGATGAAGATTGTTAACGAAGTTGTTGACGAAGTCGTCGACAGACTACTACATGAAGCCGCTGAAAAAAATACTCAAAGAAAATTAAATTATTGCATACTAGGAAATGTAATGCTTGTATATGGTTGTCGTCATGTGTACGAGACAAACATCGAATATTTGTATGTATACTAATGTAATATATTTCTTTGTGATGCATGAAATTTGTGTACATACCATTTTTAAGCCTTCGGCGAAAAAACACCTTCCCTTCTTTTCATGCTTCGCAAAGAGAATTTTCCTTATGCCAGTGGTGACGAAGGTTGACTTCGTATAATAAGTTATATCCGTCGAAAATATATGTTGTGACATATCACATTCTTTTGCATTTCGACGAGTATTTATGAAGGAGCGATCTCCCTTCTTTCTCCTCGGCCTTTTTCTGATGCAAGATGGTGTATGATGCGATGCTATGCGATATGTTATGATGGTATGATGCGAAATGATGTTTATGTCGAAGATAAAAAAACCCACACGAATACAAACCCAAACTCTGCATCCCCTTAGGAACGACTTTGAAGTCTTTTCACCTTTTACTTAGGTGGTATTTCAACTCTGCATTTCCTTAGTAACGACTTTGGAGCTAAGCTTTGCATCCCCTTAGGAACGACTTTGGAGCTTCTTCACCTTTTATTTAGGTGGCATTCAAGCTCTACATCCCCTTAGGAACGACTTTGGAGCTTATTCACCTTTTACTTTAGGTGGCATTCAAGCTCTGCATCCCCTTAGGAATGACTTTTGAGCTTCGAAACTTACTCTGTGCTCCCTTAGGAACGCCTTTGTAGCTTTGGAACTTGCTTCTGTTACACTCAATGGTGTAACCACAATATTATTACATCAAGTTGAAAGTTAATCCTTCCTATATTATTTTTCTTGCAATAAAATGTAAAGGCAGAAAAAGTTAAGATACATTAGATCAACATATTCCTTAGCCAAGCCATTGTAGTCCCTTTAGTAGATGTGCTTCAATTCGGGCATAGTGTTGTTGACTGTGCGAGCTTCGGACTCCTCCCGAAGGTCGCGCTGTTGTTGAGTATGATTGTGCCCTTCTGTCTGCTGATTGTGAACCAGCGGTGGTGGTGGTGGCAACTGAGACCAGGAAGGTCGGGAATGACTTGCCGAAGCGACAGAGGTCGTAGGTTGTTGATTGCCTACATATTCTAGGATGTATGAAGAGTAGCATGAAGCAGTGTGGAGGACTTGCTTCGGCTGACTTTGTCGTGCCTCGGCTTCAGCAATCACCTTTTGCTTCTGAATTGTGACCTGACATGTCTGAGAGCACCTAGAGGGGGGTGAATAGATGATCCTGTAAAATTCAACACTAATAGCCACAAAACTTTGTTATGTAAGTTAGAACGGCTAAGTAGCTTGAAGCGAGTTCTTGTGAACACAGATAATCAAAGGTAAAGCACACAAGAGACACGCGATTTTTATCCCGTGGTTCGACCAAGTAATACTTGCCTACTTCCACGTTGTGGCGTCCAAATGGACGAGGGTTGCACTCAACCCCTTTCAAGTGATCCAATGATCAACTTGAATACCACGGTTTTTCCTTTCTTTGTATTTCTCCTATTTGCTAGGAATCTCCACAACTTGGAGCATCTCGCCCTTACAATGATGATCACAAAAGATGTATGGAAGCAAGGGAGGGGAGATCAACACACACAAGACTCAAACCACAGCACAATCACGCACACAAGTTGCAACTTGAGCTCAAAACACAACGCACGGAGTTCACAACTCAAATGGAGCTCAAGTCACTATCTCAAAGAATCAAATACGTGAAGTTGGAGTCTAGAAGTCTTAGAATGTTTCTTGAATGCTTGGGTAGCTCCTCCATGCGCCTAGGGGTCCCTTTTATAGCCCCAAGGCAGCTAGGAGCCGTTGGAGGCCAACAAGGAAGGCCATTCTTGCCTTCTGTCGGGTGGCGCACCGGACAGTCCGGTGCGCCACCGGACAGTCACTGTTGACAGTCCGATGCCGATCTCCTTCCTTTTCTGGCGCAGATGACCGTTGCACCTTCGGGCCAGTTGGCGCACCGGACACTGTCCGGTGCACACCGGACAGTCCGGTGCCCCTGCCGACCGTTGGTGTGGGCCACGCGTCACCCGCGGATTGCGCGGCCGACCATTGCGCTGGCGACCGTTGGCTCATCGGACAATCCGGTGCAGCACCGGACAGTCCGGTGAATTATAGTCGTACGCCGCCGATTTTCCCGAGAGTGGCTTGTTCACCGGAAGCCAGCCTGGCGCACCGGACACTGTCCGGTGCACCACTGGACAGTCCGGTGTGCCAGACTGAGCTGGACTTCGGCTGTACCCAGCCAAGTCACATGCAATTATTTTCTTCTTTTCTTTTCTCTGTTTCTAGCACTTAGACAATATATGTTAGTACTAAAAAATATACTAAGTCTAGAAACGTACCTTGTTACATGATTTACACTTTTTGCATGTTTGGCACATTATATTTCACTCACTATGTGTTGGACACTTAATCACCAAAACATTATAGAAATGGCCCAAGGGCACATTTCCCTTTCAATCTCCCCCTTTTTGGTGATTTATGCCAACACATCAAAAAGCAATGCAAAACATGCAACATCGATTCAAATTGAAGACCAAATTGTTTTTTACTCTAATTTGGCATATTTGGATCATTCTTTGCCACCACTTGGTTTGTTTTTGCAAAACAAATTCATTTTCCTATCTCTAATTCAAACACACTTGTTTAGGAACAAAGAGAGATATTCCAATCAAAAAATTGATCAAGTACCAAAAACTCCCCCTTTTTGCCATAATCGAAAATTCTCCCCCACAAGAGGCCAAATTTTGCAATAAGAGTATTTTGGTCAAATCAAAAATCCTAACTCTACTATTTTCAAAATTCTCAAGTGGTAGCTGATCCATTTGCTTTGGCCTTAATTTCTCCCCCTTTGGCATCAAGCACCAATACGGGATTATTCTTGGCCCTTTAACCCCATTGCCTCACCAAAAATGTCAATTAAGAGCAAAAGGCAATAAGAGCATAAGAATGAACTTGGAGGTGAGTACACTAATAGCGGAGTGCAGTGGAAGTCTTTGCATGGTCCAAGTTCACCTTTTCCCTTTCAATGCACCTTTGATACTACATCAAGTAACTCAAACACAAGGGTTAGTCTCAAAGGGTCAAGTTGTAGCACTTCTCCCCCTAAATGTGTGCGTCATTCACACATGGACTTGTGAGGTCTGGGGATCCCTTGCACAACTTGAGCACCACAAATAAGCAACAAATCGCATAAATGCATAATGTAACGTGATCAAAGGCATAAAACACATGTATGCTATAGATCAATCCAAGTTACGTGAATCTAAGACATTTAGCTCACTACGCAGCCTGCAAAAGGTTTTCTCATCTAATGGCTTGGTAAAGATATCAGCTAGCTGGTTCTCGGTGCTAATATGGAAAACCTCGATATCTCCCTTTTGCTGGTGGTCTCTCAGAAAGTGATGTCGGATGTCTATGTGCTTAGTGCGGCTGTGTTCAACAGGATTATCCGCCATGCGGATTGCACTCTCATTGTCACATAGGAGTGGGACTTTGCTCAGATTGTACCCAAAGTTCTGGAGGGTTTGCCTCATCCAAAGTAGTTGCACGCAACACTATCCTGTGGCAACATACTCGGCCTCAGCGGTGGATAGGGCAACGAAGGTTTGTTTCTTTGAACTCCAAGACACCAGAGACCTTCCTAGGAATTGGCACGTCCCTGATGTACTCTTGCTATCAACCTTGCATCCAGCATAATCGAAGTCTGAATATCCAATTAAGTCAAAGGTTGACCCCATTGGATACCAGATCCCGAAGCAAGGCGTAAAAACTAAATATCTAAGAATCTGCTTAACGGCCACAAGGTGACATTCCCTTGGGTCGGATTGATATCTAGCACACATGCATACGCTAAGCATAATATCCGGTCTACTAGCACATAAATAAAGTAATGACCCTATCATAGACCGGTATGCCTTTTGATCAACGGACTTACCTCCTTTGTTGAGGTTGACATGTCCGTCGGTTCCCATAGGTGTCTTCGCGGGCTTGGCGTCCTTCATCCCAAACCGCTTAAGAAGATCTTGAGTACTTCATTTGGGAGATGAAAGTGACGTCCTTGAGTTGCTTCACTTGGAACCCAACGAAGTAGTTCAACTCGCCCATCATTGACATCTCAAACTTTTGAGTCATCACCCTGCTAAACTCCTCACATGACTTTTGGTTAGTAGAACCAAATATTATGCAATCGACATAAATTTGGCACACAAAGAGATCACCATCACAAGTCTTAGTGAAAAGAGTGGGATCGGCTTTCCCAACCTTGAAAGCATTATCAATTAAGAAATCTCTAAGGCATTCATGCCATGCTCTTGGGGCTTGCTTAAGTCTATAGAGCGCCTTAGAGAGCTTAAACACATGGTTGGGGTACCTGTCATCCTCAAAGCCAGGGGGTTGTTCCACGTACACCTCCTCCTTGATTGGCCCGTTGAGGAAAGCGCTCTTCACATCCATTTGAAACAACCTGAAAGAGTGGTGAGCGGCATAGGCTAATAATATTCTAATAGACTCTAGCCTAGCCACAGGAGCAAAAGTCTCCTCGAAATCCAAACTTGCGACTTGGGCATAACCTTTTGCCACAAGTCGAGCCTTGTTTCTTGTCACCACCTCGTGCTCGTCTTGCTTGTTGCGGAACACCCACTTGGTTCCCACAACATTTTGCTTGGGACGTGGCACCAGGCTCCAAACTTCATTTCTCTTGAAGTTGTTGAGCTCTTCCTGCATGGCCAACACCCAGTCCGGATCTTGCAAGGCCTCTTCTACCCTGAAAGGCTCAATAGAAGAGACAAACGATTAATGCTCACAAAAGTTAGCTAATCTTGAGCGAGTAGTTACTCCCTTGCTTATGTCACCCAGAATCTGATCAACGGGGTGAATTCTTTGGATCGTCGCTCGGACTTGAGTTGGAGGGGCCAGTGGTGCTTCTTCCTCCATAACTTGTTCTTCTTGTGCTCCCCCTTGATCACACGCCTCTTCTTGAGGAACCTGTTCATCATCTTGAGTTGGGGGATGCACCATCGTTGAGGAAGAATGTTGATCTTGCTCCTGTTGTTCCTGTTGTCGCACTTCACCTATCGCCATCGTGCGCATTGAGGTCGTCGGAACATCATCTTCATCTATGTCATCAGGATCAACTTGCTCTCTTGGAGAGCCATTAGTCTCATCAAATACAATGTCGCTAGAGACTTCAACTAAACCCGATGATTTGTTGAAGACCCTATACGCCTTTGTATTTGAGTCATACCCTAGTAAAAACCCTTCTACTGCTTTGGGAGCAAATTTGGAATGCCTACCTTTCTTCACCAAAATGTAGCATTTGCTCCAATATACACGAAAGTAAGAGACATTGGGTTTGTTACTGGTAAAAAGTTCGTAGGAGGTCTTCTTCAGGAGACGATGCAGATAGAGCCAGTTTATGGCGTGGCAGGCTGTGTTCACAGCTTCCAACCAAAACTGCTCGGGCGTATTGAACTCTCTAAGCATCGTCCTCGCCATGTCGATAAGTGTCTTGTTCTTCCTCTCTACCACACCGTTTTGCTGTGGTGTGTAGGGAGCGGAGAACTCATGCTTGACACCTTCCTCCTCAAGATACTCCTCAACTTGTAAGTTCTTGAACTCGGACCCATTGTCGCTCCTTATCTTTTTCACCTTGAGCTCAAATTCGTTTTGAGCCCTCCTTAGAAAGCGCTTTAGGGTCCCTTGGGTTTCTGATTTATCCTACAAGAAGAACACCCAAGTGAAGCGGGAAAAGTCATCTACAATTACAAGACCATACTTACTTCCCCCGATGCTAAGGTAGGCGACGGGTCCGAAGAGGTCCATGTGAAGAAGCTCCAGTGGTCTTGATGTTGTCATCACATTCTTGCTGTGATGAGTGCTTCCCACCTGTTTCCCTGCCTGATAAGCTGCACAAGGTCTGTCTTTCTCGAAGCAGACATTGATTAGTCCTAACACATGTTCTCCCTTTAGAAGTTTATGAAGATTCTTCATCCCAACATGTGCTAGACGGCGATGCCACAGCCAGCCCATGCTAGTCTTAGCTATTAAGCATGCATCTAGATCGACCTCCTCTTTCGAAAAATCAACTAAGTAGAGTTTGCCATCTAATACACCCTTAAATGCTAATGAACCATCACTCCTTCTAAATACAGAAACATCAACATTTGTAAACAAACAATTGTAGCCCATGTGGCACAATTGACTTACAGACAGGAGGTTGTAATCAAGCGACTCTACTAGAAATATGTTTGAAATGGAGTGCTCGTTGGTGATGGCTATCTTGCCCAAGCATTTGACCTTGCCTTGGTCCCCATCTCCAAAGATGATCGTATCCTGGGAATCCTTGTTCTTGACGTAGGAGGTGAACATCTTCTTCTCCCCCGTCATGTGGTTTGTGCATCCGCTATCGATAATCCAGCTTGAGCCCCCGGATGCATAAACCTGCAAGGTAATTTACACTTGGGTTTTAGGTACCCAACTCTTGTTGGGTCCTACAAGGTTAGTCACAATAGCCTTTGGAACCCAAATACAAGCCTTATCTCCCTTGCATTTGGATCCCAACTTCCTAGCAACTACTTTTTCATTCTTACAAAAAAATGCAAAAGAAGTATTTCAAGCATGGTAAATAGTAGAAGATTCATTACATACTCTCCTAGACACATGACACACAACATGATTTCTCCTAGGCTTACCATGCACAAAAGTAGAGCTAGAGGCAATCATAGCATGTGAATTAAAGGCATCATGATCATAACTCCTATTATAATGAGCATTCCTAGAATATTTCCTATCATTGTAAATGAAAGCATGATTCCTTTGAGTACTACTAGCCATAGGGGCCTTCCCTTTCTCCTTGATGAGAATGGGAGTCCTTTGGCTTGTTAAGTTCTTGGCTTCCTTTTGAAAGCCAAGTCCATCCTTAATTGAGGGGTGTCTACCAACGGTGTAGGCATCCCTAGCAAATTTTAATTGATCAAAATTAATTTTGCAAGTCTTAAGTTGAGTATTAAGACTTGCCACCTCATCATTTAATTTGGTAATAGACATAAGGTGTTCATTACAAGCATCAACATCAAAATCCTTACATCTATTACAAATACTAACATGCTCTACACTTGAACTAGATTTATTTGCTTTCTCTAGCTTAGCATTTAAATCATCATTTACACTCTTTAAACTAGACACAGTTTCATGGCAAGCAGATAACTCAGAAGATAGCATGTCATTTCTCTTAATTTCTAGAGCAAGAGATTTTTGCACACTAACAAACTTATCATGCTCCTCATATAAAATATCCTCTTGTTTTTCTAACAATCTATTCTTTTCATTTAGAGCGTCAATTAATTCATTGATCTTTTCTACCTTAGCTTTATCTAAACCTTTGAACAAGCTAGAGTAGTCTACTTCATCATCACTAGAATCTGCATCACTAGAAGTAGAGTACTTGGGGGAATCTCGACCACTTACCTTCTTCTCCTTGGCCATAAGGCAAGTGTGGCGTTCGTTGGGGAAGAGCGAAGACTTGCTGAAGGCCGAGGCTGCCAGTCCTTCATCGTCGGAGTTGGATGAAGAGCAGTCAGAATCCCATTCTTTGCCAAGATGAGCCTCGCCTTTCGCCTTCCTATAGCTTTTCTTCTTCTCCTTCTTCCCATGTCTTTCTTCCCCTGGTCATTTTCATTATCGGGACATTGAGCAATAAAATGACCAGTCTTACCGCATTTGAAGCAGGAGCGCTTTCCCCTTGTCTTATTCTTGTTGGGGTACTCCTTGCGTCCTTTTAGTGTGGTCTTGAAGCGCTTGATGATAAGCGTCATCTCATCTTCGTTGAGGCCAGTGGCCTCCACTTGTGCCACCTTGCTTGGTAGCATCTCCCTGCTGCTGGTTGCTTTGAGGGCAACGGTTTGAGGCTCGTAGACGATTAGTGGACCATTTAGAGCATCGTCCACATATCGAGCCTCCTTCACCATCATGCGCCCGCTCACAAACTTCCCAAGAATCTCCTCGGGCGTCATCTTGGTGTACCTAGGATTCTCACGAATAAGGTTGACAAGATGGGGGTCAATTACCGTAAATGACCTTAGCATTAGTCGGACGACGTCGTGGTCCGTCCATCTTGTGCTTCCATAGCTCCTAATTTTGTTGACCAGGGTCTTGAGCCTGTTGTATGTTTGTGTTGGCTCCTCTCCCCTGATCATAGCGAATCTTCCCAGTTCGCCTTCTACCAACTCCATTTTGGTGATCATGGTGGCGTCGTTTCCCTCATGTGATATCTTGAGGGTATCCCAAATTTGCTTGGCGTTGTCCAAGCCGCTCACCATGTTGTATTCATCCCTGCATAGAGATGCTAGCAAAACAGTAGTAGCTTGTGCATTCTTATGAATTTGCTCATTAATAAACACAGGGTTATCGGTACTGTCGAAATGCATTCTATTTTCAACTATCTCCCAAATACTAGGATGGAGAGAAAATAAGTGACTACGCATTTTGTGACTCTAAAAAGAGTAGTCTTCTCCATCAAAGTGTGGAGGTTTACCAAGAGGAATTGAAAGCAAATGAGCATTGGAATTGAACGGAATATGAGAATAATCAAAAGAATAGTTTTGATTAACCGGTTTCTTTTTAGATGAGTCATCGTAGTCGTCGTCTTTTGGTGAAGAAGAGGAGGCATCGCTGTCGTAGTAAATGATCTTCTTGATCCGCCTTTTCTTCTTCCCGTCCCTCTTCTTGTGACTCGATCCTGAGTCAGTGGGCTTGCCGTCCCTTGGCTCGTTGAAGAGGGACTCCTTCTCCTTGTCGTTGACCACCATCCCCTTTCCCTTAGGATCCATCTCTTCGGGCGATTAGTCCCTTACGTGAAGAGAACGGCTCTGATACCAATTGAGAGCACCTAGAGGGGGTGAATAAGTGATCCTGTAAAATTCAACACTAATAGCCATAAAACTTTGTTATGTAAGTTAGAACGGCTAAGTAGCTTGAAGCGAGTTCTTGTGAACACAGATAATCAAAGGTAAAGCACACAAGAGACACGCGATTTTTATCCCGTGGTTCGGCCAAGTAATACTTGCCTACTTCCACGTTGTGGCGTCCCAATGGACGAGGGTTGCACTCAACCCCTTTCAAGTGATCCAATGATCAACTTGAATACCACGGTTTTTCCTTTCTTTGTCTTTCTCCCGTTTGTCAGGAATCTCCACAACTTGGAGCCTCTCGCCCTTACAATGATGATCACAAAAGATGTATGGAAGTAAGGGAGGGGAGAGCAACACACACAAGACTCAAATCACAGCACAATCACGCACACAAGTCGCAACTTGAGCTCAAAACACAACGCACGGAGTTCACAACTCAAATGGAGCTCAAGTCACTATCTCAAAGAATCAAATGCGCGAAGTTGAAGTCTAGAAGTCTTAGAATGTTTCTTGAATGCTTGGGTAGCTCCTCCATGCGCCTAGGGGTCCCTTTTATAGCCCCAAGGTAGCTAGGAGCCGTTGGAGGCCAACAAGGAAGGTCATTCTTGCCTTCTGTCGGGTGGCGCACCGGTCCGGTGCGCCACCGGACAGTCACTGTAGACAGTCCGATGTCGATCTCCTTCCTTTTCTGGCGCAGATGACTGTTGCACCTTCGGGCCAGTTGGCACACCGGACACTGTCCGGTGCCCCCTACCGACTGTTGGCGCGGGCCACGCGTCGCCCGCGGATTGCGCGACCGACCGTGGCGCTGGCGACCGTTGGCTCACCGGACAGTCCGGTGCACCACCGGGCAGTCCGGTGAATTATAGTCGTACGCCGCCGATTTTTCTCGAGAGTGGCCTGTTCACCGGAAGCCAGCCTGGCGCACCGTACACTGTCCGGTGCACCACCGGACAGTCCGGTGTGCCAAACTGAGCTGGACTTCGGCTGTACCTAGCCAAGTCACTTGCAATTCTTTTCTTCTTTTCTTTTCTCTGTTTCTAGCACTTAGACAATATATGTTAGTACTCAAAACAATGTACTAAGTCTAGAAACGTATCTTGTTACATGATTTGCACTTTTTGCTTGTTTGGCACATTATATTTCACTCACTATGTGTTGGACACTTAATCACCAAAACATTATAGAAATGGCCCAAGGGCACATTTCCCTTTCAATGTCCTTGTTGTATGACCCTTGTCCTCGCCACAAAAGAGACAATACAACTTTATTGGTTGATTGCCGAACCTTCCTCCACTGAAGCTTCTTCCTCTTCTGCCTCTCAGAGCCGGTGGTCTGAAAAAAGTCTGCTGCATGCTCAAAGACTGTGAGCTATGATGGTTGTTCTGAGCATTATTGGCCCTTTCATTGTTGGCATTGGGGTTATAAATAGACCGGACATGCCTAGGATGAAGTCTTCCTCCGAAGTCCCTGGTCATTTCAGAAAACATGTATGCTTCCTCCCTTCTTTGGCGAAAATCATTATCAGCCCAGATGTACTCATCCATCTTCTGAAGGAGCTTCTCCAGGGTTTGTGGGGGCTTCCTGGCAAAATATTAGGCTGTAGGTCCTAGCCGAAGCCCCTTGATCATGGCCTCAATGACAATTTCATTAGGCATTGTAGGCGCTTGTGCTCTCAAACGCAGAAACCTTCGGACATACACCTGGAGGTACTCCTCATGGTCTTGCGTACATTGAAACGAAGCTTGAGCAGTGACTGGCTTCGTCTGAAAGCCTTGGAAACTGGTGACTAGCATATCCTTGAGCTTCTGCCATGATGTGATTGTTCCTAGCCAAAGGGAGGAATACCAGGTCTGGGCCACGCTTCTGACCGCCATGATGAAGGATTTTGCCATGACAACGGCATTGCCCTCATACGAGGATATTTTTGCCTCGTAACTCATTAGAAATTGCTTTGGATCCGAGTACCCATCATACATGGCAACTGGGGTGGCTTGTAGGATTGTGGCCACGGGTAGCCTGCAATTCTGCTGCCAGAGGAGAAGCATCATCCAAAGTAAAGTTACCATGATGAAAATCATTGTACCATTCATCTTCGTTGAATGAGCTCTCCTGACGAAGCTCCATGTGCTGAGGCCTTCGGTCCTGATCATCTTGAGTAAGATGACGCATATTCTTAGCGGCTTCGTCAATCTTCTTCTAAAGATCAGCCAGACGAAACATCTTCTCCTTTTTCCTTTGCACTTGTTGATGGATCGCTTCTAAATCCCTGATTTTCTGGTCAATCTGCTCCTCCTGAAGAGTTGGGCTGGTGGCCTTTCTCTTTTGGCTCCTAGCCTCTCGCAGAGAGAGTGCATCCTGATTTGTGTCCAGTGGTTGCAGGGCAGCCCCTGGCACTGTTGCCTTCTTCGGCGGCATGTCGAAGGTGGATGCTTTGCCGAAGGTTTGTGGAATGGAAGTGAGTTCACCGGAGGTGGGCGCCAAATGTTGGTCACTTGTTCTCAAATGCTATAAGTCAAGAACAAGGCAACATAATTTTTAATGATTAAAGACCTTCGTCCTTCAAAGCATTATTTTCTCTTGGATATAATGATTTTCAGACGAAGGTCATGAAGGACACACCTTCATCTCATTTCAGTATATAAACATGGATGTAAATAAGGAGGCAAAGAAATATAAAAGAATAAAGATAATAATAATTATGTATCAATGATCTATTTATTCTTGTATTCCATAAACATGAATGAACATCAACAATATTCATATTACGTTGATACCTTCGGCTTGCCAAAAGGTAAGAGAACGAGGATGACACGAAAGTGATTACAATCCAGCGTGAACAGTACAGGAGTACTGTTCATTTACTTATAGGTATGGGACGCAGCCCAGATAAAAGTACATTCATGTCCCTGATATCTATCTATAATCTTAACATGGATTATTAAGGACTGTTTGATCTTTATCCTCTTTCAGTCGTTATCATATTTGAGCTTCGTCAACATGTTTAGCCGAAGTTCTTTGACTTCTAGCTTCGTCACCCAATTTTTATTTCCTTTCGTAATATCATAAGAGAAGTTCTTTCATTCCAAAGCTGAAGCTTCCTATAACTATTCATAATCATGCTGAAAACATATGATTAGTCATATTTTTTAGAACCTTCAGAAGAGGAAGGCCCCTAACAAGTGAGTCCTCATAGAAATTTTTTTGACCCTTTTTGACTTGGCCTCGACGAGGGAGTACTGACAACTACAGGGGATTGATGCTCATTAACCGAGGTACTGAAGCCATCAAGATTTAGGTTTCGATTCTCATTCAACAAGTTACTAAAGAATCCGTCTCCCACAAGTAATGTACCCTAACAGATGTACAACAAGTCAAATAACAGCAAACAAAATAAATATATAATTTGTATAATTGAATCTCTGAATAGAATACTATAGTATTTTGGTGTGTGTTTAATCTCCCACAGCACCCTCTCTCTTTTCCATTATACTTTACTACTTTACAAATAGACCCTTCAACTTATTCATAATACACCAACACTCCCCCTCAAGATGGGCTAAATATATTTAACATTCCCATCTTGTTACATGCCAACTCATTATCGTTAGGACCTAAACCTTTTGTGAGACTGTCCGCTACTTGATTACGAGATTTGACATACTTCAACTTTAAAGCCCCACTATCAATCTTCTCTTTGATAAAGAACTTATCAATCTCCACATGCTTCATACGATCAAACTGAACTGGATTATTTGCTATGTTGATTGCTGCCACATTGTCACAATGGAGCAACATTTTCTCATTCTTCAACACTTGAAGCTCCTTCAAGAGACCCTTCAACCATATCATTTCACAAACTGCTAGAGCCATTGCTCTATGTTCAGCCTCTGCAGTGGATCGAGATACCACATCTTGCTTCTTGCTTCTCCATGAAACTAGATTACCTCCCATAAATACACAATATCCAGAAGTGGATCTCCGATCATTCCTACTGCTCGCCCAGTCCGCATCACAATACCCATCCAAATTCATATGTTGATTTGGTCTAAACCACAATCCCTTGTCAGGGGTTCCCTTCAGGTATCCCAGGATTTGATAAACTATCTTCATATGCCCAGTTCTAGGATCATGCATATACCTACTCACCACACTTACTGCATAAGCAATGTCCGGTCTTGTATGGCAAAGATATATCAAACGACCAACTACCCTCTGATATATTTCCCGATCTATAGGGTCACCTGACTTAGCACAATTTTGGTGATTCCTATCAATGGGTGAGCCACATGGGCGACACCCAAACATTCCTGTCTCTAACAAAAGGTCGAGGACATACTTTCTTTGGGAGAGAAGAATACCCTGAGATGATCTAGTTATCTCAATCCCAAGGAAGTATCATAGTGGTCCAAGCTCCTTTACCTCAAAGGCTCTACTTAGCCTTTCCTTCAGTTTCTTGATCTCCTTCGCATCATCTCCAGTGATCACTATATCATCAACATAAACCACTAGAATAGTGATACACGAGCCCTGATGTTTGTAGAAGACTGTGTGATCTCCATTGCATTGATGATAACCCATATCACACACAAATCGCTTGAATCTATCAAACCACACACGTGGTGACTGCTTTAGGCCATAGAGCGACTTCTTAAGTCTACACACTTTTCCAATAGTCTGTTTATTTGCATATCCAGGTGGGATTTCCATATAAACCTCTTCCTTCAGATCACCATGAAGAAATGCATTCTTCACATCCAGCTGATGAAGAGGCCAACCAAAGTTGGCCGCACATGAGATTAAGGTCCTCATTGTGCCCATTTTTGCCACAGGTGCAAAGGTCTCATCATAGTCGATCCCATATGTCTGACTATATCCCTTTGCCACCAGTCTTGCTTTGTACCTGTCAACCTTTCCTTCAGGAGTCTACTTTAATGTGAAGACCCACTTTCACCCCACCGCATTCTTTCCTTTTGGAAGGTGAACAAGTTCCCATGTCTTGTTCTTCTGCAGGGCAAGCAGCTCTTCCTTCATGGCATCCTTCCACTTTGGATCTTGTTTGGCACACCTCCAATCCTTCGGAATAGATATTGTTTGTAGAGATGCAATGAAAGTTCTATATGCAGGAGAGACATTAGAGTATGAGACATACTTAGGAATGTCATGTTCATAACAATAACGAGAAGGAGGTTTCCCAGCATTTACTCTAGGAACTCTTCTTTGCGCAAGAGGTAATTCTTCATGTTCAGGAATGGGAGAAATATGGATTGGAGAGACATTACCAGCTGGGTCTGGAGAGGAGTCTGAAGAGAGATATGGGACTAGAGCTTCAACACATCCAGGTTGTGGTTGCTCCCCCTGCTTCTTCGTCTGCTTTCGATAGTATACTATAGGTTGCTCCCCCTGTTTGTCATTCACCTTTGCCCCAATGGAACAATCATGTTGCTCCCCCTGTTTCTCATTCAGCTTCCCTGCCATAGAACATGGGATTGACCCAACAATCACTGCCTCATCATCCTCTGTCTCCTCCTGAATATCAATAGTTGCATCACCATGATCCCCACTACTTTCATCATCACTCAATATCTGCGTAGTTATCCCTTTCTCCACTTCTGGTGGAATCATACCTCCAACAACCACCCCTCCTGAAGCTCCACTAGCCTCATCACCACTAGCCTCATCACCACCTCGACCACTGTCATCCTCCCCCTCTCTACGGTCTCCTCCATTGACCGGAGAGAAGTCCTCCAGAATTTGATATGAATCAACTTTCTTTCTATAGTATGGGTCTTCTTCACGAAATGTTACATCCATACTTACTAACAATCTCTTACCAATAGGGTCCCAACACTTGTATCCTTTCTGAGTAGATGAATAACCCACAAAAATGCACTTGACTGCTTGAGGATCCAACTTACTCACCATAGGTTGATGGTCTTTGACAAAACAGACACAACCAAAGACCTTGGGTGGAACACGAAAGTCACACTTTCCCAATAGAAGTTCTGCAGGTGATTTCATATTAAGTATTCTTGAGAGCATCCGGTTGATGAGGTATGTGGCCGTCATTACTGCCTCACTCCACAGATACTTAGGCACATTCATCTGAAACATGAGAGATCTTGCTACTTCCAACAAATGATGATTTTTTCTCTCTGCTACACCATTCTGAGGTGGAGTTCTAGGATAATTTGTTTGGTGAATGATTCCTTGACCTGACAGATATGATCTAAATTCATTATTCACATACTCTATTCCATTGTCAGTCCTGATAACCCGAATTATTGCATCAAACTGATTTGTAACCAGTTTATGAAAGTCTTGAAAGCACTTTAACACCTCATTTTTGTGCTTAAGTATATAGATCCAAGTCATACGAGTGTAACAATCAATAAAAGTGAAGTACCACTTTGCACCATTCACAGAAGTGACTGAACAAGGACCCCAAACATCTGAATGTATTAGAATAAATGGTTCACAACTATGAAGACCAACACTAGGATAGGTAGATCTAGTATGTTTGTCAAGTTCACATGCATCACATACAAGTCTACTTTTGTCCACTCCCTTAAACATCATGGGATACAACCGACTTAAGTTCTCAAAAGATATATGTCCTAACCAACGATGATGTAGTAGAATCTCCTTGCCATCCCCCTCAACAGTTGCTTTCAATGCTGACTCCTCATGACTGATGAACCACAACCCATTACGCCTGACTCCAGTCCCAATCTTTCTCCCAGTACTCTTCTCTTGAAAGACACAAGAATTTTCATCAAATATTACTGTGCACTTGAATTGGTCAATGATTGAACATACAAAGAGGAGATTGGCTGGAAAAGATGGAACATGCAGAACTGATGACAAGCTAAGAGATGGTGTACACTCAACAGATCCTATACCACGGATTTGTTGAGATGTACCATCAGTGATTTGGACTGACTCAGAATGTGTATAAGGAATGCATGTTTTGAAAGGGGTGGACAAGCCAGTCACATGCTTTGATGCTCCTAAATCTATGACCCAATCTATGTGATGCCTACATGAGGATGCAAAAGCTTGTGCCTGAGTACCTTCGCCCATGTGGGCGTAGTTGGCAAAGTTACCGAAGGAGTTGGTGGCTTGCCCATCAGGTGAAGTGAGGCACTCGGAAGACTTGCCCTTCTGCCACTGCTCCCATTGCTTAGTTGTTCCCTAGACAGAGTAATAGAGAGACTCTCTTCAGTGGTAGCTATGTTGGCCCTGGAACCACCACGACCTCTACCACGACCTCCGCGACCTCTTCCATAGCTCCCACGACCACGAGTACCCCCTCGTCCTCCACGAGATCCTCCCCTGCCACCATTTCCTCTAGGGTTGGGACAATTGTAACTCAGATGTCCCCTTTCCCCACAATTATAGCATTCTCTATCCTCAATTGCAACGTATGCTGGCTTCACATGATTACCACTACCCATCACTCGAAGTCTGCTCTCTTCATCTATCATGGCAGACACAACCTCGTCCATGGTAGGAAGACTCTCCTGGTGACAAAAGGCCGCTCTCCTGCTTTCAAACTCAGAATCCAGATTCTTTAGAAAGTGGGTCACCCTCCTATCCTCTACCCACTTATGAGCCATTTGTGCATCCTATGGGCAAACCATTTGGAGAGGAGCATAATGATCCAGCTCTCCCCATAAGTGTGGGAGCTCACTAGCATATTGTTCCACCGGTCTCCCCATCTGCTTTATTGCATCTGCCTTGCTCTGAATTTCCATCATCACCATCACATTCCCCTTTCGAGAGTATATATTACTCAAGGTCTTCCAGATTTGTGATGCAGTACGCATGGCTTCCACCCTTCATGCTAACAGTAGAAGACATGGATGCCAATAACCATGCAACTATCACAGAGTTTGTCGCATGCCAGATTCTCCATTCTGCGTCGAGCTTATCAATCGGCTCAACACATGTCTCCTCCAAATAATGCTCCACTCCCTTGCCTCATAGGAGTACACGCACTCTTCTAGACCAGCTTAGATAATTCTTACTAACTTCTAACTTCACATCATTAGGCACAAGTTCCAACTTCAACTCAGATGTACCTGTATTGTCCTTAGCACCAATCAACCCTAACCCCATGAGCTCATGGATCATACTTCTCATTTCACTCATCATCTCACTCTTTGTAATCCCTCTTGAACCACTACCATCAATTTCTGTCTTCTTCGCAGCCTCCTCAGTACTCATTTTCACAGAAGCACAGATAAGCAGCAGAAGAAGCTAGCTCCAACTCCTCAGGTGGATAAATGCAGCCACTCCAACTTCGATGGACAAACAGCAGAACAAGCTGGATGCAGCTCCAGCTCCGATGGACAGATGTCAGAGAGTAAGCACCCCGGTTCTCGACTCCTTCCTCCCTGTTCCAGCCTCAGTGTACACACCTGTCGCGTCTCTATTCCGGTGTTCCCCACGCAGCAGTTCGTGCTCCGCGCCGTCAGCCGCCGCACCACGCGCCAAGCGCCTCGTGCGCGCCGTTGGGGCTGAGCACCGCCGGGCCGCCGCGCCCGTGCTCCCCCGCGCCCCCACGCGCCTGCGCCCTGGGCCGCCTGCCCGCGCGCCGTCGCCGGGAGACGCGCCTCCACGCCTGGGCCGCGCTATGGCCGCGTGCGGTCAAAGTCGCGCCCGCGCTGGCTGCCGAGAGCAGGAGCAGCGGCGCAGCGTGCGGCGGGCGGCCGCGCGGCGGATGCAGGCAGGCGGGGAGCATGAGCGACGGCGCCGATAAACCCTAGCTCTGTATACCATGTAGTATTTTGGAGTGTGTTTAATCTCCCGCAGCACCCTCTCTCTTTTCCATTATACTTTACCACTTTACAAATAGACCCTTCAACTTGTTCATAATACACCAACAAATACTGTTTTCAGGAGTCTAAAAACTGCATGATTAATTAGTTCATGCAGTAGCTTTGTAACAAATTGCACAAGTTCCACCGAGATTGAATCTTATATAACAACAACAATGCAAGAACAGGAGCTCACCAACAACGTATGTGTACACAATACCTGTTCTGTTGTACCTGTTGCAGCTTGCGCCTCCATGTTACCATCATCGTCTGCCACACTCTCACAAGAAAATTGTGTCGGGAACATGTCTGGTAGTAGAGCAACAACATTTACATTGATGTTGTTTGTCGAGGCCTGCGGGTAGACGGTAGAGACACCACTCTGTGGTAGCCGCATCGGACGAGGAGCACCATGGACTGGAGGGCGGGCTTTCGGAGATGCGGATGGCGGGCACTGCATATTATTGTGGAAGGTGAGCGATAGTGCGCGATAGAAGCGAGAGCGAGATGGGGAATGCTGTGAGCCAGGCGGCTTGCGCGGTTCAGGCGAGGAAGTCCGGCGGGGACGCACCTACATGCTACTGGCGGCACTCACGGAGACGAGCTCCGGGATGACGAGTAGCTAGCGGTGGAGCTTCGCAGGGAGGCCAGCCGCGCGTGGCAGCGAGGCCGCTAGAGAGGGGAGATCGGGGCTACGCGCGCTAGGTTGGCGGAGCGCGTGGAGAGGGGAGTTGGGGGCGGCGAGCGCCAGAAGAGGGAGGGCGGCACAGATGTTTCGTCGCGGCGGGAAAGAAAAAAAAAACAGCGATTGCGGCCTCGGGAGCTCTGCGTAGTTATGCGCCAGATAACACTCGTTTTCATCCGCCTATCCACCGGTATCCACGCGTTCCCCAATCGAGCAAAAATCAATCCCAGATCCCAATCCCTACACCCACCTCCCAACAAACCCTAACTTTACCCCTCCACCGAGCGCAACCGGCTGCGACCAAAGATGCCGGCGACGGCGGGGCGCGTCCGCATGCCCGCGAACAACCGCGTGCACAGCAGCGCGGCATTGCAGACGCACGGCATCTGGCAGAGCGCCATCGGATACGACCCCTACGCGCCCGAGAACAACAAGCAACAGCCGGGCCGCCCCTCCTCCTCCGTCTCCGCCGCCGCTGCCGCCGCGGCCGCCAACGACGCCAACGCAGCCGCCAGCGCCGCAGCAGCTTCCGGATCCGGCTCGAGCGATGGCAACGCCTACACCAGCTTCCAGGGCCTCCTCGCGCTCGCCCGCATCACCGGCTCCAACTCCGATGAGACACGCGGCGCCTGCAAGAAGTGCGGCCGCGTTGGCCACCTCACCTTCCAGTGCCGCAACTTCCTCTCCGTCAAGGACCTGGACCTGGACGACGCCCAGGCCGCTGCACAGGCAGCCGCGCAGGCCAAGTTCGACGAAATAAAAAAGAAGGCTGCTGCTGGTGGGGACGCAGATGAGGCTTCTGATGACCTCGAAGAGGAGGAAGAGGACAGCGATTCCTCTGATTCAGACGTCGACCCTGAGCTGGAGAAGATAATTGCTCAGCGCGAGCGTGCCAGGAATGGAGGACGGAGGCACAGGCAGGAAGAGAAGTCGTTGAGCCACCGCTATAGGAGCAGCAGCAGCAAGAGAAAATCAAAGCACACAAGGAGTTGGAGAAGTGATGATACTGAGGATGAAGAGGAGGAAGGCAGAAGAGGCAGGGACAGGAAGAAGAGGTCCAGCAGATCGAAAAAGCATGAAAGATCAGATGAGGCTAGCAGTGATGACTCTGACTCAGATAGGCAGAGACACAGGAAGAGCAGGAAGAACAGATCAGATGAGGCTAGCAGCGATGACTCTGACTCAGATAGGCATAGGCGCAGGAAGGGCAGGAAGGACAGGAAGAGAAGGAGGAGCCACCGCAGGAGAGACGACTCATCGGATGAGGTGTCTGGAGGTGAAGAAAGGAGACGCCAATGTCACCGCAAGCGGAGCCATCACCAAAGGGATGCATCTGACTGTGACAAAGGTGGCAGTGATTATGCAGATGAAAAGAAGCAATCGAGCAGGCGGAGGAGGCACCGCCAGTCAGAAAGCAGTGGGTTGGATGAGGATGAGCGGCGTGATCCCCGAGGAGCAAAGCGATCTGAGGAGAAGAACAGGGACCGCAAGAGGAGCTAAAGAGGAGCATTGAATTGGTAATTCCTATTTGATGATGTTATTGAGTTCCTCTATTTGTCAGCTGGTTCGTTGCCTTGTCATAAGTTTGACACATTTGAAACATGATGCTTAATATGTGTACCAATATAGCATGCCCTGTATTACTGCATGTCTCTCTGAACTATACTTCGAGTCTATTATGTGTTTAGGATTTGATAATTGATATATTGTCAAGGATTTTTAATATGATGCATTCAGTTAGCCTTCCCCCGCAATAATATTGCCTGAGAGAATTGGCATTAGAACATTTCTCCTACATTGATGGATCCTTTCTAGCTATGTAAGAGAGTTATTGAGCATTATATGAGAGGAATAACGAGGATCTCTACGAGCTAATTTGGTTTTGTGCCCAGAAGGCCAACTATGGAAAACCATTTTCTTAATTAGACGAGTGATCATGTAGTATAGGGAGCAAAAGAGGGACCTTCCCATTGTTTCAATTGACTGGAAAAGGCTTATTACAAAATACCAAGAAATGTTATGTGGTGAACTTTGGACAAACATAAGGTTCCAACAAAATATGTTGGACTCATTTAGGGCATTGTACAACAATGTTGTGACTAGTGTTCGAACTACTGATGGAGACATGAATGACTTCCTGATTAGAATAGGACTATATCAAGGATCAATTTTCATCCCTTACCTTTTTTCCTTGGTGATGGATGAGATAAAAAGGGGCAACAAGGGGATACCTATTGGTGTATGTTTTTTTGCTGACGATGTAGTGCTAGTTGATAAAAGTCAGGTGGGGATAAATAGGAAACTAGAGTTGTAATGGGAGGCTCTAGAGTCCAAAGGTTTTAGACAATTAGACTCAGTAGAACTAAAATTGAATATGAGATGTGATTTCACCGCTGTACATGAGAAAAGATATGCTTGTTTGGAAGATCAAGTGGTTCCCAGAAAGAATACTTTCGTTATTTAGGATCAATGCTATGGAGAGACGGAGATATTGATGATTAGTCAAACGACTTGGTGACTATTCACAATTGGTCCAAATCGACTTGGACGGTTGATCGTGACTAATCCCGATTAATCGGACGGCTTGAAAGCATTGATGTTAGCCATAGATTCAAAATAGGGGTGGGTAAAGTAGCGTCAAGGATATGGTATTCTATGCGACAAGAGAGTACCACAGAAGCTAAAAGGTAAGTTTTATAGGACGGCCATTAGACCTATATTGTATGGCGCAGAATGTTGGCCTAAAAGTAGACGACATGTTTAGCAGAGAAGTGTTGCGGAAATGTGTATGTTGCATTGGATTTGTGGCCATACAAGAGGTCGAGTTCAGAACGATGATCTATATGATAAGCTAGCGGTAGCACCAATCGATGAAAAGGTTGTCCAATATCGGTTAAGATGGCTTGAACATATCCAACGGAGACCTTTAGATGCACCAATGTGTAGTTGGATCCCAAGTCGCGATAGCAATGTAAAGCGAGACAGAGGAAGACTGGAGTTGATATGGAAAGAGGTAGTAAAAGAAGACTTGAAATAATGGAATGTACTTAAAGATTTAGCCTTAAATAGGAGTGCATGAAAAACACGTATCTATGTATCTGAACCTTGACTTGTTTTTGTTGGGTTTTAACTCTAGCCCATCGAAATTTGCTTGGGCCAGCTAGCTGCCAATTGTATCGAGATGGACCTTGTAAAAATGGGAGTGTAACCTGTAGGGACTAGTTATATTATGAAGAGACGTTTTTTATGGAGTGATGGGTTATATGGGTTATAGCATATTGTGTCATTGTTTTTCCATGTCAATTAATTCAATTCTATGCAAATTATGCCAGGCTCTGCTTTTGAGGTATTTGTAGAACTTTGAACAGTCGGCTTTTGGGAAAGTTATTTTGTTCTTATAGGAGATATTTTTGAGGTGTCATTTGTGTCTTTACAGGATTTCTGCATGCGTTGTGGCGTTTGCTGTGTTTATTGATCAATATAATAAGGCGCTTTTACTTTTAGTGTGAATTTCTTTCCTTCTCTGTTCAGTGCATACATTAGTATGTTGGAGGATGTTTATATAGCATGATTAGGACCTTCGTTAGAATTGACATATCTAGAACGGTTTTCCAAAGTCTCCTATTGAGCTGATAACTGATAGTAATCCACCATCCCTACTTGTTCATAAATGAACCTGGAACATATTACAACACTCCATGCTGCATTCTGTCTTGATTTAGGGGCTGTAAGGCAGGACATGCTGCCCAGTATGTTGGAGGACATGCTATAAATATCTGTGCAGCGGTATTGTTTGCATATTTTTGGTCTTTTAATGTTGTGTGACAGATGATACTGTGTTGTGAGAGTAATGAGTATTGTGTAGTTGATCATCCCAGTTCCCAAGCACTAGGTATTTTCCCCATCTCAAGCTCTAGCTGGCAATTAGAATGATGTGCATCTCTAAATCCTGATGAATAATTGAGGGCGCCGATCCCCCATCTAGATTGTGTTGTGTGGTAATGTACATTTGGAACCAGAGTTTTTGCGCATATATACTGGTGTATATTGACTGCCATCTGTGTTTCTAAAAGTGCTAGATGCTTAATCGGAGGGAACGATGGGGTCACACGGGTCACACCGAGGCCTTCTGAGCATTGCCATCAATAGGCGCCAGGCGGGAGTGTTTTATCACTTTATGAACAGTCAGTCTGCCGATATCTATCTGATCGCATGTAAGGCCACTGAGAACTAGATCTCTTAATATCCAGTATCTTATGATCTTGATAAGATGAAGCATTAAGTTGGAGGGCTAATGCGATTTATTAATTGATTTTGAGTGTGGTCTCTAAAGTTATCGAGGACTTTTAAAAATGCATTTCTGAGTTTCTATACCTGGTATGTGGTGGTGCATCCTATGTTCATGTCAGTCATATGATGTTTAGGGCGTGTTCGGAGATTGGCGAAGGTGTCTAGCTAGGCATCTATCCCATATGTTTGATTTTGAACGCATGGGTTGGATGGACCTACATGGCTGGGGCATCCCAGGGTTGGAACTAAACAAACCCTTGTTACTGATGTGGCATGACATCATGGTGTGTATTTTTATATTTAACATGTCATTTTTTTCTTGAAAAATAGACCTTTTTCTCGCGCTCAAGCAAAGCAGCCGCACTGGCGCACCGCACACCACGACGCACGCTAGATACTCTATTTTAGACCTGACTCTACAAATAGTATTATCTATAGTGTAAAACAATGTTTTATAACATCATGTACACAATCTGTTAGAGACAATCTAAGTAGCACTCCATGGTCATCTCGTCCGCTGTCTCCTTGCACCCACCTTGTCCGCGTGCCGCTCCTCTCGCTGGCGTTGAGGACCAGGACACTGCCTAGGCTAGGAGATGCTCGTATTAGAGTATGAAATGTAGATGGAATAATAAAAGTAAAGTTTTGTTCCGCGCTCCTCTCAGCCAAAGAACCATGATGTCGCCCCAACCTAGTGGCCTGGGGGCAGATTTAGGGCCCATGTTATCTGGACCATGGTCCGGGACGTGGCCTATATGAAAAAGAAAGAATACCTGGGGTTCGATAGAGCGTACCATACATATCTACAACTAGCGAATCACGATCAAATAACATGAGCGGGTGGCGCGTGGGCGTGCTCGGTCGTCAGTGCGTGGGGCGCACAGTGGTGTCTTTCTCGTCGTCTCGTCGAGCAACGCACGAGCATGGGTGTGTGATAGTGTTCTCAGCCTCTCATGAAGACATGGATGTGCGAGACCACGAGCTATGTGCCTCTTCTGCATGTATTGCCTAGGCGGCTAGGCCCATCTCAGTGTGCCTCCACGGCTCTCTTGTTATGGTCGCTAGAGGAATGCCTGCTATCATGAGCAGGAGCCTTCATATTCAACCAGGCCTGATAAGGGCAAGGTAGTAGTTATCGAGTAGCAGCGCAAGAAGCTTAAGAGGCTCGATCACGGTTAGTAGGAGGCAATCATTGTCGCAACCAACACAAAGCAAGCTAAGAGATGGATTGGTTCATATGCCCCTCCCACATAGGCACCACCGACAGAGACTACACCGCTTAAACGGATGATACACCATTGTGTCCTCATATACCCTTCAGAGAGATAGCCTTTAGCACATCCTAGAGTCACATCATAACCATAGCCATAGTTCAGTGAGAGGATGATTTTGAGGTGGAGTAGGTCTAGGATGACCCCGACTATCAGATATTTGTAGAGCCACAACCAGTTGTGTTCATTGATTTAGACGCATTATTGTTGCCTAGTGGCTACCAAAGCAAAGGGGCCCTAGAGTAGTACTCTTTAGCACTACCATATAAGGGTCCTTTTGTAGAGCACAACTGCAAGAGAGGATTGCTCTAAAGGACATTAGACCATCAACTTTCATATCTTGATTGAGTCAATTGGTCAAGGGATGGAGCAACTATCATATATTCTAGGACTAGCTCGGTTGTTGATAGGCTCTAGTTCCTACGTGGATTGGTGGGTCCGAGTCTTCTATGCTATTATATGGAATGACCCCAACCATGAGTGGTTCTAGTTCATAGAGTTGTTTGGGTTTTCAACATTGCAAACTTGCATTCACGGCATATGTTATGGTACAATTGATCCATTCAGATGCCCTCATGGTGGAGATGTCCCTCCTACTGCTCACGTTGCACCTCTTTTCAGGCTACCTTTTGACGAGGGATCCCATTGTGTTCTAGTGGATTTCACCCTAGTTGTGTGGGTCCTTCACACTGTGATGAGGAGGGCAATGCTACCTAGGATGGACTACATTGAGGCACTTGGATTCTCGATGCCCTCATCTCCCATATAGAGTTTGGTATAGTTTATTTCATGATTTGTGAAATTGAGGACACAATTTAGGATAGTATCAAAGCTTGTCGTTAGCTGTCCTACACACATTATTTCTCCTACATCTTCTTAAGGCTAAATAATCATTCGTAGTGGGCCATGACTCTTGAGAATTTTGTAAGAGGGTATGGAGTGTATAGACCATAATTTGTAGTGGATGCCCATCTAAGTGCTCATGCTCTTAGTCACCATGAACTCGATATCTCTTAGAGACAACTAAGGCGAGACCAAGAGTATGACAAGGCCATCAAGGGGTAGTCCATTTAGAGCTTCAGAATTGTTCGTGTAGAGATATGTTATAGATGATAGCTCTAATGTGGATTGTAGTGTTGCCACTATCACCTCTAGCACCTTCACCAAGACCCCATAAAGTTTGTTGGTTCTAGCACAATCCTCCACCTCCAATGCTAGCACAGTCCCTCCACCCCCAAAGCTGCTTGCCACAAAACAGCATAGACTAGGCATCAAGCAATAGCAAGTAATGGCCAAGGAGCTCAGATAAGAGGCCGAGCAAGCACCATTGATAGTCAAATGCCCAATAAAGGCAGACTAACACTCTTTAAGACCATTCAGACCCATTAAGACTAGTTCTAGCAGTTGTTGCTGATGGATAATGCTCAAAACTTTGCATACTTTTATCATGTTCTCTAGTAGACTGGAGTAGCACCACTAGTTTAGATAGTTCCTTCAACTGCTCTTCAAACTCCAGTTGCCCCAACTATATAGTCTAGAAGATTATAAGGTTGGAGTCTATATTAGTATGATTTGCTAGTCTACCAAATGACGCTTGACTTTTCTACAGCAATTCAAGGTCAGACTACATGCTTCAATGGGGTGCCTTAGGCTCTACCATTCACTACCCTTCACATACCATCCATCATAGTGACTTGTCGTTATGCCACCTATACTAACAGTGTCAGCCAATTAGGTCATCATCGCTCCACCTATGGTTACTGTACATTTAGCGCTAGAGCCAACACCTTTTGCATCTCTTATGACCAAGACCACTCAAACATTTCCTTTTTAGTGACAGCATCTAACCGACCACAAATCCCTCTTGTTCCACCAACCAATTAGTCATCACTTTAGACAAATACAACACCTTCGAGACAGACGATTGCTTCTTCAGATTCAGATAAGGATGCTCTCCTAACGTAGTTTGAGTTCACACGTCACCTCTAGTCCCTGACACAGCTTCGTCTTCCCCTCCTTTGGACCCTTAGGTTTTGGATGTTTTGGTGCTTGACACCAAAGGGGAGAGTGGAGTATGTGAGGGGGACAATATGTATATAGTGGGAGTGAGAGATGCATAGGAGTCTGATTGCCATATGTTTTATGTGTGATACTCCCATATGCAGTTTCTTTCACATGATCATGCATTGTATGATACACTTTATGTTGTTGCATATTATGATAGGGTTGTGATGATGTGACATGTCTTAATTTTACTTCATATCTTATAACATGTCATGTATGTTTGTTTATGATTTCTCAAATCATATCTATTGCAAACAAGCTTACTCATTCATGTACATGAGCTTAACCTAACTCTCACATGGTACATATTTATGGAGTTTGATTACATGAACTTCCATAAAAATTATGTTCAATGTTAAATCACTTGAGTTGCTCTCTAAGTAAATTCTATATTCATAAGAGCAACAAGTCCAAGAGAACTTCTCTCATTCTTCTCTACTTCATGTTGATTATATTGATCTAACCTCTAATTTGGGATTTAGTTTGTTTTAAGTGTTGAATTTTTAGGTGTTGCCTATTCACCCCTTATCTAGGAAACTATCAATTGGTATCATAACCCGCCGCTTCATTTTAAGGGTCTAACAACCCAAAGCGATGTCGATGGAATAATCTAAAAAGCTCAATGGGAAAGAGATGGAAAAGGAAGTGGAGAAGACAAAAGATAACAATGAGAAACTCACCAAGTCAAGTTCCAAATTTCACAAGAAGGATGGCAAGAAGAAAAGGATGAAGAAGGTGGTCTACTACCATATCAACCCATCTACATCGCCATCGACCTCGAGTAGCGGCGAATCGACCTCCAAGCATCATCATCACCAAAAACCGATTAAATCTAATTATAGTCGCACTTCTTTCAATTATTCTTGCATTCCTCGCAATTCAACTACCAAAATACTTTTTATACCTCTTGGTAAACCACCACACTTTGATGGTGATGATTCTTCTTGGAGTCATAAGACGAGAAGCCATTTATACTCACTCCATCCAAGCATTAGGGATGTTATTGAAATAGGATCCCCGACAATGATGATGAGAACTACAATCCGGTGAAGGTAGAGCAAATTGTTCACCACAACTCCCAAGCCACCACAATATTACTTGCTTCTCTATGCAGGGAAGAATACGACAAGGTGAATGACTTGGAAAGCACCGATAGTCTCAGTACGGCACACAAAGGTGACAAGATCACCATGATCACAAATATGGAACTCCTAGAAGGGGAGCTCAGGAGATTCGCCATGCTCAATGGAGAAGGAACACAAGACATGTACAACCGACTCAAAGCATTAGTGAATCAAGTCTGCAATCTCTAGAGCAAGAAGTGGACAAACCATGAAGTTGTCATGCTCATGCTAAGGTCCTTTACTTCTCGTAATGTTATATTTGTATCTTTAATTTGTGAGAATCCAAGGTACAGAAAGATGTCGCCCAAGGAGGTGCTTAGGAAGTTCCTAAGCCATGAGATGGTAGCAAGGGACTCCAAGTACATTGAATATTTAGCACAAGGAAATGTGTCCTCCACTGAACCACAAGTCGTTGCCTTCAAAGCAACAAATGAGAAGGAGGAGGAGATCCCAAGCAAGGAGAAAACCATCGACGTTTTTGGCCTTAATGTTGAAGAAATGGCGCTAATCATCAAGGGCTTTTGACAAACCCTGAGTAACAAGCAAGACAAGGATTACAGTCCCCAAAGCAAAAGGGCATACTTCAAATGCGGTGAGACCAGTTATTTTGTGCAGCATTTTCATATGATGATGATGATAGGGAAGAGGACAAGGAAGGGAAGAAGAAAATAGAGAAGAACAAATTCTTAAAGAAGAAGGGAGGTGAAGCCCACCTTGGCAAGGTTTAGAATTCGGATGAAAGCTCCTCTGACTCCGACAATGAAGGTGTCACCACCCTCACCATCAAAATTCCTCCCTCTTCCCCAAGGTCGGTCATAAGTGCCTCATGGCCAAGGAGAGCAAAAATAAGGTATACACTAGAAGCTCTCCTAAATATACTTTTTCTAGTGATGATGATGAAGATTCTAGTGATGAGGAAAATATGAATTCATTTTTAAGGCCTTAGTAGAGATCAAATTAGTAAAGTGAATGAATTGATTAAGGCCATCAATGAGAAGGATGAACTATTGGAGAAGAAATATGATCTACTCATTGACGAAACATTGAAGAATGAAAAATAGAAAAGGCTCTTGCTCAAGAAAATGAAAAGAATAAAATTTTGACCAATGAGCTAAAAAATGCAATGATTCAATTTCTAGTCTTAAATGTGTAAATGATGATCTTTGTGCTAAGATTGACATTAGCAGCCTTTTTAAGGGCCTTGATAGATCTAAAATTGATAAAAATAAATGATTTAATTAACTCCATCAATGAGAATAATGAACTTTTAGAAAAGAGAGTTCTTTTTTATGAACATGATAAATTTGTCAAAATGGAAAAAGCTTTAGCTCATGAGGTTGAAAAGAATAAAATATTGACCGAAGAGCTAAATGATTACTAGTCTTCAATTTCTAGTCTTACTCATGTCAATGATGAATTAAATGTAAAGATTATGAAATTGAATGAATGCCATGCATCTTCATCTTCTACTAGGTGAGTGTTCGTGCGTTGCAACGGGAACATATAATACCATGATAATTTATATACAAAATGTGTCTTATATTGTTATAACAAAATGTTTCATAATTTATTTGTGATCCTGGGCATACATAAATTTTGTTATTTTATTTTAGATGTTTCACTACTACATTGCAACCATCAGTATCATGCAGACTTCGATATATGCCATGATTTGCATGGTCTCATCATTGGAGAGCACGTGCCACACCTGTCGGTAGAAGTTCCCTCGTACATCGTTAGTCATCAGGTACACACCACCATACACACTTGCTTAAACAAAAAAGGCAAGTGTGTGTGCTTGCGAAGAGAATTAAAGACAGACCGACACAAAAACTACCCCGACGATGGCGAGTGGTCATTGTTGTCGGTCCTCCTCTGTGTCACCTCCGGCGCCGAGATGATGCCATAATCCTTGATATGGTAGTCATCGAACGCGCGCGACATGGCGAGTACTGATGACTCTTGGGTGGGCTGCCAAACGAAGTGCACACCGGGCTCATCAGCGAAGTAGTACACCTGGCCGTTGCACCACCGGATGTGCTACTTCTCTACATACATCTTGTTTGAGGACACTCACACAACGACGGCCGTCGTCCCAGCGCACAAGAATTCATGGTCGGTCAGTAGCGACTTACGTGGTAGGTTGGGCTTCAGGTGGATGATGAGTTGGACGACGTGATGGCGCTATCATTGGATGCGGTGCCCAGAACAACCCGAGAGTCGCCGGTGTTGGCGACGACCATGAGGTCCCCCTGTTTGACGATGGACAGCGTGGTGCGGCTGCTCTGGACCGCGTCCAAGCGGCGGCTGCGTCGGAGCTTACCGTACACAGTGGCACATGCGACCACGTAGGACTGCTTCGAGAGGTCGAACTGATAATCGTCAAGCTTCTTCTCGTCGTCGATGAGCGACGCCAATGCGAGCGCCTTCTGCTAGTGGTGTTTGTTCAGGGTTTTCAAGTAAGAAACATGTATTCATCTTTGGTGCTAGTTTATGAAAATGACTCACAAGTCAGATCCATGGAAAAATATTACGGAGAATGAATGTCACACATGCAAAAAAGGAATTTAAGTTGAAAACATTATTCAAACAAAATAAATTGCATGCAAGTGTCTTCTTTAAATATACTCCCTCCATCCAAAAATATAATTCAAGAATCTTGGTGATACTTATCTACTAGTACACATTGTGCATAGGTAGCAGGTGAACTTCGGGAGAGATGTAGTAGATGTTTTTACTGTAATAGATTTAGGCATAAACACACATGTGGTGTAGTGGTAGCTACGAGCACATTTGCTTGAGGGGTCACGGGTTCAAATCCCCTTAGGGCCATTTGTTTGTGTTTTTTAATTTAATTTTAGCTAGGTGTGAGATGTACGTGGGAGTGGGGGTGGGAATGGGCTTTGCGGGGAGGGGAGAATGAGAAATGCAGAACAGGGAATGGTGACAGAACATGAGAATGGAATGAAAAGGCAGAACACGGAATGACAGCCTACCCCTTACCGCCTTAATAAGTAGTAGAGATTGACCATGTCCCTATCTATGTTAAATGTAAAGATGTTGATTCAAGTATTGCAAATATTGTTAAAATTGCTAGCTTGAATGAGGATAATGCTAAATTGATTGCTCAACCTAAAACTTGCAATATTGAATTAAAAAACTAAAATTTGCTAGGGGAACCTACACAAGTGGTAGGCATCCCATGATTAAGGATGGTGTTGGCTTACAAAAGGGAGCAAAAGACAACCAAGAAGGGCCATGAGTTTCTTAAATTTGTTAAGGAAAAGGGAAATGCACCAATGGTTCATAATGATACTTCTTCTTGTGCTAACACTCATGTTAAAAATGTTAAAAATGCTCATATTGCTCATAATGCTTATTCCTCTCATGTTATGGTTGCTAGCACTTCTCATGCATAATTTGTTAAAGCAACTCATGCTAGAAGTAGACAACATGTTCATCATGCTAAATCTATTCATGCCAAGGATAATCATGTTCATGCTAAAAAGAAAATTACATCAAAAAGGTCCATTCATTTCATATCATACTTTTGATGTGTCATATGTTTCATCCTGTAAATCTAACGAAGTTGTTGCCTCCCATGTTGGACCTAAAAGCGAGAATGGTAAAACTTGCGTTTGGGTTCCAAAAAATTATGTCACTAACCTAAAAGTACCCAACTCAGATTGGGTACCTAAAACCAAAGCCTAAACTTGTTTTGTAGGTTTATGCATTTGAGGGCTCAAGCTGCGTAATCGATAGTGGATGCACAAACCACATGACGAGTGAGAAGAAGATGTTCTCATCCTACGTTAAGAACAAAGACTCCCAAGATGCTACCACTTTGGGGATGGGAGTCAAGGCATGGTAAAAGGGTTAGGTAAAATATCTATTAAATCTTATTTTAGGCAAATAACAACTAGAGAGCTTATTAAGCTTTACAATGTGCTTAAGCTTATCAAAACATTTAAATCTATTTCATCAATTGCTCTAACTTCTGATATCTAGAATGGTAAGGCTAAAAAGGACTACCTTTCTGTTGTTCCTCACTTTGTGAATTCGAATTATGAGTTGGAAAAATGTTGCTTGGTCTTAGGCTCATAGATGTGAAACATTTTGGTAATAATATTGCAGAATGTGTTACCATGGTTACTGATGAGTATGGCTTAACTGATAAAATATTTACTATTACTCTAAACAATGCTTCCTCTAATCAAATTGTTATGCATTGTCTTAAGCCATTGTTCTCTGGTTATCTTGGTCATGTAACTGATGTTGAAGAAGGTGAATTGTCTTTCTGTCACACCCGGTTTCAGAAGGCAAACCAAATTAACCATCTACATGCATGGATAAGAACTCATGTACACATTGATTACATAAATGAATCATCACCGCACAATACTTTGAATAATCATAAAGATCAAGTGATATTATTACAGACCAAAGTCAGCAACATCATTTAGGTCAAAGTATATAGAATAGAATCGTAGCAATCGTAAATAAACCCTCAATAGGCAGCTGATTGGGGGAGATCGTTGGCCTAGTCTTCGTGCTTGATGAAACCTTAGAACTCTTGGGGTCGGCATCAACAACTCATTTATCACCTGAGCATGGGTTGCACTAAGGGCAACCTAGTGTTTGTATGAAAGCAAGGGTGAGTATACAACAATGTACTCAACAAATGTCTCGTTTGGCCGAGATGGACTAGCTTTATGTGGGGTTAGGCTCATAACAGTTGCTTTTAAGTTAACAAGTCATTATTATCATTAGCATAAACCAAGTTTTATCACCATCCCATGATTGTTAACCCATGAATCACAACTTTCTTTGAGAAGCATCATCACCAGTGTCGCCGTCCTAATCCATCGTATCACACAACGTCTGTAAATCTAATCAATGGAGCTCCCAAGACCGCTCTTAACATGAGCACGACTGATATACCAGTTTCTTAACCCTCTATGATACTTGTCTTCACCAAACAGATGCTCAGGGTCTTCAACCTTGTAGAACTTGGAGAGCTTGATCTCTAGGTCATCAAAGCTTGATCATCGACTCCTAAAGCTCGAGAACATATTGTGTTCTATTCATGACATGCATCCAACATGAATAGGCACGAGCAAACAAATATACATGCATAAGAACATTACACCATATAAAGAAAAAACATTATAACAACATGCATCGAAAGGTTGGGCTCGACGTTACAGACATGTGAGAAAAAGAAACACCGACAACGAAACTACGGTTGAAAAGATTTAACTTCGAAAGATTTACGTGAATAAATACATAAACTATATTCTAAGTTGATGTTAATTAATATAAATCATGTACGAAAGACATTTCAGATAACCATCTAATCTACCTTTAGAAAATGTTACATAGTTAATTAATATAAATCATGTATGAAAGATATTTTAAATCGTATTTTAAAGTAGGTAAGTTATATTTATAAAACGTTACATAGGATTCGTAACATATAGATAATTAATTTTAGAAAAAACACGACACGCGAGAATCACCAATTGATATTGTGTTTATACTAAGCAAGTATTAATTAAAAACATTTGAATTGGCATAATCATATTAATCATGTATTTATAAAAGTGCAAATTAAAGCTATAAATTAGTTTTAATCAGAGAGTTATTTTAATAAGTAAGAGATAGATAGTTAGATATATAGATAGATAGATAGATAAAACATGTGTCACGATAAAATAATGTTAATAACACGTAGTCAGTGTTATTATAAAGTTGGCACAACTGAATCGAGGCAAAATGTGTTTGTGGCGCAGAATATATTAAATATTTAATAACTCACGGAATTAATGGGATCTAGCGTATTTCTATTAGTTGGAAACGGTTGGAAACGAGTCACACAGTGGGTTACAGGGTTCGCGGGCGCAAAAATTCAATTTCCTAGATTCTTTGTGGTTGCAGTCATCTTCTTCCTTGGAACGAACAACAAGGGGAAGGAAAGAGAGGGGGTACCATAGGGGAAGGGCTCAGGGTGCTGCGCAACAAGGGGGGAGTCGCTCACCCGTACAGCAGGGGGCGCTGGCCACGTCGTGGGGGCTCGTCATCGTGCCCTGACAGTAGGGGCGCCATAGCCACGAGTATAGATGTCCAAACGGGCCACCCGGCACGGACCCGGCCCGAACCTGTTTCGGCCCGGTACGAATAGGGTCGGGCCAGGCACGGCTCGTTGATGCTTCGGGCCGGGTCGGGCTGGCCCACGTGCCTAAGGACATGCCCAAACCCGGCACGCACAGGGAAAAATCGTGCCGGGCCGGCCCGTTGGCCCGGTGGGCCTCAACGGACCGGGCCGGGCACTGGCCCGAACCAACAGTAGAACGGTATATAAATACATATATTTAACAGAATTAATCATATATAATAACATATTATTTATATATATTAAGACAACAAAATATTTATGTATGCATTTTATATTTATGTATGCATTTTATATATGTTTGGTCGCGTATTTAGTATTTACATACTATGAAAGAATTAAATGTATTTACATATTTAGTATTTACATAAATATGCGGGCCGCCGTCGGGCCGACCCATTTATCGGGCCGGGCCAAAGCACGCAGGCCGCCGTATCTGCCCATACCCGGCCCGCTAAATGGGTCGTGCCGGCCCAGGCCCGTAACCGACCGTGTCGGGCCGTGTTTGGACCGGGCTAAATCTGTGCCGTGCCACGGGCCAAACGGGCGGCCCGCACTGTTTGGACATCTATAGCCATGAGCAAGGGCGACTCGGCAAGGGGAGGGCCTAATCGAGCCAGCAGGGGGTCATGGTCTAGGAGAGGCTTGGTCTGGAGGCGATGTCATGTGTAGGGGGTGGGGAACTCGCAGGGGCACGCATGTACTGTTGCTCGCTGTAGAGTAGGGCCAACCATGGGGCTACTCCACTAGGTGAGGGGGAAGAGACAGAGGAGGGGCGCGAGGGAGGCAACTCGGCCATGGGGAGCTTTTACATGGGTGGGGCTTCATCATGGGAGTAGAGCTTCGACATGGTTGCCCGACGAAGAAGGAGACCCAGGAAATGAGAGAAAAGAGGAGGGGAAGGGAAATCGAGGGTACGGTGGACCCGACGAGGCCTAGTTTGGATACTCTAGTAATGAGAGGTGAAAGGGAAATGGCCTCAACATTTCCTATAATCGATTTTGGTGTTTGAACGATGATGGGTGAGCTGAACTTCTTTCTTGGGCTGCAAATCAAGCAGACCTAAGACGAGACCTTGTGCATCAAGAAAAGTATACAAAGGACGTCATGAAGAATTTTGACATGGGCGAGGCTGATGAGGATGGCAAGCCTGTGTACCAAAAGGAGTACAACAACAGGATTGACTCTCTCTTGTACTTGACTGCGACGAGGCCGGACATACACTTTGTAGTGTGTCTGTGTGCTCGTTTCGAGGCCTCCCGACGCACTTCTAATAAATAGGCTACGAAACATATTACGAGGCACCTATGCTTCACTCCTGAGTTTGGTTTGTGGTACTCTTCTTCTTTCGTTCTGTCTTAGTGTGGCTATTCTGATGCTAATTTTGTGGGATGTCCCTTGGAGCGCAAGTCTACTTCTGGGACTTGTTAATTTTTGGGGACTTTGTTGTTTTCCTGGTCTTCGCGCAAATAGTCTAGCGTTGCTTAGTCTACCATAGAGGCTGAGTATGTCACTGCCGCTAGCTATTGCTCATAGTTGCTTTGGATGATGGCTAATGTATGGGATTTTGGCTTGGATTTTCATCATGTGCCATTGCTTTGTGATAGCACAAGTGCCATAAGTGTTGCCAAGAATCCTGTGCCGCATTCAAATACCAAGTACATTGATGTTCGCTTTCACTTTCTTCATGATCAATATGAGAAAGACGACATCGATCTGTGCCACGTTGATACCCACAAGTTGCTTGCGGACATTTTGACCAAACCCCTTGATCAAGCTACATTTGCACATTTGCCAGAGGAATTGGGTGTCAACTTCCCATTTTGATCGAGGGCTCCTTTTTTGGTTTTTCTTTTTTTGTTGCTTTTCATGTAGGTTTTAGTTCTTATTTCTTGCTTTTTGTATTATATTTGTATCTCATGTAGTATTTTTGAGCTTCACTTGTATAACTGCTAGATTGTGACTATGCTCCTAGTAGTATGTTTTGTGTGTACATGATGATGCTATGGCAGGCTTAAGCTCTTTTTCTCATGTTGATACAATTTTGTTGAGCTAAGCTTGTTTTTATAATTGTGAACTTGACTATTACTTGATGAACCCAAAATGTTCGCCATTGAGATTAGCACCTACATCTGTAGGATGTGTTTGAAATCCTTTATGTTGTCACTAGTATGCTAGGTGGCTATGTCTTGTGCTTTGAGCCACTCACTATCTTGATTCATAAACTATGTGCTTAGAGTCAAAATCAAGATAAGTGAAAAATTCAGAAAGATCGAGATGGGTTTGCATTTGTCACCACATTTATGTACCGAGACTGCTTCCATTTGCACCTTTGGATGAACTTGAGCAGGGTAGTGGATGATCGAAACCGGTGACTTTAGCTTTTGATTGCTTTTCTACATAGGCTTCATGCGGTTGAAAGATTAGACAATGACAATGCTTACAGCCTCTCGCACTCACATGCTTTTCATTGAAACTTGTAATCTGTTGCATAATCCGATAAATCCTGAGAATTTCATCCAATAACAATTTCAGATATGTTTTTTGCATGATGAGTGATCGTTGTTTAGGGTAGTTCACCTGATTTACCTTTACTTGTTTTTCTACTTACTATATGCCTAATGTTGTCTTTAGTGGTGAACTTCTCTTTTGAATTGCTTAAAACTGAATCAAAATACTTACACTTCACATATCTTGTGCATATGATCAGCTTGAGTATTTGCTAGCATGTGCATTTTTTGTTGCACACATAGCACAACACGACTTAGAGAATTTTTACACTCTGACTGGTATACTCCTCAAGCATCTTTATTTTCTCCATTTTTACTCTCCTTTGCATTTGTGCATTTTCTCAGGGGGGTTATCTTGTCAAGGGGGTTTCTATTTCTACCCTTATTTGTGCTTGATGAGTCCACTTATCAACAAGGAGGAGAGACTTTGGATTTTTGGCCTCCTAACAAGGGGGAGGGATTTTGTGCATTTCAGGCTTCTACTTCCATCAAAGGGGAGAGAATTTGATATTTTTAGTTTTTCAGCCTGGACTCCTTACAAGGGGAGATTTTTGCTTTGGGAGAGGCTTTGATCTTGTTGAGTTCCCTCCAAGGTAGAGTGCTTTGATAGGGGGAGAAATATGATCCATTTGGAGCTTTTGATAGTTGTGTTCAGCCATTTGCCTGTTTCTAGAGGAGCTAGCCTTGGTTTCAACTTTTGCGCTTCGATGTGGTTTTGTTTGCTTGCTAGTGGTGTTGAGACCTACTGAGAGCACCTAGAGGGGGGTGAATAGGTGATCCTGTAAAAACTTGAAACTTAATGCCACAAAACTTGATTAGGAGTTAGCACAATTAAGCCAAGTGGCTGGAGAAGAGTCTTTGCAAGACACGATAACCACAAGAAGATCAATCACAGATAGACACAGTGGTTTATCCCGTGGTTCGGCCAAGTTCAACACTTGCCTACTCCACGTTGTGGCATCCCAACGGACGAGGGTTGCAATCAACCCCTCTCAAGCGGTCCAAAGACCCACTTGAATACCACGGTGTTTTGCTTTGCTTTACTAAATCCCGTTTGCGAGGAATCTCCACAACTTGGAGCCTCTCGCCCTTACACTTTGATGTTCACAAAGAAGCACGGAGTAAGGGAGGGATGAGCAACACACACAAGACACGAAATCAGAGTACCAACACGCACACAAGTCGCAACAAGAGCTCACAACACAACTTAGCGAGTTCACAACTCAAATGGAGCTCTAATTGCTATCGCAAAGAATCAAATGCGCGGAATCGAAGTCTTGGTGCTTAGGAATGCTTAGAGAATGCTTAGTGTTCTCCTCCATGCGCCTAGGGGTCCCTTTTATAGCCCCAAGGCAGCTAGGAGCTGTTGAGTGCATTCCAGGAAGGCAATTCTTGCCTTCTGTCGCCTGGCGCACCGGATAGTCCGGTGCACCACCGGACACTGTCCGGTGCGGATCTCTTTCCTTATTTGGTGAAACCGACCGTTGGCGATCTGGAGCCGTTGGCGCACCGGACACTGTCCGGTGCACACCGGACAGTCCGGTGCCCCCTTCCGACCGTTGGCTCGGCCACGTGTCTCGCGCGGATCGCGCGGCCGACCGTTGGCCCGGCCGACCGTTGGCTCACCGGACAGTCCGGTGAATTTTAGTCGTACGCCGTTAATCACTTACCGAGAGCAGCAAGTTCGCCTGAGCCAGCCTGGCGCACCGGACACTGTCCGGTGCACCACCGGACAGTCCGGTGCACCCAGACAGAGATGACTTTGGCTGAACAAAGCCATCTGTAATTTCAACTCGATTTTTCCTGTTTCCAGCACTTAGACACAAAACATTAGTCTCTAAAACAATGTACTAAGTCTGAGAAACATACCTTTATACTTGATTTGTACTTGGTCCACCTTTTAACACTTAGGCACTTGTGTTGGACACTAAATCACCAAAATACTTAGAAATGGCCCAAGGGCACATTTCCCTTTCAATCTCCCCCTTTTTGGTGATTTATGCCAACACAACATAAAGCAAGTATAACAAGTGCAAAATCACTTCAAATAAGAACTCAAGATTGTTTTGATTCAAATTTGACATATATGGATCATTCTTTGCCACCACTTGGTTTGTTTTTGCAAATCAAAATCAATTTCCTATCTCTAAGTCAAACACACATGTTGAAACACAAAGAGAGATATTTCAAGAGAAATTGATCAAAGAGTTCAAAAACTCCCCCTTTTCCCATAATTAAGCCTTCTCCCCATAAGAGACCAACTTTTGACAATAAGAGACAAACAAGAGTATTTTGACAAACACAAAAACTCTAACTCTACTATTTTCAAAATTCACAAGTGGTAGTTGATCCTTTATTGCTTTGGCCTTATTTTCTCCCCCTTTGGCATCAAGCACCAAAACGGGATCAATTTGGGCCCTTTAACCCCATTGCCTCACCAAAATCTTCAAAAAGGCAATAAGAGTACAAGGATGAACTTGGAATAAGTTACTCTTTCATCGGAGTGCAGTGGAAGTCTTGCATGGTCCAAGTCCACCTTTTCCCTTTCAAACCTCCTTTGAGACTAAATTAAGTAAACTCAAGCACACAGTTAGTCTCAAAGGGTCAAGTTGTAGCACATCTCCCCCTAAATATGTGCATCACTTGCAAGTGGACTTGTGAGGTCCGGGGAGTGTTTGTACAACTTGAGCACCATAAATAAACAACAAAATGCTTAAGGAACATGATCAAGGCATAAAACACATGTATGCTATAAATCAATCCAAGTTCCGCGAATCTAAGACATTTAGCTCACTACGCAGCCTGCAAAAGGTCTTCTCATCTAGAGGCTTGGTAAAGATATCGGCTAGCTGGTTCTCAGTGCTAACATGAAACACTTCGATATCCCCCTTTTGCTGGTGGTCTCTCAAAAAGTGATGCCGGATGTCTATGTGCTTTGTGCGGCTGTGCTCAACAGGATTATCCGCCATGCGGATAGCACTCTCATTGTCACATAGGAGTGGGACTTTGCTCAGATTGTAGCCAAAGTCCCGGAGGGTTTGCCTCATCCAAAGTAGTTGCGCGCAACATTGTCCTGCGGCAACATACTCGGCCTCAGCGGTGGATAGGGCAACGGAGGTTTGTTTCTTAGAACTCCAGGACACCAGGGACCTTCCTAAGAATTGGCACGTCCCTGATGTACTCTTCCTATCTACCTTACATCCAGCATAATCGGAGTCTGAATATCCAATTAAGTCAAAGGTAGACCCCTTTGGATACCAGATCCCGAAGCAAGGCGTAGCAACTAAATATCTAAGAATTCGCTTCACGGCCACTAAGTGACACTCCTTAGGATTAGATTGAAATCTATCACACATGCATACACTAAGCATAATATCCGGTCTACTAGCACATAAATAAAGTAAAGACCCTATCATAGACCGGTATGCTTTTTGATCAACGGACTTACCTCCTTTGTTGAGGTCGGTGTGTCTGTCGGTTCCCATTGGAGTCTTTGCGGGCTTGGTGTCCTTCATCCCAAACCGCTTGATCAAGTCTTGCGTGTACTTTGTTTGGGAGATGAAGGTCCCATCCTTGAGTTGCCTCACTTGGAACCCAAGGAAATAGCTTAACTCGCCCATCATCGACATCTCAAACTTTTGAGTCATCACCCTGCTAAACTCTTCACAAGACTTTTGGTTAGTAGAACCAAATATTATGTCATCGACATAAATTTGGCACACAAAAAGATTACCATCACATGCCTTAGTAAAAAGAGTTGGATCAGCTTTCCCAACCTTGAAAACATTAGCAATTAAAAAGTCTCTAAGGCATTCATACCATGCTCTTAGGGCTTGCTTAAGTCCATAGAGCGCCTTAGAGAGCTTACAGACGTGGTCGGGGTACCGTTCATCCTCGAAGCCAGGGGGTTGCTCCACGTACACCTCCTCCTTGATTGGCCCGTTGAGGAAAGCGCTCTTCACATCCATTTGGAACAACCTGAAAGAATGGTGAGCGGCATATGCTAGCAAAATGCGAATGGACTCTAACCTAGCCACAGGAGCAAAAGTCTCCTCAAAGTCCAAACATGCGACTTGGGCATAACCTTTTGCCACAAGTCTAGCCTTGTTCCTTGTCACCACCCCGTGCTCGTCTTGTTTGTTGTGGAACACCCACTTGGTTCCCACAACATTTTGCTTGGGACGAGGCACCAGTGTCCAAACTTCATTTCTCTTGAAGTTATTGAGCTCCTCTTGCATGGCCAACACCCAGTCCGGATCTAGCAAGGCCTCCTCTACCCTGAAAGGCTCAATAGAAGAGACAAAGGAGTAATGCTCACAAAAATTAACTAATCGAGACCGAGTAGTTACTCCCTTGCTAATGTCACCCAAAATCTGGTCGACCGGATGATCCCTTTGAATCATCGCTCGAACTTGGGTTGGAGGTGCCGGTTGTGCTTCTTCCTCCATTACTTGATCATCTTGTGCTCCCCCTTGATTACACGCCTCCTCTTGATGAACCTGTTCATCTTCTTGAGTTGAGGGATGCACCATGGTTGAGGAAGAAGGTTGATCTTGCTCATTTTGTTCCATTGGTCTCACATCTCCAATCGCCATGGTGCGCATTGCGGCCGTTGGAACGTCTTCTTCATCTACATCATCAAGATCAACAACTTGCTCTCTTGGAGAGCCATTAGTCTCATCAAATACAACATCTCTAGAGACTTCAACCAAACCCGATGATTTGTTGAAGACCCTATACGCCTTTGTATTTGAGTCATAACCTAACAAAAACCCTTCTACGGCTTTGGGAGCAAATTTGGAATTCCTACCCTTCTTCACTAGAATGTAGCATTTACTCCCAAAAACTCGAAAATACGAAACATTGGGTTTGTTACCGGTTAGTAGCTCATACGAAGTCTTCTTGAGGAGGCGATGAAGGTAGACCCGGTTGATGGTGTGGCAAGCCGTGTTCACGGCTTCCGACCAAAAGCGCTCGGGGGTCTTGAACTCTCCAAGCATCGTTCTCGCCATGTCTATAAGTGTCCTGTTCTTCCTCTCTACCACACCATTTTGCTGTGGTGTGTAGGGAGCGGAGAACTCGTGCTTGATTCCTTCCTCCTCAAGATACTCCTCCACTTGAAGGTTCTTGAACTCGGGCCCATTATCGCTTCTTATCTTCTTCACCTTGAGCTCAAACTCGTTTTGAGCTCTCCTTAGGAAGCGCTTGAGGGTCCCTTGGGTTTCAAATTTATCCTGCAAAAAGAATACCCAAGTGAAGCGGGAAAAATCATCAACTATAACAAGACCATACTTACTTCCTCCTATGCTTAGATAGGCGACGGGTCCGAAGAGGTCCATATGAAGTAACTCCAGAGGTCTTGATGTTGTCATCACATTCTTGGCATGATGAGAGCTTCCCACCTGTTTCCCTGTTTGACAAGCTGCACAGGGTCTATCTTTTTCGAAAGTAACATTAGTTAGACCTATCACGTGTTGTCCCTTTAGAAGCTTGTGAAGGTTCTTCATCCCCACATGTGCTAAGCGGCGATGCCATAGCCAGCCCATGCTAGTCTTAGCAATTAAGCATGCATCTAGACCGGCCTCATCTTTTGCAAAATCAACTGAATAAAGTTTGCCGTCTAATACACCCTTAAAAGCTAATGAACCATCACTTCTTCTAAAGACAGACACATCTACATTTGTGAATAGACAATTATATCCCATATTACATAATTGACTTACGGATAACAAATTATATCCAAGAGACTCTACTAAGAATACATTGGAAATAGAGTGCTCATTTGAGATTGCAATCTTGCCTAAACCTTTCACCTTGCCTTGGTTCCCATCACCGAATATAATTGAGTCTTGGGGATCCTTGTTCTTGACGTAGGAAGAGAACATCCTCTTTTCCCCCGTCATGTGGTTTGTGCATCCGCTGTCGATAATCCAGCTTGAGCCCCCGGATGCATAAACCTGCAAGGCAAATTTAGGCTTGGGTCTTAGGTACCCAACTCATGTTGGGTCCTACAAGGTTAGTCACAACAGTCTTAGGGACCCAAATGCAAGTCTTGTCTCCCTTACATTTGGCCCCTAATTTCCTAGCAATTATCTTCTTATCCTTTCTACAAATAGCAAAGGAAGCATTTAAAGCATGATAAATTGTAGAAGGTTCACTTATTATTTTCCTAGGCATATGAACAACATTTCTTCTAGGCATGTGATTAATAGCATTTCTCCTAGCTAAATTTCTATCATGCATAATAGAAGAACTAGAAGCAAACATTGCATTTGAACCATAAGCATTACAACTCCTATCATGATGAACATTTCTAGTAAATTTCCTATCATGGTATAAGAAAGCATGGTTCTTTTGCACACTATTTGCCATAGGGGCCTTCCCTTTCTCCTTGGCGGAGATGGAAGCCTTATGGCCTGTTAAGTTCTTGACTTCCCTCTTGAAGCCAAGACCATCCTTAATTGAGGGGTGTCTACCAATTGTGTAGGCATCCCTTGCAAATTTCAGTTTTTCAAATTCACTCTTGCTAGTCTTAAGTTGGGCATTAAGACTAGCCACTTCATCATTCAATTTAGAAATTGAAACTAGGTGTTCACTACAAGCATCAACATTAAAATCTTTACACCTAGTGCAAAGTACAACATGTTCTACACAAGATGTTGATTTATTAGCTATTTCTAACTTAGCACTCAAGTCATCGTTTATGCTCTTTAAACTAGAAATAGAGTCATGGCATGTAGACAATTCACAAGAAAGCATTTCATTCCTCTTTATTTCTAAAGCAAGGGATTTTTGAGCTTCTACAAACTTATCATGTTCATCATATAAGAGATCCTCTTGCTTTTCTAACAATCTATTCTTATCATTCAAAGCATCAATCAATTCATTTATTTTATCAATCTTAGTTCTATCTAGGCCCTTGAATAAACTAGCATAGTCTATTTCATCATCATCACTAGACTCATCCTCACTAGAAGAAGCATAAGTGGATTTTCGAGAGTTTACCTTCTTCTCCTTTGCCATGAGGCAAGTGTGATATTCATTGGGGAAGAGGGATGCTTTGTTGAAGGCGGTGGCGGCGAGTCCTTCGTTGTCGGAGTCGGACGACGAACAATCCGAGTCCCACTCCTTTCCAAGGTGTGCCTCGCCCTTAGCCTTTTTGTATGCCTTCTTCTTTTCCCTCTTGTTCCCTTGTTCCTGGTCACTATCATTATCGGGACAGTTAGCGATAAAATGACCAATCTTACCACATTTGAAGCATGAGCGCTTCCCCTTCGTCTTGGTCTTGTTTGGATGCTCCTTGCAACCCCTTAGCGCTTGATGATGAGGGCCATTTCTTCATCATTAAGTCCGGCCGCCTCAATTTGTGCCACCTTGCTAGGTAGCGCCTCCTTGCTCCTCGTTGCTTTGAGAGCAATGGTTTGAGGCTCTTGGATTGGGCCATTCAACGCATCGTCAACGTACCTTGCTTCCTTGATCATCATACGCCCGCTTACAAACTTTCCAAGTATCTCCTCGGGCGTCATCTTTGTGTACCTAGGATTCTCACGAATATTGTTCACAAGATGAGGATCAAGGATAGTAAAGGACCTTAGCATTAGGCGGACGACGTCGTGGTCCGTCCATCACGTGCTTCCATAGCTCCTTATTTTGTTGACGAGGGTCTTTAGCCGGTTGTATGTTTGAGTTGGCTCCTCACCCCTGATCATCGCGAATCTACCAAGTTCGCCCTCCACCAACTCCATCTTGGTGAGCATGGTAACGTCATTCCCCTCATGTGAGATCTTGAGGGTGTCCCAAATCTTCTTGGCGTTATCCAAGCCGCTCACTTTATGGTATTCATCCCTGCACAATGATGCTAGAAGAACAGTAGTAGCTTGTGCATTTTTGTGAATTTGCTCATTGATAAACATGGGACTATCACTACTATCAAAATGCATTCCATTCTCAACTATCTCCCATATGCTTGGATGGAGAGAGAACAAATGACTATGCATTTTGTGACTCCAAAATTCGTAGTCTTCTCCATCAAAGTGAGGAGGTTTACCAAGTGGAATGGAGAGTAAATGAGCATGTGTGCTTTGCGGAATACGAGAATAATCAAAAGAAAAGTTTGAATTGACCGTTTTCTTTTTCTCGTAGTCGTCATCGTCCTTTTGGGAAGAAGTGGATTCGTCGTTGTCGTCGTAGTAGATGATCTCCTTGATGCGCCTTGTCTTCTTCTTCTTCCCGTCTCTTCTTTTGTGGCTCGAGCCCGAGTCCGTAGGCTTGTCATCTTTCGGCTCATTGAAGATAGACTCCTTCTCGTTGTTCTTGACCACCATCCCCTTTCCCTTAGGATCCATCTCTTCGGGCGATTAGTCCCTTCTTGAAGAGAACGGCTCTGATACCAATTGAGAGCACCTAGAGGGGGTGAATAGGTGATCCTGTAAAAACTTGAAACTTAATGCCACAAAACTTGATTAGGAGTTAGCACAATTAAGCCAAGTGGCTGGAGAAGAGTCTTTGCAAGACACGATAACCACAAGAAGATCAATCACAGATAGACACAGTGGTTTATCCTGTGGTTCGGCCAAGTTCAACACTTGCCTACTCCACGTTGTGGCGTCCCAACGGACGAGGGTTGCAATCAACCCCTCTCAAGCGGTCCAAAGACCCACTTGAATACCACGGTGTTTTGCTTTGCTTTACTATATCCCGTTTGCGAGGAATCTCCACAACTTGGAGCCTCTCGCCCTTACACTTTGATGTTCACAAAGAAGCACGGAGTAAGGGAGGGATGAGCAACACACACAAGACACGAAATCAGAGTACCAACACGCACACAAGTCGCAACAAGAGCTCACAACACAACTTAGCGAGTTCACAACTCAAATGGAGCTCTAATTGCTATCGCAAAGAATCAAATGCGCGGAATCGAAGTCTTGGTGCTTAGGAATGCTTAGAGAATGCTTAGTGTTCTCCTCCATGCGCCTAGGGGTCCCTTTTATAGCCCCAAGGCAGCTAGGAGTAAGAGCACCTAGAGGGGGGTGAATAGGTGATCCTGTGAAACTTGAAACTTAATCCACAAAAACTTGATTAGGCGTTAGCACAATAATGCCAAGTGGCTTAGAGAGGAGTCTCAACAAAACACAATAACCACAAGAGACCAATCATAGAGATGGCACAGTGGTTTATCCCGTGGTTCGGCCAAGACCAACGCTTGCCTACTCCACGTTGTGGCGTCCCAACGGACGAGGGTTGCAATCAACCCCTCTCAAGCGGTCCAAAAACCCACTTGAATACCACGGTGTTTTGCTTGCTTTACTATATCCTGTTTGCGAGGAATCTCCACACTTTGGAGCCTCTCGCCCTTATAAAGATGTTCACAAAGAAGCACGGAGTAAGGGAGGAATTAGCAACTCACACAAGACACAAAGATCACAGCAAATACGCACACACAAGACCCAGACTTAAGCTCAAAAGACTAGCACACTAGAACGGAGCTCAAATCACTAGAATGTCGAACAAGTGCGCAAGAATGGAGTGTGAGTGATCAAGAGTGCTCAAGGAATGCTTGGTCTGCTCCTCCATGCGCCTAGGGGTCCCTTTTATAGCCCCAAGGCAGCTAGGAGCCGTTGAGAGCAATCCGGGAAGGCAATTCTTGCCTTCTGTCGCCTGGCGTACCGGACAGTCCGATGCACCACCAGACACTGTCCAGTGCGGATTTCCTTCCTTATTTGGCGAAGCCGACCGTTGGCAGCCTTGGAGCCGTTGGCGCACCGGACACTGTCCGGTGCACACCGGACAGTCCGGTGCCCCCTCCCGACCGTTGGCTCGGCCACGTGTCTCGCGCAGATCGCGCAGCCGACCGTTGGCCCGGCCGACCGTTGGCTCACCGGACAGTCCGGTGCACACCGGACAGTCCGGTGAATTATAGTCGTACGCCGTTAATTTATTCGTGAGAGCGGCAAGTTCGCCTGAGCCAGCCTGGCACACCGGACACAGTTCGGTGCACCACCGGACAGTCCGGTGCACCCAGACAGAGCTGACTTTGGCTGAACAGAGTCATCTCATTTCCAATTCAATCTTTCCTGTTTCCAACACTTAGACACAATACATTAGTCCATAAAACAATGTATTAAGTCTAGAAACATACCTTTTGACATGATTTGCACTTTGTCCACCACATTGCATAGATCAACACAAAAGTACTTGCGTTGGCACTCAATCACCAAAATACTTAGAAATGGCCCAAGGGCACATTTCCCTTTCAATCTCCCCCTTTTTGGTGATTTATGCCAACACAACATAAAGCAACTAGAACAAGTGCAATATCAATTCAAATGAAAACTCAGTATAGTTTTGATTCATATTTGGCATATATGGATCACTCTTTGCCACCACTTGGTTTGTTTTTGCAAATCAAACTCAATTTCCTATCTTTAAGTCAAATTCACTTGTAGAGACATAAAGAGAGGTATTCCAAAGGAAATTAATCAAGGATTTCAACAACTCCCCCTTTTTCCCATAATCAACACTTCTCCCCACAAGAAGCCAACTTTTTACAAAAGAGACAATAAAAGAGTTTTGACAAACCAAAAGCTCTATTCTACTATTTTCAAAATTTCTCAAGTGGTAGCTGGTCCATTTATTGCTTTGGCCTTTATTTTCTCCCCCTTTGGCATCAAGCACCAAAACGGGATCAATCTTGGCTCTTTAACCCCATTGCCTCACCAAAAAACTTCAACTAAGAGTAAAAGGCAATAAGAGTACTAAGATGAACTTGGAAGAAGTTACTCGTTCATCGGAGTGCAGTGGAAGTCTTGCATGGGCTAAGTTCACCTTTTCCCTTTCAATCCTCCTTTGAGACTAATTTAAGCAAACTCAAGCACACAGTTAGTCTCAAAGGGTCAAGTTGTAGCACATCTCCCCCTAAATTTGTGCATCACTTGCAAATGGACTTGTATGGTCCGGGGAGTGTTTGTACAACTTGAGCACCATAAATAAACAACAAAATGCATAAGGAACATGATCAAAGGCATAAACACATGTATGCTATAGATCAAGTTCCGCGAATCTAAGACATTTAGCTCACTGCGCAACTTGCAAAAGGTCTGCTCATCTAAAGGCTTGGTAAAGATATCGGCTAGCTGGTTCTCGGAGCTAACATGAAACACTTCGATATCTCCCTTTTGCTAGTGGTCTCTCAAAAAGTGATGCCGGATGTCTATGTGCTTTGTGCGGCTGTGTTCAACAGGATTATCCGCCATGCGGATAGCACTCTCATTATCACATAGGAGTGGGACTTTGCTCATATTGTAGCCAAAGTCCCTGAGGGTTTGCCTCATCCAAAGTAGTTGCGTGCAACACTGTCCTGCGGCAACATACTCGGCCTCAGCGGTGGATAGGGCAACGGAGGTTTGTTTCTTAGAACTCCATGACACCAGGGACCTTCCTAAGAATTGGCACGTCCCCGATGTACTCTTCCTATCGACCTTACATCCAGCATAGTTGGAGTCTGAATATCCAATCAAGTCAAAGGTAGACCCTTTTGGATACCAGATCCCGAAACAAGGCGTAGCGACTAAATATCTAAGAATTCGCTTCACGACCACTAAGTGACACTCCCTTGGATCAGATTGAAATCTAGCACACATGCATACGCTAAGCATAATATCCGGTCTACTAGCACATAAATAAAGTAAAGACCCTATCATAGACCGGTATGTTTTTTGATCAACAGACTTACCTCCTTTGTTGAGGTCGGTGTGTCCGTCGGTTCCCATTGGAGTCTTTGTGGGCTTGGCGTCCTTCATCCCAAACCTCTTGACCAAATCTTGTGTGTACTTCATTTGGGAGATGAAGGTTCCATCCTTGAGTTGCCTCACTTGGAACCCAAGGAAGTAGCTTAACTCGCCCATCATCGACATCTCAAATTTCTGAGTCATCACCCTGCTAAACTCTTCACAAGACTTTTGGTTAGTAGAACCAAATATTATGTCATCGACATTAATTTGGCACACAAAAAGATCACCATCACAAGTCTTAGTAAAAAGAGTTGGATCGGCTTTCCCAACCTTGAAAGCATTAGCAATTAAAAAGTCTCTAAGGCATTCATACCATGCTCTTGGGGCTTGCTTAAGTCCATAGAGCGCCTTAGAGAGCTTACACACATGGTCGGGGTACCGTTCATCCTCGAAGCCAGGGGGTTGCTCCACGTACACCTCCTCCTTAATTGGTCCGTTGAGGAAAGCGCTCTTCACATCCATTTGGAACAACCTGAAAGAATGGTGAGCGGCATATGCTAACAAAATACGAATGGACTCTAGCCTAGCCACAGGAGCAAAAGTCTCCTCAAAGTCCAAACCTGCGACTTGGGCATAACCTTTTGCCACAAGTCGAGCCTTGTTCCTCGTTACCACTCCGTGCTCGTCTTGTTTGTTGCGGAACACCCACTTGGTTCCCACAACATTTTGCTTGGGATGAGGCACCAGTGTCCAAACTTCATTTCTTTTGAAGTTGTTGAGCTCCTCCTGCATGGCCAACACCCAGTCCGGATCTAGCAAGGCCTCTTCTACCCTGAAAGGCTCAATAGAAGAGACAAAGGAGTAATGCTCACAAAAATTAACTAATCGAGATCGAGTAGTTACTCCCTTGCTAATATCACCCAAAATTTGGTCGACGGGATGATCCCTTTGAATCATAGCTCGAACTTGGGTTGGAGGTGTCGGTTGTGCTTCTTCCTCCATTACATGATCATCTTGTGCTCCCCCTTGATCACACGCCTCCTGTTCATCATCTTGAGTTGGGGGTTGCACCATTGTTGAGGAAGAAGGTTGATCTTGCTCATCTTGTTCCTGTGGCCGCACATCTCCAATCGCCATGGTGCGTATTGCGGTCGTTGGAACTTCTTCTTCATCTACATCATCACAATCAACAACTTGCTCTCTTGGAGAGCCATTAGTCTCATCAAATACAACGTCGCTAGAGACTTCAACCAAACCCGATGATTTGTTGAAGACTCTATACGCCTTTGTATTTGAGTCATAACCTAACAAAAACCCTTCTACGGCTTTGGGAGCAAATTTGGAATTCCTACCCTTCTTCACTAGAATGTAGCATTTACTCCCAAAAACTCGAAAATACGAAACATTGGGTTTGTTACCGGTTAGTAGCTCATACGACGTCTTCTTGAGGAGGCGATGAAGGTAGACCCTGTTGATGGCGTGGCAAGCCGTGTTCACGGCTTCCGACCAAAAGCGCTCGGGGGTCTTGAACTCTCCAAGCATTGTCCTCGCCATGTCTATAAGCGTCCTGTTCTTCCTCTCTACCACACCATTTTGTTGTGGTGTGTAGGGAGCGGAAAACTCGTGCTTGATCCCTTCCTCCTGAAAGGGAAATGTGCCTTTGGGCCATTTCTAAGTATTTTGGTGATTGAGTGCAAACACAAGTGCTTAAATGTGAAAATATGCCTAAGGATGATCAAAGTGCAAATCACAAGTTAAGGTATGTTTCTAAGCCTTAGTACATTGGTTTTATGTACTAATACATTTGTCTAAGTGTTAGAAACAGATAGAAGAAGAGAAGAGAAGACTTGGCTGTGTACAGCCAAGGGGCTGCTTCGGTCTGGGGCACCGGACTGTCCGGTGGTGCACCGGACAGTGTCCGGTGGTGCACCGGACAGTGTCCGGTGCGCCAGGCTGCCTCGGCCGAAGAGGCCGCTCTCGGGTTTTTCTCCGGCGACTTCGGCTAAAATTCACCGGACTGTCCGGTGTGCACCGGACTGTCCGGTGAGCCAACGGTCGGCCGGGCCAACGGTCGGCCGCGCGATCGGCGCACGACACGTGGCCGAGCCAACGGTCGGAAGGAAGCACCGGACTGTCCGGTGTGCACCGGACTGTCCGGTGCGCCAGATCTGCAACGGTCGGCAACGGTCGGCTTCGCTTTTTATGGAAACAAATCGGGCACCGGACAGTGTCCGGTGTGCACCGGACTGTCCGGTGCGCCACGAGACAGAAGGCAAAGATGGCCTTCCAGATTTGTTCCCAACGGCTCCTAGCTGCCTTGGGGCTATAAAAGGGACCCCTTGGCGCATGGAGGAGGACACCAAGCATTCCTACAACTCTTCTAAGCACCAAGACACCAATCTCACGCAGTCGTTTCATTGTGATAGCATATAGAGCTCTTGTGGAGTTGTGAACTCTTTGTGTTGTGTTGCGAGCTCTTGTTGCAACTTGTGTGCGTGTTGTTGCTCTGATTTTCGAGTCTTGTGTGTGTTGCTCATTCCCACCTTACTCCGTATTTCTTTGTGAACTCAATTGTAAGGGCGAGAGACTCCAAGTTGTGGAGATTCCTCGCAAACGGGAAAAGATCAAAGGAAAGAAAAACACCGTGGTATTCAAGTTGATCATTGGATCACTTGAGAGGAGTTGAGTGCAACTCTCGTCCGTTGGGACGCCACAACGTGGAGTAGGCAAGTTTTGTACTTGGCCGAACCACGGGATAACCAGCGTGTCAACTCTGTGATTGCTTTCTTGTGGTTATCGTGTTTTGAGCTCTCTCTAGCCACTTGGCCATACTTGTGCTAACCCTTAACAAGTTTTTGTGGCTTAAGTTTTGAACTTTTACAGGATCACCTATTCACCCCCCCCCTCTAGGTGCTCTCAATTGGTATCGGAGCCGTTCTCTTCAAGAAAGGGACTAACCGCCCGAAGAGATGGATCCTAAGGGGAAGGGAATTGTGATCAACGACAAGGAGAAGGAGTCCTTCGTCAACGAGCCAAGGGATGACAAGTCCAATGACTCGGGCTCGGGCCACAAGCGAAGAGATGGGAAGAAGAAGAAGACAAGACGCATCAAGGAGATCGTCTACTACGACAGCGATGAGTCCTCTTCTTCCCAAAAGGACGACGACCACGACAAACAAAGGAAACCGGTTAATTCTAACTTTTCTTTTGACTACTCTCGTATTCCGCAAAGTTCAAATTCACATTTGCTTTCCATTCCACTCGGCAAGCCCCCACACTTTGATGGGGAGGACTACGGATTTTGGAGCCACAAAATGCGTAGTCACCTATTCTCTCTCCATCCTAGCATATGGGAGATTGTAGATAGTGGAATGCACTTTAATAGTTCGGATAGTCCTATATTCATTAATGAGCAAATCCATAAGAATGCACAAGCTACTACTGTTCTTCTAGCCTCATTGTGCAGGGATGAATATAATAAAGTGAGTGGCCTGGATAACGCCAAGCAAATCTGGGATACCCTCAAGATCTCTCATGAGGGAAATGACGCTACCTTGCTCACCAAAATGGAGTTGATGGAGGGCGAGCTTGGACGGTTCGCGATGATAAGGGGCGAGGAGCCAACTCAAACATACAACCGGCTCAAGACCCTTGTCAACAAGATAAGGAGCTATGAAAGCACGCGATGGACGGACCACGACGTCGTCCGCCTAATGCTAAGGTCCTTTACTGTTCTTGATCCTCATTTGGTGAATAATATTCGTGAGAATCCCAGGTACACCAAAATGTCGCCCGAAGAAATTCTTGGAAAATTTGTAAGCGGGCGGATGATGATCAAGGAGGCAAGGTACGTCGATGACGCGTTGAACGGTCCAATCCACGAGCCTCAACCCATTGCTCTCAAGGCATCAAGGAGCAAGGAGGCACTACCAAGCAAGGTGGCGCAAATTGAGGCGGCCGGGCTTAATGATGAAGAAATGGCTCTCATCATTAAGCGATTCAAGACGGTGCTAAAAGGTCGCAATGGACAGCCGAGCAAGACTAAGACCAAGGGGAAGCGATCATGCTTCAAATGCGGTAAGCTTGGTCATTTTATTGCTAACTGTCCTGATAATGAAAGTGACCAGGAAAAGGGAAACAAGAGGGAAAAGAAGAAGCATTATAAGAAGGCAAAGGGTGAGGCGCATCTAGGCAAGGAGTGGGACTCGGATTGCTCCTCGTCCGACTCCGACAATGAAGGACTCGCCGCCACCGCCTTCAACAAATCAACCCTCTTCCCCAACGAGCGTCACACATGCCTTATGGCAAGGGAGAAGAAGGTATGTACTCGCAACTCTACCTATGCTTCTTCAAGTGAGGACGAATCTAGTGATGAGGATGAGGTAGATTATTCATGTTTGTTCAAGGGCTTAGATAGATCTAAGATAGACAAAATTAATGAATTAATTGATGCCTTGAATGAAAAGAATATACTTTTAGAAAAGCAAGAGGATTTATTGTATGAAGAGCATGATAAATTTGTTGAGGCACAAAAATCCTATGCTTTAGAAGTTAAAAGAAATGAAATGCTTTCTTTTGAACTATCTACTTGTCATGAAACCATTTCTACTTTGAAAGGTGTCAACAATGATTTGAATGCTAAATTAGAAGTAGCAAATAACTCAACAACTTGTGTAGAAAATGTTGCTATTTGCAATAGATGTAAAGAATTTGATATTGATGCTTGTAGTGAACACATAGCCTCTATTGCAAAGCTAAATAATGAAGTGGCTAGTCTTAATGTCCAACTTAAGACTAGCAAAAGTGAATTTGATAAGTTAAAATTTGCAAGGGATGCCTACACAATAGGAAGACATCCCTCAATTAAGGATGGGCTTGGCTTCAAGAGAGAAGCCAAGAACTTAACAAGCCATAAGGCTCCCATTCCCGCCAAGGAGAAAGGGAAGGCCCCTATGGCTACTAGTGCTAAAAGGAACCATGCATTTTTGTATCATGATAGAAGACAAACTAGAAATGTAAGTCATGATGCTTTTGATTCATATGTTTATGATTCTCATGCCATGTTTGCTCCTAGTTCCTCTTATGAGTATGATAGAAATGTTACTAGGAGAAATGTTGTTCCTAAAAGAAATGCTATTCATCATGTGCCTAGAAAGAATGTTATTCATGCTCCTAGGAAAGTAGTGAATGAACCTTCCACAATTTATTATGCTTTAAATGCTTCCTTTGCTATTTGTAGAAAGGATAAGAAAATTGTTGCTAGGAAGTTAGGGGCAAAATGCAAGGGAGACAAAACTTGCATTTGGGTCCCTAAGGATATTTGTGCTAACCTTGTAGGACCCAACATGAGTTGGGTACCTAAAACCCAAGCCTAAATTTGCCTTGCAGGTTTATGCATCCGGGGGTTCAAGCTGGATTATCGACAGCGGATGCACAAACCATATGACGGGGGAGAAGAAGATGTTCACTGTTGGGGACTTGTTCTCAAATGCTAAGAGTTAAGAACAAGGCAACATAAAAAGTGTTAAGTGTTAAAGTCCTTCGTCCTTCGAAGCATTATGTCCCTTCGGGAAATAATGAGTTTCGGACGAAGGTCATAAGAGACATACCTTCGTAAACATAACAAGTAATGACGAAGGACTCATATAAAGCATGAAATATAATATAAGCATCATCATAGAATCATTTCTATTTTATTAACATGGAAAAACAGAAATGATTTCAAATTACAAATGTACCTTCGGTCCTGAGAGAAGGTAAAAAGTACAAGCGTGACGCAAAAGCAAATGCCAAGTCAGCGTGTGAACAGTACGGGGGTACTGTTCATCTATTTATAGACACAGGACGCAGCCTGTGACGAATTACAATTATGCCCTTTACAAAAGTTTACAACATTATCTTAGACCTCTATGGATAAAAAGGTCATTCTATCTTTATGTCGGTTTGCAACGCCGAAGCTCTATAAAAAGGAACCTTCGGCCATTTCCTGGGGACGATTTCAGCCGAAGCTGCTTCTTCACGCAAGACCTTCGGCGCAACGAAGCATGGACCCAATAGTAGCCCCTTTCGCGGCGCTAGATCGTTTTTCGTAACGAGCTTGAACCGTGAAAAAATCCTCTCAAGCTTCGGGAAGCCGAAGGTCCAAAAAACACCTTCCCTGAGCTCGTTGCCGAGAAACGATCCATTTCCCGAGATCGTGTCGGTCCCACCTTGCAGAGTCACTGTTTGGTCTTTGCGGTCCACTGCGCAGCGAGTACAAGTTACTGCCCGCCTGGTGTAAAAACCCTGCCGCTTCGCCTTCTTACCTGCAGCACTATATAAACAGACGAGTAGGTGTGAAGTTACCACAGCATTTACTGCTATTTGCACTGTTTTGCTGCCAAAATTTTTAACCATCACCGAAGCTTGTTTGTCAGATTTGAACGAAGCTCTATCTTGAAGCCTGCTTCGGAGAAAAAAGTATCAAAGTTTCACAAGTTCATAATTAAATGGCCAGAGTTCGCTCTACAGCTAGGGTTGAGCGTGAGGGGGACGAAACTGAAGCTTCGGAGACTGTGCCCATCTCCGAAGCGATGCAGCGCTCCGGACTGGTGACTGCGGAAGAAATGCCTGCTGCCGAAGCAAACCCGACAGCTGCCGAAGGAGAAGGGAACATTGAAGAAACCGACTCCGAAGATGACTACCGTATTGCCATGCCCAGCAAACCCAGCCACCTAGACTTCGGAAAATCGACTGTTTCAAAGGTTGATCTCGCCAAGATGGTGAAAGCAGGTTTTTTCAGTGAAGATCAGAAGAAGCTACTTCGCTTCGGGGGAGAAGAGACCACCCCGAAGCCAGAGAAGGACGAGGTTGTCATCTTCAAAAGCTTTTTAAAGGCTGGGCTAAGATTCCCTGTTCACGAGATTGTTGCGGAGATATTGAAGAGGTTTGGCATCTACCTTCACCAGTTAACTCCTAACGCTATCGTTAGGCTTAGCGTTTATATTTGGGCCCTCCGAAGCCAAGCAGTGGAGCCTTTTGCTGACAGTTTCTGTCGAGTTCATGAATTGCATTATCAAACAAAGGCCAGAAAAGATGGGCTTCATGAAAACTTCGGTTGCTACAATTTTGCCTACCGGAAAACCGCAAAGTTTCCTGTAATCAGCTACCGAAGCAAATGGCCGGCAGGCTGGAAATCAGAATGGTTCTATGTCAAGGTTGATGAGGACAAGGAGAAGCTTGTGCAAAGTCCACTCGAGCTAACTTTCGGAGAAACCCGACCCCACTGCAACATGACACCAGAGGGTCAAACTCAACGGGCAATGGATGAATTCAGAATCATTGCAGAGCATATTGGTACCAGGGATCTGGTTCAAGAATTCTTAGCATTCAAAGTCTTCCCTACTCTGAAAAAATGGGAAATGCCAAAGTTAAAGGGGGAGAAGAAGGAAGGGGATCTTGTCCGGCTTCCTTACCACTTCAAATTCAAGAAATATTTTAAGAAGCCCTGCCAAGAGTGGCTGGATAGAGTTGAGGTGATGTGTAATGAAATTCTTGGAAATTATTCGAAAAAAGAAGATCAACTGATGACAGCAGCCTTCGGCACCCGTCCGAAGCGAAGGCTGAACCGAGTGCTTGATGCACTGGGTTTCGAATATCCTGATTATGCGCAGCTGAACAAGGGTGCTGAGGGCCAGAGAAGAAAAAGAGCGGCCGAAGCTTTAAACAAGGATGAAGAACAACCACCAAAAAAGAAGAAAATTGTCAAGAGAAAAATATCAACTCCAAAGCGAAAACTATCCGAAGAAGAGGGGACCCCCACACCACCTTCTACTAGCGACGTGGAGGAAATTCTAAAGGTAATGACTGAACCCATGCCCACGAAGCTAAGTCCATTAGGGCCTCGACTGACGAAGCTTTTTCAAAAGGTGGCGGAGCCGGAAAAAACGAAGATAGCCAAAGCGAAAAGGCAAAGAATTATTGCCGTAACAGAAGTTATTGACAAGACGCCACCGAGGGCGTCAATTCAGAAAACACCAGCTGTTGAGGGCACAGAAAATGTCGAAGTCGCACCTTCGGAGGTCGCGGCTACCGAAGCCGCTACAGCCGAAGATGTAAACTTAGAATCTACTATTGAAGACATCAACAAAATTTTAACAGACATGGCTGCAGAAGAAGCTGCCACCACTGCTGAAGAAACCATGGCCACAGTGCCTGGGAAAGGGAAAGAAATAGCCGAAGACACTTCGGACGACGAAGCCTACTCATTTCAAAATTTAGTCGGGCAAAAACTGTCGAAGGCCGAAAAAGAAGAGCTTAAGGAATACGCCAAATCTTGCGGATACAAGCCAGGAGCTCTTCTATTTGGAGGCATTGATGATGAAAAACTGGGCTGCATCCGGGACTCAGCTGGGGCTAAGGTCATCGGTACTCTATCAAAGAGTATCGGTTTTCCGAAACTAGAGACAGACATCAGCCGCTACCGACGACAACATATCGTCGGCAGCTTATTTTATTCAAATTTCAAGGTAAACATCCTTCTCTCTAACTTCTATTGTTTTTTAATAATGGCAATATTCTTTAACGAAGGTTGTTTATTTGCAGAGCATGCTTCTAAGCAAAGCTTTGAGGATGCAGCAAGATCTAGAAGATAAGAAGCACGAAGCTATAATTGAAAATTTAGAGAGCAAGATAAAAGAACAATCAGCTATTATTGAAAAGAAAGACTTCGAACTTCAATCAACCGAAGGCTTGCTGGCAGAGACTGAAGCCAAAGTAGCAGAATTGAATTCGAAGCTTCTCTGCCAATCAAAACAATTTGAACAAGAGAAGCTAAAACTTGACTCGAAACTTGAAGCCGAAGTCCAAGCCAACTCAAATTTGAAGAAATCATTAACAAGCCTTCAGGATAAATGTTTGAATTTTAGCAACAATTGTATCCAACAACTAAAGAAGATCTTTTACTCAGTTGGAGCCAGCAGCGGGAAATTTACCCCTTCGGATGAAGATTTACCAAAAGCCTTCGATCATATCGAAGCTGAAATTGAAGAACTTGACGAAGTTATAGCTGGGCACGGTGACTTCTGTGCCTGGGTAGCTTCTCGGGGTACTGCTGCAGCATTCCTGAAGGCTGGCTGCGAGCATGGAAAGATTGTCAACAGGCCCAACTTCGCCCTGTCTCCATCAATTCTCGACGACATTCCTGACCTCGCCCGGAGCATCTCAAATAGATTCATAAAAATGATATGGACAAAAGGCGGGCGAGAGAAGGCTGGGGACGAAGCTCGAAGTCATCTTGAACCAGTAAGAAATCATACTTTGTACTTACCTCCTCCTTCACACTTGATTTTTACTCGGGATACCTTGATTCATGTAGGATGACGAAGCTGAAGGTGATACTTAAAGGATATGCCGCCGAAGCAGAAACCTGACGAAGATTATTAGGAGTAGACTAGAAAAAACTCAGGAGAATTTGTAACAACTTTTTGTAAATACAATTAATCTATTCTCAAGGAACTTTGTTCATACCTTGTAATATATTCTTACCCTTTTATTGAGACGCTTTGATGTGGACGAAATCAGTATTTTGAGCCGAAGGCGAAAAAACACCTTCCCTTCTTTTCGGACACAACGAAGCATAAAAGACCATTTCTTCTTTTTGCCAAAGCTTTTCTTTTTTGTACATGACGAAACATAAAAGACCGCTTCTTCCTCTTGCCGAAGCTTTTTCTTTTTTGTACATGACGAAACATAAAAGACCGCTTCTTCCTCTTGCCGAAGCTTTTTCTTTTTTGTACATAACGGAACATAAAAGACCACTTCTTCCTTTTGCCGAAGCAACCACTTAGGAACACAAATGCTATGAATGAATGCTTATGAATGCAAATGCTATGATGTAATGTGCGAATGAATGTCCAAAGCATATAACCGAAGCCACACTCAACCATTATTTCCTTGGAATCAACCACACATCAGCTCTGCATTCCCTTAGGAACGACTTTGGAGCTTCCTCGTCTTTTACTTAGACGGTATAAACTCTGCATTCCCTTAGGAACGTCTTTGGAGTTTCTTCGCCTTTTACTTAGGCGGTATAAGCTCTGCATTCCCTTAGGAACGTCTTTGGAGCTTCTTCGTCTTTTACTTAGACGGTATAAACTCTGCATTCCCTTAGGAACGTCTTTGGAGTTTCTTCGCCTTTTACTTAGGCGGTATAAGCTCTGCATTCCCTTAGGAACGTCTTTGGAGCTTCTTCTCTTTTTTCTTTTTCAGTTTCTGCACTCGATGGTGCGTTCTCAGCTGTTACATTTACATTTTTTGGGGGATTTTGCTCTTATAAGACTAAAAAAGGAAATTACACATGATGGCCCCATTAAAAACCTTTCTCCCCCTTCGGAAAGGAAAAGGGTGCCATGAAAAAGAAAAGAAAAAACATAAAAAATTACATCATGTTATACATAGTATCGCCGAAGCTCATCCGCATTCCAAGACCTTGGAATTTCGTTGCCATCCATGTCCTTCAATCTGTACGATCCAGGCCTTGACGAAGATACTACTAAGAATGGTCCTTCCCATTTCAACTGTAGCTTACCCACTGTATCTGGGTTAGCCACTCTCCGAAGCACCAAGTGTCCCGGCTCAATATTTTTTAGCCGGACTTTTCTATCTCGCCATTTAACTGTTTCAGCCTGATATTTATTGATATTCTCCACGGCCTGAAGCCTGATCCCTTCTAAAGCATCCTTTTCCACAAGGCAAGCATCTTCGGGACCTGATTCTGCCGAAGCTACTACTCTTATTGATCCAGCTTTTGCTTCCTCCGGAGTTATTGCTTCGTCACCGAATAATAATTTGAATGGGGTAAAGCCTGTAGACCTTGATGTTGTTGTATTGTGGCTCCACACCACTTTGATTAACTGATCTGGCCACTTTCCCCTGGGTTGATTGAAGATTAACTTCATTATTCCTGTCATTATAATGCCGTTGGCCCTTTCAACGAGCCCATTTGACTCCGGATGCCTGACTGATGCGAAATGGATCTTCGTTCCAATTTGATCACAGAAATTTCTGAAAGCTTCGGAGTCAAACTGCGTTCCATTATCTACAGTGATTGCCTTCGGTACCCCGAAGCGACAGACAATATTCTGCCAGAAAAACTTTTGGACAGTGGCCGAAGTTATTGTGGCCAATGGCTTCGCCTCAATCCACTTGGAAAAATACTCCACAGCCACTATAACATATTTTAGATTCCCTTGAGCCGGTGGTAATGGACCCAACAAGTCAAGGCCCCACCTTTGCAATGGCCAGATGGGTTGTATCAGCTGTGTCAAAGACGAAGGTTGTTTTTGATCTCTTGCACATTTCTGACAACCTTCGCACTTTTGCACTAACTCCGCCGCATCCGAAGCTGCCTTCGGCCAATAAAACCCTTGGCGGAAGACTTTCCCAAGTAATGGCCTGGATCCGATGTGGGATCCACACAGGCCTGCATGTATCTCTTTCATCAACTCTATACCTTCGGCTCTAGATAAGCACTTGAGCAGCGGAGCGCAAACTCCATGTTTGTATAATTCCCCTTCTATCATGACATACGGACGAGCTCTTGCCTCTATTCTTTTATTGTAAGCTTCGTCATCTGAAAGGAACTTACCCTGAAGGTAAGAGATTATTTCAGTTCTCCAATCTTCGCTGTAAACAGGAGATATGTTGAGGACTGCTCTTTCAAGGAGCTCCACTGAAGGTGCCTTTATTGTTTCGAAGAACACATCCGAAGGTAACGGCAGCCCCTGTGCCGCAGACTTAGCTAGCAAATCAGCATGCTCATTTTGTCCTCGAGGAATATTCTTGACAGAGAATCCTTCGAAGGATGCTTCGATCCTTCGGACCGTATCTAGATATTTTTCAAGCTTCGGATCTTTAGCCTTGCAACTTTTGTCAACATGACCCGAAACCACCTGGGAATCAGTTTTAAGAATTGCCCTTCTGATTCCCATTGCCTTTAATTTCCGAAGGCCCAGAAGCAGGGCTTCGTACTCAGCAATATTGTTCGTGCAGCTGAAATCAAGTCTTGCTGCATAACAAGTTTTGACCTTGGATGGTGAAACCAACACAGCAGCTGCACCTGCTCCGAAGATTCCCCAAGAGCCATCACAAAACACTGTCCACACTTCGGCATCTTTATTTGCTTCTTCATCCTGAGCCCCTGGCGTCCAGTCGGCAATGAAATCTGCCAATGCTTGAGACTGGATCGAAGATCTATGCACATAATCAATGTAAAATTCATTGAGCTCTGCAGCCCATTTCCCAATCCGTCCAGTAGCTTCTCTATTTCTCATTATATCCTTCAACGGCTGCGAAGAAGGAACAATGATATTGTATGCCTGAAAATAATGCCGAAGCTTCCTGGATGCCATTAAAACGGCATATAATACCTTCTCCAGCTCTGTATAATTTTTCTTTGAGACACTAAGGACCTCAGATACAAAATACACTGGAACTTGCTTCTTGAGCTGGCCATAAAGCTTCTCCTGGACAAGCGCCGCACTTACTGCTGAGTGCGAAGCTGCCACATATAACAACAGAGGAGCCCCTGGCGTTGGCGGAGTTAATGTTGTGAGATCTATCAAGTATTGCTTCAACTCTTCGAAGGCTTTTTGTTGACTTGGGCCCCATTGAAAGACTTCGGCTGACTTCAGCACCTCGAAAAATGGTAAGTTTCTTTCTGCTGATCTGGATATAAATCTGTTGAGAGATGCCAGCCTTCCTGTCAATCTTTGGGCCCCTTTTCTTGTAGTTAGTGGCTCCATTCGAAGTATAGCTTCGATTTTATTTGGATTAGCTTCGATTCCCTTTGTTGAAACCAAGCATCCAAGAAATTTACCCTTCTTTACTCCGAAGACACATTTCTCTGGATTCAGCTTCAAACCAGCTTGTCTGAAGCTGGCGAAGGTCTCCTGCAGATCAACAATATGATTTTCCTGCTTCGTGCTTTTGACGATAATATCATCAACATAGGTCAACACATTTCTGCCTATTTGAGACTGAAGAACCTTCGCAGTCATTCTGCTGAAACTTCCTCCAGCGTTTTTGAGCCCCTCAGGCATCCGAAGATAGCAATACGTGCCACTTGGAGTTATGAAGCTAGTTTTCGGCTCATCTTCCTTTTTCATCCAGATTTGATGATATCCTGAGTAACAGTCCAAGAGACTCATGAGCTCTGAAGAAGCTGCTGCATCGACTAGAGAGTCTATCCTTGGCAACGGGAATTCGTCCTTCGGACAAGCCTTGTTGAGATCTGTGAAATCGATACACATTCTCCACTTGCCATTGGCCTTCTTCACCATAACAGTGTTAGCTAGCCACTCTGGATACTTCACTTCTCTGATAACTCCTGCACTGAGGAGTCTTTTTACTTCATTGCGAGCCCCTTCGGCCTTGTCATCAGACATTTTCCGAAGCCTCTGCTTTCGGGGTCTGAAGGATGGGTCAACATTGAGCGAATGTTCAATAACATCCCGATTTACTCCACAGAGATCATTAGCCGACCATGCAAAAACATCTTTGTTGTTGAATAAAAACCTTATCAAGGTTTTCTCCTGGTCTTCAGATAATTGCGAGCCCAACAGCACCTTCTGCTCTGCTATGTCCTCACACAATAGCATGGGCTTCGGCTGATCTGCTGAAGCTGCCTTCTCCCTTCTGAATTTGTACTGTTCACAAGCTTCAGTTCCATCTATATTATGGATTGCCTTGGAGTCGGTCCAGCTTCCTTCGGCCCTTCTAGCAGCTTCCTGGCTTCCATGGATAGCAATAGGCCCTTGGTCCGAAGGTATCTTCATGCAAAGATAGGCAGGATGAAGGATTGCTTCGAAGGCATTAAGAGTACCACGACCAATAATTGCATTGTAAGGATATTCCATGTCAACAATGTCAAACACAACTTGCTCAGTTCTAGTGTTGTTGATGAATCCGAAGGTTACTGACATGGTGATCTTGCCCAGTGCTACAATCTGTCTTCCTCCGAAGCCACAAAGAGGATGTGTAGCATCATGAATCTTATCTTCTGGCTCTTGCATTTGTCTGAAGGCTTTAGCAAATATGATGTCAGCTGCACTGCCTGTATCGACCAAGACATTGTGAACCAGAAATCCTTTGATAACACAAGAGATAACCATGGCATCGTTGTGTGGGTAATCTTTGAGCTGAAGGTCCTCTTGAGAGAAGGTAATAGGAATGTGAGACCATCTTGATTTGATGAAGGGTCCTTGCACCCCAACATGTTGTACTCTTCTTTGCGCTTCCTTCTTCTGCTTCTTGTTAGCTAGCTCTGAGGACGAGCCACCTGTGATCGGGAGCACCAGCTTCGGGTCCGAAGCAACTCCAGCTTGATTGTTGAACGAAGCCATCAGCTCAGAAAAGTGGAAGTGAGTTCACCGGAGGTGGGCGCCAATGTTGGGGACTTGTTCTCAAATGCTAAGAGTTAAGAACAAGGCAACATAAAAAGTGTTAAGTGTTAAAGTCCTTCGTCCTTCGAAGCATTATGTCCCTTCGGGAAATAATGAGTTTCGGACGAAGGTCATAAGAGACATACCTTCGTAAACATAACAAGTAATGACGAAGGACTCATATAAAGCATGAAATATAATATAAGCATCATCATAGAATCATTTCTATTTTATTAACATGGAAAAATAGAAATGATTTCAAATTACAAATGTACCTTCGGTCCTGAGAGAAGGTAAAAAGTACAAGCGTGACGCAAAAGCAAATGCCAAGTCAGCGTGTGAACAGTACGGGGGTACTGTTCATCTATTTATAGACACAGGACGCAGCCTGTGACGAATTACAATTATGCCCTTTACAAAAGTTTACAACATTATCTTAGACCTCTATGGATAAAAAGGTCATTCTATCTTTATGTCGGTTTGCAACGCCGAAGCTCTATAAAAAGGAACCTTCGGCCATTTCCTGGGGACGATTTCAGCCGAAGCTGCTTCTTCACGCAAGACCTTCGGCGCAACGAAGCATGGACCCAACATTCACCTCCTACGTCAAAAATAAGGATTCCCAAGATTCAATTGTATTCGGTGATGGGAATCAAGGCAAGGTAAAAGGGTTAGGTAAAATTGCGATTTCTAATGAGCATTCTATCTCTAATGTATTTTTAGTAGAGAGTCTTGGATATAATTTGCTATCTGTTAGTCAATTATGTCATATGGGGTATAACTGTCTATTTACAAATGTAGATGTGTCTGTCTTTAGAAGAAGTGATGGCTCACTAGCTTTTAAGGGTGTATTAGACGGCAAACTTTATTTAGTTGATTTTGCAAAAGAAGAGGCCGGTCTAGATGCATGCTTAATGGCTAAGACTTGCATGGGCTGGCTGTGGCATCGCCGCTTAGCACATGTGGGGATGAAGAACCTTCACAAGCTTCTAAAGGGAGAACACGTGATAGGTTTGACTAACGTGCATTTCGAAAAAGATAGACCTTGTGCAGCTTGTCAAGCAGGTAAACAAGTGGGAGGAGCACATCACAGCAAGAACGTGATGACCACTTCAAGACCCCTGGAGCTGCTGCATATGGACCTCTTCGGACCTGTCGCCTATCTGAGCATAGGAGGGAGTAAGTATGGTTTAGTTATTGTTGATGACTTTTCCCGCTTCACTTGGGTGTTCTTTCTGCAGGATAAGTCTGAAACCCAAGGGACCCTCAAGCGCTTTCTCAGGAGAGCTCAAAATGAGTTTGAGCTCAAGGTGAAGAAGATAAGGAGCGACAACGGGTCCGAGTTCAAGAACCTTCAAGTGGAGGAGTTCCTTGAAGAAGAGGGGATCAAGCACGAGTTCTCCGCTCCCTATACACCACAGCAAAATGGTGTGGTAGAGAGGAAGAACAGGACGCTCATCGACATGGCGAGGACGATGCTAGGAGAATTCAAGACCCCCGAGTGCTTTTGGACGGAAGCCGTTAACACTGCTTGCCACGCCATCAACAGGGTCTACCTTCATCGACTCCTCAAGAAGACTTCGTATGAGCTTCTAACCGGTAACAAACCCAATGTATCTTACTTTCGTGTATTTGGGAGCAAGTGCTACATTCTAGTGAAGAAAGGTAGAAATTCTAAGTTTGCTCCCAAAGCTGTAGAAGGGTTTTTGTTAGGTTATGACTCAAATACAAAGGCGTATAGAGTCTTCAACAAATCATCGGGTTTGGTTGAAGTCTCTAGCGACGTTGTATTTGATGAGACTAATGGCTCTCCAAGAGAGCAAGTTGTTGATTGTGATGATGTAGATGAAGAAGATGTTCCGACGGCCGCTATACGGACCATGGCGATTGGAGAAGTACGGCCACAGGAACAAGATGAACGAGATCAACCTTCTTCCTCAACTATGGTGCATCTCCCAACCAAAGATGACGAACAGGTACCTCAAGTGGAGGCGCTTGATCAAGGGGGAGCACAAGACAATCAAGTGATGGAGGAAGAAGTGCAACCGGCACCTCCAACCCAAGTTCGAGCGATGATTCAAAGGGATCATCCCGTCGACCAAATTCTGGGTGACATTAGCAAGGGAGTAACTACTCGATCTCGATTAGTTAATTTTTGTGAGCATTACTCCTTTGTCTCTTCTATTGAGCCTTTCAGGGTAGAAGAGGCCTTGCTAGATCCGGACTGGGTGTTGGCCATGCAAGAGGAGTTAAACAATTTCAAGCGCAATGAAGTTTGGACACTGGTGCCTCGTCCGAAGCAAAATGTTGTGGGAACCAAGTGGGTGTTCCGCAACAAACAGGACGAGCACGGGGTGGTGACGAGGAACAAGGCTCGACTTGTGGCAAAAGGTTATGCCCAAGTCGCAGGTTTGGACTTTGAGGAGACTTTTGCTCCTGTGGCTAGGCTAGAGTCAATTCGAATCTTGCTAGCATATGCCGCTCACCATTCTTTCAGGTTGTACCAAATGGATGTGAAGAGCGCTTTCCTCAACGGGCCAATCAAGGAGGAGGTGTACGTGGAGCAACCCCCTGGCTTCGAGGATGAACGGTATCCCGACCATGTGTGTAAGCTCTCTAAGGCGCTCTATGGACTTAAGCAAGCCCCAAGAGCATGGTATGAATGCCTTAGAGATTTCTTAATTGCTAATGCTTTCAAGGTTGGGAAAGCCGATCCAACTCTTTTTACTAAGACTTGTGATGGTGATTTGTTTGTGTGCCAAATTTATGTCGATGACATAATATTTGGTTCTACTAACCAAAAGTCTTGTGAAGAGTTTAGCAGGGTGATGACGCAGAAATTCGAGATGTCAATGATGGGCGAGTTGAACTACTTCCTTGGGTTCCAAGTGAAGCAACTCAAGGACGGCACCTTCATCTCCCAAACGAAGTACACGCAAGATCTGCTAAAGCGGTTTGGGATGAAGGACGCCAAGCCCGCAAAGACTCCGATGGGGACCGACGGACACACCGACCTCAACAAAGGAGGTAAGTCTGTTGATCAAAAAGCATACCGGTCAATGATAGGTTCTTTGCTTTACTTATGTGCTAGTAGACCGGATATTATGCTTAGCGTATGCATGTGTGCTAGATTTCAATCCGATCCTAAGGAGTGTCACTTAGTGGCGGTGAAGCGAATTCTTAGATATTTAGTTGCTACGCCTTGCTTCGGGCTCTGGTATCCAAAGGGGTCTACCTTTGACTTAGTTGGATACTCAGACTCCGACTATGCTGGATGTAAGGTCGATAGGAAGAGTACATCGGGGACGTGCCAATTCTTAGGAAGGTCCCTGGTGTCATGGAACTCTAAGAAACAAACCTCCGTTGCCCTATCCACCGCTGAGGCCGAGTATGTTGCCGCAGGACAGTGTTGCGCGCAACTACTTTGGATGAGGCAAACCCTCCGGGACTTTGGCTACAATCTGAGCAAAGTCCCACTCCTATGTGACAATGAGAGTGCTATCCGCATGGCGGAAAATCCTGTTGAACACAGCCGCACAAAGCACATAGACATCCGGCATCACTTTTTGAGAGACCACCAGCAAAAGGGAGATATCGAAGTGTTTCATGTTAGCACCGAGAACCAGCTAGCCGATATCTTCACTAAGCCTTTAGATGAGAAGACCTTTTGCAGGTTGCGTAGTGAGCTAAATGTCTTAGATTCGCGGAACTTGGATTGAATTGTAGCATACATGTGTTTATGCATTTGATCAGGTTCATTCTGCATTTTGTTGCTTATTGTGGTGCTCAAGTTGTACAAACACTCCCTGGACCTCACAAGTCCGTTGCAAAGTGATGCACATGTTTAGGGGGAGATGTGTTACAACTTGACCCTTTCGAGACTAACCATGTGCTTGAGTTTGATGATTTAGTCTCGAAGGAGGATTGAAAGGGAAAAGGTGGACTTGGACCATGAAAGACTTCCACTGCACTCCGATGAGAGGGTAACTAATTCCAAGTTCATCTCATGAAATCTTATTGCCATTTGCTCTTAATTTAAGACTTTGGTGAGGCAATGGGGTTAAAAGGCCAAGATTGATCCCGTTTTGGTGCTTGATGCCAAAGGGGGAGAAAATAAAGGCCAAAGCGATAAATGGATCAGCTACCACTTGAGAGATTTTGAAAATAGTAGGATAGAGTTTTTGTTTTGTCAAAAGCTTTTATTGTCTCTTATTGTCTCTATTGTCAAAAGTTGGCTTCTTGTGGGGAGAAGTATTGAGTATGGGAAATAGGGGGAGTTTTTGAAATCTTTGATCAATCTCTTTTGGAATGACTCTCTTTATGCTTCAACATGTGTGTTTGACTTAGAGATAGAGATTTGAGTTTGATTTGCAAAAACAAACCAAGTGGTGGCAAAGGATGATCCATATATGCCAAAATTGAATCAAAACCAATTTGAGTTTTTATTTGAAGTGATTTTGCACTTGTTCTAGTCGCTTTATGTTGTGTTGGCATAAATCACCAAAAAGGGGGAGATTGAAAGGGAAATGTGCCTTTGGGCCATTTCTAAGTATTTTGGTGATTGAGTGCAAACACAAGTGCTTAAATGTGAAAATATGCCTAAGGATGATCAAAGTGCAAATCACAAGTTAAGGTATGTTTCTAAGCCTTAGTACATTGGTTTTATGTACTAATACATTTGTCTAAGTGTTAGAAACAGATAGAAGAAGAGAAGAGAAGACTTGGCTGTGTACAGCCAAGGGGCTGCTTCGGTCTGGGGCACCGGACTGTCCGGTGGTGCACCGGACAGTGTCCGGTGCGCCAGGCTGCCTCGGCCGAAGAGGCCGCTCTCGGGTTTTTCTCCGGCGACTTCGGCTAAAATTCACCGGACTGTCCGGTGTGCACCGGACTGTCCGGTGAGCCAACGGTCGGCCGGGCCAACGGTCGGCCGCGCGATCGGCGCGCGACACGTGGCCGAGCCAACGGTCGGAAGGAAGCACCGGACTGTCCGGTGCGCCAGATCTGCAACGGTCGGCAACGGTCGGCTTCGCTTTTTATGGAAACAAATCGGGCACCGGACAGTGTCCGGTGTGCACCGGACTGTCCGGTGCGCCACGAGACAGAAGGCAAAGATGGCCTTCCAGATTTGTTCCCAACGGCTCCTAGCTGCCTTGGGGCTATAAAAGGGACCCCTTGGCGCATGGAGGAGGACACCAAGCATTCCTACAACTCTTCTAAGCACCAAGACACCAATCTCACGCAGTCGTTTCATTGTGATAGCATATAGAGCTCTTGTGGAGTTGTGAACTCTTTGTGTTGTGTTGCGAGCTCTTGTTGCAACTTGTGTGCGTGTTGTTGCTCTGATTTTCGAGTCTTGTGTGTGTTGCTCATTCCCACCTTACTCCGTATTTCTTTGTGAACTCAATTGTAAGGGCGAGAGACTCCAAGTTGTGGAGATTCCTCGCAAACGGGAAAAGATCAAAGGAAAGAAAAACACCGTGGTATTCAAGTTGATCATTGGATCACTTGAGAGGAGTTGAGTGCAACTCTCGTCCGTTGGGACGCCACAACGTGGAGTAGGCAAGTTTTGTACTTGGCCGAACCACGGGATAACCACCGTGTCAACTCTGTGATTGCTTTCTTGTGGTTATCGTGTTTTGAGCTCTCTCTAGCCACTTGGCCATACTTGTGCTAACCCTTAACAAGTTTTTGTGGCTTAAGTTTTGAACTTTTACAGGATCACCTATTCACCCCCCCCCCCTCTAGGTGCTCTCACCTCCTCAAGGTACTCCTCCACTTGAAGGTTCTTGAACTTGGACCCATTGTTGCTCCTTATCTTTTTCACCTTGAGCTCAAACTCGTTTTGAGCTCTCCTTAGGAAGCGCTTGAGGGTCCCTTGGGTTTCAGATTTATCCTGCAAAAAGAATACCCAAGTGAAGCGGGAAAAGTCATCAACTATAACAAGACCATACTTACTTCCTCCTATACTTAGATAGGCGACGGGTCCGAAGAGGTCCATGTGAAGCATCTCCAAAGGTCTTGATGTGGTCATCACATTTTTGGTGTGATGAGAGCTTCCCACATGTTTGCCTGCTTGACAAGCTACACAAGGTCTATCTTTTTCGAATTGCACATTAGTTAAACCTGTCACGTGTTCTCCCTTTAGAAGCTTGTGAAGGTTCTTCATCCCCACATGTGCTAAGCGGCGATGCCACAGCCAGCCCATGCTAGTCTTAGCAATTAAGCATGCATCTAGACCGGCCTCCTCTTTTGCAAAATCAACTAAGTAAAGTTTGCCATCTAATACACCCTTAAAAGCTAGTGAACCATCACTTCTTCTAAAGACAGACACATCTACATTTGTGAATAGACAATTATATCCCATATTGCATAATTGACTAACAGATAACAAATTATATCCAAGAGACTCAACTAAAAACACATTAGATATAGAGTGCTCGGATGAAATAGCAATTTTACCTAACCCTTTTACCTTGCCTTGATTCCCATCACCGAATATTATTGAATCTTGGGAATCCTTGTTTTTGACGTAGGAGGTGAACATCTTCTTCTCCTCCGTCATATGGTTTGTGCATCCGTTGTCGATAATCCAGCTTGAACCCCCGGATGCATAAACCTGCAAGGCAAATTTAGGCTTGGGTCTTAGGTACCCAACTCTTGTTGGGTCCTACAAGGTTAGTCACAATTGTCTTAGGGACCCAAATACAAGTTTTGTCTCCCTTGCATTTTGCCCCTAATTTTCTAGCAACTATCTTCCTATCCTTTCTACAAATAGCAAAGGAAGCATTCAAAGCATGATATATTGTAGAAAGTTCATTAACTTTCCTAGGAACATTAACAACATTTCTCCTAGGCATATGAACAAAATATCTCCTAGACACATCTTTACCATGCATATAGGAAGAACTAGAAGCAAACATGGCATATGAGTCAAAAGCATCATAAGCATTACAACTTTTATAAGACTGACTTCTATCATGGTACATAAAAGCATGGTTCTTTTTAGCACTACTAGCCATAGGAGCCTTCCCTTTCTCCTTGGCGGAGATAGGAGCCTTATGGCTTGTTAAGTCCTTGGCTTCCCTCTTGAAGCCAAGTCCATCCTTAATTGAGGGGTGTCTACCAATCGTGTAGGCATCCCTTGCAAATTTTAGCTTGTCAAATTCATTCTTGCTAGTCTTAAGTTGGGCATTAAGACTAGCCAATTCATTATTCAATTTGGAAATTGAAGCTAGGTGTTCACTGCAAGCATCAATGTCAAAATCTTTACATCTCTTGCAAATCATAACATGTTCTACACAAGAGTTAGATTTACTAGCTATTTCTAACTTAGCATTCAAACCATCACTCATGCTCCTTAAGCTAGAAATTGTCTCATGGCAAGAAGATAGTTCACAAGAAAGCACTTCATTTCTTTTAACTTCTAAAGCATAAGATTTTTGTGCCTCTACAAATTTGTCATGCTCTTCATATAAAAGGTCCTCTTGTTTTTCTAAGAGACTATCCTTTTCATTCAAGGCATCAATCAATTCATTAATCTTATTTACTTTAGTTCTATCCAATCCCTTGAACAAACTAGAGTAATCTATTTCTTCATCACTAGACTCATCATCACTAGAAGAATCATAAGTGACATTGTTTCGATTACATACCTTCTTCTCCTTCGCCATGAGGCATGTGTGACTCTCATTTGGGAAGAGGGATGATTTGTTGAAGGCGGTGGCGGCGAGTCCTTCATTATCGGAGTCGGATGACGAACAATCCGAGTCCCATTCCTTGCCAAGGTGTGCCTCGCCCTTAGCCTTCTTGTATGCCTTCTTCTTCTCCCTCTTGTTCCCCTGTTCCTGGTCACTATCATTATCGGGGTAGTTAGCGATAAAATGACCAACCTTACCACATTTGAAGCATGAGCGCTTCCCCTTTGTCTTGGTCTTGCTTGGCTGCCCCTTGCGACCCTTTAGCGTCGTCTTGAAGCGCTTGATGATGAGGGCCATCTCTTCATCATTGAGCCCGACCGCCTCAACTTGCGCCACCTTGCTAGGTAGCGCCTCCTTGCTTCTCGTTGCCTTGAGAGCAATGGGTTGAGGCTCATGGATTGGACCGTTCAACGCGTCGTCGACATATCTCGCCTCCTTGATCATCATTCACCCGCTTACAAATTTCCCAAGAACTTCTTCGGGCGACATCTTGGTGTACCTAGGATTTTCACGGATATTGTTCACCAAATGTGGATCAAGTACAGTAAAGGACCTTAGCATTAGACGAACGACGTCGTGGTCCGTCCATCGTGTGCTTTCGTAGCTCCTTATCTTGTTGATGAGGGTCTTGAGCCGGTTGTATGTTTGGGTTGGCTCCTCTCCCCTGATCATTGTGAATCTTCCAAGCTCGCCCTCCACCAAGTCCATTTTGGTGAGTAAGGTGACGTCGTTCCCCTCATGTGATATCCTGAGGGTGTCCCAGATCTGCTTGGCATTGTCCAAGCCGCTCACCTTATGATACTCGTCCCTGCACAAAGAGGCTAACAACATGGAGTAAGGGAGGGATGAGCAACACACACAAGACACGAAATCAGAGTACCAACACGCACACAAGTCGCAACAAGAGCTCACAACACAACTTAGCGAGTTCACAACTCAAATGGAGCTCTAATTGCTATCGCAAAGAATCAAATGTGCGGAATCGAAGTCTTGGTGCTTAGGAATGCTTAGAGAATGCTTAGTGTTCTCCTCCATGCGCCTAGGGGTCCCTTTTATAGCCACAAGGCAGCTAGGAGTAAGAGCACCTAGAGGGGGTGAATAGGTGATCCTGTGAAACTTGAAACTTAATCCACAAAAACTTGATTAGGCGTTAGCACAATAATGCCAAGTGGCTTAGAGAGGAGTCTCAACAAAACACAATAACCACAAGAGACCAATCACAGAGATGGCACAGTGGTTTATCCCGTGGTTCGACCAAGACCAACGCTTGCCTACTCCACGTTGTGGCGTCCCAACGGACGAGGGTTGCAATCAACCCCTCTCAAGCGGTCCAAAAACCCACTTGAATACCACGGTGTTTTGCTTGCTTTACTATATCCCATTTGCGAGGAATCTCCACACTTTGGAGCCTCTCGCCCTTACAAAGATGTTCACAAAGAAGCACGGAGTAAGGGAGGAATTAGCAACTCACACAAGACACAAAGATCACAGCAAATACGCACACACAAGACCCAGACTTAAGCTCAAAAGACTAGCACACTAGAACAGAGCTCAAATCACTAGAATGTCGAACAAGTGCGCAAGAATGGAGTGTGAGTGATCAAGAGTGCTTAAGGAATGCTTGGTCTGCTCCTCCATGCGCCTAGGGGTCCCTTTTATAGCCCCAAGGCAGCTAGGAGCCGTTGAGAGCAATCCGGGAAGGCAATTCTTGCCTTCTGTCGCCTGGCGCACCGGACAGTCCGGTGCACCACCGGACACTGTCCGGTTCGGATTTCCTTCCTTATTTGGCGAAGCCGACCGTTGGCAGCCTTGGAGCCGTTGGCGCACCGGACACTGTCCGGTGCACACCGGACAGTCCGGTGCCCCCTCCCGACCGTTGGCTCGGCCACGTGTCTCGCGCAGATCGCGCAGCCGACCGTTGGCCCGACCGACCGTTGGCTCACCGGACAGTCCGGTGCACACCGGACAGTCCGGTGAATTATAGTCGTACGCCGTTAATTTATTCCCGAGAGCGGCAAGTTCACCTGAGCCAGCCTGGCACACCGGACACTGTCCGGTGCACCACCGGACAGTCCGGTGCACCCAGACAGAGCTGACTTTGGCTGAACAGAGCCATCTCATTTCCAATTCAATCTTTCATGTTTCCAACACTTAGACACAATACATTAGTCCATAAAACAATGTACTAAGTCTAGAAACATACCTTTTGACATGATTTGCACTTTGTCCACCACATTGCATAGATCAACACAAAAGTACTTGCGTTGGCACTCAATCACCAAAATACTTAGAAATGGCCCAAGGGCACATTTCCCTTTCAAGGAGCCGTTGAGTGCATTCCAGGAAGGCAATTCTTGCCTTCTGTCGCCTGGCGCACCGGACAGTCCAGTGCACCACCGGACACTGTCCGGTGTGGATCTCCTTCCTTATTTGGCGAAGCCGACCGTTGGTGATCTGGAGCCGTTGGCGCACCGGCCACTGTCCGGTGCACACCGGACAGTCCAGTGCACATCGGACAGTCCGGTGCCCCCTTCCGACCGTTGGCTCGGCCACGTGTCTCGCGCAGATCGCGCGGCCGACCGTTGGCTCACCGGACAGTCCGATGCACACCGGACAGTCCGGTGAATTTTAGTCGTACGTCGTTAATCACTTCCCGAGAGCAGCAAGTTCGCTTGAGCCAGCCTGGCGCACCGGACACTGTCCGGTGCACCATCGGACACTGTCCGGTGCACCCAAACAGAGCTGACTTTGGCTGAACAAAGCCATCTGTAATTTCAACTCGATTTTTCTGCTTGGTCATGTTGAGTCGTTGCCCATTTCTTTGGGACCAAGCTTTGCTCGCTTTGGATGACTTGTTTGGCTTTTATCTGGCTTTTGGTCGTTCGAGTGAGCTTCTCTTCTTCCTCCTTCCTTCTGCTATATATGTTCATGTGGTGGTTGATAATGCACTCATCAAGGGGGAGACTATGAACACATGGTTGACTTGAGCCTTGTGGTTCAGGTTGATGACGAGTGATTATCAATGGGTAGCGTCTTGGGTCAAGTCGTGGCTTGATCGAGGCATGAGTTATGTGTTTGTGCAACCATGTCAGTCGGTTTGTGGTGTATAGGTGTGGAGAACATGTACGATGCTCGACGGCGAAGGTGAAGGCCATGCGGGTTCATGCTGATGGGCCGGGACCTGTGAAGGACGAGCACTGGGACTTGACTAAGGGACTAAAGTCACCAGGTGACTAGCCTTGGTGGCTGACACCTGGGACACACACTCGCGTGAGGACGTCACAGAGCGGTCCATGTTGCAGTGTGGACGAGGACTGGCAGGGACACATCTCCAAGACATGGTTGGACACGCACACGGTGCGATACTCACAACGGTTTGGTGGTTGATCCTTAAAAAACCACCTCGCGTTGTGGACGACATTTTTTGCTAAGTGTGGCCTCAAAACTTGACGATGGAGGTTCTAGAAGGAATCGATGATAGCACGTGGTGTCACAGCGGAGGGTGCGTTGAGGCGAAGCAACTTCGTGTGGAACGCGTGGCCGTCGGATCGAAAACCTAGGAGTTAGTCCACTTTGCCCTAGTTAAGTGGATAGACTCTATATAAATAGGGGTAGTTTAGGAATGTAAATAACCCTCTATAAATAGATGCATAGGGTTGTTGCTACAACTATCTCTTGGCTGCCATTTGTTTAGAGCACTTGTTTAGAACTTTTAGTTTTCTTCTCTAGGTAGTCACCACTCACCAATTTAACAAGGAGATCCACACTGCTTTGAACCTTTGTGACTATGTTTTGTAATCTGCAGTGATTAATCCGAGGAAGGGTGGATGGTTCCACCCAAGGCTTTGGTTGGCTCTCAATCTCAATTTTCATCCCTTGCTGACATTTTGAGTCACTTTACTATTGTGTTCTTCCCCTTCCTTTTCTTGTAGAGTTTTTGGAGAACCCTTGTGTTCTTTTCAAAGGATTTGGTTTGTGGGTTGATTGGTGTTGAGTTGCACTTCTCAGATCATTGCATACACCCAGCTGTTGTAATTTTTGGTGTGGTTTGAGAAGAACTCAGTTGAACTCGAAATAGAAAACCCCAACAAAACCCCAACAGAAATGGGATTTTCGATATGCGCTTTGTTTTCTGTGTTGCTGAAGTTGAACATTCACCAGTAGACATATTTTCCTCTATGCAAACTATCTGCAAACTTTGAAGTTTTTCAGGTTTGTTTTTAGTGCCCAACACTACCGGACTCAAGCTTAGCATTTGTCGCGCCCTCTTCCTTGCATTTTTGGCTCTAAAGTTTTACTTGAAGTTGAGTTGGTCTGCTTCCATGTTTTTGGTGTGTTCAAACGACACTGATTTCAAATACATAGGGTCTGGTTCTTTGTGAGTCCCTTGAGGTTTCGGGGCAATTTTGGGAATAAAGTCATAAATGTTGTTCTCACAAGTTGAGAATTTCGTAGTGGCTCTCATTCACCCCCTTCGGTCGCCTCATCGGTCCTTCAAAGTTCTCTAACTACATCATGAAGAAATTAACTAGCAGATAGTGACAGAGGACCCGTTATGGCATACTATGGCCCGCTCCATATCTAAATTGGCATACTATGGCCCGCTCCATACCTAAATTTCTCGGCTTGGCCCAATAGAGGAAGTGATAAACTTTTACTCCTTGCATTCCAGCCCGTGGTCGCCTCCGCTACATGCCTCAACAGCTGAATAGGAGCTACCTTGCTTCCTTGCCTATGTGCCTCCTCGAGTGTTGTGCCCGTGGTGGCGTGGCTATGGCTTCCTCTCTGTGTGCCTCTTCTTGTGTCATGTTCGTGCAGCCGTGCCCCCTCTCCGCGCACATCTCCACAGTCTAGCCTAGAGTCGGCCGTCATGATGCCACCCGTCGAGTACGCCTCCGTGCCCCTGGTCGATTAGGACATCCTCACCACAGTGTATGGGCCTGCGAGAAATGGTAACAAGGCTGCGCTCCTACGCGAACTGCAAGACCTCAAGCCTCAGTTGGGAACATCATGGCTCATTCTAGGAGACTTCAACTACATATACAAAGCCAGGGACAAAAATAACAACTGTCGTAACCTGCGGCTCATGAATCAATTTAGACAGGCAATAGATGAGTGTGAACTTAAAGAATTACACTTACAGAATAGGAAATTCACTTGGAGCAATGAAAGGCGACGCCCAACATTGGTCAGGCTGGATAGAATATTTTGCAACGGTAAATGGGAGGATCTCTTTGGCAGTCATGGGTTGCAAGCCTTGTCTTCTTCACTATCAGATCACTGTCCGCTCCTCCTCTCAAATCAAACCATCCCAAGACGACCTCGTTCCTTCCGGTTTGAGAACTTTTGGGCCAAGCTGTCGGGGTTCAAGCAAGTGGTCCAGGCAGCATGGATGGCGCCGTCGGTTCATCATGAGCCATTCCACAGGCTCTACCACAAATTGCAAAACACAGCAGCTGCGTTACGTGAGTGGAATAATAAAATCATTCCAGATGCAAGGCTCTATCGGCATATGGCTCTAGAAGTAATTCTTAGACTCGATTTAGCACAAGAAAATAGGCAGCTATCCCCCGCTGAATCGAGTCTAAGAAATAAGCTGAAGCAGTGTATTATCGGATTGGCGGTTGTGGAGAGAGCGCGGAGAAGGGAGAATTCACGCTTAACAACCCTTAAGTTAGGAGACGCCAATACCAGATTTTTTCATCAGAGAGAAACTTCTAGGAGGCGCAAGAATTTCATCCAAAAACTTAAGAAAGAGCATGGTTGGGCTGTCACGCATGAGGACAAGTCTCTGGAGGTCCAAAGTTTTTTCCAAAGCACTATGCAACGTCCTCAACCTAGGCAAGTGGAGATTAATTACGACATCTTCAACTCTCAGCGATATAATTTGTCCTCCCTTGACATGCCTTTTACTGAAGCAGAAATTAAAAAAAGTATTGACCTTCTGCCGGCTGATAAGGCTCCTAGGCCCGATGGTTTTACGGGGACCTTCTTTAAATCTTGTTGGGACATAATCAAGCACGATGTGATGGAGGCAGTTAAGGCATTTCACGACCTTCGGTGCATGAACCTGCAACTCATCAACTCGGCAAATATTATTCTACTTCCTAAAAAGGAGGGAGCGGAGGCAGTTGGTGATTTTAGACCGATTAGCCTCATTCACTCCTTCGTCAAAATCATCACCAAGACTCTTGCTCTCCGATTAGCGCCACATATGCATGAAATTGTCTCACCATGCCAAAGCGCGTTCATCAAGAAACGGACTACTCAAGATAATTTTATGGTCGTGCGTAGTGTAGTGAGGCGCTACCAACGCATGAACATACCCTCGCTCTTCATCAAATTGGACATTGCGAAAGCCTTTGATTCAGTCTGATGGGAATACCTTCTCTCGCTGCTTCAACATCTAGGCTTCCCTTCTCGGTGGAGAGATTGGATTGCAGCCATCCTCTCAACATCCACCTCAAGGGTCTTTGTTAATGGGGCCCCGAATCCCCCCTTGTCTCATGGTCGAGGACTTAGACAGGGAGACCCACTCTCACCATTGTTATTTGTGCTTGCCATTGACCCATTGCAGAAAATTTTAGAATTGGCAACAGAGACGAGACTTCTTAGCAAAATCAGGGGCCGCTCGCCTTGCCTTCGTCTCTCATTGTATGCTGATGATGCGGCCTTGTTTATTGCACCAAAAAAAGAGGAGGTCGAGACAATACTAAAGCTGCTCGGGCTATTTGGTGAGGCGTCAGGGCTGTTGACAAACTTCCATAAGTCCACAGTTGTGCCTATCCGTTGTCAAGGCATTGACCTCAACGCGGTCCTAAGGAATTTGCCGGCCAGAAGGGCTACCTTCCCCTTAAAATACCTGGGCCTCCCACTCTCATCATCCGGATTGAAGAAGAGCGACTTTCAGTTCTTAATTGACAAAATTTCGAACAAGCTCAGTGGCTGGAATGGGAAAAACCTCTCTATGGCTGGCAGACTGACTTTAGTTAAGTCAGTCATTACCTCCCAAGCAATCTACCTTCTCTCTGCTTTACGGGCTCCTAAGGAAATATTGAATCTAATTGACTCGAGAAGGAAAAAATTCCTTTGGGCTGGGTGTGCATAAATTACGGGAGGTAAATGCAAGGTAAATTGGATCTGTTCCGCAAGGCCAAAAGAGGGTGGAGGCTTGGGTATCCTTCATTTAACTAAATTTGCAAGGGCCCTGCGTATGCGTTGGCTGTGACAAGAATGGGCTTCATCAACTAGGTTCTGGACAGCCTTGGAACTCCCTTGCACGACAAAAGATCGACAGCTCTTCGCAGCAACGACATCGATTTCGGTGGGAGACGGGACAAAGGTGTCCTTGTGGAATGATGTGTGGGTGCAAGGGTTAAGACCGAAGGACATTGCGCCTCTCATTTTCAATGTGTCCCGAAGAAATAACAGATCTTTGAGTGAAGCATTGTGGAATCATACCTGGATTAGGGACCTCAACCTGTTTTCTGTTGAGGTGACAGAACAACACATTGTGGAGTACTGTAGGCTTTGGTCAATTTTGCAAAGAGTATCCTTGCAACCGGGTATTTGCGACTCTATTAGTTGGAAACTCTCAGAAGACCGACAGTATTCGGCGAAATCAGCATACCATGCCCAATTCCTCGGCTCAGAGCTTACAAATATGAACTGGATCATTTGGAAGGTATGGGTGCCACCGAAATGTAAATTCTTCAGTTGGTTAGCCATCCAAAATAGAATTTGGACAGCGGATCGTCTTGCGAAGAGGGATTGGCCCCACAACGCTACCTGTGCATTGTGTGGGCAAACTTTGGAGTCAGGATTGCATCTCTTCGTTGAGTGTCGTTTAACCAAGCGGATTTGGGGAGAGGTGGCTGTATGGGCAGCGGTGGAGGGCCTTAGTCCAAGTAACTGGGACCACAGTGAGTCTGTCTTACAATGGTGGACGTCCCTAGCTACAACTCAATATTGCAACAGGAAGGGCTTGAGAAGCCTCTTAATTCTAGTGAATTGGACCGTCTGGCGTGAGAGAAATGCTAGGATTTTCGACTACAAATCCTCCACATGTGCTCAGATTCTCGCATCTATTATATCTGAGGCATACGTGCAGGAGCCAACCAGCTGGCTAATCTCCTAGCATCTATTTAGTTTTGTGTGTTTCAGCTTGGTTTTTCTCCTAGTCTCCTTTCAGATTAGTCTTGTGTGTTTGTGTTTTTCGGCTTGGTCATGCTTTTGTGGAGCGTCTTTGTATTTTAATCCACGCCACTTTGGGCTCCTCTCTTTTTAATATAACAGGCAGATCTCCTACCGGTTCGTTTCAAAAAATTTCTTCCTCTTCTTCAGCAACTCTGAAGTCTAAACTCACCGCATCACAATACAGGGGTTTCGGCCAGCGTCCGCGACAGCCAGACGACCAAGACCAACAACTACTTCTGGGCGCACAGGCAGAACTGCGACAACTTCCTCACGGTTAGTCAGTCAGCCATCAGCTACCTTGTTTATCGTCCTCTTCCATCATGCCTCTCTATTCCTAACATCGTCAGCTGCCTTCTCTGTTTAAAGATCAGAGCCTAGCTCTATCTAAAGGACTGTCCGCCTGATTGACAAGCTTCGTTTTACTAGTCGATCGTAACCTGCTGGTTGTGTCGTTAATTTCTTGTTGCATTTGTTTTTGGAAGTTCAGAACATGTGTAAAGTGTTTCCAATGCTAATCACCCAGAATACTGCAGTGACAGAGACAACCGTTGTCATTCTTCTGCATCATCTCCTTAAAATCCGCCATACCTTAAATTTGATGTATCCTCCGCCACTGCTAGCATAATGTTGAAGAAGTTATAAGTTATCCACATTCCCAATAGACCACTATATATAGATTAAATAGAATAATCCAAAAATATTAGATTTTCTATTATCCAACACTTATAGGCTTACTGACAAAAGTTGTTTATAAATCAGATGATTTTAAATTGACCCTTAATGCGGTATACGACCCAACTTAGGATGACCTCAAGAATGTTTTTAGCTTAAATGGTTAGTGTGGTTGGTGCGAAGTCTCACCCCTTTATTATCGAGGGGTCAACATAATGAGAAGGCATGAGAATAAAAATAAAATTTAATCCTCGATGGCCAAACTTATTTAATGTTGTCATGGAGAGCTTTGAGATTAAAGAGATTGATTTGAAGGGTCGTCAATTTACTTGTTCAAATGATTTAGACCTGCCAACTTCGAAAAATTGGATAGAGTTTTTATGAGTATCGTCTGGGAACTCAAATTCCCGATGCCACTGTCAAAGCGCTTCATAGATGTCGCTTGGAATATACACCATTATTACTCAGTGGCAGGATTACATTCAGTTTGGCACTCACTCTTTGTTTAAATTTGAGTTAGGATGGCTCATTAGGAATTGGTTCCATGATATGGTTGCATTGGCAGCAACACATAAGGGTATCACAACAATGGAGAACTCGCAAGGCAAAAAGAGAAGTCTCAACTTATTCAGATGCTTGAGAGTTGGACAAAAAATATTTCCAGATAATACTTCCAGTTAATTGCCAATGGCAAACATAAAAAACAAAGAATTTATAGCCTCGAGAACGATGAGTGTATCTCTATAGATGAAGATCTCAAATATCACCAATTACTATAAAAGGTCTGTTCGGGAAGCCAGAGCGAAGCTCGGTAACTATGGATGAATCGATTACTCTAGATACACCTAGGTTTCCGCTTTCGAGAACGCGAATCTGATTGCATCATTCACCGTGAATGAGGTACGCACAATTGTTTCCAACATGGAACACAATAAAGCTCTGGGTCCGGATGGTTTTTCGATAGAATTTTATCGGATTTTCTAGGAAGTAATAAAGGATTATTTGCTAGCCTTTTTCTCAGAATTTTATAACGATGCTCTGCCGATTTATACTTTGATTTTTTGGGTTATTACTCTTCTTTCTAAGTAATATAATGTCTAAAAATCCAAGAATATAGACTTATTTATGTGCTTTACGTTAGTTTTAAGATAATTACTAAAGTCCTAACGAACAAAATCGGGGTGGTTACAGATAAGGTTATTAATCCCTCATAGATTGCTTTTGTGTTTGGTCACAATATTCTTGAAAAAGCAATTGTGCTTCACGAGACTATTCATGACCTGCAAAGGAAAAACTTGAACGGTCTAATTCTAAAGTTGTACTTTGAAAAGTTTATGATAAACTAAAATGGCCCTTCATTTAACATGTTATGTGAATGAAAGGTTTCTCGTGCGAAATGGTGTGCTTCGGTCCAATCAATTGTCTTTGGGGCACATGTGGGGGGTTAAAATTAATGATGAAGTTGGTCCTTTTTTGCTACTCACAAGGCTTCCGACAAGGTGATCCACTTCAATCCTTTTTAATTAGTCATTGATATGTTGGTGATACTCTTTTCATGGGCGATGGAATATGACTAATTCACATGCATGGTTCCCCACCTAGTGGAGGGAGACTTTTTATCCTTCAATATGCTGATGATACCGTTTTTTATGGATCATGGTTTGCAACCTGCTCGTAACGTGAAGCTACTTCTAATCGCTTTTGATCAAATGTCTGGCTTGAAAATCAATTTTTTACAAAAAACGATTTTTTTCTTTGCTATGGTTTAGCTAAAGAGTACAAAAAATAATTACTCTCGTCTTTTTGCTATGTTACCTTTCAAATACTTTGGGATTCCCATGACCCACCGCAGGTTACGAAATAGCGAATGACAGTGTGTCATTGATAGATTCGAAAAAACTAAGTACCTAGAAAGGTAATCTACTTTGTTTCAGCGGGTGTCTTGTGCTCATTAATTCAATATTAAACAACCTTCCCATTTTTATGATGTCCTTTTTGATGTGCATGTGGGGTGTGTTACAACGTCTATATGCCACTTGTTCTCGTTTCTATTAGCAAGGTGTCCATTTTAAAAAGAAATATATACTGACAAAATGGAATACTATATGTCAGCCCAAGGAGATCAGAGGATTGGAGTTGCCAATCTAGCCATTAAGAATGTTTGCTTACTCAACAAGTCTCTCTAAGTTACTTATTGAGGATGGTTAATGGCCCCAAATTCTTAAGAATAAATATTTAGGGTCCAAGTCTCTTACTCGTGTCGTGAAACAATCATGAGACTCGCATTTCTGGTCTAGACTCATGAATATTAAAGAAAAATTATTGAGATGGCAGAGGTTTCGAGTGGGTGTGAAAGCCACCTAGAGGGGGTGAATAGGCGAAATCTGAAAATTATAAACTTTGAACACACACTTTGCCCGGGGTTAGGGTTAGAAATAAATGATATTGAATTCAGAGTGCGGAAGATAGTTCTTCTTGCTATGAGTTGCTCAATCAATGCAGATAACTTTGGGAGCAATCTCAAAACAATATGAGCAAGGGAACTTTAGAGAGAGAGAGGAGAGGGGAGAAACATATCGAGTGATGAAGATCAACATAAATGAACACGGTGATTTATTTACCGAGTTTCAGTTCCAAAGAACCTACTCCCCGTTGGGTAGGCCACAAAGACCGAGTCTATTCCAACCCTTTCCTTCTCTCAATCGGTCACTTAGACCGGTCGAGTGATTCTTCTTAATCACACGGGTCACTAAGACCCCACAAGGATCACCACACAATTAGGTGTATCTTGCTAGCTTTAAAAGCACTTAGAAAAATTAGGGTGAGAAGAAGAAATGCAACCAAGCAACAAGAGCAACAAAAGAAACATAAATCACTCTCTCTCAAGTCACTAAGCACTTGATTTGATTTCGGAGCTTAGAGAGGATTTGATGCTTTGATTGTGTCTTAAAGTGTATCCATTTGCTCTAGTATTGAATGCGAAGGTTGGAAAGCCTGGATGGCTTGAATGGTGGTGGTTGGGGGTATTTATAGGCTCCAACCACTTCCTAGCCGTTGGCTGACTTTGCTGTTAATAGACGCACCGGACAGTCCGGTGGTGCACCGGACACTACATTGTTCACTGTCCGGTGCGTGCCACGTGAGCCGACCGTTGGGGTTTGGAGCTGTTGATCGTTGAAGTCTTCTGTCTTCTTGCGGCACCGGACAGTCCAGTGCGTTCTGACTTTGCAGACTGACTTCTGACTTTTGCTCTGCTGACTGCGCTGCAGTCAACATAGTCGATCGTTGGGCGGACTTGACCGTTGCTCTGTTGGCTCACCGGACAGTCCGGTGAATTATAGCGGACGCGCACTGAGAAAACCCGAGAGCGGCCAGTTCGTGAGGTGCTCGGGCCTGGGCACCGGACAGTGTCTGGTGCGCCACTGGCTGCACCAATGTCTTTTTTATTTATATGTTAATGTTCAACTTTATGCTCCTGATAAAAATAACAACTAGACAAACTAGTTAGTCCATATAGGTTTTGATGGACGCCAAACACCAAAATCGATTATAGGAAATGATTAAGCCAATTTCCCTTTCAGGGTGATGGTTAAATGACCCAGTTTTGGAATGACCGATGGATCCTTATAGACCGCTTAGGAACATTGTTCGAACCTTTTTAATATTGTGCATAAAAAGAATACTTTAGTTAAAGATGTTTTGATTGGAAATATACCCCATCTATCCGTTAGCGGGTCTATTTTTGGGGTGAAGCTAATCGAGTGGCATGATTTATTAAATTTACTAACATTTGTCCCTTTGAGACAATCGAGAGACAAATTTATTTGGGGGCACAAGGATGGACATTTCTCAGTTCGCTCAATGTACTCTCTTTTAATGGATACACCCCTTCAAATCGTAATATGCTGCTTTAGAAACTTAATCTCTCTTTAAACATTAAATTTTTCTTGTGGTATTTAGGTAGAGGAGTTACTCTCACAACAGACAACTTAGCTAAGTGGGTGGAAAGGTAGTATGAAATGCATTTTTTTATAATCAAAATGAGACTATTCAACATCTTTTACTTAATTGTTATCTTGCTAGAAATATTTGAAGAACTGTTTACTTTGCTCTAAATATAGAGAGACTCAATGATATTAATCATTTAATAGGTAATTAGGTTTCTAAGAAGAATACCACATATAGAAAAAAAACTCCTAATTGAAGTGGTGACAATGTTTTGGTCTATTTGGCTTTGTCGCAGTGATTGTGTCTTTACTATTAAACCTGTTGAGGACTTGTTCTCAAGTTCTATGAGTTAAGAACAAGGCAACATAAAAATATTAAATATTAATGCCCTTCGTCCTTCGAGACATTATTTCCCTTAAGATATAATGATCTTCAGACGAAGGTTATGAAGAACATATCTTCATAATTGCAGTATATGTTAATAAAAGGAGAGTCATATGAAATGTAAGAGATAACATGAACAATTATATAGCATTATCAGCTCATTCCTATTTTATTATCATGGAAAAATAGAAATGATATCAAATTACAAATGTACCTTCGGCTTGTTAGAAGGTAAAAATACAAGCGTGACGCACGAGCAAGTACAAGTCAGCGTGAACAGTACGGGAGTACTGTTCATCTATTTATAGGCACGGGACGCAACCCATGTGAAATTACATCCATGCCCTTTACATTTGCTAATGACCCTAAGGTAATCCATCGATGTCTAAATAGCCTTTTCCCCTTTAAGTCGGTTCCCTTTCCTGCTGCCATGCTGAAACTCCCTTGCGCGTAGCTTCGGCACTGCGTCAACCTTCGTATTGTTCGTGCTTCTTACACTGTGGTTCTGATCCGAGTCCGAAGGTACCTGTTCATGTATCACACTCCAGAAACATTGTTAAATCATGTTTTTGAGGACCTTCGGAAGACGAAGGACCCCAACAGTAGCCCCTCGCAATATTAATTTGTTAGAATAACGAATTCAAATTGCAACATGGACGAAGGCCCTAAGCCGAAGGTCCGAAAAAACACCTTCCCTTTGTTAGAATAGCAACAGTCAATGACAGACGGGGCCCTCCAACTTGGAGCGTGTTGGGCGTATAAATAGGATCTCACACCGCCTGCATTTGATACACTTCTTGTGCCATTTGCCTTATTTTCTCAATTTGTTAACTTGCTGCTTACTAACGCTTGACAGCTCTCAAGCTTTTTTGCTTCGGTTTGAAGGACATGTTTTCGTCATTTCCGAAGATAAGATGTCTCAAGACAAGAAGACAGTTGCTAAGACGAAGCTAACCGAAGAGGAGAAGCTTCTTGAGGAGAAGACTGCTGGATTTGTTGAGTCAATAGCAAAAACGAATACAAAGAAGATTACTAAAGAAATTCTGGAAGGCTTGTCTGAATATACTGATGATAGTGACAGCTATGATGTGGAGAGTGGAGGCGAAGACTCTGAAGATCGGCCCTGGCGACCAAGTCATGCAGTCTTCGGGAAATCAACTATAAAATAGAGTCATCTTGATAATATGAGAGGAAGGTATTTTCGAGATATGTCTATTGTGAGGGCTTACGTAGACAGAGTCGTTCCTGCTCCCGAAGAAAACGAAGTTGTAATCTACTGAAGCTTCTTCAAAGCTGGACTTCGGTTCCCGTTGAGCAGATTTGTGGTTGAAGTTTTAAAGACGTACCAGATTTTCCTTCATCAAATCACTCCCGAAGCAGTTATTAGAATGGGGATCTTCGTCTGGGTTGTGAGGAGTCAAGGTCTAGAGCCAAGTGCGAGATGCTTTTACAGTATGCACGAACTTTTGTACGAGACGAAACCCTGGGGCAAAGAACAATATCATAACAATTTTGGGTGCTATAGCTTCGTTGCTCGCTCTGGCCAATGTTTCGGAAGAGGTGGCCCGGGGCCTGGATGGAAGAATGGTTTTACGTGAAAATGATTTGAAGGCGAGAGAAGATATTAAAGAAATCATCATGCGACCCATCTGGTCCCGCTTCGGTCTCCGAAAGCCGAAGGCAGAAATTGATGAGGCAGCCGAAGCATGATGAAGGGCCTTCAGCACAGTTTGCTCTTTTATTGGGACAAGAGACTTAGTTCAAGAACATGTAGCCTACAGGATATGGCCACTGATAGACAACTGGGAAATGCCAAAATAAACCATCACTAACCTTAGCAAAGGTGGTCTGGTTCGATTGAAATATACCTTCAGGTTTGGAGACCAGTTTGTCGAACCAGATGATGACTGGCTGAAGTGTGTTGACAATACTAGTGATGAGCTACTTGGAACATACTCCAAGTCTGAAGATAATGCACTATCTGCGACCTTCGGGAGCCGAAAAAAGAAAAGACTAAATAGGGTTTTTGATGCTATTGGATTTGTGTACCCTGACTATCGCTACCCGCCGCGGGGGCAGAAAAGAAAGGGTGCAACTTCTAGAAAGGTTGCTGCTTCGGCTGCTCCAAGCGAGCCTGCGCCGAAGAGGAAAAAGTTGAAGGTCCTTACCCACCGACCGCGCTACATTGAACCGACCATAGTGCCTGAATTTGGTGGGGAAACTTCTTTGGTTACTGAAGCGAAAGAACCTGCTCCTCTCATACAGAAGATTGAAGAGCCAGCCACCATGCCGAAGGCGCCCTCAACGGAGCTAGTTGAATCGTAGGCTAACAAAGGTAAAACTGAAGAGCCAAAAGTCGAAGAAACAAAAAAGCTAGAAATTTTAAGCCCTTAGGCGGAAATAACAGTGCCAAAGGCACAAGAAAGTCATGTGGTAACCCCGAAAAGAAAAAGGATGGTAAATGTACTAGATGTGTTAGAAACAGTGACGACTTTAAGGTCTACTCCTTCAAGGAAAATCACCGAGGCTTGGAAATTGCAAAGCGAAGCTGAAACAAAACCGGGCGAAGTTGAAGCTGCAGCGAGCTAGGCTAGTGCCGAAGCTGGGCCTTTAGAGCCTGCTGATGAACAACCTTCGGAATTCAAAGAGAAAGCAGCAGAGGAAGAGGTTATAGAACAGAGTTTGCCTGAGAAAACTCCCGTGTCTGGTCCCGAAGCTTTGAAAGAAAATATTGAATATATCATCTGTCATGCTTCGGGAAAGAAGCTCTCTAAAGAAGAAGAACGAGAAGCTCAACACTATGCCCAGAAGCTGAAATATCCAAAGGGGGCATTAGTACTCAACGGCAGCAGAGAAGAGGATTTCTTGTATTGTCTCTCAGACAGCAAGGAGACATCTGTCTGCCGGGAGATGAGCAGAAGCTTCGGATTCCCAACATTAGAAGATGGGCTTTCAGTACTATCGAAAGATGAATTGGCCGACAGTTTAGCATATAATAGTATAAAGGTGTGAAAAGCAAATTTTTTGTACTTAACGAATTTTTTCATTTGCTTATACTCAATACTATACTTCTTTTGCAGGTCTTGATCCTAAGCAATGCCCTCAGGGCACAGAAAAATATTGAAGACGAAGGATGCACTATAGCTCTGAACAACCTTCGTTCAGAAGTAATTGAACTAAGGAACGAAGGTCTTGAAAAAGATAAAATATTAATTTCATTGGTGAGCAAAATAAAAGAAGATGAGGCTACTTCCAAAGCCCAAGCTGAAGCCCAGAAAAGTGAAATTGAAGACCTTCGGAAACAGCTGGCTGAAGCCAAATTAAAATGCGTTATTGCCGAAGCTGAACGAGATGCCAGTGATTACTGGAAAAATTATTGTGAAAAAACAGTTGCAGAACTTCGCTCATCAAAAGAAAGATGTTTTGAAAAATCTGTGGAATGTGTAAAAAAGATAAAAACTAGCTTCGCCAACGTAGACGCGTTCTCAAACGAAGACAACTTCATACTGGGGATCCTGAGGGCGTAATTGAGTGGATCAGCGATGAGGCCGAAGCCTTTGAAGAGATTTTGAGTGACCACGGGGACGTCTGTGCTGTCTCTGGTGCGAGGAGAGTTGCAGCTATTTTGGAGAAATCAGGTTGCGAACATGTTAAAACCTTGGCTCAGGCCGAAGTTGCCTTCTCCATCGACGATACGAAGGACCCCTCGACCAAAGCAAGCTCAATAGGTGGAAAATTTTTCACTGACATCTGGAAAAATGGTGGCCGAGGGATGGCTCATGAAATAATAAAGAAAAACGAAAAAGATACTCATGACGCTCGAGAAGCAACGAAAGCAGCTGAAAAAGCTGCGGAGCTCGAAAGACGGATAGGTATTACTTAATGGCTTTTAACTTTGTTGTCTATTTTTGTGACTTCAAACTAATTTGTGTCTTCTACCGCAGCTGAACTATCTCCTCCCCCAGAGCCATTCGACCCACTGGCCGACCTAGAGACAAAGAAGACAATAGAAATTATTAATATGGTCAAAGCTATTGTAGACGAAGTTGTCACCAAATTACTAACCGAAGCTGCAGAAAAAGTCTTGAAGAAAGAAGAATAGCTATTTGTAAAAACATTTCTAGAATATTAATGTAACTGATAGTCGCCTAGAGGGGGGGTGAATAGGGCGAAACTGAAATTTACAAGTATAAACACAACTACAAGCCGGGTTAGCGTTAGAAATAAAATCGAGTCCGCGAGAGAGGGCGCAAACCAAATCGCAAGCAAATGAAGAGTGTGACACGTGGATTTGTTTTACCGAGGTTCGTTTCTCGCAAACCTACTCCCCGTTGAGGAGGCCACAAAGGCCGGGTCTCTTTCAACCCTTCCCTCTCTCAAACGGTCCCTCGGACCGAGTGAGCTTTTCTTCTTCTCAATCAAACGGGAACAAAACTTCCCCGCAAGGGCCACCACACAATTGGTGCCTATTGCCTTGGTTACAATTGAGTTTTGATCACAAGAACAAGTGAGAAAGAAAGAAAACGATCCAAGCGCAAGAGCTCAAAAGAACACGACAAATCTCTCTCGCTAGTCACTAAAGGCTTGAGTGGAATTGGAGAGGATTTGATCTCTTTAGAGTGTCTAGAATTGAATGCTAGAGCTCTTGTAGTAGTTGGGAAGTGGAAAACTTGGATGCAATGAATGGAGGGGTGGTTGGGGTATTTATAGCCCCAACCACCAAAAGTGGCCGTTGGGAGGCAGTCTGCTCGATGGCGCACCGGACAGTCCGGTGCACACGGGACAGTCCGGTGCCCCCTGCCACGTCATCACTGTCGTTGGATTCTGACCGTTGGAGCTTCTGACTTGTGGGCCCGCCTGGGTGTCCGGTGCACACCGGACAGCTACTGTTCCTTGTCCGGTGTGCCAGTATGGGCGCGCCTGACTTCTGCGCGCGCAGAGCGCGCATTAAATGTTCTGCAGGTAGCCGTTGGCGCGAGTTAGTCGTTGCTCCAGAGTTGCACCGGACAGTCCGGTGCACACCGGACAGTCCGGTGAATTATAGCGGACTAGCCGTTGGCGTTTCCCGAAGCTGGCGAGTTCCTGAGGCCGATCTCCCTTGGCGCACCGGACACTGTCCGGTGTACACCGGACAGTCCGGTGAATTATAGCGGAGTCGCTTCTGGAAATTCCCGAAGGTGGCGAGTTTGCGTTGGAGTCCTCTGGTGCACCGGACATGTCCGGTGGTGCACCGGACACTGTCCGGTGGCACACCGGACAGTCCGGTGCGCCAGACCAGAGGTGCCTTCGGTTGGCCCTTTGCTCTTTTGTTGAATCCAACTCTTGATCTTTTTATTGGCTGAGTGTGAACCTTTTACACCTGTACAATCTATACACTTGGGCAAACTAGTTAGTCCAATTATTTGTGTTGGGCAATTCAACCACCAAAATTATTTAGGAACTAGGTGTAAGCCTAATTCCCTTTCAGTAACATTTGCTGAACTATGTTTGTAATATTTGGTGCTTATAGGTTTGAATGTAATATATGAATGGTTTGTAATTCAGTTCTTTACGATGCATGAAACTTTTATGTACATACGTTTTTGAGCCTTCGGCGAAAAAACACCTTCCCTTCTTTTCATGCTTCGTAAAGAAGAGCTTTTATGCTTTGTACAAAATCCTCCAAGCGTCGTAAAAACATTAATGCTTCGTAAACAATAGATTTCTTCCTCCACATCAGAGCTGATGAAGCTGTACTTCTTCAAAACTTAGCACAATTTCACTTTTTCGAAGCATTCTCCGAAGATCAACATTGTATCCCCTTCTTGTACCATTGATGCAATATGATGTATGATGTTATGTTATGCGAAATGATGTGATGATGTTATGTTATGCGAAATGATGTTTATGCCGAAGACACACACTCACACCCCCATAGTGGAATATACAATCTCTTTGCCGCTTTTTTTTGGCTTCACCGCTTATTTTTCGGTGTATCGGCGCTGACTTTTCGCTGTAAGTTCTGCATTCTCTAAGGAACGTCTTTTGAACTTCTTCGCCTTCTATTTCGGCGGTATTCGCGTTAACTTTTCGCGCTTCGCCTTATATTTCGGCGGTATTTGGCTCTGCATTCCCTTTGGAACGACTTTTGAGCAGAAAACTTACACTGCGCTCCCTTAGGAACGACTTTTTGTAGCTTTGACAATCTTACGCTGTGTTCCTTAGGAACGACTTTTTGTGGCTTCGGCAAACTTACGATGTGTTCCTTAGGAACGAATTTTTGTAGCTTCGGTGATACTTGCAATGTGATTTTTAGCCACGCATTCCCTTAGGAACGACTTTTGAGCTTCAACAATTTTTGGACTTCGTGAGTCTGTGGAGAAGATATATTTCACTGTGGCAAGAACGAAGCTATTACAAGAAATTGAAAATGGCAAGAAAACTAGGTTTACAATAATTGTTCCTTATTAAAAAAGAAAATGACAATGAATGTAAAAATTGTTTCAGGGGTAGGATATCTCTCAATAGATATGTTTTGATTCTGGCATAGTACTGTTGACTGTGCAAGCTTCGGACTCCTCCCTGAAATCTCGCTGGTGATGGGTCTGTTGGCTCCCTTCTGGCTGCTGGCCTCGTGAATATGCAGGTTGTAGTGGTGGCGGAGGTGGAGGCTGTGGCCAAGATGCCTGTGGCTAGCTAGCCGAAGCAACAGAAGCTGCAGGATGGTTACCCACATACTCTGGTATGTAGGGTGAGTGATACGAAGCAGTGTGCATGACCTGCTTCGGCTGGTTCTGCTGAGCTGCGGCTTCTGCTATTTCCTTTTGTTTCTGAATGGTGACATGGCACATCCTTGTAGTATGGCCCTTATCCTCACCACAGAATAAGCAATAAATTTTTCTAGGCTGATCCCCAAACCTTCCTCCCAAGCCCCTGGCGCCTCTGCCTCTTGGAGCTGGCGGCCGGAAAGAGCTCTGTTGCTGCCCCGAAGCTTGCGAGGAATACTGTGGCCTCCGTTGTTGACTTCCTCTGTCATCACTCTGAGTAGAGTTGTGAATTGACCTGACGTGCCTCGGGTGGATTCTTCCTCCGAAGCCCCTGGTCATTTCAAAGAACCTGTATGCTTCCTCCCTTCTTTGGCGGAAGTCATTGTCAGCTCGGATGTACTCATCCATACTCTGGAGCAGCTTCTCCAAAGTCTGTGGAGGCTTTCTAGCAAAATACTGGGCAGTAGGTCCTGGACGAATTCCCTTGATCATGGCCTCAATGACAATTTCATTGGGCACTGTAGGCGCTTGTGCTCTCAGACGCAAGAATCTTCGGACGTATGCCTGGAGATACTCCTCATGATCTTGCGTGCATTGAAACAGAGCTTGAGCTATGACTAGCTTCGTCTGAAAACCCTGGAAACTTGTCACTAGCATATCCTTAAGCTTCTGCCATGAAGTAATAGTTCCTGGCCGAAGAGAAGAATACCATGTTTGAGCCACATTCCGAACTGCCATGACGAAGGACTTGGCCATGATAGTTGCATTGCCTCCGTATGAAGATATAGTTGCTTCATAACTCATCAAAAACTGCTTCGGGTCTGAATGCCCATCATACATGGGAAGCTGAGGTGGCTTGTATGATGGGGGCCATGGGATAGCCTGCAGTTCTACTGCCAAGGGAGAAGCATCATCAAAAGTAAAGGTATCATGATTAAAATCATCATACCATCTGTCGTCGTTGAACAGGCCCTCTTGATGAAGCTCCCTGTGTTGGGGCCTTCGATCTTGCTCGTCTTGAGCAAGATGGCGTACTTCTTCAGTGGCTTCGTCGATTTTCCTTTGAAGATCAGCCAGTCGGACCATCTTCTCCTTCTTCCTTTGCACTTGCTGATGGATTATCTCCATGTTTCTGATTTCTTGGTCCAACTCTTCCTCTTGGAGTGTTGGACTAGTGGCCTTCCTCTTCTGGCTTCGGGCCTCTCAAAGAGAAAGGGTCTCCTAGTTTGGGTCCAGTGGCTGCAGAGCGGCAGCCCCTGTCGCTGAAGCTTTCTTCGGTGGAATGAAGAAGGTCGGTGCTTGCCGAAGGTGGTCGAAAAGGGTTCACCGGAGGTGGGCGCCAATGTTGAGGATTTGTTCTCAAGTGCTATGAGTTAAGAACAAGGCAACACAAAAATATTAAATATTTCCCTTAAGATATAATGGTCTTCAGACGAAGGTTATGAAGAACATACCTTCATAATTGCAGTATATGTTAATAAAAGGAGAGTCATATGAAATGTAAGAGATAACATGAACAATTATATAGCATTATCAGCTCATTCCTATTTTATTATCATGGAAAAATAGAAATGATATCAAATTACAAATGTACCTTCGGCTTGTTAGAAGGTAAAAATACAAGTGTGACGCACGAGCAAGTACAAGTCAGCGTGAACAGTACGGGAGTACTGTTCATCTATTTATAGGCACGGTACGCAGCCCATGTGAAATTACATCCATGCCTTTACATTTGCTAATGACCCTAAGGTAATCCATCGAGGTCTAAATAGCCTTTTCCCCTTTTAGTCAGTTCCCTTTCCTGCTGTCATGCCAAAGCTCCTGTGCGCGTAGCTTCGGCGCTGCGTCAACCTTCGTATTGTTCGTGCTTCTTACACTGTGGTTCTGATCCGAGTCCGAAGGTACCTGTTCATGTATCACACTCCAGAAACATTGTTAAATCATGTTTTTGAGGACCTTCGGAAGACGAAGGCCCCCAACAAAACCAAACCATCAACTATGTAGGTTCTTTTAAGAGGAACTTATTGGCTCATATTTTGGAGATTGTTGCAGAAAGAAGCTCGATAAGAGGTACTTGTAGTATGTCAAAGCCTTAGAGATGGTGGCTATGGAGATATTTCCAAGCCATGGATGGAGATCCAATGTTAGATTAGAGGGCACTTGATTCGTCGATTACGATATGTCTCTACTAATTTAAAGCACCAAGGTTAATCATCCGGTTAACACACCTGATTTCAAGCCCATCTCTCTCATGAACACTTCAGTCAAGCTATCGATTAAATTAACGACAATTGGCAAATACACTACAACTGACTATTCAACGTATTGTGCATATAATATAAATCATATGGGTTCATCAAGAACAGATCTATCCTAGAGTGTTTGGCTTGGTTGTTTCAGTACCTTCACCAATGCCATCATTCGAAAAAGGAAATTGTGGTCTTAAAGCTAGACTTTGAGAAGGCTTTTGACATAGTGGAGCATCAGGCCATCATTTGAATGCTTGTTCATCTCGGCTTCCTGGACCAATGGATCATGTGGGTCAAGTTAATTCTTAATTTGGTTCTTCGAAAGTTTTGCTAAATGGGGTCCCTCGGAAAAAGTTATTATGTAAAAGATGCATTCGACATAGGGATCCTCTCTCCCCGTTGCTTTTTGTTCTGGCAGCTGAACTTTTGCAATACGTTGTCAACAAAGCCGCTCAAAGTGTGGTCATATCGTTTCCGCTAGATCATGACCGACATAGTCAGTTCCCAATCGTCCAATACGTTGATGACACGTTGATGATTATGAAGGCTACACAGCAGGATTTGTTCCGCCTTAAGGGAGTTCTCCACTCTTTCACAATGTCCACGAGACTTAAAGTGAACTATGCAAAATCTTGTCTCATCCCAATCAATCCGGAGGACAACAAAACTACTCAGTTTGCTAGAGTCTTTGGTTGTCAAGCTGGTGCTTTCCTATGGGCATTTCTATGGTCATTTCCAGGCCGAAGATTAGAGACTTTCTCCCTCTAATGAATAAAATTGAGAAAATGTTGAACACGTTCAATGTGTGACTCTCAATGGCTAGAAGGCTGACCTTAGTGAACTCCACTATCTCAGCTCTCCCCACCAATATCATGTGCACCTTGAGGCTCCCTATCATTGTCATTAACTCCATTGACAGGGCTAAAAGAGATTTCCTTTGGAAGAGCAAGGACACTAACACAAAATCGCAAACCTCTAATCTTTTGGTATAGAATCATTATACCCAAGAACAAGGGTGGTCTTGGGGTTATTAACCTAGAAATGCAAAATCAAGCTCTGTTCACGAAATATATGCACAAGTTCTATGCGCAAGCCGATCTCCCTTGGGTAGACTTGATCTAGAAAGCACACTACAAGTTGGGAAGAGTTCCTCACTTCCAGCCAAATAAGGGGTTCTTTTGGTGGAAGGATATTGCTAGGCTTTCTACCCATTTCATGGGTATTGCTTCTCCTATTGCTGGGGATGGAATCTCTTTTGCCATTTGGCGAGATGTGTGGAATAATATGGTCCTCAAATTGGAATTTCCAAGCCTTTATTCCTTTGCTATAATGAAGAACTGCTCTCTGGCGCAATTCATGCAGCACCAAAATATTTTAGACAACTTCCAAAATCCGTTGTCTACCAAGGGGAGTTTGTTATCTTCAAGGATAAGATTAGGACAATTCAGGGGATGTTGCAGGGCAAAGACATACGGATTTACTCATAGGGAAATGACAAGTTTAGGTCAAGAAGAGTTTACTCCATAAATTTCCATTTCATAAGTCCACCAAAACCTTTTAGGCCTTGTTCGGTTATTCCCAATACATATGGATTGGATGGGATTGGAAAAAATTAAGAAGAAGTTTGACTTGTTTGGGATTCAAACCCATCCAATCTCACTCAATCCACATGGATTGAGAGCTAACCGAACAAGCCCTTAAATGGATTTGGATACCAAAGGTGGTAAAAAATCAAGGTCTTTATCTGGTTAATGTTCATAGACAGAATCAACTCCAAAAACATGTTCAAAAGGAAAGAGTTTAGTACTCCCATCAATGATTACAATTGTGTGTTATGCAACCTTAATTGTGAAGAGACAACCTACCATCTGTTGTTTGAATGCCCTTTTAGTGTGGCCTGTTGGGACTATGTTCACATTCTCTACATTTCTTTTCGATGATTCAGTCCGCGAAGAGGGTGTTTGACAAAAAATTCTTCATGGAGATCATATTATGTCCATCACGATGTGGGAGATCTGGAACCAAGGGAATAATGTGATCTTTAGAAACGAGAGTCCTTTCTTTCTAGTGACACGTTGAAGCTTCACATCTCTAGATTCAGACCAAGTCTTAAGTTGCTTATTTCTACTTGGATGCAGGAATTGTAGTTTTAAATGCGTAGGCATTTTTTTTCACTTATCTCTTTTTCCCTCTTTCCTTTCTCTCATGTAGAGGTGCATTTTTTATTTAATAAAAAAAGCTCAATGTAGGGGATTCCCATATAGTTTTCACCTAAAAAACTTTAAAGCACCAGTTTCATATGTCATACGTTGTGTATCACATGCGAAGCACGTAGGTCTGTTCTTCTCCCCTGTTTCTCATCTAACAATGGGTCGTTACACCACAGATGGACCATGAAAAAACACCAAGTTCAACATGACATGAAATCACATGCAGTAAACGCTCCTGTTGGGGACTTGTTCTCAAATTCTATGAATTAAGAACAAGGCAACACAAAATGTTAAATATTAATGCCCTTGGTCCGCTGAAGCATTATCTCCCCAAGGATTTAATGAACTTCGGACGAAGGCCATGAGCAAAATATCACGAAGGTCTCACCTTCGTGATTAGACTTATAAAACAATGAAAAATGAAATATAAAGTGTAAAACATTAGGAGAGAATGTACCAAAAACAAATAATATTATTCACATATTTTATTATATGAACATAAACATTAAAACATAATATTTGATCATATTTATACCTTCGCCTTAGCGGAAAGCAGTAATTCAAGCGTAATGTGCCAGTGATTACAAGATTGCGTGAGCAGTGCCGGGGGTACTGTTCACCTATTTATAGGCACAGGGTGCAACCTGCGTAAAATTACATTTAAGTCCTTTATAATTGACTACAATAATGACACAAAACATCATGGTCTTTAAGTCAATCCATCTTTAAGTCGGTTCGGCCCTTCGTCTTGAGATCTATCATTGTGCCGAAGCTTTCTAGGTAATAGCTTCGGCGCTTGCTCCTGAGAGGGTCTGCCGAAGGTGTTCTCTTTCTTTAGGATCTTTAGCTACGAAGCATACCCCCAATAGTAGCCCCTTCGCAGTGCTAGATCATTTTTCGTAACGAGCTTGATCCGTGAAAAAGTCTTCTAGGCTTCGGGATGCTGAAGATCCAAAAACACCTTCCCTGAGCTCGTTGGCGAGAAACGATCAAAATAATCCGCGCTCGAGGTGGCTCCATCTTGCAGCAGTTACGCGCACCCTGGCGATTCACCCTCTCGAACCCTGTGGCCCACCATTCAGCGAGTGCGGGTGACTGTTTGTTCGGTGCGGGAGACCTTGACGATTCACCTTCCCACCTGCAACACTATATAAACAGACGGGTAGGTGTGAAGTTACCACAACATTCATTGCTATTGCACTGCTTTGCTGCCAAAATTTTAGTCATAGCCGAAGCTTAATCATCGTGCTCAGACGAAACCTCGCTTTTGATTCTGCTTCGTCGCAAAAGGAAGAGCTTCGGGAAAATCAGAAAAGTCAATAACGAAAAATTTCAAGAAAGTCATAATCAAATGGCCAGAGTTCGCTCCACTGCTAGGGTTGATCGTGAGGGAGATGAGACCGAAGCTGCTGAGACTGTTCCGATTTCCGAAGCCATGAAGCGGTCTGGGCTGGTAACATCGGAGGACGTCCCTGCCGCTGGAGCAGAGCAAGTTAATGTTGAGGAGACCGATTCTGAGGATGATTATAGCAGCGCGGTGCCGAGCAAACCCAGCCATCTGGATTTTGGAAAATACACAGTCTCCGAAGGTGACCTACCTAAGATGTTGAAATTGGGCTATTTCAATGAAGAAAAGAAAGAGCTGGTTCGCTTTGGTGGAGAGGAAACTACTCTGAAGCCAGTAAAAGATGAAATAGTAGTTTTAAGAGTTTCTTCAAAGCTGGCTTGAGATTCCCTTTGAATAAGATGATTGCTGACGTGCTGAAGAAGTTTGGGATCTACTTTCATCATCTAACTCCTAACGCTATCGTTAGGCTTAGCGTTTACATCTGGGCTCTCCGAAGCCAAGGGGTGGAACCGTTTGCCGAAGGTTTCTGCCGAGTGCATGAGCTGCATTACCAAACCAAGGCCAGAAAAGATGGGTTACATGAAAACTTCGGCTGCTACAATTTTGCCTACCGGAAGACTACAAAATTTCCCGTGATCAGCTACCGAAGCAAGTGGTCGGCTGGCTAGAAATCGGAATGGTTTTACTGTTAGAAATATGCCCTAGAGATAATCATAGAGATGAGCATATTTCTTTGTATCCATGATATATATATTGCTTAATTGAATATCCATGGAAGGCACCTTGTATTGATTAGCAATTATGTGAATTGTTTGTGAGATTCTTTACTTATATGGTTATTCTAAATGATGTCCCTAGTCAGAGTCGATGACTAGCACATGTATTAGTTGATGACTACATTTCACAAGTCATGAACATGGAGATGTTAAATTAATAATGTGGGCGCATGTATGACATGAGGCTGGACCGACCCAACGTGAGATATTGTAATATAGTTCTCTTCTTGCAACATGAATACTGTATCCTTAGACCTGAGATTGTCGCATGTTCTCAAGATGTGAATTGACTTACTTAGGGACTATCAAACGCTATCCCGTAACTGGGTAGTTATAAAGGTAGTTTTGGGTTTGTCAGGAAGCATGCTATGAGGCATGGTCAGTCAAGATGGAATTTGTCCCTCTCTTTGTGAGAGAGATATCTCTGGGCCCCTCGAGTGATTGGATCAAGAAATGCATGGCCGTGCTAGGGTTAAGAGTTAACCATTGAAAGGATTCCAATTCACAGTATCGAGAAAGAGAGGTCGGCTTAGAGCCAGACCAAATATCGTGAGACAAAGGGAACAGCATGTACTTAATGTCGCAATGGTTTGTCTGATATGATCTTTACGTACACATAGGAGTTGACATGTCTTGCTAGAGGCCGCTGTCAATTATTGGGCCAAGTAAGAGTACTCGGGCTATGTCTATTTGTACGTGAACCTATAGGGTCACACACTTAAGGGGAAGGAAGCCTAATTCGGATTAGATCCGAAATTAGACTGGGCTTTAGGGTTAATGATGGGCCTCGGCGTCAGAAGCCCACCATAACGCCTATATAATGAGGGGCGGGGGCACGGTTAAGGATAACCTAATTCGCCACCAGCGAACTAACAGCCGCCGCCCACCTCTCGCCCTCGCCAAGCCGCCGTCGCGAACCTAGCAGTTCGGTACGCGGCGCTTCCTCCCTGTACGTGTGGATACCTCGGAGGTGCTACATCTGGAGCACTTGGGCGAACCGTGCGAGGACGTGAAGGACGCCGGCGACTGCACGGCACTGCTCGACGCGTTCGTCTACATCGAGACGTCTTCCGCTGCTCTGCGCGTCTAGTGGTAATTCCATGACCTATAACCGCAGTAGTTCTTGGTATTATGGGGATGAAAATTTTTGTTTTGCGCTAGCGTAGCCTCCCCGTAATCCTACATTTACGTCAAAGTTGACGATGATAAAGAGAAGTTGGTCCAGAGTCCGTTAGAGCTGATCTTCGGAGAGACCAGACCCTTGTGTAATATGACACCAGAGGGTCCAACCCAAATTGCACTGGCTGAATTTAGGATTATCGCAGAGCACATTGGCACTAGGGACTTAGTGCAGGAATTTTTGGCTTTCAAAGTGTTTCCAACTATGAAAGAGTGGGCCATGCCGAAGCTCGAAGGAAAAAAGGAGGGAGAACTTATCCGGCTGCCCTATCATTACAAATTCAAGAGACATTTCAAAGTGCCCTACCAAGAATGGCTGGATGCACTCGAAGTAATGTGCAACGAAATACTTGGAAATTATTCTAAAAAAGAAGATTAATTGATGACAGCGGCCTTCGGCACCCGTCCGAAACGAAGGCTAAACCGAGTGATGGATGCTATAGGCTTTGAATATCCTGACTATGAGCGACTGGACAAGGGTGCCGAAGGACAAAAAAGAAAAAGAGTAGCTAGTGCTCTGAATAAGGACGATGAAGATCAATCGAAGAAGAAAAAACAAGAGTCTGAGGCGAAAACAGTTGCTTCGAAGAAAAGAAAGGCCTCGACTCCGAAGGAAAAATCAATTGATGAAAAAGAAAGGACTTCTGCGACATCCTCTGCAACTAAAATAGAGGAAATCCTAAAGGTATTGACTGAAACTTTGCCTGTCAAACTAAGTCCACTGGGGCTACATCTGACGAAGCTTTTTCAGAAGGAAAAGGAGCCCACAAAAACGAAGGCATCTAGGCCAAAGAGGCAAAGAATCGTTACTGTGACAGAAGTTATTGAAACAATACCACCAGGAGCTTCAGCTCCGAAGGTTCCAGCTATTGAAAGCATGACAGCTACTGAAGCTGTACCTTCGAAGGCCGCCGCAGAAGAGGTCAGAGCCGAAGATGCCAAATCCGAGGATATTAATTTAGAGAGCATAGCTGCTGATATAGACAAAATGCTACTAAACATGGCCGTGGAAGAAGCTGCCGTAGCCACCGAAGAGACTACGGCCGCAAACCCCGAGAAGGAAGAGATGACCGAAGATACTTCGGAAGATGAGACTTTTGACTTTCAAAACTTAGTTGGCCAAGAGCTGACAAAAGCTGAAAAAGAGGAACTAAAAGAATATGCTATATCCTGTGGGTATTGGTCGGGAGCGCTTCTCTTCGGTGGCATTGATGATGAAAGGTTAGGCTGCATACGAGATCAGACTGGCGCGAAGGTTATCGGTACTCTATCGAAGAGTATCGGTTTCCCGAAGCTTGAAGCAGATATCAGCCGCTACCGACGACAACACATTGTCGACAGTTTGTTTTATTCCAACTTTAAGGTAAACAACTTTTGTCTAACCTTTATTATTTGTAATATCATAAATGTTTTCTAACGAAGGTTATCTGTCCACAGAGTATGCTTTTGAGCAAGGCTTTAAAAATGCAACAGGACTTAGAGGATAAGAAGCACGAAGTTATAATTGAGAACTTGGAGAACAAGATAAAAGAGCAATCAGTTGCTATCGAAAAGAAAAACTTCGAGCTTCAAACAGCCGAAAGCTTATTAGCGGATGCTGAAGCCAAAATAACAGAATTGAATTCGAAGCTTTTTTCTCAATCAGAAAATTTCGAACAAGAAAAGCTGAAGCTTGATGCAAAACTTGAGGCCGAAGTCCAAAAAAGTTCGGAGCTGAAAGAATCTTTGACACGCCTTCAGAATAAATGCCTGGAGTTCAGCAATCGATGCGTTCAACAGCTGAAGCAGGTGTTCTATTTTGTTGGAGCCAGCAGCGAGAAGTTCACTCCTTCGGCTGAAGACCTGCCTGGTGCCTTCGAGCATATTGAAGGTGAAATTAATGATCTTGACGAAGTCATAGCTGGGCATGGTGACTTCTGTGCCCTGGTTGCTTCTCGGGGCACAGTTGTTGCCTTTTTGAAGTCCGGCTGTGATCACGGAAAAATTGTCAATAGACCCAACTTCAGCTTGTCACCAGCAGACTTAGATAACATTCCCAACCTGGCCCGAAGTATTGCGAATAGATTTATAAAATTAGTATGGTCAAAGGGTGGACGGAGCAAAGCTGGTGACGAAGCTCGAAGCCACCTTAAGCCGGTAACAAAATCATACCTTATACTTAGCTTTTCTTTTGAATTTTGAATTTAGCTTATAATACTTACATACAGGATGACCAAGCCGAAGCTGAAGCTACGGAGTAGAAAGACAAAGCTCCATGAATGCTGACGAAGCTCGAGTAGTCTGTAGAAATAGCTAAAAAAACTCATGTGATAACTTGTATATGATGTAATTAAATTTCACTTTGTGGATTTTATCCATACCTTGTAATATAATTTTTCCTTTCCGTCAATGTATGAAGTGCTTTGGTGTGGACAAAATTAATATTTTTTGAGCCGAAGGCGAAAAACACCTTCCCTTCTTTGCGTACACAGTGAAGCATAAAATTGCATCTTTTTCCCTTTTCTCCGAAGCCTTCTCTTTCAAAGCCGAAGCAAGTGTGTATATTATGATGATGATGATCCTATGTATGTCTAAGTGAATGTTTATGAATGCAAATGTATGATGTAATGTATCGTGCAAATGAATGTTCAAAGATACATACGAAACCATAATCACAACTCTTATTCCCTTAGGAATAACAAATTTTTGTTGTTTATTTTTCGGCTTCACCACTTATTTTTCGGTTTATCAGCGCTGACTTTTCGCTGTAAGCCTCCCTTAGGAGCTTCTTCGCCTTTTATTTCGGCGGTATTCGTGTTGACTTTTCGCGCTTCGCCTTATATTTTGGTGGAATCAGCGTTGACTTTTCGCTGTAAGCTCTGCATTCCCTTAGGAACGACTTTTGAGCAGAAAACTTACGCTGCGCTCCCTTAGGAACGGCGTTTTGTAGCTTCGTCGTGCTCTGCATCCCCTTAGGGACATCTTTCGAGCTTCTCCCTATTTTTCCTTTTTTCTCTTTTGCACTCGATGGTGCATGCCCAGTTTTTACATTTACATCTTCGGGGGATATTGCTCTTGTAGAGCTGTTATAAGAAAAAGAGAAATTACATGCTATGGCCCCATTAAAAACATTTTTCCCCCTTTGGAAAGGAAAAGGGTGCCATAGGAAAGAATAAAAAAGATTACATCAGGTTACACATAATACCGCCGAAGCTCATCCGCATTCCAAGATCTAGGAATGTCGTTGTCGTCCATATGCTTCAACCTGTAGGAACCAGGTCTTGACGAAGATACTACCAGGAAAGGTCCTTCCCACTTCAACTGTAGCTTGCCTACTGTATCTGGGTTGGCAACTCTCCAAAGTACCAAGTGTCTTGGCTTAATATTTTTTAACCGAACCTTTCTGTCACGCCATTTTATTGTTTCGGCTTGATATTTATTGATATTCTCCACAGCCTGAAGCCTGATCCCTTCTATAGCATCTTTTGCCACAGAATAATCAGCTTTGTCCTCTACCGAAGCCACTGTTCTTATTGATCCCGCTTTAGCTTCTTTTAGGGTTATTGCTTCGTCACCAAACAGCAATTTGAATGGTGTAAAACCTATTGACCTTGACATTGTTGTGTAGTGGCTCCACACCACTTTGATTAATTCGTCCGGTCACTTCCCCCTGGGCTGGTTGAAGATTAACTTCATTATTCCTGTCATTATAATGCCATTAGCTCTTTCGACAAGTCCATTTGGCTCCGGATGCCGAACTGATGCAAAATGGATCTTCGTGTCAATTTGTTCACAAAACTCTCTGAAAGCTTCGGCATCAAACTGTGTTCCATTGTCTACGATAATGGCCTTCGACACTCCAAAGCGACACACAATATTTTGCCAGAAAAACTTTTGAACAGTAACCGAAGTTATTGTGGCTAAAGGCTTTGCATCAATCCATTTAGAAAAATATTCTACTGCCACTACAACACATCTTAAATTCCCTTGTGCTGGTGGGAGTGGGCCTAGCAAATCAAGGCCCCACCTTTGCAATGGCCAAGTGGGCTGTATTAATTGAGTTAGAGACGAAGGTTGTTTTTGATCTCTTGCACATTTTTGACAACCTTCGCATTTTGGACTAATTCTGCTGCATCCGAAGCTGCATTTGGCCAATAGAATCCTTGACGAAAAACTTTACCCAACAAAGGCCTAGATCCGATGTGAGATCCACACAGGCCTGCATGTATTTCTTTCATCAGCTCTATACCTTTAGCTCTGGATAAACATTTGAGTAATGGAGAACATACTCCATGCTTGTATAACTCCCCTTCTATTATTACATATGGACGGGCTCTTGCCGCTATTCTCTTATGATAAGCTTCGTCATCTGAAAGGAAATTGCCCTGAAGAAAAGACATTCTCCAATCTTTGCTATAAACAGGAGAGATATTGAGCACTGCTCTTTCAAGAAGGTCAACCGAAGGTGCTTTTATTGTTTCAAAAAATACTTCCGAGGGTAATAGCAGCCCCTGTGCCGCTGACTTGGCTAGTAGATCAGCGTGTTCATTTTCTCCTCGTGGAATATTCTTGACAGAAAACCCTTCGAAGGAAGCTTCAAGTCTTCGAACTGTATCCAAATATTTCTCAAGCTTCGGATCTCTCGCTTTGCAACTTTTGTCAACATGGCCAGAAATAACTTGGGAATCAGTTTTGAGAACCGCCCTTCTTAACCCCATTGCCTTCAACTTCCGAAGACCCAAAAGCAAAGCTTCATATTCAGCAATATTATTTGTACAACTGAAATCAAGTTTCACTGCGTAACATGTTCTGACTTTGGAAGGTGCAATTAAAATGGCAGCTGCACCTGCCCCGAAGGTTCCCCAGGAACCATCGCAGAATAATGTACAAGCTTCGGCATCTTTAATTGCTTCTTCCTCCTGAGCCTTGGCGTCCAGTCAGCAATGAAATCTGCTAGCGCCTAGGACTGAATCGAAGATCTATGCACATAATCAATGCTGAACTCATTGAGTTCCGCAGCCCACTTTCCAATCCTTCTAGTAGCTTCTCTGTTTCTCATAATATCCTTCAAAGGCTGTGATGAAGGAACAATTATATGGTATGCTTGAAAATAATGTCGAAGCTTCCTGGAGGCCATTAAAACAGCATACATCACCTTCTCCAATTCTGTATAGTTTTTCTTTGATAAACTGAGAACTTCGGAAACAAAGTATACTGGAGCCTGCTTTTTCAATTGCCCTTCAAGCTTCTCCTGAACAAGCGCCGCACTTACTGCAGAGTGCGAAGCTGCCACATACAACAGCAGAGGAGCCCCTGGCGCTGGTGGAGTTAGAGTTGTTAAATCTATCAAATACTGTTTCAGTTTTTCAAAGGCTTTTTGCTGAGCTGATCCCCATTGAAAAACTTTGGCTGACTTCAGCACTTCAAAGAATGGTAAATTTCTTTCTGCTGATCTGGATATAAATCGATTCAAAGATGACAGTCTTCCTGTTAGCCGTTGAGCCCCTTTCTTTGTGCTTGGCGGCTCCATCCGAAGGATAGCTTCGATTTTATTTGGATTAGCTTCGATCCCTTTTGTTGAAACCAAACAACCAAGGAATTTCCCCTTCTTTACCCCGAAGAAACATTTTTCCGGATTCAGCTTCAGACCAGCTTGCCTAAAATTAGCTAATGTCTCCTGCAGATCAGCAATGTGATTTTCTTGCTTCGTACTTTTTACTGTGATGTCATCAACATATGTTAGCACGTTTCTGCCTATCTGAGAATGAAGGACCTTTGCTGTCATTCTGCTGAAGCTTCCTCCAGCATTCTTGAGCCCCTCAGGCATTCGAAGGTAACAATATGTACCACTAGGGGTGATGAAGCTGGTTTTTGGCTCGTCTTCCTTCTTCATCCAAATTTGATGGTAGCCTGCATAACAATCTAGTAAACTCATCAGTTCTGACGAAGCTGCTGCGTCTACCAGAGAATCTATCCTTGGTAATGGAAATTCATCCTTCGGACAAGCCTTGTTGAGATCAGTAAAATCAATGTATATTCTCCATTTACCATTGACTTTCTTCACCATAACAGTGTTAGCTAGCCATTCTGGGTATTTTACTTCTCTGATGACTCCAGCGCTGAGGAGTCTTTTTACTTCATTCCGAGCACCTTCGGCTTTGTTATCAGACATCTTCCGAAGCCTCTGCTTTCTGGGTCTGAAGGATGGATCAACATTGAGCGAGTGTTCAATAACATCCCTGTTGACACCACAGAGATCATTAGCTGACCATGCGAAGACATCTTTGTTGTTGAACAGGAACCTTATTATGGTGTTCTCCTGCTCTTCAGATAATTGAGATCCCAATAGCACCTTATGTTCTGCTTGTCGGGGACCATAATTAGGGGTACCCCCAAGACTCCTAATCTCAGCTGGTAACCCCCATCAGCACAAAGCTGCAAAGGCCTGATGGGCGCGATTAAGGTCAAGGCTCAGTCCACTCAAGGGACACGATCTCGCCTCACCCGAGCCCAGCCTTGGGCAAAGGCAGTCGACCCCGGAGGATTCACATCTCGCCCGAGGGCCCCCTCAAGCAACGGACACACCTTCGGCTCGCCCGAGGCCCAGTCTTCGCAGAGAAGCAACCTTGGCCAGATCGCCACGCCAACCGACCATATCGCAGGAGCATTTAATGCAAGGATCGCCTGACACCTTATCCTGACGCGCGCTCTTCAGTCGACAGAGCCGAAGTGACCGCAGTCACTTCGCCGCTCCGCTGACCGACCTGACAGGAAAACAGCGCCGCCTGCGTCGCTCCGACTGTTGTGCCACTCGACAGAGTGAGGCTGACAGCAGCTAAGTCCAACCTCGGGCGCCATAGGAAGCTCCGCCTCGCCCGACCCCAGGGCTCGGGCTCAACCTCGACGCTGGATGACGGACTCCGCCTCGCCCGACCCCAGGGCTCGGACACAGCCTCGGCCTCGGAAGACGGACTCCGCCTCGCCCGACCCCAGGGCTCGGACTCAACCTCGACCTCGGGAGACGGACTCGACCTCGACCTCGAGGAGCCTCCGCCTCGCCCGACCTAGGGCTCAGACTGACCACATCACAGGGGGCCATCATTACCCTACCCCTAGCTAGCTCAGGCTACGGGGAACAAGATCGGCGTCCCATCTGGCTCGCCCCGGTAAACAAATAATGATGGCGCCCTGCGTGCTCCATGACGACAGGCGGCTCTCAGCCCCTTACGGAAGCAAGGAGACGTCAGCAAGGATTCGACAGCCCCGACAGCTATCCTTCCGCAGGGCTCCAGCTCTCCTCCGACAGCCACGACATCACATGAACAGGGTGCCAAAACCTCTCCGATTGCCACGACAGCATGTACTTAGGGCTCTAGCTCCTCTCTGCTAGACACGTTAGCACACTGCTACACCCCCCATTGTACACCTGGACCCTCCCCTTACGCCTACAAAAGGAAGGTCCAGGGCTCTCGTACGGGAAGGTTGGTCGCGCGGGAGAACGGGCCGACGCATAAGGCTCTCGCTCGCTCTCTCTCTCTCTCCCACGCGGACGCTTGTAACCCCCTACTGCAAGCGCACCTGACCTGGGCGCAGGGCAACACGAAGGCCACAGGTTTCCCCTTTGCCTGTTTTCCCCCCTTTGTGTCCCATCTCGCGCCGACCCATCTGGGCTGGGACACGCAGCGACAATTTACTCGTCGGTCCAGGGACCCCCCGGGGTCGAAACGCCGACAGTTGGCATGCCAGGTAGGGGCCTGTTGCGTGTTGACGAACAGCTTCCCATCAAGCTCCAGATGGGTAGTCTCCAGCAACCTTTTCCAGCCCGGGACGATGCTCCGTTTCGGGAGTCTTGAGTTCATGTCCCTCGACGGCAGCTACGACATGATACTCCTTCCTCCGCCGCGCGACAGCGACAATGGCGGCCGTTAGCCCGCCCGCCGGCGGCGGAATCAACGACGTCTTCCCCACATGGCGGAAGAACAACATCCGGGTTTGTCCTGTCACCTCCCCCACCAACGGAGGAGGAGGCGGGGCAACCATGGCCAAGCAGGAGGCGGCACCTCATCGGCTGTCGAGCAAGTCGACGACGCCGGCGCCCCAGCGAGGGACACGTCGGGCTTCGACCTTGCGTCTGAGACGAAGACGAGCGCCGTTTCCCCGCAACACGCCAACCCCAAGCAGACGAATGACGCCAGCACGCTCGCGAAGGACTTGCTGGGCGTCGCCCTCGTACCTGAGACAACGGTGCAGTCCGCCCCTGACGCGACTTCGTCACCGCCCGTCGACCAAGAGGTACCGACCAATTCTCATCTCGTGCCTTTTAGATTCAGCTTTGACCCACCAAGCGACCTCGCTTTGGTGGAAGCCTTCATAGAGGCATGTACCAAACCTCCGGGGTACCATATGCGGTCGCCTTGGGACAGACTGACGGTCGTCTCAACCTACGGACCCTCGGGTTACGAGGAAGATGACGAGCCTGACTTTTGTTGGGATTTCTCTAGGCTCGGTAACCCCAGTGTCATGCGGGACTTCATGACCGCATGCGACTACTGCCTCTCCGATTGTTCCGATGGTAGCCGCAGCTTCGGCGACGAGGACTGCGGCCCAGAGTCGTGAATGTTTCCACGTCGATCTAGGGGGTCCCGACAAAGGCAACCATCTTGGTGTGCCGGAAAACGGCGATCCCCTAGGCCTACGCCTCGCGTTGACATCCTTCGGGAGCTTGCAGTGGTCCCAGTCCCTTCGAGGGGTCAGGACGCACAGCTCGAGCAAATCCGCGAGATGCAGGCCAGGCTCGACGAGGGAGCAGGAACACTTGAGCAGTTCCGGCGGAACATCGGGCAGGAATGGGCAAACCAAGCTCCGGCCGGAGAAGCGCGTCATCTACCCCAGGGCATCCAGCACCGCATTGCTGACGACGTCAGGGCAAGGCCGCCACCGACTTCCAGTGGGGTCGGCCAGAACCTGGCCGCAGCAGCAATACTACTCCGCGCGATGCCGGAACCATCGACCACCGAAGGGCGGTGCATCCAGGGAGAGCTCAAGAATCTTCTGGAGGATGTCGCGGTCCGACGGGCCGAAAGCTCTGCCTCCCGAAGGCAGGAGTACCCCTTGGAGCATCGTGCCATGACTTCCTGATTCGTGCGGGAAGCCTCAGTCCACACCGGGCGCAGGCGCAACACGGCGCCTGCGGCCCCGGGTTGCCTCGGCAACGAGCACCACCACCACAATCGTCGAGCCTACCTCGATGAGAGGATGCGCCGAGGCTACCACCCCAGGTGTGGGGGACGCTACGACAGCGGGGAGGATCGGAGCCCCTTGCCCGAACCACCTGGTCCGCAGGCTTTCAGCCGGGCCATACGACGGGCGTCGTTCCCGACCCGGTTCTAAACCCCGACTACCATCACAAAGTACTCGGGGGAGACAAGGCCAGAACTGTGGCTCGCGGACTACCGACTGGCCTGCCAGCTGGGTGGAACGGACGATGACAACCTCATCATCCGCAACCTCCCCCTATTCCTCTCCGACACCGCTCGAGCCTGGCTGGAGCATCTGCCTCTGGGGCAGATCTCCAACTGGGACGACCTGGTCCAAACCTTCGCTGGCAACTTCCAGGGCACGTACGTGCGCTCTGGGAACTCCTGGGATCTCCGAAGCTGCCGCCACCAGCCGGGAGAGTCTCTCCGGGACTACATCCGGTGATTCTCGAAGCAGCGCACCGAGCTGCCCAACGTCACCGACTCGGACGTCATCGGCGCGTTCCTCGCCGGCACCACCTGCCGCGACCTAGTGAGCAAGCTGGGTTGCAAGACCCCCACCAGGGCGAGCGAGCTGATGGACATCGCCACCAAGTTCGCCTCTGGCCAGGAGGCGGTTGAGGCCATCTTCTGGAAGGACAAGCAGCCCCAGGGCCGCCAGCCGGAAGACGTCCCCGAGGCGTCCACTCAGCGCGGCACCAAGAAGAAGAACAAGAAGAAGTCGCAAGCGAAACGCGACGCCACCGACGCGGACCTTGTCGCCGCCGCTGAGTACAAGAACCCTCGGAAACCTCCTGGAGGTGCCAATCTCTTCGATAAGATGCTCAAGGAGCCGTGCCCCTATCATCAGGGGCCCGTCAAGCACACCCTTGAGGAGTGCGTCATGCTTCGGCGCCACTTTCACAAGGCCGGGCCACCTGCGGAAGGTGGCAGGGCCCACAACAACGACAAGAAGGAGGATCACAAGGCAGAGGAGTTCCCTGAGGTCCACGACTGCTTCATGATCTACGGTGGGCCAGTGGCGAACGCCTCGGCTCGGCACCGCAAGCAAGAGCGTCGGGAGGTCTAGTCGGTAAAGGTGGCGGCGCCAGTCTACCTAGACTGGTCCGACAAGCCCATCACCTTCGACCAGGGCGACCACCCCGACCGCGTGCCGAGCCCAGGGAAATATCCGCTCGTTGTCGACCCCGTCATCGGCAACGTCAGGCTCACCAAGGTCCTCATGGACAGAGGCAGCAGCCTCAACATCATCTACGCCGAGACCCTCGAGCTCCTGCAGATCGATCTGTCCTCGATCCGGACAGGCGCAACGCCTTTTCACGGGATCATCCCCAGGAAACGTGTCCAACCCCTCGGACAACTCGATCTGCTCGTCTGCTTCGGGACTCCCTCCAACTTCCGAAGGGAAACCCTCACGTTCGAGGTGGTCGGGTTCCGAGGAACCTACCACGCAGTACTGGGGAGGCCATGCTACGCCAAGTTCATGGTCGTCCCCAACTACACCTACCTCAAGCTCAAGATGTCGGGCCCCAACGGGGTCATCACCGTCGGCCCCACGTACCGACACGCGTACGAATGCGACGTGGAGTGCGTGGAGTACGCCGAGGCCCTCGCCGAATCCGAGGCCCTCATCGCCGACCTGGAGAGCCTCTCCAAGGAGGCGCCAGATGTGAAGCGCCACGCCGGCAACTTCGGGCCAGCAGAGACGGTTAAGTTCGTCCCTCTCGACCCCAGCAACGACGCCTCCAAGCAGATCCGGACCGGCTCCGAGCTCGACCCCAAATAGGAAGTAGTGCTCGTCGACTTTCTCCGCGCGAACACCGAAGTTTTCGCGTGGAGTCCCTCGGACATGCCTGGCATACCGAGGGATGTCGCCGAGCACTCGCTGGATATCCGAGCTGGAGCCTGACCCGTGAAGCAGCCTCTGCGCTGATTCAACGAAGAAAAGCGCAGAGCCATAGGCGAGGAGATTCACAAGCTGATGGCCGCAGGGTTCATCAAAGAGGTATTCCATCCCAAATGGCTTGCCAACCCTGTGCTTGTGAGAAAGAAAGGAGGGAAATGGCGGATGTGTGTAGACTACACTGGTCTAAACAAAGCATGTCCGAAGGTTCCCTATCCTCTGCCTCGCATCGATCAAATCGTGGATTCCACTGCTGGGTGCGAAACCCTGTCTTTCCTCGATGCCTACTCAGGGTATCACCAAATCAGGATGAAAGAGTCCGACCAGCTCGCGACTTCTTTCATCACACCTTTTGGCATGTACTGCTACGTTACTATGCCATTTGGTTTGAGGAATGCGGGTGCGACATACCAAAGGTGCATGAACCACGTGTTTGGCGAACACATTGGTCGAACGGTCGAGGCTTACGTCAATGACATCGTAATCAAGACAAGGAAAGCCTCTGACCTCCTCTCCGACCTTGAAACGACATTCCGGTGTCTCAAGGCGAAAGGCGTAAAGCTCAATCCCGAGAAGTGCGTCTTCGGAGTCCCCCGAGGCATGCTCTTGGGGTTCATCGTCTCCGAGCGGGGCATCGAGGCCAACCCGGAGAAAATCGCGGCCATCACCAGCATGGGACCCATCAAGGACTTGAAAGGAGTACAGAGGGTTATGGGATGTCTTGCGGCTCTGAGCCGTTTCATCTCGCGCCTCGGCAAAAGAGGCCTACCTCTGTACCGCCTCTTGAGGAAGACCGAGCGCTTCACTTGGACCCCCGAGGCCGAGGAAGCCCTCGGGAACCTAAGGGCGCTCCTTACCAGCGCGCCCATCCTGGTGCCCCCCGCTGCCGGAGAAGCCCTCTTGATCTATGTCGCCGCTACCACTCAGGTGGTCAGCGTCGCGATCGTGGTTGAGAGACGAGAAGAAGAGCATGCATTGCCCGTCCAGAGGCCGGTCTACTTCATCAGTGAGGTACTGTCCGAGACCAAGATCCGCTACCCACAAATTCAGAAGCTGTTGTACGCGGTGATTCTGACGCGGTGGAAGTTGCGACACTACTTCGAGTCTCATCCGGTGACTGTGGTGTCATCCTTCCCCCTGGGGGAGATCATACAGTGCCGAGAGGCCTCGGGTAGGATTGCAAAGTGGGCGGTGGAAATCATGGGCGAGACAATCTCGTTCGCCCCTCGGAAGGCCATCAAGTCCCAAGTCTTAGCGGACTTTGTGGCTGATGGGTCGACACCCAGCTCCCGGTAGCTCCGATCCAACCAGAACTCTGGACCATGTTTTTTAATGGGTCGCTGATGAAAACAGGAGAGGGTGCAGGCCTGCTCTTCATCTCGCCCCTCGGGAAGCACCTCCGCTACGTGTTGCGCCTCCATTTTCCGGCGCCCAACAACGTGGCTGAGTACAAGGCTCTGGTCAACGGGTTGCGCATCGCCATCGAGCTAGGGGTCCGACGCCTCAACGCTCGCGGTGACTCGCAGCTTGTCATCGACCAAGTCATGAAGAATTCTCACTGACGCGACCCGAAGATGGAAGCCTACTGCGACGAGGTTCGACGCCTGGAAGACAAGTTCTACGGGCTCGAGGTCAACCACGTCGCCCGGCGGTACAACGAGACTACGGATGAGCTAGCGAAGATAGCTTCGGCGCGAACAACGGTTCCCCCGGACGTCTTCTCCCGAGACCTACATCAACCCTCAGTCAAGACCGACGACACGCCCGAGCCCAAGAAGGTGCGACAGAAGCCTCCAAGCGAGTATCAACACTCCCTTCGAGGCTCGGGGGCTACTGTCGGGGACCATAATTAGGGGTACCCCCAAGACTCCTAATCTCAGCTGGTAACCCCCATCAGCACAAAGCTGCAAAGGCCTAATGGGCGCGATTAAGGTCAAGGCTCAGTCCACTCAAGGGACACAATCTCGCCTCGCCCGAGCCCAGCCTCGGGCAAAGGCAGCCGACCCCGGAGGATTCACGTCTCGCCCGAGGGCCCCCTCAAGCAACGGACACACCTTCGGCTCGCCTGAGGCCCAGTCTTCACAGAGAAGCAACCTTGGCCAGATCGCCATGCCAACCGACCGTATTGCAGGAGCATTTAATGCAAGGATCGCCTGACACCTTATCCTGACGCGCGCTCTTTAGTCGACAGAGCCGAAGTGACCACAGTCACTTCGTCGCTCCGCTGACCGACCTGACAAGAAAACAGCGCCGCCTGCGTCGCTCCGACTGCTGTGCCACTCGACAGAGTGAGGCTGACAGCAGCTAAGTCCAGCCTCGGGCGCCATAGGAAGCTCCGCCTCGCCCGACCCCAGGGCTCGGGCTTAACCTCGACGCTGGACGACAGACTCCGCCTCGCCCGACCCCAGGGCTCGGACACAGCCTCGGTCTCGGAAGACGGACTCCGCCTCGCCCGACCCCAGGGCTCGGACTCAGCCTCGACCTCGGAAGACGGACTCGACCTCGACCTCAGAGGAGCCTCCGCCTCGCCCGACCTAGGGCTCAGACTGACCACATCACAGGGGGCCATCATTACCCTACCCCTAGCTAGCTCAGGCTACGGGGAACAAGACCGACGTCCCATCTGGCTCGCCCCGGTAAACAAATAATGATGGCGCCCCGCGTGCTCCATGACGACAGGTGGCTCTCAGCCCCTTACGGAAGCAAGGAGATGTCAGCAAGGATTCAACAGCCCCAACAGTTGTCCTTCCGCAGGGCTCTAGCTCTCCTCCGACGGCCACGACATCACATGAACAGGGTGCCAAAACCTCTCCGACTGCCACGACAGCATGTACTTAGGGCTCTAGCTCCTCTCTGCTAGACACGTTAGCACACTGCTACACCCCCCATTGTACACCTGGACCCTCTCCTTACGCCTATAAAAGGAAGGTCCAGGGCTCTCGTACGAGAAGGTTGGCCGCGCGGGAGAACAGGCCGACGCATAAGGCTCTCGCTCTCTCTTTCTCTCTCCCACGCGGACGCTTGTAACCCCCTACTGCAAGTGCACCCGACCTGGGCGCAGGGCAACATGAAGGCCGCGGGTTTCCCCTTTGCCTGTTTCCCCCCCCCCTTTGTGTCCCGTCTCGCGCCGACCCATCTGGGCTGGGACACGCAGCGACAATTTACTCGTCGGTCCAGGGACCCCCCGGGGTCGAAACGCCGACACTGCTATATCGTCACATAAGAGCATGGGCTTCGGCTGATCAGCCAAAACAGCCTTCTCCCTTCTGTACTTGTATTGCTCACAAGCTTCGGCTCCATCTATGTTATGGATTGCTTTTGAATCTGTCCAATTTCCTTCGGCCTTTCTGGCAGCTTCCTGACTTTCATGAATAGCAATAGGCCCTTGATCTGAAGGTATCTTCATGCAAAGATATGCTGGGTGAAGAATTGCTTCGAACACATTGAGTGTTCCACGACCAATGATTGCGTTGTAAGGGTATTCCATGTCAACAATATCAAACACAACTTGTTCAGTTCTTGTATTGTTGATAAATCCGAAAGTTACTGGCATCGTGATCTTGCCGAGTGCTACAATCTGCCTTCCTCTGAAGCCACAAAGGGGATGTGTAGCATCATGGATCTTATCTTCGGGCTCTTGCATATGTCTGAAGGCCTTAGCAAATATAATATCCGCTGCACTGCCTGTGTCAACCAAAACATTGTGGACCAGAAATCCTTTGATAACACAAGAAATAACCATAGCATCGTTGTGAGGGTAATCCTTGAGCTGAAGGTCCTCTTGGGAGGAGATGATCGGGATGTGGGACCATCTTGACTTGATGAAGGGTCCTTGCACCCCGACATGTTGTATCCTTCTCTGTGCCTCCTCTGCTTCTTGTTGGCTGGCTTTGAGCATGAACCGCCTGTTATCGGGAGTACGAGCTTCGGAGCCGAAGCAACTCCAGCTTTGAACGAAGCCATCAGCTCAGAAAGTGGAAGTGAGCTCACCGGAGGTGGGCGCCAATGTTGGGGACTTGTTCTCAAATGCTATGAATTAAGAACAAGGCAACACAAAATGTTAAATATTAATGCCCTTGGTCCGCTGAAGCATTATCTCCCCAAGGATTTAATGAACTTCGGACGAAGGCCATGAGCAAAATATCACGAAGGTCTCACCTTCGTGATCAGACTTATAAAACAATGAAAAATGAAATATAAAGTGTAAAACATTAGGAGAGAATGTACCAAAAACAAATAATATTATTCACATATTTTATTATATGAACATAAGCATTAAAACATAATATTTGATCATATTTATACCTTTGCCTTAGCGGAAAGCAGTAATTCAAGCGTAACGTGCCAGTGATTACAAGATTGCGTGAGCAGTGCCGGGGTACTGTTCACCTATTTATAGGCACAGGGTGCAACCTGCGTAAAATTACATTTAAGTCCTTTATAATTGACTACAATAATGACACAAAACATCATAGGTCTTTAAGTCAATCCATCTTTAAGTCGGTTCGGCCCTTCGTCTTGAGATCTATCATTGTGCCGAAGCTTTCTAGGTAATAGCTTCGGCGCTTGCTCCTGAGAGGGTCTGCCGAAGGTGTTCTCTTTCTTTAGGATCTTCGGCTACGAAGCATACCCCCAACAGCTCCCATATAACACTGACTTGCTAGCTAAAAGAGGACGAGTGACCAAACACGCTATAAAAAAGCATCAGACTCCTTTTGAACACACACTTTCCTTGGCCTTGTAGCTAATATAAAGTGTAATAATTGTTCTTATCAGTTTAATATATGATATATAGACCATATTCACTTTGATATTAAATTTATTTTGTATCTATATCAAATATGACTGTGTGTCGTCGTAATGCATGGGGCGTCACGTGCGAAGCACGAAGGTCTATTCCTCTCCCCGCTTCTTGTCTGACAACGTGCCATTATACTATAGATGGGTCATGAGAAAACCACCCAAGTTCAACACGATAGGAAGTCACACACAACACAACCCTCCCATATAGTACCACCTCACTAACTGAAGGAGTACGGACAACCGTCTGAGCTATAAAGGGTCCAGGCTCTTTTTCAACCTATACATTTCTTGGCCTTTTGGCTAGAGTAATATATAATATCATGAGTCTTTGGTGCATATAGATTGCACATGAACTAATAAAATTCACATTTTTTAAAATCATACATATACTTTCCACCCTACTCCAATACATGCAAAATTAAGTTTAAATTCGTTATATTTTAGATGTAATAAAAAAGAACATTTTAGCCGATGTTCTAATTTAAACTTGTGAGAAATTTTATCTTTTTTATTACTCTTTATGCAATATGAATTTGAACTTAATTTTTGTATATATAACTGGAGTATGATGAAAACAATATGTATGTTTTTTTTTAAAATGTTAGTTCATGTGCAACTTATGTGCACTAAAGGCTCATGTACACCAGATATGTTTTTATTTGGTTTTACAAGTTTACTATCTAAGAGCATCTCCAAGAGAGAACTTAAGCCGGGTCCTATATTTAAATATAGGAGTTAAGATATCAAAATAGCTTCCAACAAAGTTGCTATTTTATAAATTTCCATCAAATAAATATAGCACCCCAGTCAGGGGACCTATTCCTGTGCGTATAATCTCACGGAGTTAACTACCACGTGGGTTTAGGAGTTGCTGTTGGAGTTGAGAAAAAAATGTTGATCCAAGTTAACTTGAATCACATCTAATTTAGCTTTTGAGGCCTCAATTATAAAAGTTCCTCTTGGAGATGCTCTAATATGTGGACCATATGTCTGCTTCAATATTAAATTTATTTTTTATGTGTATCAAATATAATTGTGTGTCGTCGTAACGTACGAGCATTATACTAATATGACAATATCCATGAGACTGAAAAAGACTGAAATGTTTTGTTTCCATTATATAAAAAAATTAAGACCTCCTCTAGAATGCAATAATTTTAGAAGATCATAAGATTTTATTGGAATCAAAATTCATTTTTACGAAAAATATAGAAAACTGGGAAAAATCCTGCAAACTAATGGCTCCTTTGGAACGGAGTATTTTTTCCGTCTCCCCGTTTTTTGAGTTTTTATGGAAAAATGAATGGTTTCCTATAAAATTTTTATATTGTTCGTCTAAAAGCCTAAAGACTTGTTTAGAAGTAAGTATAACGAGGAGAATTGAAGGGGCTAAAATTTCCTACTATTCAATTTTAAATAGTGAGAAATTCTAGCCATCTTTAACCCTTTCTTTCCACTTGCTCCAGACAAGTCTAAAGAAGTTTTAAACTGACTTCATGTCCGACCTTCCATGGTACCGATGCGGGCCCAGTATAGTTTTGGTCCGTCGACGAAAGGAGGGAAATCCTTTAGTTTCGTTTTGGCGCGTCGAGCCGCTCAACTTGCGCGCGCTTGCTCGCTCGGAGAGGGAGAGAGAGACTCCACCCGGTCCTCTGCCCACCCGCGCTACGGCCCTCGTGCTCGGCGGCGAGAAGGCGAAGGATGGCAGCGGCGGAGGACGCAGAGGGCGACCGCGTGATTGAGGTCGTGTCAGCGGGGGCACTCTACCACCGCGGCGGCGACTGGGAGCGCAAATACTGGAGCTGCTCGAGGGTAAAACCGCCAAACTAGGGCATAGGGTTTCGCCTTCTTCAAATCCCCTTTGCCTCGCCCTACATGTTGCTCGTTCGTCTCTTTCTCTCTCCCTGTATGCGGATTCTCTCGTGGGCGGCAGTGCTGGGCATTACTACTTTAGGCTCCGGATAGACTAATACTTATGTGGCGTTCATTTGGAGAATCTAGGCTAAAGATACTGCAGCTTAGTTTGGGGATTCGAGCAGGAGCGAAGGACTAGGATGCCATTTTGAAAGGCCACGTTTGGTTTCAATTAGTCCTAGGACTGAACTTTAGTCGTAGAACTAAATTTTAGTCCCTACCTGTTTGGTTCTAGAGACTAAATATATTCTAAAGTCATTAAATACAGTGTCCAAATACTCAAATAACCTTAAAATACACTCACAACATTAGTTGTCCATACAAACATGCTCTCACAACCGAATACTACAGAGGGAAGGTAATAACAACATGATAATTATAGGCTTTTAGTCTCTTTTAGCACCTATGTGAAGGACTAAAGACTAAATCATTTTTAGTCCATATTTTAGTCCTAGTGTTTGACAAAAAAAGAACTAAATGGGACTAAAAACTAGAGACTAATCTTTAGTCCCTCAAACCAAACACCCCCTAAGGGCATGTTTGGTTACACCAATCCAGAGGGGGATTGAAGGGGATTAAATCCCCGTTTAATCCTCTTCAATCCCCCTCTGGATTGGTGTAACCGAACAAGCCCTAAAGATGTGTTTGGTTTCTAGGGACTAATTTTTAGTCCCTATATTTTATTACATTTTAGTCTCCGTATTTAGCAATTTAAGACTAAAATGTAATAAAATGAAATGACTAAAAATTACTTCATAGAAACCAAACATCCCCTAAATCGTAGCTGCACAATAATTCTAGCTATACGTTCACGCTTTATTTTCATGAAATTTTAGTACAGATAGTATGGTACATACTGCTGCATTGTGCACAGTAATGTAATTTTTATTGGTAGTTTTATCCATGCTTAGCTAATTCGTGATGTGTAATTTATTCTAAGGGCAAGGACCGGTACCCTTACCCAGTGGGTTACCATGCCGTCCGCCATTTTACTGGAATATCCTATGCTATGGAAATCCAACAGGGACCTAGAGGTCCAATATTCCTGGTGAGAAATCTTTCACACCAACTCGGCTCAGATGAAATAGATGATGTGCTGATAAGTTCAATATGCAGGTTACATCCACCGAAGGAGATACAGCGATAGGGCAGACCCCTGATATCGCTTGGAAGAACTTCCAGAAAAAGACTGGGGCTAAAGTGAAGAACTGGCAGAGGAGAAAGAGCTTCCCTCAAAGGATTGATGGTGCTGAGGCATGTTTCACACCTTTAGCTGCATCACAACTTCATATTCCATCAAAATAGTCAACATCAAGTTTTTTTTGTGCCTGCTGCCAAGATGACATATTGTGGTTGGTAATTAAACTAGTTAAAATTCCAGTTACTGAACATTTTACACTGCATCAAAATGGAGGCATTGTGTCATTCTTCTATTTTGGGGTGACTTATAAGACTTACTCTCTCCGACCCAATATATAAGGCCTAACCGCCTCTGGTTCAAAGATCAAAAAAATGTATTTAATTCTCTTTATCAACACTAGTACTACTGTATCGATATACGTTGTTTAGTGTAAGCACACCTTATATTATGGGACTAGAATAAAAAGTGGTTACGTCCTATATACTTGGACAGAAGGAGTAAATAAGAGGGAGAGGGAGACTAATCTACTAATGGTTCATCTTAATCCTGGTTGCTGTGGTTGTAAGTTTGACCCTGACTCCTCCACAGCAGTAAAGTATGTATCCCCAAGCGTAAGAGCAATTGCTTTTTGCTCACCAAGGGAAAAGGAGGGGCATGAACACATAATGATCGACACTTCCATTCAGAAAATCGATAACAAAAACTCAAGGGCTCGGCTCTGGCAAATACAGTCAGAAATCCAAATATTTTATTCCAAGTAGGAAACAACAATATGTCAATAAGAAGCAGTGCTTGATAATTTTCTTGAATAGAAGTTGAACATGGGTAATTGCACTCTGCCACTCTGTTAACATTGTGTACTATAACCAAATTTTAATCATGTTTAGTTTTGCTCTTCTCCTACTACTATGCAGCTTTTTGGGTTCAAAAATGCATCTATTCAGAGATTGCTTCGTGAGCTTATAGTAGATTCAACTGGAGCAGTTGAACTTAACGAGCCTTGTGAAGTCACTTCTGAGGCTGGTGCACATTTAGTTTGTAAAGATGCATCTGATGTTTCTGAGGCTGAAGATCCATCCGTTTGCTTAGGCATGGAAAGTGGAACTCCTAAAAGAAGTATAGAGCCCAGCCAGGTGGAAAATACCTTGGCAGTCCACTACCCGGACATGTTAACAGCAGTTGATAAGTGCAATGTATCCACACATAAAAATACAAATGAAGTAAGCCGAGCTCCTCTTTCTTCTCCTTGAAGTGTAGTTGGTGTTTAATCATGGATATGTCACACATTGATTTTGTCAGTTGAAATAATTTACATCATGGTTTATCTGGCCTGTTTGCAATTATCATCTATTTTTTTTGAATATTGTGTACTCTAGTGGACTTTCTTTCATTTGTTTAATGCTAAATAATTCATGTGAGACTGCTTGGATACTTCTTTATAGCTTCAGACCTTCAGTAACCAGGGATTGTGCTATAAAATTCCATAGGGTTTTTTAAATAACGCATAATATTTCTTTGCTTTGTTTACTTCGTTAGTCACATAGCCTTGTTTACTGATTGCACCTCCGGCATTATTTGATGAAAGTTGTTGCCTCAGAGCTTAAGATTGTCTACAAACGTGGGCAATATACTTCACCTTTTGGCAAGACCACACTCCTTTTTATTACCTGCAATTTTCTTTTGACCAAAACCATGGATGTTAAACAAATTAGCGCAAGTTCTTAAAGTTTAGTTGTGAGCTGGCTAGTCATCCTTATGTGTCTAACTCTTTGGATTGTAGTGTCACACTACTACTTCTGTGTTGGGCCATTATAATGGTAAATGAGTTAACGATTTCTGTTTTTCAATGTTCAAGGGAGATACTGTAGGTAGAGCACTGTTGCAAGATGTCTCTGATTCAAGATGCACACTTCCATTGCTGGAAGAAGTCCCTAAGAATGCACAATCCACTTCTCTTGATGATAATTTGGGAGAGTCTTCTCTAGTTTCATCTCAACAAGTTGGTTTATCTTCTGGTTCTTATTTGAACTCTGAAAAGTCTGATATAGAATTGGCTGAGAAGGAAGTAGCAAAGTCTATGATGTCTATTTTGCTTCCCCAAGCTATTCCCCTTCTCATGAAAAGTTACAAAAGGAAGAAATTCAAGCATAAAAATAGAGAAAACTCTACTGTTTCAGTGAAAACAGTTTCAGCTTACAATCCATCTGATAGTTGCTGCCGAGGTAACTATTTTTTTTGTCGAAATATATCTTTATTTGAGGACTCGTTATTGTGAAAATATATCTTTCATGAAAAATTTGATTATTTAGAATAGTTAAAATTAAAATGACATTCCTTTTTCGTTTGATAAGGGTAGTTTTCTATAGCCAAGCAATTATGCTAGAGAGCATAGTTTGGACTGTTGCAACTTCTGACTGATGATCCTTTTCTTCTGTAAGGGAGCTACGGTTCTGAATAATTTCATCTTTTTTAAACAGGTGTGACTGTACCAACAATTGTGGGTGAAGGTACAAATGGAAATAGTTCTGAAATGTGTGACCATGGGGGATCTCATCATGACAAGGTTAAAAATGGCTTTGCCAATGAGGACTGCAGAAATGACGACTTAGTGGTTAAATTAGATGAGATGAATGATTATGTTGCAGATAGTTTTGAGGATGATGCACAAATTTTGGGCGACAACACAACAAAATCAATGGGTAACCATCATCATTATTCTGAGTATGTGCTCTCTAGGGGGCCTAATGAGAAGTCAAAGCTGCTAAATGGTAAAAGTGAAGTTTTTGAGTATCAGGCTAGTGTGCATAATGGCAAAAGGGCACCTGATGTGGTATACAATCATGAAAATGGACAATATATGTTGTCTGATTCGCTTGTTGCTTGTCTAGAGGATGAGTTCGGTGGGGAAGATAGTTCCCACCCTGCAAACTACAACCAGTTTAATGGCGATGTTAAACAATTCGAGCAGCAATTTAAGGAGCTTACAGCTGTTATAAAAAATGGCTCATCAGTTCCGGTGGATGTTTCATACCACAAGAACACTGATAATGGATCAATTAATGTTTGTGCACAAGCTTTTGCTAGAAATGGTCCAGGAGTTTCGAGGAATGAGGAGTGTTTAGCAAATATCTTGCCTGCTCCAGTTCATTCTAATGCACATAATGATGCTGTAACGAGTGGTAAGCATGATGTGAGTTCAACTTTGAATTTGCCACCTGCATGTGAGGCAAAATCTACTTTGTTGGTCATGCGAGATGGACAACATCATACTGAAGTGCCAGCAATTGATCAGAAGGAAAATAGGTTCCACAGTGTAAGCTACAAATGCACAAAATCTGATGATAATACTAGTTTTCATTCTGAGAATGTTGAGTTTGTTGACAAACATGTTGCTTTTGAGTCACCAGACAATGGCATGTATTCTAGTGATGGTTCACAAAGAGCAATCACCACTGAAGGTTGGCCTGCTGGTGATGGAGTTAAAGCAGATGAAGAAAATCTGCTTGGCAAAGTGGAAGAATGTCAAATTAGATATAAAAATGGTAATAAGAACACAATACTATCTGTCTATGGGGAAGGTAATGTTTGTGAACACATACCTACAAAGGGTGAAAATGATGTTTTTCATCACCAACCATCTCATGCCCTTTCTACGACTAATTGTACACATGGTTTAGTATCTGAAGACAGAACACAAGCAAGGCCAGATCATCACCTAGAGCTGGTGGGATGCTACCTGCATCCAATGCCTGTCTTGTCTGTCATGTTAAACACTAAAAATCATAACAGCCTCTATATTTATGTATTGTGTGGCCTTTTGGAGAGCTGCCAAAGGTTCCTTTATGTTTACTCTATCAATCCCAAAGACCAGAAAGATGTGTCACCATGTTTTGTTGGTTACACTCCCCTTGTACTGCCCACCTTGGACCATTCTTCAACAGGAAATGTAAGAGTTTTCTGTGAGCACAGCTTTTTTCCTGTTGGTGATCAGGCATTGTACTAAATTGCTTGCACTTCTGTTCTTTTCAGTTTCTGTTTGGAAGATCTGGTTTGCATTTTACACCTGATGGCCAGTTTCTGGTCCTCCTGAGCAGCATCAAAATACCTTCTTGCAGGTTGTAATCATAATCCCAGTGACATGCAGGAAAATGTTGTATATACTTCCTCTGTCCACAAAAGGACGCAATTCTCACTTTTCGAGAAGTGAAATGATTCGAAGTTCGACTACAGTTATATAAAAGAGTACAAACATTTATGATATAAGATAAGTACTGTTAATCTAGTTGATGACATAATTGTTAATACTTTTCACTATAGACTTGGTCAAAGTTAATCTAGTTTAACTTGCACAAATCCCGTAGTTGCATCCTTTTATGGACGGAGGGAGTATACCTTATGCTGGTGCTGATTAAATATTCTTATTGACAGGATGCAAAACATTGATTGCTTGTGCCCAGTCTGCAACTTGTGTCAATGTGAAGATAATTCTTTAAAAATTGTATCTGTTAACTCGGGCTATGCTTCACTTGTAACCAATTTGATGCCTTATGGGACAGTGTCGTGCATTCTGATATTTGAACCAAATTACATTGTAGCTATTGAAGACAGCAGAAACCTGCATATCTGGGAAATGGTTGATGGGTGGAGGTACATATTTTCTGTAGTATCAGCATTATATTCCATCTCATGTTTTAATACCTCTTTTTTGAAATTACAATTTTACAATGTGCAAAGTACAATATTATTCTAGTAATCATCTACATTTCATGTTAAAAGGTTGGATTGAATTGTTGTGCTATATTGGAAACATTATAGCAATCTATTTATATATTTAAAATGAAGAAAATTAGAATACATTCATTGTGCAATATAATTCATAACCTTACATTGGCTAAGACTTCGGATACAACACTCACTTGATGCACTCATATTTGTCAATAAATCATGTATTACAAAAAAATGTTGGTATTAAATAAAAGGTAAGAGTTTCTAATGATCTCTTGGTTTCAAGGTTTTAAATCCTCTGCTATGGCATTTAGCGGTAGCCTTCTTCGGAAGCTATAAAAAACTATAGCAGGATATATCGAAAGCTATTTCATTTTGCAGTTTTGTAGAAAACATGAAAGCTCTTAATCAATTATGTAGGAGAACATGTCATTAAGGATATGTTGTGACTAAAATACTCAAATACATGTATAAGGATCTGGGAACATATTACTATGTCCATTACTTAACATTCATTAATACAAACAACATAGTCATGCTATAATCATCATTTGTATTCCTTCAACGTTCAAGATTGAACAAGCCAATAGTTATTCAATAGTTCATTATTGATTAAAGATCACAATGAAGACGCATAGATTATAGTCATCAAGAGCAAGGCATGTATATTTACCTTAGCCAATATTAGTGATGTTAAACATATTTCGTGGCTAAGCCAAAATAGTGGTGTTTAGCGGAGCTATAACATCATTAATGACAATAGCAGAACAATTGGCAATATTTTAGCGGTAGTAGAGTTATAGCGGGCTATTTAGAACCCTGGTTCCGTGGTTCGATTTCTTGCTGGTAATTACTGTCTAAATAACTTCTTTGGTTTCTATACAATTATCTATTTACTTCTTCGGAAATAAACATTATGTGATATAATCTAAATCTATATGGTAAGAACAAAATTGAAAAATATTTGACAGTTGAGGAGCTATTTTTATGTTATGCTAGCTATTTCTTGACTTAAGTAGATCAATTCTTATGAACTTGTTAAAACTCTCAAGTTTCAAAATTCAAATAAATGACTAAAAGTCGTTCTACTAAAATACACTGAACTTTAATCCCTTAGAAAACACTGAGATTTTCCTATCTATAGTATCAAATATGGAAATCAGTCAGTCCCATAATATTCCAGTTTCCATTTCTTCTATTTGTTAACAAATGAAACTCTCTGTGTACCGATTGTCCTTTCCAAACTACTTACCAACCAGAGCTATAAAGAGAACTTTCTGTGCCTCCAATGTGGTGCACACTAACCAAAATAGAGTGCAAATTGAAGAAGTCTTGGAAAAACAGTTCTGCTCTGAATACCTATTTGGTTCTCTTGTGGATGTCATCAGTCTTTCTAATGAACACATGCTAAACACATTGTTTAATGTTTTTCAAGTGTGTCAGTATTTCTGTGATGCATTAATCATGCATCATGTCGGGATAAAACCTCAAGAATGGTGCCTGATCCTTCTTTTGTGTGTTCACAGTGAGATATCTGAGCAGTATATGATTCCTAGTTTGGGTAACATGGGTCCTATACTGGAGCTTACAAGGATGCCAAAAAACACATCTCTCATTATTGGCCATGATGGCGAAGGCGGTTTTTGTTTGTGGTATGTCTAGCATCTCAGTTGTCACTTGTGTATTGTGCAGTGCCAGAGGAAATTATTGCTGTTAGCATGTTTGTTTATATTTAATGCCCGCTGACTGTATTTTATGTCTGCTGGCTTGCCTGGGATGCTTCCCTTGCTTGTTGCCTGGGTTTCCCCTCTTTCTTAGCTACATCTCGGCTTGTTACCTGAGATTCTTCCTCTTTCTTAATATCAGCTTAGTCTCTCTTATAAATCCTTGTAACCTCTCGACCTTTTCAATAAATAAAATACATAGAAGCATGTTTATGCTCTTTCATGGTATCAGATAATGTTTGTTGCATGAACAAGTCTCTATGGTCTCAAACAAGTCCCTCATGCTTGGCACAATAGGTTTACCACATACCTCTTGCATCATGGATTTGTGGAAGCGAAGTCTGACACCAACTTAGGGTGTGTTTGATTAAGCTCTGGCTTTTGAAAAGTTGTTGTGAGCTATGGGTTGTGGATGCTAAGGGATATATACTATGAGAAGTCAAAAGTCGTTTGGCTGAGCAGTTGTGGCTTCTGAAAAAACTGTTAAACGAACCCTACATGTCATCCACGATCCTCACCGCTCAAATCTCTCCCTCTCATGTCACACCCGGGCTTAGGGAGTCCAAAACCCGGGCGCGAACTTCACCAAGTGTGCTAGGATCAAGTCTCACACATATGATGACTTATGGTACAGAAACGAATGTCACATCTTTAATATATAACGGAGTTCTATACAAAATAATTAAATAATGACATCATACGAACTTACGAAGACAACGATCCAACAACCATAGTTGACTGGGAGACAACGACATAGACCACTCACGAATTCATCACAACATCCTTCATACGCCTCATCCTGTGTTACATTTTCTTGACCTGGGGGGTGTGAGTACAACAAGGGTGAACTCACATACGTTCATCGTTCAACAAGTTGTGGGGAATAATGTGCATGAACTCACCAAAGGTGGAAGCTCATGTGAAGTGTAAGGCTTACCAAAAGAGATGGTTAAAGCTATGCATTGCTTTTAGAGTTGGTCAAAATTTTATTAGCAGTTACTAAGTATAAGTAGATACCAATCCAAATAAGTAAGAGATCAAAATTAATAACAACACCCACAATGCAATGCGTATGCGGATTAAGTTTACTTCCATAAATTAATCATGTGAGGGTCCGAGCTGCTCATGACCGTGAGCACGGCTGATATACCAGTTTTACATTCTGCAGAGGTTGTGCATCTTTACCCACAAGTCGTGTTACCCATTTGCCAAGGGATCGCGACTTTCCATTCATCCCTGCTGAGGAGACGAGGCAGAGTACCACTACGAGGCCTTTACAAAGTTCCACTAACTTCAGAAAACCCGATATGGTTTCTGAGAAGGGCAATATAGGAATCCCTCGTCCGAAAAGCCATCGCAGCATGATCGACCCGAGAACCTTCCTATATGCAGCTCCTCTACCTCCCTTGCCCCTTTCGGGTATGGTAGTCCTCCACTAGCTTTCCTATTTAGTCAGCCAAGGGCGTCCCCATACCACCCTTGTGGTAGCACTGTTTTCCCGGGTGGTCGCTCCATGTTCCAATTAACATAATGATCTTATCATGAACAATAATTAAAACAACATCATAACTGGAACATGATCACAATGTAATATTAATTTCCCAAAACCAGGTAGAGCAATAGCAAAACTACCCAATTAAAGCATCGTCGAAGTCGATCCCCTCCTGCTGCAAAAAATCGCGTGCCACTAAGCGAGCCTTGTGTTTGACGATGGCGCCGATTTCATCATTCTTCAACTTGAACACCCACTTATTGTGTGTATGGAATAGTGTCAAATCAGTGATCGTAGTGTTTTCGCTATGATGAGCCTGACCCATCTCGAAATAATTCAGCTATTTCTTCCCTAATCTTAGGCCCTGTTTGGGACAGCTCCAACTCTAGACAATTTGGTGGAGTTGGTGTAGCAGGTCATTAGGTGCTCCAGGAAACCGTGGAGCTGGAGCTGTAAGTCTTTATAAGCCATTGAGATAAGTCATTTTGATTATTATTTAGATTTTTTTAAAACTATTTAAATTGATATTATAAATTATAACTCCACACTGGAACTGGAACCTGGAGCCATCCCAAACACCCTCTTATCCATAGTAGTTGGTGGTATAGGATCGGATTCTGAAACATGAAGCTTGGATGGGTGGCCATTGTTATGCTGATTGTCTGTATGAAAATAATCTGTGGTATGTGGTGGTGGGAACCTTTCTACTTCCCTATGTGTTGAGTGGTACTCGGTCCTAGGTGCGGGAATGCTTCAGCTTTGATGGGCTGAAGGTGGAGGGTAGTGCTGTTGTGGTACAGAGTGGCTGCGTGTTGTCAATACTGTACTATTCTGCGTACTGTACTCCGGACGGTCTGTGATAGGTCACCGGATGGTCCACGGTGGGTTATCGGATGGTTTGGCATAGGGCCGAACGGTTCAAGATTATACTTGGATGGTCCGACTGCGACCAGAGGCGATGTTGCGTCAACTAGGTGTTTTGGGGGTAGGGGTGGTAATGGATCACGATCCAAATGCTTCTTCACAAAATGGTAGGGTCCTAAATAAATTTTAGTTAAAAAATGAATAGAAATAGGGTCCGATCCTTAAATCTTATAGTGTAAAATTTAGAGTTTATTGTCACCCATATGTGGGGCAGTGACTGTCCTGGGTATGAGTTCATCGGCATACCATATAATGGTTGGGTCTGCGCAGGCCTGTTTGTTGTCGATGCATCTAGTGAGGTCGTCTATGTTGCGGCAACATGGGATGGAAAACTGGGAATAGTAGTTTTTTCAATTGTACATGTGATTTTTGAGTGTTTCTTCTATTCCCCAATGCGTTGTTCTAACTGATCCCGTTGTAATTCTACAAAATGCTTAATAGATTGATCATCACCAGAATTACTTACATCGTTGTTGTGGTGCGAAGGTATGAGGGAATCGAGCTTGATTTACCCCTGCTTGATAATCTTTTGGTGTCGATCTACCGTGAAGTGTGAAAAAAATTTCTCCTTCGCTTCTTCACGCACCTGGGCACGTCGTCGCAGCGCATCATCGTCACATTGCTTCATGAGATCTTCGAACTGCTGCTCCTCGACCGACAAACTTTCCATAGTCGGCCTAACGATGTTATCTGGGGTGACGTTGGTACGATTTTTGGAACTGGCCATTGGGGCCAATCTAATAGATTTGAAACGCAGTCATCTCCAGCGGAGATGCCAAAAAGTGTGTTGACGCCTTTTTGGGCCAAACACCAACGATCCCTAAATCCTACTTGTAGGGGAAAGAGACCTTGGGGGTCTCTTTGAGGGAGCGTGGACCGTCCACGGTAGGTTATCGAACCGTCCGCGACTTTGCGCAAGGAGCTCCACTCTTCTCTGTGGGCGCACAGATCATTCGCTTGGATGTGGCGGACCGTCTGCGAGGGCGCAAACGGCTTTGTGATCTCCTGCAGAACCTGGATCTTGCCTCCCAAGAGGGACTCCGTCGGGGAGGAAAGATCCTAGGGTTGTCTTGAGATAGATAGGCCACCCAAGACGTCTCTAAACGACGTAGAGCCGAAGAGGTGAAGATTGAGGTTGAGAAACTACAACTAAGCCTAAATTACTTCTACTCCTAAGGCACAAGGTAAATTTGGGCTGATACATCAATTGTTGTGTGTTTCAATCGGCTGTACCCTTCATATATATATATATATATATATGGGGGAGATCTAGACCCGTTCCTAGACGGTTTCCAACAACTTCCCACAAGATTTATTATCATAATCATGTAAGGGATAAGGACTCCAGTCTGAATTAATCTAATCGTGGACCGTCCGGGCTATTCCACGGACCATCGGGGCGTCGACAGACGCATAGGTGCCAAATCTGGTGCTCAACACCTGTACTCTGAGTTTCAGTTTGCCTTTAAACATGCTTCTTTTTGATAATTGGCTTCATATAAGAGACATGATTTGCAATTGAATGGTTTTCTTAGGGACATCTCCAAGCGCACACTATTGGCGACTTTTGCAGCTCCAGGAAACACTGTCTTCCAGATTCTGCCAGTTGGCTTATGTAGTTTGCAGGAGGATATTATTCATGCTCCAGTTGATGACATAGATAAAAATCTACAAGTGATCACAGTCGGTGACTTGTACAGAAAAAATGTCAGGGTGAACTTTGTGACGCCGCCAAGACAAGATATAGCAGTTTGGGTCCTGATTTCTTGTGCTTCTGTGGCTGAGTATCAACATGATCTTCAAGCCAAGGAAAACAGTGCACGATGGAGGTTTGCTCTGTTAGCGAAGAAGAGAGTTTTTATCGGAAATGTTTTGGATACAAGGTACATTCACTTGTCCATGTACTGTCATGCCATACATTAATTTTTAAGAAAAAAACACATTCTGAGAATTGCCCTCATTTTTGTTAATTGGGTTTTATAGAACTTGATGCGATCTACAATTTTGTAGTTGACAATTATTTTATTAGAGATGATTAGAAGCCCAATTAAAAAACTAAATGAAGACGTTTCTATGATCTTAAATGAAAAATGGGAAACTTTTAGATTTCTCTGAGCACTATAGTTCTGATGTAGAATGTTTTCCTATATGACGTTATTAAAAAAATAAAAAATGGATTTTTTTTTAGGAGAACTGCGCATCTTATATATTAGAGAGGAAAAAGACATTACAAAAGAGGAGAAGTTGCAGAGCAACTCTCCCACCTAATAAACCCTAAGGAGATTACAGATTGTTGCTGAAACTCGACCCGACCACGCCCAGGGCAGCAACTGAGCCCAAGCCCCCAAACTCCTTAGCTCCTGCCATTACCCAGCAAACGTACTCATCCGAGAAACACCGGAAAATCCTGGGTAGTGAGGGTGACTCCCCATGAAAAACTGCTCTGTTTCTCTGAAGCCATAGACACCAAGCCCCCAGGATGATCAGAGTTAAGCCCCTTTTTTCTGGTCTTGACAACCTTGTGGCTTGCCTTTCCCCACCAGTCTGCAAAATTCTCTTCATCAGCTGCTGGAGTGAGGTGCCCCAAGCCAATAGCAGCAAGAATTGTGTGCCAAAATTGCCGTGCAAAAATGCATGCAGTAAGGAGGTGCTGAATTGTCTCATGGGCCTGATCACACATAGGGCAAACATCTGGGTGTGGCAATCCCCTCAACTGTAATCTGTCGGCTGTCCAACATTTGTTCCTTATTGCCAACCAAAGGAAGAATTTGCATTTAGGAGGAGCCCAGGTCTTCCATAATCTCTTCCAAGGCTCAAAAACAGTAGAACCAAAGAGAAGGACTTTGTAGCAGGATTTAGAAGAGAACAGCCCTGATGCCTCGTGCCTCCAAACATGGCGGTCTTCCTCCTGAGAAAGCTGCACTTCCCCTAAAGTATCCCATAAGAGAAGAAATTGTTGAATTCCAATCAAGGAAAGGGGGGTTTTGATATGAGCTATCCATTGCCTGTTCACAAGAGCCTGACTCACTGACAATGAGGTGAGAGCTCGTTTAGACACCTTGGACGCCACTTCTGGAGCAAGGTCTCTGATGGAGCATCCATGAAGCCACTTATCTGTCCAGAATAAGGTATTAGAGCCATTTCCTACATAGGAAATCAGGGATGCTGCAAATAGATCTTTAACAGTTTGCTGAATGGGAATAGTCAATCCATGCCAAGGTCTGCTCTGATCTGTTTTTTGAAGCCACAGCCATTTGGTTTGGAGAGCCCAACACATGTGTTGTAAATTAGGAATCCCAAGCCCACCATACTTCAAAGGTCTTGTGACTGAATCCCAGGCCACAAGGCAGCTGCCTCCATTAACCTCTTTTCTCCCTCTCCACACAAATCCTTTTCTGATTTTATCAATTTTATTAATCACCCACTTAGGGACATTCATAGCAAGGAAAAGGTAAACTGGGATGGCTGAAAGTACAAAGCGCACAAGGGCTGTCCTTCCAGCAAGGTTGAGGAGCCTAGCTTTCCAGTTTGGTAGCCTATCTGCAATCTTGTCAACCCAGTTCATCAAAATATTCCTGCAAAGCTTCTTATCTGAGATAGGCAGCCCCAAGTAAGTGCAAGGGAAGGAAGAGGGGGTGCATTGCAGAATGTTACACCCTTCATGCAGCAATTCCACTTCACATCTTATTGGAATGGCACAACTCTTGTGCAAATTAGCTACAAGGCCAGAAGCTTCACCAAAACAGTCAAGAATGAGTTTGACACAGTTTAGATCTTCCTCCCTGGGCTTGACAAACAGCACTACATCATCTGCATAAAGAGATAATCTAGACTTCACAATGGCACTGTCCAGACTGGCCAATAATTCTTTTTCTTCTGCCACTTTGAAAAGGCTGCTGAGGACATCCATCACCAGGACAAAGAGCATTGGGGAGAGGGGGTCCCCTTGCCTCAAGCCTCTACGATGCCTGATCTGTTCCCCTGGAAACCCATTTAATAAAATCTGAGTTGAAGAAGTGGCCAGAAGGTTGGAGACAAGATTCCTCCACTTAATACCGAAGCCAAGGTGGGTCAACACCTCAAGAAGGAAAGCCCAGGAAACAGAATCAAATGCCTTTGTTAAATCTAATTTCAGAAAAAGGCTGGCCACTTTTTTCCTGTGCAGGGATTTAATTGAGTGCTGAACCAACATATAATTGTCATGAATGGATCTGCCTCTAACAAAAGCACTCTGATTAGTCTCTACCATCTTGTTGAGAAGAGGAGCAAGCCTGTTAGCAAGGATCTTCGTGGAGAGTTTTGCAAAGCTGTGGATGAGACTGATGGGTCTGTAATCACCAGCAGACAAGGCACCTGTCTTCTTAGGGATCAAAGTAATATATGCTGTGTTTAGAGGTCCCAAATTCTGAGAATTCCCAAGGTGAAGGGCAGCAAGGGCGGCCATCAAATCTGCCTTAAGTATAGGCCAACAAGTTTTATAGAATTTCCCTGTGTATCCATCTGGCCCAGGCGCTTTATCTGAAGGAAGACTGGCAATGGCATCCCAAACTTATAATAATTTAAAATAGACATTTGAGCCTCCAAACTATCTCAAATAAAAATGTCAACTATAAGTTCATAGATCTTATTAAGGGCTACAAATTTGATATACACAATGTCAACATTTGAAATCATTTGAAAAAGAAAAAAAATTGAATTCCAAAATCTGATAACTTAAATCAATATTTGAGCCTCTAAATTACCTTAAATAAGCAACTTATCAACTACAAATTTATAGACCACGTTACAAATTTGGTACGGACCATGTCAACATTTGAAGTTTGAAACAATATTTGAGCCTCTAAACTATCTCAAAAAAAAATATTGTCAACTACAATTTTATGGATCACATTATAAGCTACAACTTTGGTATAGACAATGTTAATATTCGAAGTTAATTGAAAAATTCAAAAAACAATTGAACTCGAAATCTGATAATATAGAAAAACTATTTGGTCTTCTAAATGATCTCAAATAGAATAGTTGTCAACAACAAACTTGTGGAACACGTCAAGCTCTATCATTTGGATATAAAGTATATCTTCATTTAATTTCACATGAAAAAGCTCTGAATTATTTTGAGATATAAGGGGTCACCTGGCATGTGGGGGGTCAGCGAGGCAAAACCACCCAGATCAAATGTTTTATGATAGGTGAGGGTAGAATACTTGGTTTTTTGTAAGTGAAGGGATGCATACGTCGGGGGATGAGATTCGGTGCAACGCAGCAAAACGCCGCTGCACCTGCCTGCTCTACGCTTGAAGCACTCGTTTTGCACGGCAGGTGGGGAGTGGAAAAAGGCCCATGCTCCGGTACTCTGCTCCGTTCTGCTACTCGCGGCCTTTCTCCTTCCCCTGCTGTCCTTCTCTACTGATTCATAGACATGCTTGAAATAATCTCAGGTTCTTAGTTGAATTTTCGGCAGCTTGTCATATGTATATATATATTTTTTGTTTTTCAGAATTACTGCTTTAGATGCCTGCGGTAACTACGGATACGCTGGGACACATGGTGGTCTGCTGTATCTGTGGGAATTGTCTTCGGGGAGAAAAGTGACGGGAACACAGTGTTTCAACAGTAAGTGATGCGTTACCCTGTCTTGGATGTTTGATGTCATGTTGTAATGTTGAAACATGCCATATTCACCGAGGGCCATTTTCTTTCTCATCTGAGTGAACAAATTAAATCATCTCAACACCATTATAATACATATTCACTTAATGCATAGAGTTCCACATCTATATTGAAACATGATTGGCAAATAGTAGGTAGATTTTTACCAGGAATTAGGTATGGATACTCCATGCTCTTTTCCACCTGTGAGCATTAGTTCAGTGAGCCTATTCATGTTAACCATAATTTCTTGTTTTTTTTTTGGAGTGAATTATATGACTTGTGGTACAAGTCGGTCCGTTCTAATCAAAGTCGTGCAACCAGGTGGACGAGTCTCCTGTGTTTCTGTTGATTCCAAATCAGGTGCAGTGGCAGTGACTGATGGTGGATGCCATGTATTACTCTACACACAGGACAAGGTACAGGCGGCTGATGACGGAGCAGATGGGCGCATACCTGTTTAAGATGAATAAAAGTAGTCATTGTGGCAAGCTAATAGAAGTTCTGCAATTTTGTATATAATGCTTACATTTTGCTGTGTCTATGAGGTTTTGGTCTGTTGCACTTATTTTTTCTTATGCAACACAGCAAGGATAGTTTGCTGTATGTTGCTCCATCTGCTTGACCTGTTAAGTACACTGTAGATGTCTATGTCAGCAGGTATGTATCCTCTTTGTGAATATAGACGATAGATGCTGTAACACCAGACTCAAGGGCCAGGAAGCATGATTAAAAACTCGCCAGACCTTCGTGCCTTGCTGGTCCTTTCAGCTAGAGAGGTTGGCTTTCTTTGTGTGCCTTGGGTCGTCTGCTTTAATTTTGCAGTTATTATTATATATAAAAAAGCAATACGACTACCACAGGTACGTAGTTATCACCAACGAACTGCCAACAACGCGTAACCAGCTGTGAATATATACCCGATGGATGCCAACGACAGGCCACAGGACGAGAATATAATACGGGGGGCATGCATGCATTCGGTCTGCAGCCAGCAGCGGTCTTTAATTAATTAGTTTTTCGTGGAGTTGTTGCGTAGGACAGGAGTAGAGCGGTTGTCATCAACGGAACAGACAGACATGCTGAATCATAAAGAAAAACACCACACTTCATCGTCATCGACGGCTGGGACAAGCAGCCAGTTAGCTGTCACTCACTCAACTCTGCCGCGGCTTCTGCCAACGGCCGGCTAGCTACCCTGTCTGCCAGCCATCATGGCCATATATTTTCTCTTCGTCCTTTCCTTGCCCATCCATCCATCCATCCATACCATACCATCTAGAAGTACTGAAGTAGCTCAGCAGTGATCCACAACTACCAAAAAAAAAAGAGCTCCTCAGCTCCCAGGCAGACCATTCTAGTGTTGTCCGTACGGTTCTGTGTGTACGGTGGTCAGTGGGTGTTAGGACACACTAAACTAAGATTTAATCCATATTTTTAAAACTTACTATCTAGGAAATAAAATCCCAACATCTAGCCTAATAATCTAAGAACGACCAAATTTCTGAGCCCGCCAATCGAAGAGACCCCTTTATCTTAGTGGTCCAATTTTGCACTCGAAACCAAAAGGCAAATTTGCACGAGCCAAGAAACACGAGTGAGTCCTCTCTCTTCTCCCTGATCCATCTTCTCGATCCCTTTTTGTGCTGTCTCCTGTACAAGAACAGCATGACGATATCGGAGGTCTCGCCGTCCGTCCGTCTCTCTGGTACTGTAGTCTAAACTCTACTGGTTACTGAGTACCACCAGCAGGCAGCACAGCAGCAAGCATGGAACGAAGGCCTCTGCTCTGCTGATTAACAAAGGAATCTGGGATCGGTCGGCGATTCGTTGTCTTGGTCTTGGACCCCTGCCGCTGAAACTAGTCGATCTCGGCCATGCCCATCACGGCGTGTGCGTCGAAGCCCGACCCGGACATGTAGTTCCGGACCTCGATCCGGATCATCTCCTGCATCATCAACAGGAACTCCGCGCTCAACGGCGAGCTTGCTTGTGCTTGAGGTGTTGGCGGCGGCGGCGGGGATGGTTCGGGCTGCTGGTCCAGCCCTGGCAGGGAGAGGGACAACGACAAGGAGGTTGCTGGAGGAGCCTGCGGAGAAGGCGGCGCCACCGGGAGCAGGACCACGCCGCCCGCGCGCGGCACGGGGCGGTAGTACACGTGTTGTAGCTGCTGCTGGGAGGTGACGGCGGTAGAAGCGGCTGACGGCATCACGGTGGGAAGGCTCTGGTGGCTGGAGTCGCTGAGGTCGGACCCGGACGGGCTTCCGGGGGGCCCGTCGCTGCTGGTGCGCTTGAGCGAGCGCTGGTCGCCGGGGCCGGGGCGCGCATCGGCGTAGTACTCGCGCTTGCGCTCGCGCTCGCGCTTGAGCGTGGAGTTCCAGTGGTTCTTGATGGCGTTGTCCGTGCGTCCGGAGAGGAGGCGCGCGATGGTGGCCCACTTGTTGCCGAACCTGGCGTGCGCGCGGAGGATGGCGTCGTCCTCGTCGGGCGTGAAGGGGCGGTGCTCCACCCGCGGCGACAGCTGGTTGCACCACCGGAGGCGGCACGACTTGCCGGACCGGCCCGGGACGGAGCGGCTGATGAGGGACCAGTTGCGCGCGCCGTGGCGGCGCACGAGGCGCTGCAGGGCCTCGTCCTCCTCGGGGCTCCAGGGGCCCTTGATCCGGTCCACGCCGGCCTTGCCGCCGCCGCTGCCGGACGGGGAAGGCGACGCCGCCATGTTTTACTCAGAAACTGGTTCTTTAGTACTACTGGGGCGTGTACTGGTCGATCCGGATGAGATGCCAAGGATGTGGTGGAAGAGAAGGAAGAAGATGAGACGATCGGAGAGAGGTGGAGTCGGGAGTGAAGGTTGCAGACAGGCAGGGGGAGGAGGATATATAAACAGAAAAGAGGGAGACGAGACGACAGACAGATGGGAACTGGGAAGGGAAGGGAGGACTCCACCGCTCCAGCCGGTGGGAGGTCACCGCCTCACCGGAGCGGTGCGGAGCCGAGGTGCACCGTGCACAGGACAGGATCACAGGAATGCGTGCGTGCGTGGTGTGGTTTCAGATGGGCGGGCAGGAAGGCAGGTGGCAGACGCAGTTGGGGGTGGATTGGGTACAGCTAGGGATGAAAGTAGTAATTCGAACTGTTAGGATAAATTTAATATTTTAAAATAGATATGTATAAAATTTGATATTGATCTTTTTTTTATGTTATCAAGCACATTAGTACAAATACGAATAAAATATTATATAAATTGTTTTATGTTTTATTTGCTCCCTGCAACACAAAAAGTTGAAAAAATTATCGAAGTTATTTCCGAATCCATACCGAAGTTTATATCTATTATTTAAAAAAATATATGATGAATTTGAGGTTTACCTTTTATGAATTTTTAGAAGCTGAATGTTAAAAACAAGAATACAAATTTGTATTATAGATTGTATATCCTATTTATTCGCAATCAAAGAAAAACGACTAAAAACTGATTACCGAATAAATACCGTTTCCGACCGTTTTCATCCCTAGGTACAGCTGGCTACGGGGACACGCGTCCGCACGGCAGCCCGCTCACGAACCCCACCAACTGACCCATCCGTCCGTTGGTCGCTTGCGTGCTGCCGTTACGGCCGTGGGTGGGCTCACAAGAAAAAGAAAAGAATCCGGGACGAAAAAATCTCTGGGGGCTGGGTGGTGGTTGGCTTTGCGTTTAGTTTGGCAGGGACGTGGACTCGGAGAGCTGTCGCCTGTCGGTGTGGTCCGGACCGGCTAATCGGCTTTCTGTCCGAACGGCCATGGATGGCCCCTGCGCCGGAATATGTTTTTTTTTCTTTTTCTAAAATGGAATTAGGTGCTAAAGTGTCTATAGACTAGTCACTAGAACAATCTTCACGTTGCGGATTCGTCTGCCCTTATAAACGACCCAGTCGTCTATGGTAACTTCATTAACATTGAAATTTTGTCTTTAAAAATGCTAGTTGGGGTAGAGTTTGTGCGCATGTATTTTTAGTGATGGGTGTATACGTTTATTATAAGCGTGTGTGAGTTGTAGCGCGTAATTCTAAATCCGGGTGTTGCGATTAACGCATGTTTGGAAGTGCAATATTTATTTTTTTAATAGTTTTCCATACAATACCATGGTTTTATAGGAATGTACTAAAGTATTTTATATAACATGAGGTATTTGGTTGCTTCTCTAACCACTATGTTTTCAAAACCACGGTATTCAGAATACCTTGGTATTTTTTTGAGTAGTGGAAATTCCACTCCAATCTAAAGTTTTTATGACATGCTAGTCTAGATTTTGAACTAAACAATGTGGTTTACAACACTTTATCCAAACTGTCGGCACCCATAACTTTTGACTAAATAAGTGCCCCCTGTTTTGGGGTTTAATTGTAGATTTGCCCCTACTTTTTTGACTTTGCATGTTTGGCCTTGTTTTTTTTTAAAAAACTAATGTATACCCCTACTGCATTGGTTTTACTTGACGATGGTAAAGTCTGATAAAAAGAAAATTATACCCTTTCATCATTTGGATAAAGAATTAGCAATATTATATATATATATATATATATATATATATATATATATATATATATATAGCTATGAGAACAATTCAAATTATTTTGCAATAAATTGAATTATTTTTAAAATGAAAAAAAGTTGTTAGTAATTCAACTATATTGTCGAACATATTAGTAACATAACACCCACACCATATTAAGTATAATAATTATTTTGCAATAGTTTGTATATGTAACGAGTGGTACTACTACAAGGTAAAGGTTGATGTCCTTAGAGCCTGTTTGGATTCTTGTGGCAAAAACAATTTGCTTGCTAATTATAGCACATTGGCCTTCAAAATAGGCTAGTTATATAACTTGGCTAATTATTAGCAGGAGGGATGGCAAACTGTTTGCCTATTATCTATTTGAACTTGCTAATATGTGCTAATAGATTGTATAAAGAAAAAAAAAGACATCTATTAGTCAAGACTCCAAACATATCCTGACTAACTGTTGCTAGCTAATTATTTATCGGCTAATTATTAGTCACTGACATACAGTTAGACAGGACGATCCAAACAGGATCTTAGTCGTTCAGTATCAATTAGAAATCCGGTGATGTAACCGGTTCGAATACCATGTCCTACCTACAGCCAGTGATCGTTGGACTCAGGTGAGGTGCATGCATGCGTGCTCCGCTCATGATTTCGGAGCGGCCAGCGTTGCGCATGCAGACGTGTCCCCGTCCCAGACTCCCAGTCCCTGTGTGGCAGACGACTCAACGGCCACAGTTGGTTGCACTACCCGCCAGCCGCCACGCCAGGTAGTTGTCACCGCGCCGTCCGTCATTCTCTTGTTACACGCAACGCAACGCACCATCATCCTTTTTCATTAGTGCTGGCTTCACACACCTTTCAGTTTCAGTGGTGGATGATGTCATCAGGCGCCCGTCGTTAACAACCCAGATGTGGCACGCCGCAACTAATCGTCTCTCTCGTTGAAAAATAAAGATCGGAGGTTCGTTCGTCGTCACAGTGTTCTTTGTCGTTTGCATCTAGTATCTACTAGTACTGTACTATATATAAATATATTTCTTTCGTCCCATTTCGCTTCTGCCACGTTTTGGAAGAAAAATAAAAAACTGTGGCTGGCTGGCTGGTGAACGAAACGAACCAACCGAAACCGTCAGCCGCGCGGAGTTTGCACATCTCAATCCGCTTCCCTTTAGGTTCCGTAAAAGAGAAACACAGTTTGTCCGTTGCCCTTTCTTTTTTCATTCCTTTTTGTTTGTTTCTCTATTCACTGCGAAATATAATACTCTATCTATCTTAAAATATACTTCTTTCTAGTTTTTTTTTTCATCCACATTCAAACGAATGATAATTAATATAGATACACATATAAACTATATTCACAGGCTAATCGATTAATTCTATTTTGGAACAGAGAGATTACACAAACAATCATAATACAAGTACTTTAGTACAATAACATGAAAGTCATTTGTCTCAGCATATGCATAAGGCTATCCATAGCGGTTTTCTCTAAACTTTCTCCCTATATTCCATCATGATCTTGCTACATCACCACAATTCTCCTCCCTCTAAATCACCGCACACTGCAACGGTTCCCTCTACAACATCCCCTAAACTCGTTGTACACGTATATAATAAATTCTGTTTCGTGTACTTTCTGTACGAGCTGTGTCTTCCTCCCACCTCCCTTTGTTGTTGGATCCCAAAGCCATAGCTCTCAAAGCCTGTGTGGATGAAGATAGCGTGGCTCACATTTTAGTGCGAGAGACCCTCATTTCAGCGGGAGAGAGAACATGCCTCCTAAGTTATTTGCTTAATCATAGGAGTATGCATGCATACTCCTTTTGTTCTATGATAGACATCGCCACCTACAGAGTTATTTGCTTGTGTGCCCTTATTAAACGGCAGGCTTCTCCAAAATACTCTCATATAAATAGGCTTCGCTGATATACCCTTCTCAAACCGTGTCTCCACCTGAAAATACCCCTCCATCCATTTACAAAGGTAAAAACCATTTCAACCAGTTTAACAACACCTAAACTTGAAATTATAGCATCAGTCAAGGTTCGAGTCTTGTTGATCTTTGTTTTTTTTTCTTTTTTTTTATATTTTTCTGGTACACCCTAATAATAATAAAATTTTATTCTAAGAATCCAAACGGGGCTTAGGGTATTCGAGGGAAACCTACGTTTAATGGAGGCACACAACCAAATAAACTCCCGTCTACGTGGTCCACTAGTTGCACCCCCCGATCGATAGGGAGGTTTTGCCATGCGTGAGCTGACTGACGACTGCGATAACCTCAGTCGCTTGATTGACCGCTGACTCTCTCCTCACTACAGTACATGCCAAATCTTTGCTTAAAAGAAGGGTAGTAGATCGCGTGTGCTAGTACGCATTTGCATGCGCGGTTCTACCATGATCCATAGTATACTTCTTGTGTGGGCGCTCTTTTTATTTTGGCCCCACTAAATAGGACAAAAGATTATTTATACGTTGATTGATGCATTCAGGTCGCCACTCATCAAGGGCAATATAATAATCCATGTTGCTCCGATGACCTGATGAACAATTGCCTAAAAAACATCAGAATCGTGTCGTATGTGGCTGTTCGCTTCAAATTAAAGTCGATTTGACTGCTGAAGCTGTAATTCATAAAAACAAAAATACTACATAATTAATAGAAGCTGGTATAGATTAAAGTCAAACTAACTGTGTGGGATAACCTCAAAAACGAGTTGGGAGAGTCAAACTGCACAACGGAATAGTGTGTATCCCAACGTGCCGTTGTGCTAGAGGCAGCAACCAGCAAACAAATGGAACGGAGTCGAATAAAATTGAGTCTTCACTAGAAATTTTATTAGTACTCTATGTACCGTTGAAACTACTAAATTTTCTTGTCAGCTACCATAAAGTTTTTCTTCTTCTTCTTATCCCTTAAGGTAGTACCGAGTACCAACGTATTTCCGTTAGGGTGGAGTCTAAGTTATCACTACAAATATGCATTTGCCCTTTGAATAGGAGTAAAATTTCGCTGAACCCTAGTTTGGAAATCTAAATACCCAGAAATCGAATGAATAATATTATGGCTTGTTCGGTTAGCTCTCAATCCATATGGATTGAGTGGGATTGGATGAGTTTAAATCCCAATCAAGTCAAACTTCTTCAATCTTATCTAATCTATGGGTAACGGAATTAACCAAACAAAGTCTTAATTGGATCGTCCCACATCCCTCATCCCTTCCCTTCTTTCTCCCCTCCCCACGTCCCCCGCCCCCTCTGTCGCAAACGCCGCCGCCGTCGCAGCCGACTCCATCGTCTCCCCAGCTAGGATCATAGCGTTAGCACGTGCTATATGCTAGTTTCTTCAAAAGAACATCATAAATTTATTTAGTTAAGTAATCTATAGCCACCAAAACAAAACGATGTTTCTTTAATAATCTAGGGATAAATTTGACTATTAATACTCTAGCCCTCAATTGGTTTTGATGATACGATGAAGTATAACAAACAACGTATATAAGCTAAATATTCTTAAACCGCTGGCGCTCTTCACAATCGTGGTAGTAACAATAGTAATCCGCCTTCATAGTAAGCCATTAAAATCAGCACTATACAATATTTATGGTATGAAACAACAGTGTCGCTCAAGAAAATTCCGTTCCGTTCCGTCGCTGTTGTCGTGGCTACGGCGGGCAGGGAAGTGAGAGAGTAGTAGTATAGGAGTGGAAGCCAGGCTGTTAGGGAGCGCCTCCCTGCCAACCGACAGCCTCCCAAATCATTCATTCATATCCGGGACACGTCCTCGGCGACAGAACCAAGAGCCAGATCCCAGAGCGGCGAAATCCCATTTCGATCCGCCGAGCAGCTTCCTGCTCCGGATTCCGGAGTGAGTCCTCGACACACGACGAGTCATCAGTCACCTCAGCATTTCTTTCGACAAAAAAAAGAAGACAAAGCGACAAAAGGAGGCAAGACACTGCATGCAGTGAACGGCCGGCATGATGGATGTGGTGTGGTCCGCATCTCCTTCCTTTCATTTCCTTTCCTTTGCATTATTTGGTGTTGTAATCTCTTGGTGTTGGTGTTGGTGTCTCGATCCATTGAAGATTGGAAATTGTAAGGTCAAACTGTGCCGCCCTAATGGTCTCCACTAGAGTTGGAAAAAAGATCGAGCTTAGGGGGTGTTTGGTTTGCCCATGCTAAAATTTAGCCCCTATCACATCGAATGTTTGAACCTCCGTTCGGGGTATTAAATGTAGTCGGATTATAAAACTAATTTCTCAGCCAAAGATTAAAAAGTGAGACGAATCTAGTACAGTTGGTTGGGTCTATATTTCATACTCCTATTTGAAAGTCAAACGCTTGATGTGACCCGGGCTAAACTTTAGTCCACAGAACCAAACACCCCCTTAACGAGTTGGCTCGGGCTTCCAGCAGTTCGACTCGATTCGGACCGGCTCGACGCTCAGAATGAGCCTGAGCCGAGCTTGTTCTTATGGCTCATGAAATAAGCGAGCCAACTCGGCTCAGCTCGCGAGCTAGCTCGTGGCTCGACCAACAACAATTTATTACATAAAATTCCAATTAGCATATAATATTAGCACCGAGTAAACAATTAATTTATATTATTTGAGATTACTAGACAAAATTAATCTATTTTTGATATTATATTAGTAATATATCTATTTTACTAATTTAAAATATATTATTTATAATATTTTTAAGATTTTATATTATAATTTAGAGAGCTAATTCACGTTTATGGCTAAGCTCGGCGAGCCGGCTCACGAGCCGAGCCGGTTTTTTAAGCTCGTCAGATGAGCAAGTTAAGCCGAGCTTGACTCGTTTCATGACCGAGACGAGCCGAATTTGGCTCGACTCGCTTCCACCCCTAGTCTTCACAAACAATGAACCAACATAGAAATCGAAATCGTGTTTGTTTTGTCCCCAAAAGGTAGATTATGACATTGCTCACCTTATTTTTGTTTGGGAAAGGAATGTCACTATCGTCCTCGAAATTGACGTCTCATCTTGCCCGTGCACTTCTTTATGCACGTTTCACACGGTTCAGGTATTGTATTCGAGATGGATAAACCGTTGGAACGAGAAGAAAGGAAAGCAACACCCAGCCTGACGCCGAAAAGAAAATGGTAGCAATCCTCTCGGATTCAAACGATGACCAGACTAGCTTAGGGTGAAAACAGGCGGATATATCCGTCGGTATCGGATACGGATAATACAAATATCTACTTTTTCGATAAAAATTCGGATATATTTTTATATTCGGGACGGATACGAGTAATACCAGATAGTGCTGCTTCGGATTCGGGTCGGAAACAGAGCGATGACTACTCGGTAAATACCTAGATATTCGGGTCGGATGCGGATACCCGTTTTTTTCTTTTTCTACATAATATAGTATACAATCATAACTTATGAGTATGAAATCGGATGAAGATAGAGTTTATATGAAAATTATAGAGCTCGAAGAGATCTATAACTTTGTAGTACATCACATTTTTGTTTAAACACACCTTTAAGCCAAAATCATTGAAATAATGTTCAAATTTATATCAAATTAATAGATTTTATCATTTATCATTTTCATGTGGGGACTTAAGGTTATCTCTACGTGGGAACTTAAGGTGTTATCTCCATGTGGGAACTTAAGGTTATCTTTTCATAGACTATTTATTAGTATTGGTAACATATTTGTAATTTTCGATCGACGATGCAAGATCTATAAGATGCCCGCGTTTTTTCCATTTCGCTTTCACTTATTTGTATGAGCTACATGTGAAATCACTATAGTATCCAAGTTTCACCATAATCAGTATATTACTTTATCATTTTCATGTGAGAACTTGAGTTATCCTTGTACAGAATGTTTATTAGTTTTTTAACTTATTTGCAAATTTTGAGTGGAACTAGAATATTTTAAGAATTTAATGCATTTTGATTATTTTCTATAGAATAATAATAATAATAATACATGTCGGGGACCATAATTAGGGGTACCCTCAAGACTCCTAATTCTTAGCTGGTAACCCCCATCAACACAAAGCTGTAAAGGCCTGATGGGTGCGACTAAGTCAAGGATCGGTCCATTCGAGAGACCCGATCACGCCTCGCCCGAGCCCAGCCTCGGGCAAGGGCAGCCGACCCCGGAGGATCTACCTCTCGCCCGAGGCCCCCTCCAGCAACAGACATACTTTCGGCTCGCCCGAGGCCCAGCCTTCACCAAGAAGCAACCTTGGCCAAATCGCCACGCCAACCGACCAAATCGCAGGGGCATTTAATGCAAAGGTGGCCTGACACCTTTATCCTGACGCGCGCCCTCCAGTCGACAGAGCCGAAGTGACCGTAGTCACTTCGCCGCTCCACTGACCGGTCTGACAAGAGGACAGCGCCGCCTGCGCCGCTCCGACTGCTGTGCCACTTGACAGAGTGAGGCTGACAAGCAGCCAGGCCCGGCCTCAGGCGCCATAGGAAACTCCGCTTCGCCCGACCCCAGGGCTCGGACTCGGGCTCAGCCCCGGAAGACGACGAACTCCGCTTCGCCCGACCCCAGGGCTCGGACTCGGGCTCAGCCACGGAAGACGACGAACTCCGCTTCGCCTGACCCCAGGGCTCGGACTTGGGCTCAGCCCTAGAAGACGACGAACTCCGCTTCGCCCGACCCCAGGGCTCGGACTCGGGCTCAGCCCTAGAAGACGACGAACTCCGCTTCGCCCGACCCCAGGGCTCGGACTCAGCCCTGGCCTCAGCCGACGGTCTCCGCCTCGCCCGACCCAGGGGCTCGGACTCGACCTCGGCCTCGGAAGACAGACTCGACCTCGACCTCGGAGGGGCCTCCACATCGCCCAACCTAGGGCACGGACCGACCACGTCAACACGAGGCGCCATCATTACCCTACCCCAAGCTGACTCAGGCTACGGGGAACAAGACCGGCGTCCCATCTGGCTCGCTCCGCCAGACAAGTAATGATGGCGCCCCGCACGCTCTATGACGACGGCGGCTCTCAGCCCCCTTACGGAAGCAAGAGGACGTCAGCAAGGACTCGACAGCCCCGACAGCTGTCCTTCCGCCAGGCTCCGGCGCTCCTCCGACGGCCACGACACCACACGAACCGGGTGCCAAAACCTCTCCGGCTGCCACGATGGCATGTACTTAGGGCGCTAGCTCTCCTCCGCTAGACACGTTAGCACACTGCTACACCCCCCATTGTACACCTGGATCCTTTCCTTGCGCCTATAAAAGGAAGGACCAGGGCCCTCTTACGGAGGGTTGGCCGCGCGGGGAAAGGACGGGACAGGCGCTCGCGTGAGGCCGTTCGCTCCCTCCCGCGTGGACGCTTGTAACCCCCTACTGCAAGCGCACCCGACCTGGGCGCGGGACAAACACGAAGGCCGCGGGATTTCCACCTCTCACGCCCGTCTCCCTCTGGCTGCCTCCCCCCTTCGCGCTCCGTCTCGCGCCGACCCATCTGGGCTGGGGCACGCGGCGACAATTTACTCGTCGGTCCAGGGACCCCCCGGTCTTGAAACGCCGACAATACACAAATAGCCTCAGAACTTCATGAATTTTTACGAAGACGCAACATATATCCACTTATAGTTCTCAAAAACATTTGGACTATAAAATCCAAAAGATGCTAGTGTTTCTTCCATTCCACTTCCACTTATTGCGTGAGTTACACGTGAAATCATACTATGTATCGAAGTTTTAACATAATCAATACTTCACTTATCATTTTCATGTAAGGACTTGAAGTTATCTTCGAATATAATGTTTATTAGTTTTGGTAACTTTTTTTTACAATTTTGGGTCGAAGCTAGTGTATTTTAGAATTTAATTATATTTTGATGATTTTATGTAGAAAGAAATTAATAATGCACAAATAGCCCCAGAAATTCACAAAATTATATAGAGGTACAACATATGGCCACATATAGTCATAAAAAATAATGGGACCATAAAGTCCACAAGATGGCAATGTTTCTTCTATTTCATTTTCAATTATTCTATGAGTTACACGGAAATCATTATAAATATATTCAAGTTTCAACATAATCAATACTTCACTTTACCATTTTTATGCGTTAACTTGAGGTATCTTCTTATAAAATGTTTATTAGTCTTAATAATTTATTTGCAATTTCGTAGTCGAACAAGAATATTTTATGATAAGCAATTAATGCATTATCCGACAAGTATCCGATATCTGACCAAATAATATCCGTATCCGTCACTTATCCGCCCGAATAACTATCCGTATCAAATCCTAAATCCGTTTTAAATACACTAGAGTAGGATACAGGAGGATGGCCTACTATCCGTTCGTATCCGTCCGTTTTCACCGCTAAGACTTAGCAGACTTTGATTTGTAGCGACTTCTGTGTAATAATGTTAATTGGCGTCTACTAGTTAGGCGACTCGCTCGGCTGTGGGCTCTACAATTATTGGAACGTCTATCTGTTCAGTGTTCACTCGTACTACATGCATGCGGCAAATCAGGGGGTGTTTGGGAACAAAGTTTTTCTGCAGTTTTAGAAGAATACTGCAGTATTCTCAAATACTGCAGTATTATATACATAATGGTGTTTGGCAAGCTGGGTAAAATCTCTGTTTTTAAAACTGAAGTATTGCAAATACTATAGTTGTTTTAAGGCATTCTAAACTTAGCTCTGGACCTCAGTTTTCAAAACTGCGGTATTATAAACTACGGTATTGTCATAACTAAAGTATAGTATAGTATTTTAAAAACTGTGGTTTTCAAAAACTTTGTTACCAAACAGGGCCTCAACTTTTCGCCGGCTTTGAGCATGCTGCAGTTTTCGGAGAGGTTTCTTGTTAGCGCGTCGGTTTCAATCAATTCCAGGAGGTGGAGGACTGGAGCTGCCGCGCCGTTTTAGAGTACAAGACACGGTTGACCGCTTGATTTCGATCTCCCATCCGTCCTGGCTTGGCTGCAGTGCAGATCCATGCACAAGCCTCCTTCATTGGCATGATGTCAAGCTCAAGACTCCAACCGGCCGTTAAACTACTGCTAATTGTAGTTTAATTTGTCTTTCATAGCACTATCCCCTATCCCCTGTCCACATCAAAACGTCGCCCCGAGAGCTAACCGTACGTCTCGTCGTGTTGTTGTTACGACTAACTATCATAAACCTGTTACATCGCACTATTGTGTTGTTAAATACCAAATCTGGCAGAACTGATAGTGCGGTCCAAGGGCAGGTCCTTCGGCACCTCGACATTCCAACTTGTTTGCCCAGATCATCCGGGATTATTATGGACTATCCGCCACCCGAGCCGACCCCAAGGTCCTGATCGCCGCGTGCAGACCATAGGGTTCGCTAGTATTTTGCCTGAAAAGGTGCCAACGTATTTTTTCAGCAACTCCGATCCACTGAGGATAGAATAACAAATCTATTAGATCGGCCAGTTCCAAAGATCACACTGATGTCTTCCAAGACAGCATCTCAGGCCGACTCTTGAGAGTTTGTCGGTCAACGAGTAGCGAAAATTCGAAGTTCTCACGAATTAGGCTTGTGAAGCTGCGAAGGAGAAGTTCTTATCACACTTCACAGTGGATGCCACCCAAAGATTACCAAGTATGGGTAGATCAAGCTCGTGTCTCTCCTGCCTTCGCTACAAACCTCCAATGTAAGTAAATACGATGACATGCAATCCCTTCGACAATATATTGATCTACAACGAGATCAATTTAAATAATATATTGGGGGTGCAAGAATCTTTTAAATAAATAACGTGTGTATGACAAATCTATTATTCCTAGTTTTTCGTTGCACGAGGCCAGCACTAGGACGTCTATGCCTCACCCATCGACCATAAATGGGTCCTCACAAGCCCAATCATTCCATGGTATGCCGATGAACGAATATACAGGGCAACCACCGTCACCACCATCATTGTACGATAGACTGGCGACATTGAGCACGACTGGACAGTCCAGATACTATTGAAAGTGCATTCATCCCTTTTGTGAGTTTTGGTGATTTGGATAACAACACATTTAAAGGTCTAACGAGTTTGCTAAGTGTTGAACATGAAATTCATTATGATGAACATACTTGAATAGTGTATAATGATCAGTGAACAAAGGTTCAACACGAGGTTAAATAACCAATGAGACAATGCAAATGGATATTATATGATCTCTATATTGGTTTGAATATATGGACAAGTCCCGAGAAATCACTACATACATATGATCAAAATAGAGGATGAAGTGATTAAGAGGATAGGTCAAGCCAAAGTGAATAAGATATGAGGAATCGTGAATTGGCTTGACCATATTACTATCAGTCCATATATGCTTCTATGAGAATCAAACTAGAGCTTGATTGATCTTAATGGTTATATCTAGAAGACATTCAAGCAAGGTTCACAATATTGAAGAAATGATTCTCTCAATGGATGATCAATATGATGTGACTCAAGAATGGCTTGATAGGGTGAAGATAGCAAAGAAAGGGCTTCGAGGAACTAAGCGAAGGTGAAGGCCAAGCGACGACTTGTGGACCGAGGTACCATGGCTAAGGTGAAGAAGAGAGTACTTGCACTAAGTCGATGAACTAATCAGCTATGAAGAGTTATAACATGTTGATGCATCAGCAAGGTGACTTGAAGCCATGTTTTGAACTCATACATGGTGATATGGTACAAGTCACAGGGTTTGATTTATGTTTGCTTCAAAAGGTGAGACAAAGATGTTTGTGATCCTTATGAAGCAACGCCATGGATAAATCACACATGAGATGCCAATTACTCAAGGAGTTTACTTAATTATATTTTATTTAACTTGAATATAGGAATCGTCGTACTATAAAGAGGGATCCAAAAAGAAGGTAGGTGTTTGCCAAAGCTCAAGCCTCTATATTCAAAAGCTATTTTTTGAAAACCAAAAATCTCTTTAAAATTCTATGGTTGACCGTGGTTAGGTTTGAGAAACCTAGAGTGTTCTTGTTGAAAAGCAGCTGAACTTCTTAAACTGCAGCTGAGCTGAACTTCAGCTGAGCTGAGCTTCTTCAGCTGCAGCTGAGCTGAACTTCAGCTGAGTTGAGCTTTCTCAACTCCAGCTGAACTTCAACTTCAACCGGGGTCCAGAGAGGTTCAACCGGGGTCCAGGGCAAGTTCAACCGGGGTCCAGTGAGGTTCAACCGGTGTCCAGGGAAAGTTCAGCCGGGGTATTTTCCTCGGACCTCACTGGTCAAAACCGGTTGAACCGGTCCTAGGGGAGGTTCAACCGGTGTCAGGGTCACCTGACCGGTCTGACCTCCTGACTGGCAGACTGATTGCTAGTCTGACCGGTGTCAGGACCTATTTTTTTTGCAGTCTGACCTGCAGTCACTGGCAGACTGTCTGTCAGCCTGCCCCAGGCAGTTGAACCGGTCTTAGGGGCGGTTCAACCGGTCTTGGTCAACTTGACCAGTCTGCAGGTCAGTCTGCCAGTCCGTCTGACAGTCAGACTGGCAGACAGTCTGCCTGACCTACCAGGGGCGGTTCAACCGCCCTAGGGGGTGGTTCAACCGGTCTCAGACAGGAAAATCTGCCCAACGGCTAGTTTTGAGCTCCACCTATATATACTCACTCCTACCTCTCTCCCCACACACAAGAGCACGACCCAAACTCCATTTCTAACTTGAAGAACACCTCCCACTCTCTCACACACATCTCTTGCCTCTCCCATTTCAAATCTTTGGAGAGAAATCTTTGAGTGAGTTCGAGAGCTGCGGTTTTTGAGCTTCATCTCCAAATCTCTCTTGCTCTTCTTCATTCGAGCTTTGGTACTACATCGAGTTCTTTGTGGATTCATTACTCTTGGAGCTTCTAGCTCCTAGACGACTAGGTGTCTCTTGTGAGTCTCCAAATCTTGTGGAAGACCACAAGAAAGTTTGTATTACCTGCTCGTTTGAGCAAAGATTAGTGTGTGAGCTTGACCTTTGTGGTCGGCAAAGGAAGGATTAGGGTTGAAAGAGACCCGGCTCTTTGTGGGCGCCTCAACGAGGAAGTAGGGCACCTTGGTGGTGTGACCGAACCTCGGGATAAATCTTGTGTCTTTTGTGTTCTTGTTCATTGTGCTTATTCGTGTTCTTCGTTCTCTCACCATTGCGTGGAAGATTTGTTTATATATTTTTGGTGTGTGGATTTTGAGAAGTGCCCTTCTCAGATCTACTACTTTGAACCCTGTGGATCAACTAGAACATCTCATTTCCAAAGTTAACTGGGTGAATTTCGAGATCAATTCAGTTTTACCCAGTTTGCTTCTTGTTTTTGTTGAAAAAGTTTTAACTTGCCTATTCACCCCCCCTCTAGGCAACTTTCAATTGGTATCAGAGCCTAATCCTCGTTCTAACGCTTAACCGCGTGAGGAAAAGATCATGTCGGGGGGACTAATAAACAAAAGTGCTTCTAAGCTTGAAAAAGTTGAGGTTGCCTCGACTTTATCTTTTGGTGCAGATGTTGATCCTAGGGCAATAGATCTTGCCATGAGAATCGCCGAAAGGATGTTCCTCAAAATGAAGGAAGATGAGGCGAAGAACAAAATTGAAGAAGAAAATGATCGATGGAGACCAAACGACGAATCCACCTCTTCACAAGGTTCGTCTTTCAAATCCACTTCTCATATGTGCTTTATTGCTAATGGGAGTGACAGTGAAAGCGAAAGTGAGGATGAGGAGGAGCAATAAAGTGATAGTGAAGATGAGGATGATCTTCAACAATTCTTCGCTCAGCTAAGCAAGAAACATCGGATGAGCTTGCTCAAACTCATGAAAAGAGCGGAAGAACAAAAAGAAATGCTTCATAAGCAAGAAGACTTCCTCATCAGAAAAATCGAAGACTTGGAGAAGTTGACCAAAGAGCATGAGAAGCTAAAGTGCTCTCATGATGATTTGGTCCAAAGGTATGAAGGCATTTCAATTGAGCAAATTAAAGTTGTTAATCATTCATCATATATTGCTCAATTAGAAAATAAAAATGCTATGTTCAAGAACACAATAGAAAGGCTAAATATTGAAAATCTAGCTTTGCAAGAAAAACATGATATGCTTGTGTGCTCTCATAATAAATTTATGGATTCACATATCATGTTAGAAATGGCTCATGAGGTTGTGTTAACTAATTTGAAATCATACCAACCTCACATATGCACATGTACTCAAGTAGAAACTATATTATCATATGCTAACAAATATTGCTCTCAAGAAACCCAATCTTCCATTTGAGCTAGAAATTTCAGGAACTAGTGATATTTCTATCACACAAGAAAATAAAGAGCTCAAGGAAGAAGTTGGAAGGCAAAGAAGGAGCTTAACTCTTTTGAAGGGAAAGTGTCATGCTCAACCTTCTCAAGATAACCGTGATAATATGGTGAAAAAGCTTGAGAAGGGGACAACCGTAGCATGCACAAAACCCCTTCAAAAGAATACCAAGCTTTCCAAGAAAGTCATGAGCAAACATCAAGATAAGAAATCCAAAGCTCATGACAAGTGCCTCAACCACGTCTCCACATGCTCCACACAAGGTAACAAACAAGCCACTCTTCCAAATAAGAGAAGATGCACTAGAAAGTGTTATCAATGTCATGAGAAGGGACATGAGATTAAGTCATGTTCCTACATAAAAGATAGTGGCTTAACTTTAGAAAGAAAGAGGCTCACTAACCATGTAGCAAACAAGAAGCAAGGCAAGAAGGAGTCTTGCAAAATTAAAAATTAGATTTGCTACACTTGCCGAAGAAAGGGACACCTATGCAAGGATTGTCCCATGAGTAAGTATCCTAAGCCTACCATGTTAATTCATTCATATTCGCTTAGGAGACCCAAAAATGACATTTGTGCTAGAAAGGTAATTAGTTCACCTAAAACTAGCACAAAGGCCATTTGGGTGCCTAAGTACTTGTTAGCTAACCTTGGTGGACCCATCCAAAGATGGGTACAAAAATGTACTTGATAAGTTTTGCAGGTACCCACAGATGATATGAAGCTTTGGGGTGCTTGAGCGGTTTAACTCAATTCTTATCTCAAGCTATCAATCTTACATTGTCTATCCTTTAAGATTGACCCAAAGATGAATTGAGTTGTTATATCACTAACTTCATATTCATCTCTAGCAAGAACTTGTGTTGTAGGGAATAAGGATTAACCTTTGTGGGAATCAAGCAAAAGGCCTACAACCAAGTGATATCCAAAGGATGCCATTTCATGGAAATTCATAAGTAGAGATTGTGCTCTTTCATTTGGTAAAATCACAAGCATTAAAGGTTAATCTTCAAACAAAGAAAGATTAGGAATGCTCAAGGCAAAGGTATGGAACTAGTTGTTTCATTTGGTATGTGACCAATAATAGTTCCTTTCAAGTGGCATTCTTTCAATTGGTAATAATCTATTTTATGGAAAGAAATGCCAATATGAAGGTTAAATTCCTTTTGGCTTAAATTTGTAAATTGGTGCATATTGTTAATTCACTCCTCCATGTGCATTAATTTAAAAGGAATTTAATTTATGCCTTTATGCCTCATAAATGATGATTTGTTTGCCATTCACATATAGATATCATCATTCATTAAATACTTTCTTGTACTACTAATGCTTCTTTTCAAAGTGTTTTATCGACTAGTTTTAAAAGGAAGAGAGATAACAAAGAAGGAAGTCTCCACAAATGATGAAAATAAGAATACTAAGGTGACACCACCACATATAGTAAGATCTATCAAATTGGTATAACAAATGGTACATGCTATAGGGTGGTAAGTATTCTTAGGCATAAGTTAATTCATTGCAAATTTGTCATGCCTTGACCATGATATGTAATATACTCCTCATGAGACTCTTGACTGAATTGAAAGTGCATGTGGCAAGTCATTCAAATACTTGATGCACATATCTAGTGGGAGAACATTATATATCTTATGTCATAGAGAATAAGTTTCACTTGAGTAAGCTATACTAAGACAATCCAAAATGGTAAATTTGTATCTCATTCATATGGATTGTAATCTTTATTTTCTAAATAGCTACTCTTGATGCAGTTTAAAATTCCCCTATCGTTAATTCTAAAAGTGCATAAGAATCTTTTTGTTGATATTCATCACATACATATGCACTAACATGGATATGATTTTTAAATTGTAAAAGGTACAATTAGTGATCCATACTCTCTAAATTTTGGAAACCCATATTTTGATATCTTAGAAATCTACTTCAATCGATATCCATATGCTTCACATTGTATTGGATCACTAAGTTGTAAATTTCATGCATAACTTGTCTTTATGATATGAATGCTTGTGCGACTAACCTTGATAAGCTAGGTGCACCCAAAGTCAAGGTAGGTTCATCATCAAGAAGGCAACACAACGATGTATTAATAAAAGGAGAAAATGCTCCTATTCTTAACTCTAGTTTTTATCTATGTGATTAAATATTGACTTGAAACCATGTAAGATGGTTGTCAAGTATGTGTGGGTGCCTACACAAAGAGAAATGCCACAATAAGGATTGTGTGGGTACTCAAGGCTCTTACCACTAATCTCAAAGGACCCAATTCAAATTGGGTACCAAGATATGAAGCTTAAACTTGTTTTGCAGGATCACTCCTTCAACGGATCAAGTTGGGTGCTTGATAATGAATGTATAAATCATCTTTGGAGATAGTAGCTAGGGTGGTAACAACTGAATCTCAAGTGCATATTATTTTCAAATCTTATCTTTTTGTGACTTGTGTAGCCACTAAGGAAAAATAAGCACTTGAGGATATACATCAGATGTTGATTATGAAATAAAGGTCTAATTGGAAGTTGAATGAATATTATCATATGGTGAACAATCCAAAATTATATGACGTATTCTCTATCTAGTTAATTTGGATTTGATTCTTCTATATTAGACACTCACCATAATATGGATTAAGTCATCCCTTTAGACTTCATTGAATAACCATGCATATTATCCATGTCATTCAAAATATATTGTGCATGAGGGTTCAAGGAAATTTAGTCCATATTATGATGTTTCTCTATTTTAGCAACACGCTTGTCTTCCACATATAAAGGGTTGCTAAATAAGAAACTAGTGCTTGTGCTACTAATGTCATCTCTTGTGTTGAGTTTATCCATAGAAAATCTATGTTAAGAGATGGTGCTTGTTTTAAATTGGATAAATCACAAGCTTAAAGGATACTATTCAACTAAAGTAAGAAGAAGTTGATAAGAGGCCAAGGTATGAAAACTTCCTCTCCTTCAGTTGTTTTAGTATTCTATCCTTAGTGGGATGTACCGTAGTATAGGTTAAATTCTTTGCAATATAAAATGTTCAATAGTGCATATAACTTTGACATCAACCATATATGTGCACTAATTTAAAATAATTTAATCTACCCTTTTGGGTTCTAAGAATGATGATTCATTTGCCATCCTCATATAAGGATCATCATTTATGAAACCCTCCTTTGTGTTTCTAATGCTCTCTTTTCTAAGTGTTTCAATAAGGTCCTTCCAAGCGCTTTCAAGATGAATTCAAAATCTATGGATATAAGAGTCTTGGTTGTTTCAATCATTGAGTTTTAATTGATCGAATCAAGAAAAGATGAAAGAAGTTCAAGATCACTTGGTTGGATGAAATCGTAAAGAGAAAAGAGATCACAGTGATTCAAGAAGGGAGTTATACTTTTTTTGTCAACCAAATAATGAAGATGTAGTGACATATTTATATGATATCCTTCATTATGAGGTTTTGAGGTTCATATTAGCATGCTTTACCCTTCAGGATTTCAATTGATATACTTTCAATTCTTAAACTTTCAATTGGTTTAATTTTCATCATCTATGTAAAGCATGTTATGTTAAACCAAGATATAGTGCAAACATCTCCTTTAACCTCGTATGTGCATAAGTATACTTTGTGTACTCTTGCATGCACAAATTGAGGGAGAGTTTAGCCTATATCTTGTGAGACTAATGAATTCTTTCAAGTTCATGTTGTGTAGTCTCACACCTTGGAGAACATCAAATGAGGATGAATGGTTCCATAGAAATGAAGAATTTCTCTTGATTGTTTGAAGAGGATAAGTTTCTCTTTGAAATGTCAAGCCTATCAAAAGCTAAGATGGAAATTCATGATTATAATGGAGACCATGTGGCGTAGAACAATGGTGTGTCACTCCATGAACTATTGTATTACAATTGTGTATCTAGGCTCTTACATGCTAGTGTGTGCATGTATATGCAATATCTTAAGTCATGCCATAAGGTTGCACTTGTGGTGACGATTAAAGAATCTCTAGATATTTGATTAATACCTCTTGTGATGATGTCATAAGTTTGTCTTAAGTCATCTTAGTGAGGTATGAGTCAAACATGCTAACCTCTCAAGAATCTTGGCTTAGAATATTGCATATCATGTCTATTAGTATACCTTTTGGATTATGAGCAATTCCTTCAATTGGTAAAATTTCACATTTTCATACTTTATTTGTACCAAGGTTCAAATTGTAGAACTTAATCCCCTGGCCTCATAAGTCCAAGTGCATAAGCTAAACAAGTATTCATCACTTGTATGCACACATTTAGGGGGGAGAATGGTCTATAATTTAAATCTTTGAGACTAACTTCATTTCCATGTCTATTATGTGTGTAGTCTCAAATTAGAAAGGAATTTTCGGGCAAAGACAATCGCTTCCACTGCAAATTTGATGGGTATCAAAAATTCTTTGCTCCAATAAATGTATCTTTTATACATTTCATAAGGGAATGAGTTTCTCTTTTATATGATACTCCAACATCATCTAAAATTGGTAAACATGTATCACATCCTTTTGGATTGCAAATGTCTAAAGTAGCATAGCTTATAAATTCTCCTTTCTAGAACTTAATTGATTAAATAGTGCACATGTTCCTTATGTTGTATAATTATATTCAATTGATACTCTTTTTATGCCAATGGTACTTTAAATTGCAAATAAGTACTCTCAATAGGTATCAATTGAATACATATATATGTGTGCAATAAAACTTGTTGAGAACTTAATGTAATATGAAATTAGTGATATGCTTATCTATCAAATTGTATCAATTGGTGTTTTTCAATTGATATTTTTCATACATGATCACTAGTTGTATAATCCACACTTGTGCAATTTTCATGTTGCCTCTTGTTATGATAAGAAAATTCTAGGTGACATCTAGAATCCAGGTATCAAGCGTCACCTTCGATTTAGTATGACAATCTTCATTTAATATCTTGGACCTATGTCACAACTATACCAACAAGAGCTTGCAAATGAATTGTAAATCCAACACAAGTTTGGAACTCCCCTTGAAAAGGTAAAAATGCAAAGGTACATCACTTCATGTCACTTCTCCATTACCTTTGTGCCATCTAAGGACCCTTTTCATAATAGTGTGTTCCCATCTTGCTTAATCATAATTTCTACCCTTTATATTCTTTGTATCCTTTTTGGAGATTTATGACAAAGGGGGAGAAATTTTGCATTAAAGCTTACCTTTAGTCTTATGTAACTAAGTGTTAGAAGACTTTTAAGAAGGGGAGATATAATTAACAAAAAGGGGGAATCATAAGAAAAACATAAGATGTAGAAAATTGATGAGTGCATACTATGTCATGAGCATCACGTTTATTTTATGACACACTGCACCTCATGAATAGTATAATATAAGTTGTCTCCATACTTTGACCCAAATATGTACTTTTGGCATTTGAGTACAAAAGTGTTATTTTCTGAAATGCACATATTTAGGGGGAGGAAACTATATCATAGGATTCAAAATCTTATTTATCAAATCTTATGTAAGCTTTGAATGTGTTGTCATCAATCACCAAAAAGGGGGAGATTGAAAGTGCATTTATCCCTTTTGTGAGTTTCGGTGATTTGGATAACAACACATTTAAAGGTCTAACGAGTTTGCTAAGTGTTGAACAGGAAATTCATTATGATGAACATACTTGAATAGTGTATAATGATCAGTGAACGAAGGTTCAACACGAGGTTAAATAACCAATGGGACAATGCAAATGGATATTATATGATCTCTATATTGGTTTGAATATATGGACAAGACCCGAGAAATCACTACATACATATGATCAAAATAGAGGATGAAGTGATTAAGAGGATAGGTCAAGCCAAAGTGAATAAGATATGAGGAATCGTGAATTGGCTTGACCATATTACTATCAGTCCATATATGCTTCTATGAGAATCAAACTAGAGCTTGATTGATCTTAACGGTTATATCTAGAAGACATTCAAGCAAGGTTCACAATATTGAAGAAATGATTCTCTCAATGGATGATCAATATGATGTGACTCAAGAATGGCTTGATAGGGTGAAGATAGCAAGGAAAGGGCTTCGAGGAACTAAGCGAAGGTCAAGGCCAAGCGACGGCTTGTGGACCGAGGTACCATGGCTAAGGTGAAGAAGAGAGTACTTGCACTAAGTCGATGAACTAATCAGCTATGAAGAGTTATAACATGTTGATGCATCAGCAAGGTGACTTGAAGCCATGTTTTGAACTCATACATGGTGATATGGTACAAGTCACATGGTTTGATTTATGTTTGCTTCAAAAGGTGAGACAAAGATGTTTGTGATCCTTATGAAGCAACGCCATGGAGAAATCACACATGAGATGCCAATTACTCAAGGAGTTTACTTAATTATATTTTATTTAACTTGAGTATAGGAATCGTCGTACTATAAAGAGGGATCCAAAAAGAAGGTAGGTGTTTGCCAAAGCTCAAGCCTCTATATTCAAAAGCTATTTTTTGAAAACCAAAAATCTCTTTAAAATTCTATGGTTGACCGTGGTTAGGTTTGAGAAACCTAGAGTGTTCTTGTTGAAAAGCAGCTGAACTTCTTAAACTACAGCTGAGCTTTTCAGCTGAGCTGAACTTCAGCTGAGCTGAGCTTCTTCAGCTGCAGCTGAGCTGAACTTCAGCTGAGTTGAGCTTTCTCAACTCCAGTTGAACTTCAACTTCAACCGGGGTCCAGAGAGGTTCAACCGGGGTCCAGGGCAAGTTCAACCGGGGTCCAGTGAGGTTCAACCGGTGTCCAGGGAAAGTTCAGTCGGGGTATTTTCCTCGGACCTCACTGGTCAAAACCGGTTGAACCGGTCCTAGGGGAGGTTCAACCGGTGTCAGGGTCACCTGACCGGTCTGACCTCCTGACTGGCAGACTGACTGCCAGTCTGACCCCCAGGCGGTTGAACCGGCCCTAGGGGCGGTTCAACCGGTGTTAGGACCTATTTTTTTTGCAGTCTAACCTGCAGTCTGCCAGTCTGACTGGCAGACTGTCTGTCAGCCTGCCCCAGGCAGTTGAACCGGTCTTAGGGGCGGTTCAACCGGTCATGGTCAACTTGACCAGTCTGCAGGTCAGTCTGCCAGTCAGTCTGACAGTCAGACTGGCAGACAGTCTGCCTGACCTGCCAGGGGCGGTTCAACCGGTCTCAGACAGGAAAATCTGCCCAACGGCTAGTTTTGAGCTCCACCTATATATACTCACTCCTACCTCTCTCCCCACACACAAGAGCACGACCCAAACTCCATTTCTAACTTGAAGAACACCTCCCACTCTCTCACACACATCTCTTGCCTCTCCCATTTCAAATCTTTGGAGAGAAATCTTTGAGTGAGTTTGAGAGCTGCGGTTTTTTAGCTTCATCTCCAAATCTCTCTTGCTCTTCTTCATTCGAGCTTTGGTACTACATCGAGTTCTTTGTGGATTCATTACTCTTGGAGCTTCTAGCTCCTAGATGACTAGGTGTCTCTTGTGAGTCTCCAAATCTTGTGGAAGACCACAAGAAAGTTTGTATTACCCGCTCTTTTGAGCAAAGATTAGTGTGTGAGCTTGACCTTTGTGGTCGGCAAAGGAAGGATTAGGGTTGAAAGAGACCCGGCTCTTTGTGGGCGCCTCAACGAGGAAGTAGGGCACCTTGGTGGTGTGACCGAACCTCGGGATAAATCTTGTGTCTTTTGTGTTCTTGTTCATTGTGCTTATTCGTGTTCTTCGTTCTCTCACCATGGCGTGGAAGATTTGTTTATATATTTTTGGTGTGTGGATTTTGAGAAGTGCCCTTCTCAGATCTACTACTTTGAACCCTGTGGATCAACTAGAACATCTCATTTCCAAAGTTAACTGGGTGAATTTCGAGATCAATTCAGTTTTACCCAGTTTGCTTCTTGTTTTTGTTGAAAAAGTTTTAACTTACCTATTCACCCCCCCCTCTAGGCAACTTTCAACTATCTCGAACCGTCCAACCCTAATACGGACTGTCCGACGCTTCATGATAGACTATTCGGTGCTACACCAAGCCCAAAACATGATAGGCCAGTGATATAGAGCATGACCAGACAGTCTGAGCATACACACTGTCCAGCCCTAGTGCGGACCATCATGCACCTTATGCCGAACTGTCCGGTCATCTAGGTCGGACCGTCCAGAATAGGCTACTGTGCACAACGCCTAGATTTTCCACGCATCACAACATCAATCCCCTTTTCTACTTGTAGCACATCAAAGCCGCGGCATGCCACCACCCATGCATGGGGCCGATTATTTTTGGCCCTTAGGGAGCTAGATAGGTTCACCTCACACCATGCACATATATCTAATGTCGCCTACGGTTGTCCTTAGGCAAAAGTCTGCATAACAATACCCGACCACCTGAGCCCCACATCCCAAAGGACGGTGGGTTGCCACCAACAACAATGGGTAAAATTAGAGAAGAAATAGTTGTGTTATTCTGAGAAAAACTCAGAGTCAGCGTGATCGGCCTAAGACAGTCATATCAGAGCCATATGACCACTAATTCAATATCATTCCGTACACGCAAGGGACTAAGGTACCCGATTTTGCTATGTTTTTTGGTGAGTGCGGTAAAAGCACGCACGAGCATATAGGCCAATTTTTTTTGCATAGGTAGGAGAGCTAGCTGATAGAGAAGCTTTCGTCATTCGCTTATTTTCTTTGTCCCTTACTGGTACCACTTTTGTTTGGTATGTTGCATTGCCCCCTAACTCGATTAGTTCCTAGGATTATCTAGAGAATAAGTTTTATAAACACTTTTTCACTAGGGATTACAAGTTAGATTTAGTTGATCTAGCATCGGTCCAGCAAGGGGGAAATGAATCGGTTAATGATTATCTCCGAAGTTTTTGAGATACTAGACATCGATGTTTTCGGATTTATGTCATAGATAAGCAACTAGCAAAGTTGGCTTTCAATGGGTTGCATATCCATACATGAAATAAAATCTAGATGACACCTAGTTCTTTTCGCTAGCTCAGTTATATCAGTGGGCTTATAGAAGCCAAAGCAAAGAAATTCAAGAGTTGTCTCGTCATAATGGGCATCATGATAGTAGTAGCTCAGACGACGAGCCAAAAGAGGTATAAGTTGCTGAACTTGTTTAGCCCGCTAAGGCCAAATTTTCTACTTGCTCTTCCCTACAACCATTTCAAAAGGATCGATAAGGAGAAGTTAAGTTCATATTTAATGTTGCTAAGTGTGACAAGATATTTGATGAATTACTTAAGAGCGGCAACATTAAATTGTCTCACACAATTCCACCGACAAATGAGTTGAAAAGGCATGCTTATTGTAGACGGCATAACTCCTTTTCTCATGCCACCAATGATTACAATGTTTTTTCGTCGATAGATACAATTAGTTATAAATGAAGGCTGCTCGATTTTTCAAGATGTGAAAATTGGCAGATAGTTGTCCCCCATCAATACCCTTGAGATGAACGACAAGCAGGTTATGATTCAGCTGAAAGTGGCTGATAAAAGCAAGGGCAAGGACATAGTCATAGGTGATCCTCGCACGCTAAACCTGTCGCAATGAGTGGTTACTCAGAAGGCTTTGAACAAGAGAGAGACTGTAAGGACAACTAAGATGACTGGAGGCATTGGGGGAATATAAAATAAGACACCAGCGGAGCTCTCTTAGCCGACACACACTAGACAATTCAATAGTAATCACCGGAAAGTTTGGTGCGTAGGATCGAACATTTCGATAGTGTCAAAAACCGATCAACAACCCACGTAATGAAGGTAAACAAGACAGAAAAGCAGGATCAGACTAAGACTTTGGGTAAGTTTTTCTAAATTTGGTCTTACGTTCGAACAACTTCTCTCTAAATATATGAACAAGAAGGTCGTTCTGCACAATCGGCCAACAAAACAATCAAAGTCGTCTATAGGAAAGAAACAATCTGTGTATGGCAAAGGCCAATTAAATTTGGCCCAAGAAGTGGCATGACAAATATCTTCTACTCATATGTCTTTGGGGAGCCATCATGAACTTTAATTTGAACAGAACCAATTCCAGAAATTTCAAGTGGAGATTCATCACCAATAATAACATCACTATCATGAACATGAGAATAATCAGAAAACCACTCTCAAAGTGAGCAAATGTGAAAAGAGCAAGCTGAATCAAGAACCCAAGCCATACACTTTTCATCATTAGAAGTGATCATAAGAGCTTCTCCACCATCACTATTTTCAACAATACTAGCCTCAGCAACTGATTTATCAGCTTCCTTTTTCTTTTGTCTTTCTTCCTTATTTTTCAACTTAGGACACTGGGAGATCACATGATTATCAGCTTTGTAATAACGACAAAAATTGTTGGGTTTACGATCTCTTGACTTAGACCTTGATTTTGGTTTATTAGAACTGCCCACTTGTTGAGTTCTATCGTGAACAATAAAACCTTCACCCTTAGACTCAGAACGAGAATCAACATTAAATTTTTTCTTGGACAATAAATTTGACTTAACATTCTCAAATGCCAGTGAAGTATGATTTCCATAAAGCATAATTTCCTTAAAATGATTAAAAGAGGGGGCAACGAGACTATCAACAAAATTGCCTTATCTTCATCATCTATCTTCACATCCAGACTCTCTAGGTCGACACACATAGAATTAAATTCATTGAGATGTGATTGAATAGATGTACCTTCCGCCATACAAATAGTATAAATGCGCTCTTTGAGACGAAGCTTATTAGCAAGCCTCTTTGGTCATATACAACTCCTCCATTTTTTTCCACAATTCTGTCGTAAATTTTGCATTCATTACTTCACGCAGAACATCGGAAAATAAACTGAGCTGCAAGGCGAACAAAGTTTTTTCATCAAGATCTTACCATTTATCATCAGCCATATCAACAGTAGATCGCGGTTGCAATGACTTTCGTACACCTAACTGAGTAAGAACAACTTTCATCTGAATTTGCTAAATAACAAAACTGATTTTGACATCAAACTTCGAAGTATCAATTTTAGTCTACATCAATAATCCAAAATAAATAATTCCAGATGAAATAAAATTCTGCGTGCAATATGATGAACACACGTAGCGAAGGAACAAAATAAATCAATTAATGTTTGATCCTTGAGAAGCACAATGATTGCTTGCCGTCTCTGCACAATTCAGCTGAGATTGCTCCCTGGCGCAACAGTGAGATGACTACAGCAGGCGCTTGTGAACACTAGATCTGAGGAGACGACGAATCTGACGAAGCAGGACAGCAGCAGGATCCACGACGGACGAGGCAAATCGGATTGCACCTGGAGTCGTTCCAGCTAATCAAAATTTATATAAATTAAAGAAGCAATCCGGTTAAGAATCGTTCCGACCCACCAATCCGGCACAAACGAACAAGGCCTGAGGGTGCCCGCGAGACAGACGGTTGGATCTGAAGAACCGATGGCGGCAGTGGCGGCTTCCACAGGTGAAGCAATTTATTAGAACAAACGGCGGCGGCGACAACGGCGAAATAAACTGTTGTATCTAACTCTAGCTCTAGATACCAATTGTTAGGATCGTATGTGGGAAAAAATTAGACACATAGTTTAATGTGGGAAAAAACCCTCCAATGTGGAGGAGAAAAAACCACGCGAAAACAGATCTATAGTGAAAGAAGATAAAGATAGAGTCACATAATCTTATTTAACATATAAGTATAGAATATAGATATAGATAAAACTATCACGTTAGTACCCGTTAGAGACACCAGCAGATAACAAAATACTACTTTTTTATTTGACCCTAGATAGTTCAACTTTATACTAACAAACGTTAAATAAAAAATGGAGGGAGTAGTTCGTTAATCAAAACCAAAATACAGAGCTAATATAAATCTTGCTCTTCGCTCCATGTTTTTTTTTCTAACGAAGCATATTCTTACGTGAAGTGGAAAGACTCTTCTTTGGCTCTGTTGCCGAAGTGGACAGCTAGGATCTGAACCATATCTTATATGCGAAGGAAAGAACCAAAGAGAGAGGTTCTAGCCATACGGTTCTGAAACGGTCCTGAATCCTGACGACCTGTAACTGCTCATCTGTCACCGGTTATTGGCAATGGGCATGGAAATTAGGTAAGGCTGAGATATTAGTCTGGTGATTCGTCAGCCGAGGAAGCCGGATCGGACGAAGACGAGGAGTCCGCTCCTCCAAAGCCGCCCCCAAGCTTCGCCGCCGACCAAACCCTAAGGGGGGAGATGCCGGCGGCAGCGGCGGGGCTCCTTGCTGCCCTCCGCGCTGGAGGCCTTCGCTGATGTCTCGGGACCACCAGATTTTCTGAGGCACAGGGTTGCCGAGCCAGAGGAAGGGACGGAGGCCCTCGGTGTACTCGATCGCCGTGGGAAAGAGGGGAGCAAACAGCCGCCTCCAGGTAAGTAGATTTAAAGACTCAATTAAAGTGGAAACTGGAGACTAATGTTTTTTTATCCTCTCCTGTTTATTTTGGTAACGGTAGATGAATGGAGGTCGATTAGATTGCTACTAATGTAGTTGCAGGTCTTGCATTGTTAGAGAATTGACGTAGATTTTACAGCAGTACATGTAACAATTTAAGATATTTTTAACAGAGTCTGGATGCAATTTCAGTTTCGAGTTCCCAAGATATTTGATGGTGAAACTTGACCAAGAATTAGGAAGAGGCAAATTTGATGTACTGTGTATTATTCCTTTGCACGTAGAGTGATACAGCTACCCTTTTAGCTAGTATCTGTGAGCTGGAATGTGAATACGTTTTCCAGTCTGAATGAAAAGGCAAGGATCTATCTTGGCCACCATGAAGCTCTGCTGTTGGAGATATTTGATCATATAATTGCATTGCTAATTTTCTATGGCATCAGTTTTGTGTTCATCTGTTTTCAATTGCATGGCATAAATCTTTGTACAATCAGGTGGTACACTTCTAGAGTTGGTTTTAGTTTGAAAATATAAATGTGTAGTCTATAGTCTATAGTTGTGCTGGGGGTGTCTCTGGAGCTAAAGTAGTATTTATTGGTTCTATACTTCTATTTGTTTTGTTTATAGAGAAAGGAAGACTGCTGTCTGCTCATAAGAAATCATATAATTATAAAGTTTTACAAAACACCGTAATCGACTCTGCTGGATACATCAGCTCTCAAGCAAATATCAGAAGCCACTACTGCTAGACTTGAACGTCTCAGAAGAGAAACCATATATTAAAGCTGGTTCGAAATCTGCTCCTAGATGCGTCCACGACAGCGTTTTTGATTTTGATCGCAAGATCCTCATCCAACGGCGCAGTATGCAGTATGGTCCTCTCTTTTGGCTTTTCCATAGAACAGGAACTTCTTTTGTTCTTGACTTCTCGCGAACCTACCGTTGGATTTGATCTGGCTGCTCCCACTCCTAGTATGCCTATCCTGAGTCCTCTGGAAAGTTCTGCCCTGGGAAGAAGCGAGGAGTGGTGACGGGAGGGCGACATCGCCTAGGCCGCGGACGACTGCAGGCAGCCTCGCGTTGTCGTTGCTTTCTTCCTCCATCGCTTCCTATTCCGGTTTCTTTGTTGCTTTCTTCCTCCATCGCTTCCTATTCCGGTTTCTTCCTTCTGAAGGTAACGCTCAATGCTCCCACCCTCTCCCTCTGTTATCCCTTCTCATATTCCCTTCCCGAAGTCACGGAGGTCTTGGCATCGACCTTGTCGAACGCCGATTTGATGGTCGGAATATCCGTCACGCACCGTCCGGTAGTCGGCGTGCCACTTACTCCCACTGTTCGCCCATCCGTGTCCTGCGCCGTCTATTCACCTTGCCTCGCTCGCTCCTTCCGACCGTTGGCGTCTCACCTACTACCGTCGTCCGCCCCTCCCGTCCCGTGCGCAGCCATTTCTCAATGGGCCACAGGATCGTGCTTCCTCGCCTCGTGCACACATCGGTGTGCAACTTGCTACTGTCGTCCGTCTTTCCATCCCCGTTCCGCCAGATCTCATCACGTGGCAGGCCGCCGCACAAGTGCTTCTTGGTGACAACGTGCAGCTCTGGGCGGTAGTCGTTGTGCGTCAACTTTCTATGATTTTTATTTAATGTTTGTGCATCATGTGAAGTTCTTTTAATTAATGTTCCATTCTACGAATCTTATTTAACGTTTGTACATTATGCGAAGTTTTTTTAAAATAATTTGATTGTTGTTGTTATTCTATGATTCTTATATAACGATTTGTAATTTATGTCAAGGTCTTTTTATAATTTGCTTTCCATTATTTTAGTGAATGTCAGGCCATGTAACCTGCAGAAAGGAGAAAGAACTGGCCCTATAGGGCAAACCTTATTTATCCGTGCAAAAGTCTAGATTTTTGTTAACACAGATGAAGACAAAGGCTGCAAACATAACCTTTTATTCTTATCAGGATATAAACCTGAAGGGCAAACCATATGAATTTATCTATACAAAAGTTCGGATCCAGATTTTTTTAACACAGATGGAGACGAAGGCTGCAAACATAATTTGGATAATTTAGAACTAAGTTGCAAATTTTAAGTTGGAGACTTTGGCTTCCTTCCATTTCCCCAGTTCAGTCTAGGAAAAATTAGTTTCAGTCAACCATCAACATTTTTTTGACACACCATCAACGGTCTTAATGAGTAGCCTTTTAAAACAATGTAAGTCTATCTTATACATATACATATATTTGCAATCTACATATACCATTTGTAGCACCATGTACTAAATACTTTTAGTCTTTGTGTACAACAATATGAACACTATCTGGTCCTATATACTTTTACTCATACAACGTTCAAAATAAATGATGGCTGCAACACGAAATACAACTTTGAACTAATACTAAGCTTATATAAATTCCGTTAGATACTCAGTTTGACATCTCTTCTTTTTATATACATTTCGATAAGATCGTAAAAACCTCACCTCGCGCGCAAAGCGCGCGTTAGACACTAGTGTTAAACTAACAAGGAAACCATGTGCTCACTGAGCTGATTGCACTTTAGTTGGAGATCCCACTAGAATTTGTATGCTGATTAGGAAGCAATGAGAATGGAATATGTATTTTATTTGTGTGACTGAACTCCAAAGTCCACTACTACAGCTGATGAAATATGCATCACTCAAATAAAGAAAGGTCATGTTTATATATCATTACTTGTGTACTTAAACCCCAGAAAGGCCCTCACTTCTACTGTGATATTTCCAATGTAGATAATTCCAAATCCAAAACAAACCATGGTGTTATTCCCTTACAGACAACAATCCACGCTGCACCAAAAAAAAACTCGACCAACATTATATTAAGAATTCTTCTCACGTAGGTCGAGAAAACTCTCAAACTCTTGCTCCACCTATACAAAGAGGTACCGTACCCATTTGAGAAACGACCGCGACTGGAACCGGACCTTAGACATATACTTTGGCGTGGGACAGACGAGAAGACATTCTAAAATTCGCTCCCACGGAGAGTCGAACCTAGTATATGAGGAGGAGTGCTACTTAGACCACCTAACCAACTTGTGTAGAGGCCTTTTCGTATGCTGCACCAAAAGAAACCCCCGGTAAATCTGCATGTTTTTGTGTTTAATTTGCTACATTTTGTTCGACAAAATGAAGCATCTTCGCCTGCATGACATATTTGGGTCTAGAACTTTTACAGTTAAGGTCCTAAGCCATCATTAATTGTGCTTTAGAAGCGGGGAGCAGCGGCGTTGCTTGATGGCATCTTGCTAGCAGCCTCTGCAAGCTGCAATCCACTCAGGCCAAATATTTTGTCCCAAAACATTCTCCCACTGGCTGTTTCAGCTCTCTTCACTTTAGATACGCACTTGAAGAAAAAAATAATACAAAACATGCATGGTGGCGTTCAGCCTTTGGTTTATACAATTAAGTACCATTCAAATACTGTTATTTATTCGTGATGGGCTTCTAACGGCCATCATATAGGCTCCTCATTTGGTGGTGTTTAATTAAGAAATATGCCGATAATGAGGATGGCAAATCAAAGGTTCCTTCTTTTGACAGCACGGCTACAGATTATATTGCCTTTGCCTCCCTCTCTATTTGGCGGCGATCACTTCATTCTGTTATGTTTGCTTCGTTGGGGTGACCACTTGTCACATTGCTTCTTTAGTGGCGGCAGTGACTCCATAGGGCAACAGGCGAACAATTAGCTGAATGATTAACTACCAAATAGCTCATGCATTGGTATACTAGGTGTTTTTCCTTATACATGGTGTGAACAAAATATTATTGTAGTTAGATGGTTATATTGTCCAATGTGAAATTTTCTCATAGTTGTCGCTTAATAGAACAAATTTACAAGTTATTACTGCAATAATAATTAAGATATTGTTGCTTGGAACTAATAACAATTTGTTCATCCGGTGTTATTAGGAGAATAGTTTCCATTTTGTAATTATATTCCTCACAAATTAAATAAAGCGGTTTGTTGGAATTAATCTTAGCTAATAGGATCTTAAACTTAGCCTAAATATGATCACTAACTGAAACTTATGCGGAAAGTACATCTTAATTAACGACCAAAGTTTATAGATCGTATTGGTGTCTTTGTATCTATAGAAGTTGATGTAGATTAACTTATCCTCGTCAATCTGAGAACTAGTGTTCTCTCATGACGAAGAACTCAATATAAATCTAATTTGCAGTCTCCTGGACTCCTAGGACATAGACTCGTGTTTTTAAACCCTTCAAGCCCTTAATTGACCGGTTAGATAGGTTTTGGTGTAGAGGGATTGGCCTTAATCCCAAAATCACATTTCATCTTATCTGTATACATGTTGTGGGATTGGGCCTGACTCTATATAACCGTTAGGATTGCCGATGATCGCGAGAAATAATCTAATATATAAGGAAAATGGATCATATGGGTCATTAAGTTTGAACTTTAGTGCTTGATGAGAAACATGACCATTTAGACTAATATGCTTTGCTAGTATACAATGTATAGCTCAATGTATACAATATGAACTTGGACGTAGGAAAAGTGATGGTCTAAATTATGAACATCTCAAACAAGACATTGAAAACCATATCAAAGACCTACAAGACATCTTAGAAATTCAAGATACCAAAAAGTAAACACAAAGACACAAACAAAATTGTAGTTGATGCAGCCGAGACAAAGAGGTAGATGAATCAGATTTGTTTCATGGTTTTGGATATGATCAGATTGACATCACATCCATCCATAGTTATAGAGCTTTTTATTAGCTTTTCAAAAAGTTCAAGATCATCAAAGTCAGAGTTCAAAGCTAAATGTTATTCCCAAAATATAAAATCATGACATGATGAAAACAGAGTAGCGAATTGTCTGGCAGGCTCTCTCGCGGCCCGACACTCACAGAACTAAACTAAATAGGGGCATTGTATGGTCTGGCACTAATGGTCTGACATCTAGTCTCGGTTCGACACTCACAGAACTGAACTAAAGAAGGGCATCATATGGTCTAATGCTAATGGCCTTATGTATCCTCTCTCCATTCGACTCTCGCACAACTAAACTAAAAAGAACCATATGGTCTAACACTAATAGTCTAATGCTCCCTCTCTTGGTTTAGTCCCCCCTAAATTAGGGGCATCATAGGGTTCGACGTTAATGGTCACACATTCACGTTTAGTTCAACACTCACAGAAAAAGTTGCAGCGAGTAGTTTTTAGAGTTGGGGCTTTTTATACCCCTCCATTTGGACAATAATGAGGTTATATTTCCCTACAACAGAGGACAGTCGTGACACCCTGTTTCAAGGCAAACCGAATGCATCTATATGCATGCTTACACAAATCATACATATGACGACATCATCTAATGAAATCATTACACAGGTACGATTAAATTATAAAACATAGTAACATTACAAAACTAGGGTAAAATAACACTGCATCAACACATTATTGAAATGACTCCATTGACGATGGACACTCCATAGGATCTTGACCTTCCACATGAGTTTGTGAAAATAGCAACATATTGTGTTGATGGGCAACCTCCTTCCTTTAAATAGCAACATAATGGGCAAGGTTGAGTACTCAACAACACTAATCACCTTAGCTGGATTAGCAACTTTTAAACATCTATTAACTAAGTTTGTGAAAACATACCCTAGAACGAGATAAAAAAGTATTTCCATTCACAAAAATCACAACATCGATAAATCAACAAGATCTACAACCACAAAAACGCCAGGTCTGATACTCCAAGAGATCAGCAACATCCTCCATCAGGTTGATAGGGGATCATCCTCAATGCTCTTAACCGTGAGTGAACGGTTGTCATGACATATGGTTTGTGAAAACATACCCTAGAACGAGATAAAAAAGTATTTCCATTCGCAAAAATCACAACATCGATAAATCAACAAGATCTACAACCACAAAAACGTCAGGTCCGCTACACCATGAGGTCAGCAACATCCTCCATCAGGTTGATAGGCGATCGTCCCCAACGCTCTTGACCGTGAGTGAACGGTTGTCATGACATATGGTTTGTGAAAACATACCCTAGAACGAGATAAAAAGTATTTCCATTCACAAAAATCACAACATCGATAAATCAACAAGATCTACAACCACAAAAACGTCAGGTCCGCAGATCAGCAACATCCTTCATCAGGTTGATAGGGGATCTTCCCCAATGCTCTTAACTGTGAGTGAACGGTTGTCATGACATATTGTTTGTGAAAACATACCCTAGAATGAGATAAAAAAGTATTTACATTCGCAAAAATCACAACATCGATAAATCAACAAGATCTACAACCACAAAAACGTCACGTCCGCTACTCCATGAGATCAACAACATCCTCCATCAGGTTGATAGGGGATCGTCCCCAACGCTCTTAACCGTGAGCGAACGGTTGTCATGACATATGGTTTGTGAAAACATACCCTAGAACGAGATAAAAAAGTATTTCCATTCACAAAAAATCACAACAACGACAGATCAACAAGATCTACAACCACAAAAACGTCAGGTCCACTACTCCATGAGATCAGCAACATCCTCCATCAGGTTGATAGGGGATCGTCCCCAACTCTCTTAACCGTGAGCGAACGGTTGTCATGACATATGGTTTGTGAAAACATACCCTAGAACGAGATAAAAAAGTATTTCCATTCGGAAAAATCACAACATTGACAAATCAACAAGATCTACATTCACAAAAACGTCAGGTCCGCTGCTCCATGAGATCAGCAACATCCTCCATCATGTTCATAGGAGATCGTCCCCAATGCTCTTAACCGTGAGCGAACGGTTGTCATGACATATGGTTTGTGAAAACATACCCTAGAATGAGATAAAAAAGTATTTCCATTCGCAAAAATCACAACATCGATAAATCAACAAGATCTACAACCACAAAAATGTCAGGTCCGCTACTCCATGAGATCAGCAACATCCTCCATCAGATTGATAGGGGATCGTCCCCAACGCTCTTAACCGTGAGTGAACAGTTGTCATGACATATGGTTTGTGAAAACATACCCTATAACAAGATAAAAAAGTATTTCCATTCGCAAAAATCACAACATCGATAAATCAACAAGATCTACAACCACAAAAACGTCAGGTCTGCTACTCCATGAGATTAGCAACATCCTCCATCAGGTTGATAGGGGATCATCCCCAACGCTCTTAACCATGAGCGGACGATTATCAAGACATATGGTTTGGGAAAACATACCCTAGAACGAGATAAAAAGTATTTCCATTCGCAAAAATCACAACATCGATAAATCAACAAGATCTACAACCACAAAAACGTAAGGTCCGCTACTCCATGAGATCAGCAACATCCTCCATCAGGTTTATAGGGGATCGTCCCCAACACTCTTAACCGTGAGTGAACGGTTGTCATGACATATGGTGTCACACCCGGTTTTAAGGAACAAAGCCGGGTGCATCTCATACATGCGCCAAGAAGACAACATATACAATAACAGAGTGTATAGAGATAAATGTCATAAAACATCAGAGTATTTATTACATAGCGGAAGACTTAATACAAAATAAAAGAATAAACATAAAACGAACTAAGGATCGTTGGCGCCAATGTCAACTGAGAAACGCCACCTAGATCAGATCATACTCCTCGCCTTGTGGCTCCTCCTGAACCACCTGTTCTTCTCCTGTGGGGGGGGGGGGGGGTGTGAGACAGCAAGAGTGAGCTCACATACGTTCATCGCTCAACAAGTTGTGGGGAATAATGTGACATGAACTCACCAAAGGTGGGAGTTCATGTAGTGTAAGGCTGATCAATGAAATAAAGGCTGAAGCTGAGCATTGCTTTTAGAAGTTGGTCAAAATTTTATTAGCAGTTACTAAGTGTAAGTGAATACCAAACCATAGTAATAATAAGTAAAAGTAATAATAAAATAATCCCAAATGCAATGATATGACAGATTAAGTTTAAGTTCCATAAATTAATCATGTGAGTGTCCGAGCCGCTCATGACCGTGAGCACGGCTAGTATACTAGTTTTACACTCTGCAGAGGTTGCGCATCTTTACCCACAAGTCGTGTTACCCATTTGCCACGGAGTTGATCAGACCCCATACACCTCTACCAAGGAAGCGAGGCAGGGTACCACTACGAGGCCTTTACAAAGTTCCATTAGCTTCAGAAAACCCGCTACAGTTTATAGGAAGCTCCAGTGCAGGGTTCTTGCCTGACCGCCATCGCAGCAAAATCAACCCAAGGACCTCCCTACACTGACCACTCCCCTACTGCCCTTGCCCCTTTCGGGTAAGGTAGCCCTCCACTAGCTTTCCTAGTTAATCAGCCAAGGGCGTCCCATTAAACCCTTGTGGTAGCACTGTTTTCCCGGGTGGTTCTCCATGTTCCCATTAACATAATGATCTTATCATGAACATAAAATAATGAACAGATAATAGAAAGTGTAATCATGAGTCATAAATATCTTTATACCCAAATCCACATAAAGCAATAACATGTACTACCCAAAAATTTAGTAGTAAAACCAGTGGTGAAACAAGGTATAAAGATAGTCAAATCTAGGGTAACCTATTGGGTCCCAGCAAAATTAACCTATGCAGATCATTATGATTAATAAGAACATGAATGGGTAAAAGAAGTGATCAAGGGCACAACTTGCCTTCAACGAGCTTCTGCTCAGCAGTCTCTACCAGCAGAACCTCAGGATCCTCTGTGACTTGCTCGTCTACTCGCATCAACACAATACATACATAATATAGCAAAACTTAACATCACACCAAACATGTAAATAAAATACACAATAATAATCTAGACAATAAAATAGGACCATAGGAACTGGAATCATTAAATTCGGAGTTATAGATTTTAAGTTATGAATTTTCCAAGGTTTTGTGTATTTAATACATGATTAAACGATAGATAAATTTTAATGTGACTTTCATGCCAAAACAGAGGCACAAATGGATAGACAATATTATTATGAAAATTTAGGAACTGGAATGGGTCAATTTGGAGTTCATATGCATTTTCTACAATTTAAACAAGTTCTAACATTTATTTATGCACTAAAAATAAATTTCTGATTTTCAATGCTCTCTGGATTGGGCCACAAATTCCAGAAAGCACAGGGGTGTTGGCGCAAAAGATCCTAAGACATAGACTAGCCAGGGAAGGACTGCGGGTTCTATTTCAAAAAGACTAGGGTTTCTTGTGTAAGAATGCCAGCCCGAAGGGGTATGGTGGAAATCTGGCCGTCCGATTGGGACTCGATGGCCCAGATTAGATCCACACCAAGCAGCAATTGGTTTCACCCATCGCGTCGGATCCGAGATCGACGACCGATGGAGGCCCGCGACACCGATTCTCTCCCTGACCGCAAGATCCCGGTTCCACGACCACGATTTAAACGACGAAGAGAAGGTAATCTGAGGCCTACTCGAAGCCACACGATTTAAAAGGGGCGGCCCAGATTCTATTTTCTCAGAGTCTCTGAGATCCACCCGATCGGATCCAACGGTCCATATTGTCCACTGGAAACGTTAAGCCTGCATCTAATCCTCCCCGTTGCACAGCGATCCGACGGCAGCGATCGCGTCGTCTTCACAGGAGAGCGGTCGCCGAGCCGTACGCGCAGACCTCATCGGCGCACTCACCGGCGAGAACAGCTCTGGGTGTCCAGCTCCCAAACATCGAATTCCTAAGTAAATAATGATGCCCTAAGTGCCACAAACTCATAGAAGTACTACTTACGGTGGTTTATGCCGTGGAAGACTCTGGCCACGACGCGCGGCGGCGACGCGTTACCGGCGAGAAATTCCCGTGGCCACCCTGGGCTTCTTGGTCCGATACACCGCAGCACGCTACACCGGCCCTAGGCGAAACTCTACGGCCAACAGAAGGGCACCGAAGTGCACCAGGGCCGAATCCTCACGGCAGCGAGAAGAACAGCCGCGGCGACGGTGCAGTGGCTGACGTGGGGAGGGGAATACGGGGTAGGAAGGGACGAGCCCCGAACTCGCGGCCAGCTTTATGGATGCGCGGTGACAGGGACACCGCAACGGTCCCGCCACAGCGGCGCGACCGGCGAGCATGCAGCGGCGGAAGAAACGGGCCGACTCAACCAACCGAGGAGACGACCGACCCGACCAGTGGGACCCCTCAGACAGAGAACGCGGAAGGCTGACAACGGACCCGCCCCGTCAGCGCGGAGAGACGGATGCCAGGTTCTCCGGATTGGGCCCGCGCGGATGGGAAGTTAGAGTGGGCCGAAATGGAGGTCTGAGGCCCAAATAGCCTTTTATTCTTTTCCTTTTTATTCTCTATTTCCCTTCCTCTATTCCCAAATTCAATTTGAATTTCGAATTTGAATTCAAACTTGTGCTTAATTTATTCTCAATTCATGTTGTGGAATTTAGAATACCAACTTTGGAAATATAATTATATTATTATATTTTTATATCATTTCTCTTCTTCTCATTTTCAAAAACCCTAATTTTAATTTTAGGGTTTAATTCCACTTCTAAGAATTATTATCTTATTATTATTACCTTATTATTTCATTCGATGCACAAACATATAACTCCAACATGATGCATATTTTTTATCCTTTGTTTTAGTTCATCTCTAAATTTTATGTATGCTCTTTTTATGATGCAAATGAGGCACATATAATAAGGAAATCGCTATATAATCCCTTTATACACTTTTTGAGTATTACAAATCCTACCCCCCTTAAAAATATTCTCGTCCTCGAGATTTAGGAAGGACCAGTGAAAAGATGGGGAAAATCTATGCGAAGCTCTTCTTCTCTTTCCCAAGTTGCTTCATCTTCACCGTGGTGACTCCATTGAACTTTGCACATCTTTATAACCTTATTCCTCGTGACCCGAGTCAGTGTATCCAGAATCTTGATGGGGTACTCAGCATAAGTCAAATCCTCCTGAACACTAAGGTCCTCCATTGGTAGCTGCTCCTCAAGTACCCGGAGGCACTTCTTCAGCTGAGATACATGGAATACATCATGTACATCTGACAGATGATCGGGTAACTCCAGTTGATATGCAACTTCTCCCACTCGCTTTAAGATCAAGAAAGGTCCAATGAAGCGAGGGGACAACTTTCCTTTAACTTTGAATCTCCTCATTCCACGAAGTGGTGACATCTTGAGGTACACATGATCACCTTCCTCAAATTCCAGTGGTCTTCTTCTATTATCTGCGTAGCTCTTTTGCCTGGTTTGAGCTACCCTCAAATTTTCTCTTATCATTCGAACTTGTTCCTCTGCCTCTTGAATAAGCTCAGGTCCAAAGAATTGTCTTTCTCCAGTTTGATCCCAATACAGGGGAGTCCTGCATTTCCTGCCATACAAAGCCTCAAATGGTGACATCTTCAAACTGGCCTGGTAGCTATTATTATAAGAAAACTCAGCATAGGGTAAGCTCTTCTCCCAACTGCCACCATGCTTGAGAGCACAAGCTCTTAACATATCTTCCAGCACTTGATTAGTCCTCTCTGTCTGTCCATCAGTCTGGGGATGGTAGGCTGAGCTAAAATTCAACTTTGTATCCAAGCTCTCATGCAACTTCTTCCAAAATCGAGAAGTAAACTGTGATCCTCGATCAGACACGATCTTCTTAGGCACTCCATGTAGACAAACTATCCGAGTCATATACAATTCTGCTAGCTTGGCTCCCGTGTAATTAGTCCTCACAGGTATGAAACGAGCCACTTTTGTCAATCTGTCCACAATTACCCAAATAGAGTCATATCCTGCTGGAGTGCGGGGTAGTCCAACAATAAAATCCATACCAATTTCTTCCCATTTCCACTCGGGTATCTTCAATGGGTGCAATAGTCCAGCGGATCTTTGATGTTCGGCCTTGACTCTTTAACACACATCACACTTAGCCACATGTGCAGCAACATCTCTTTTCAGTCCATACCACCAATACTTTTGCTTCAAATCCTGATACATCTTAGTGCTACCAGGGTGGATAGAATAATCAGAATCATGGGCTTCTTTCAATATAGTCTCACGGAGGCTATCAATCTCTGGAACACATATCCGATCTTTGAACCATATAGTACCTTGCTCATCCTTCGTGAATTCCGGAACTCGACCTTCCGTAATCAGATCCTTAATCTCTTGAATTTTAGCATCACCAACCTGACCTTTACGAATCTCTTGCTCCAAGGTAGGTTCCAACTCAATGGTAACTCCTTCAATGTGAGTAACAATTCCCAAATTGAGTCTCTCAAAGTCCTTTGCTAATTCATCGGGTAGCTGGACGACAAAAGCGGAGTGAACATGCTCTTTCCGACTCAAGGCATCTGCAACCAAATTCGCCTTGCCCGGGTGATAGTGAATCTCCAAATCATAATCCTTAATAAGCTCCAACCAACGGCGTTGCCTAAGGTTGAGATCCTTCTGAGTGAATATACACTTCAAACTCTTATGATCCGTGTATACTTGGCACTTAGTTCCCATAATATAATGTCTCCAAATCTTAAGTGCATGCACAACAGCAGCCAGTTCCAAGTCATGAGTGGGGTATTTTCAGTTCATGCTTCCGCAACTGACGAGATGCATAGGCAATCACATGTCCTTCTTGCATGAGCACACATCCAAGTCCTTGGCCACATGCATCACAATAAATGTCAAATCCCTTCTCTAGATCTGGCATAATCAATACTGGTGGCGACATTAGTCTCTTCTTTAATTGATCAAAACTATTTTGGCACTTCTCGTCCCACTTGAACTCTCTTCCCTTTTCCAGAAGCGAGGTCATAGGCTTAGCAATCTTAGAAAATCCTTCAATAAATCTCTGATAGTATCCTACAAGCCCCAAGAAACTCCGAATATCCATAACTGTAGTGGGTATGCTCCACGCCACTATCTCCTTGACTTTAGCAGGATCCACTGATATCCCTCCATTAGAAGTGATATATCCAAGGAATGGCACCTCTCCAATCCAAAACTCGCATTTACTATACTTGGCGTAGAGTTGGTTATCTCGCAGCTTCTGTAGCACCAATCTCAGGTGTTCCTCTTGGTCACTTTCACTCTTAGAATAGGTAAGAATATCGTCGATAAATACTACGACGAATCTGTCCAAATACTCCATGAACACCTTATTCATCAAATTCATAAAATAAGTTGGTGCATTAGTTAATCCAAATGACATAACAGTGAACTCATATAATCCATATCGGGTTGAGAAATCCGTCTTGGAAATATTCGATGGCCTAATCTTCATTTGATGGTAACCCGATCGGAGATCAATCTTCGAGAATACTCTAGAACCTCTCATCTGATCAAATAGGTCCTCAATGCGGGGTAACGGGTACTTTTTCTTCACAGTGACATCATTAAGGGACCTATAATCCACACACATCCGCTATGATCCATCTTTCTTCTGTACAAACAGTACCGGTGCTCCCCAAGGTGAGGAACTCGGACGAATGTACCCTGCCCCTTGTAACTCCGTTAACTGCTTCTTCAGTTCCTTTAACTCTTCTACCGACATCCTGTATGGTCGCTTAGATATAGGGGCAGTTCCAGGCAGAAGATCAATCACAAACTCAACTTCTCTATCAGGTGGCATCCCTAGTAACTCTTTTGGGAAGACATCCGGAAAATTCCTAACTGCACGGATGTTGTCACCCACAAACTTCTCATCTACTAAGAATGTTGCTAGTCTGATGGTAGTAGTTACTGCAACTTCAACTTCAAATCTTTGCCCTTTGGAACTGGTGAATTCTACGGTTCACTTAGCATAGTGTATATACTGCCTTTGCCTTTCTTAACCATGACGTACCAAGGATCACGTCTATAGTGCTCTCTTCTAACACTATAGGGGTAGCCCATCTAGGTTAGAAATACAGGGTAAGAAAGGAAGAATTGTAGACAAGGCGAGTAATTACGAGAAATGTTACTGCGGGGGATTTATTAGTTAAGTAGATTAGTGTGTTATCCACTAAAGCTAATGCATTACCTTATGGTGGAACATGCTAAGATGCCCAACTATACTATTTCAATCAATCAAAGAAGCAAATCAGGCATTGATCATCAGAACAATCAACCAACATTTTTAATAGAGAAAATAATTTTAATTTTTTGTCTTGGTTCCCTATCTCTTAAAAAGATCATAATGGTAGGATTCCAAGGTGTGAAATCCATCTTGTCTTAGAGTAGAAAAGGTAAGAGTGATCAGAGTAGAGCAGTAGAAGGTGAGACAGGATCAATATAAGTATAGAAAGAATCAGAGTAAGGTAAGTATAGAATGAATCAGAGTAAGACAAGTAGATGAGGGTTTGTCCATTTCTATCTAGGTTTCGTCCTACAGTCAACATTTCCTCTGATACCACTTTTGTCACACCCGGTTTTAAGGAACAAAGCCGGGTGCATCTCATACATGCGCCAAGAAGACAACATATACAATAACAGAGTGTATAGAGATAAATGTCATAAAACATCAGAGTATTTATTACATAGCGGAAGACTTAATACAAAATAAAAGAATAAACATAAAACGAACTAAGGATCGTTGGCGCCAATGTCAACTGAGAAACGCCACCTAGATCAGATCATACTCCTCGCCTTGTGGCTCCTCCTGAACCACCTGTTCTTCTCCTGTGGGGGGGGGGGGGGGGGTGTGAGACAGCAAGAGTGAGCTCACATACGTTCATCGCTCAACAAGTTGTGGGGAATAATGTGACATGAACTCACCAAAGGTGGGAGTTCATGTAGTGTAAGGCTGATCAATGAAATAAAGGCTGAAGCTGAGCATTGCTTTTAGAAGTTGGTCAAAATTTTATTAGCAGTTACTAAGTGTAAGTGAATACCAAACCATAGTAATAATAAGTAAAAGTAATAATAAAATAATCCCAAATGCAATGATATGACAGATTAAGTTTAAGTTCCATAAATTAATCATGTGAGTGTCCGAGCCGCTCATGACCGTGAGCACGGCTAGTATACCAGTTTTACACTCTGCAGAGGTTGCGCATCTTTACCCACAAGTCATGTTACCCATTTGCCACGGAGTTGATCAGACCCCATACACCTCTACCAAGGAAGCGAGGCAGGGTACCACTACGAGGCCTTTACAAAGTTCCACTAGCTTCAGAAAACCCGCTACAGTTTATAGGAAGCTCCAGTGCAGGGTTCTTGCCTGACCGCCATCGCAGCAAAATCAACCCAAGGACCTCCCTACACTGACCACTCCCCTACTGCCCTTGCCCCTTTCGGGTAAGGTAGCCCTCCACTAGCTTTCCTAGTTAATCAGCCAAGGGCGTCCCATTAAACCCTTGTGGTAGCACTGTTTTCCCGGGTGGTTCTCCATGTTCCCATTAACATAATGATCTTATCATGAACATAAAATAATGAACAGATAATAGAAAGTGTAATCATGAGTCATAAATATCTTTATACCCAAATCCACATAAAGCAATAACATGTACTACCCAAAAATTTAGTAGTAAAACCAATGGTGAAACAAGGTATAAAGATAGTCAAATCTAGGGTAACCTATTGGGTCCCAGCAAAATTAACCTATGCAGATCATTATGATTAATAAGAACATGAATGGGTAAAAGAAGTGATCAAGGGCACAACTTGCCTTCAACGAGCTTCTGCTCAGCAGTCTCTACCAGCAGAACCTCAGGATCCTCTGTGACTTGCTCGTCTACTCGCATCAACACAATACATACATAATATAGCAAAAATTAACATCACACCAAACATGTAAATAAAATACACAATAATAATCTAGACAATAAAATAGGATCATAGGAACTGGAATCATTAAATTCGGAGTTATAGATTTTAAGTTATGAATTTTCCAAGGTTTTGTGTATTTAATACATGATTAAACGATAGATAAATTTTAATGTGACTTTCATGCCAAAACAGAGGCACAAATGGATAGACAATATTATTATGAAAATTTAGGAACTGGAATGGGTCAATTTGGAGTTCATATGCATTTTCTACAATTTAAACAAGTTCTAACATTTATTTATGCACCAAAAATCAATTTCTGATTTTCAATGCTCTCTGGATTGGGCCACAAATTCCAGAAAGCGCAGGGGTGTTGGCGTAAAAGATCCTAAGACATAGACTAGCCAGGGAAGGACTGCGGGTTCTATTTCAAAAAGACTAGGGTTTCTTGTGTAAGAATGCCAGCCCGAAGGGGTATGGTGGAAATTTGGCTGTCCGATTGGGACTCGATGGCCCAGATTAGATCCACACCAAGCAGCAATTGGTTTCACCCATCGCGTCGGATCCGAGATCGACGACCGATGGAGGCCCGCGACACCGATTCTCTCCCTGACCGCAAGATCCCGGTTCCACGACCACGATTTAAACGACGAAGAGAAGGTAATCTGAGGCCTACTCGAAGCCACACGATTTAAAAGGGGCGACCCAGATTCTATTTTCTCAGAGTCCCTGAGATCCACCCGATCGGATCCAACGGTCCATATTGTCCACTGGAAACGTTAAGCCTGCATCTAATCCTCCTCGTTGCACAGCGATCCGACGGCAGCGATCGCGTCGTCTTCACAGGAGAGCGGTCGCCGAGCCGTACGCGCAGACCTCACCGGCGCACTCACCGGCGAGAACAGCTCTGGGTGTCCAGCTCCCAAACATCGAATTCCTAAGTAAATAATGATGCCCTAAGTGCCACAAACTCATAGAAGTACTACTTACGGTGGTTTATGCCGTGGAAGACTCTGGCCACGACGCGCGGCGGCGACGCGTTACCGGCGAGAAATTCCCGTGGCCACCCTGGGCTTCTTGGTCCGATACACCGCAGCACGCTACACCGGCCCCAGGCGAAACTCTACGGCCAATAGAAGGGCACCGAAGTGCACCAGGGCCGAATCCTCACGGCAGCGAGAAGAACAGCCGCGGCGACGGTGCAGTGGCTGACGTGGGGAGGGGAATACGGGGTAGGAAGGGACGAGCCCCGAACTCGCGGCCAGCTTTATGGATGCGCGGTGACAGGGACACCGCAACGGTCCCGCCACAGCGGCGCGGCCGGCGAGCATGCAGCGGCGGAAGAAACGGGCCGACTCAACCAACCGAGGAGACGACCGACCCGACCAGTGGGACCCCTCAGACAGAGAACGCGGAAGGCTGACAACGGACCCGCCCCGTCAGCGCGGAGAGACGGACGCCAGGTTCTCCGGATTGGGCCCGCGCGGATGGGAAGTTAGAGTGGGCCGAAATGGAGGTCTGAGGCCCAAATAGCCTTTTATTCTTTTCCTTTTTATTCTCTATTTCCCTTCCTCTATTCCCAAATTCAATTTGAATTTCGAATTTGAATTCAAACTTGTGCTTAATTTATTCTCAATTCATGTTGTGGAATTTAGAATACCAACTTTGGAAATATAATTATATTATTATATTTTTATATCATTTCTCTTCTTCTCATTTTCAAAAACCCTAATTTTAATTTTAGGGTTTAATTCCACTTCTAAGAATTATTATCTTATTATTATTACCTTATTATTTCATTCGATGCACAAACATATAACTCCAACATGATGCATATTTTTTTATCCTTTGTTTTAGTTCATCTCTAAATTTTATGTATGCTCTTTTTATGATGCAAACGAGGCACATATAATAAGGAAATCGCTATATAATCCCTTTATACACTTTTTGAGTATTACATATGGTTTGTGAAAACATACCCTAGAATGAGATAAAAAGTATTTTCATTCGCAAAAATCACAACATCGATAAATCAACAAGATCTACAACCACAAAAACGTCACGTCCGCTACCCCATGAGATCAGCAACATCCTCCATCAGGTTGATAGGGGATCGTCCCCAACGCTCTTAACCGTGAGTGAACGGTTGTCATGACATATGGTTTGTGAAAACATACCCTAGAACGAGATAAAAAGTATTTCCATTCACAAAAATCACAACATCGATAAATCAACAAGATCTACAACCATAAAAATGTCAGGTCCGCTACTCCATGAGATAAGCAACATCCTCCATCAGGTTGATAGGGGATCGTCCCCAACGCTCTTAACTGTGAGTGAATGAGAGCACCTAGAGGGGGGGGGGGGTGAATAGGTGATCCTGTAAAAACTTGAAACTTAAAGCCACAAACTTGATTAAGTGTTAGCACAATAAAATCAAGTGGCTAAGGAGAGCTCTTGTGAACCACAATTGACACAGTGAGAACAAGCACAAGAGACACAGAGATTTATCCCGTGGTTCGGCCAAGTACAACACTTGCCTAGTCCACATTGTGGCGTCCCAATGGACGAGAGTTGCACTCAACTCCTTTGAAGTGATCCAATGATCAACTTGAATACCACGGTGTTCTTTTTCCTTTACTCTTTCCCGTTTGCGAGGAATCTCCACAACTTGGAGCCTCTCGCCCTTACAATGAGATGATCACAAAGAAGCACAGATGTAAGAGTGGGAAGAGCAACACACACAAGCCTCAAAGCACGAGCACAAACATGCACACAAGTCACAACTTGAGCTCTAAGATCACACACGGAGTTCTCAACTCAAGAGGAGCTCAAATTGCTATCACAACGAATCAAATGTGCTAGAGAGATGTCTTGGTGCTAAGAGATGATCAAAGAATGCTTGGTGTACTCCTTCATGCGCCTAGGGGTCCCTTTTATAGCCCCAAGGCAGCTAGGAGCCGTTGAGAGCAATCCAGGAAGGCAAATCTTGCCTTCTGTCGACTGGTGCACCGGACAGTCCGGTGCACCACCGGACACTGTCTGGTGCAGATATCTTTCCTATTCTGGCGCAGCTGACCGTTGACGATTTGGAGCCGTTGGCGCACCGGACACTGTCTGGTGCACACCGGACAGTTTGGTGCCCCCTTCAGACCGTTGGCCCGGCCACGCGTCACGCGCGGATTGCGCGGCCGACCGTTGGCTCACCGGACAGTCCGGTGCACCACCGGACAGTCCGGTGATTTATAGTCGTACGCCGCCGTCGAGACCCGAGAGCGGGCAGTTCACCAGATGCCAGCCTGGCGCACCGGACACTGTCCGGTGCACCCAGACTGAGCAGAGTCTTGGCTGCTCGAGCCAAGTCTTTTCCATTTGTCTTTTCTCTGATTCTAGCACTTAGACAAATATGTTAGTACACAAAAACCGATGTACTAAGTCTAGAATCATACCTTTGTATTGATTTGCACTTTGTCCACCATTTGTCATAGTTTAACACATAACCATTTGTGTTGGACACTTAATCACCAAAATACTTAGAAATGGCCCAAGGGCACATTTCCCTTTCAATCTCCCCCTTTTTGGTGATTTATGCCAACACAACAAAAAGCAACATATAGAAGTGCAACATCAATGCAAATTAGAACAAGAATTTGTTTTGATTCAAATTTGACATATTTGGATCATTCTTTGCCACCACTTGGTTTGTTTTTGCAAATCAAACTCAATTTCCTATCTCTAAGTCAAATTCACTTATTGAGGCATAGAGAAAGGTATTCCAAGAGAAATTGATCAAAGATTCAAAAACTCCCCCTTTTCCCACTATCAACCATTCTCCCCACAAGAGACCAATTTTTGACAATAAGAGACCATAAGAGTATTTTGACAAAACAAAAGCTCTAACTCTACTATTTTCAAAATTCTCAAGTGGTAGCTGATCCATTTGCTTTAGCCTTAATTTCTCCCCCTTTGGCATCAAGCACCAAAACGAGATCATTTTTGGCCCTTAAACCTCATTACCTCACCAAAATCTTCAACTTAGAGTAAAAAGGCAATAAGAGCATGGAAATGAACTTGGAGTTAGTTACTCTCTCATCGGAGTGCAGTGGAAGTCTTTCATGGTCCAAGTCCATCTTTCCCTTTCAATCCACCTTTGAGACTAAATCAAGCAAGCTCTAACACATGGTTAGTCTCAAAGAGTCAAGTTGTAGCACATCTCCCCCTAAATATGTGCATCACCTGCAAATGGACTTGTGAGGTCCGGGGAGTGCTTGTACAACTTGAGCACCATAAATAAACAACAATATGCATAAAGGAACATGATTAAAGGCATAAAACACATGTATGCTATAAATCAATCCAAGTTCCGCGAATCTAAGACATTTAGCTCACTACGCAACCTGCAAAAGGTTGACTCATCTAGAGGCTTGGTAAAGATATCGGCTAGCTGGTTCTCGGTGCTAACATAAAACACTTTGATATCTCCCTTTTGCTGGTGGTCTCTCAAAAAGTGATGCCGGATGGCTATGTGCTTCGTGCGGCTATGTTCAACAGGATTGTCCGCCATGCGGATTGCACTCTCATTGTCACATAGTAGTGGGACTTTGCTCAGATTGTAGCCAAAGTCCCCGAGGGTTTGCCTCATCCAAAGTAGTTGCGAGCAACACTGTCCTGCGACAACATACTCGGCCTCAGCGGTGGATAGGGCAACGTAAGTTTGTTTCTTAGAACTCCAAGACACAAGGGACCTTCCTAAGAATTGGCACATCCCTGATGTACTCTTCCTATCAACCTTACATCCAGCATAATCAGAGTCTGAATATCCAATCAAGTCAAAGGTAGACCCCTTTGGATACCAGATCCCGAGGCAAGGCGTAGCGACTAAATATCTAAGATTTCGCTTCACGGCCACTAAGTGACACTCCCTTGGATCGGATTGAAATCTAGCACACATGCATACACTAAGCATAATATCCGGTCTACTAGCACATAAGTAAAGCAAGGAACCTATCATAGACCGGTATGCTTTTTGATCAACGGACTTACCTCCTTTGTTGAGGTCGACGTGTCCGTCAATTCCCATTGGAGTCTTTGCGGGCTTGGCGTCCTTCATCCCAAACCGCTTGATCAAATCTTGCGTGTACTTCGTTTGGGAGATGAAAGTGCCGTCCTTGAGTTGCTTCACTTGGAACCCAAGGAAGTAGTTCAACTCGCCCATCATCGACATTTCAAACTTTTGAGTCATCACCCTGCTAAACTCTTCACAAGACTTTTGGTTAGTAGAACCAAATATTATGTCATCGACATAGAATTGGCACACAAATAAGTCACCATCACAAGTCTTAGTGAATAAAGTTGGATCGGTGAGAGCACCTAGAGGGGGGGGTGAATAGGTGATCCTGTAAAACTTAAAACTTAACACCACAAACTTGATTAAGAGTTAGAACAATGAAATCAAGTGAGTAGAGAGGAGAGCTCTTGTGAAGCACAATAGACACAACAAGGACAAGCACAAGAGACACGAGGATTTATCCCGTGGTTCGGCCAAGTACAAAACTTGCCTACTCCACGTTGTGGCGTCCCAACGGACGAGAGTTGCACTCAACTCCTCTCAAGTGATCCAATGATCAACTTGAATACCACGGTGTTCTTCTTTACTTTACTCTTTTCCGTTTGCGAGGAATCTCCACAACTTGGAGTCTCTCGCCCTTACAATAAGAATCACAATGAAGAACTAGAGTAAGGGAGGGAAGCAACACACTCAAATCCATAGCAAATACGCACACACAAGATCAAGACTTGAGCTCAAGACAATATCTCGAGGTTCTCACTAGAACGGAGTTTAAATCACTAAGAATGTCGAACAAGTGCGCAAGAATGAAGTGTGAGTGATCAACAATGCTCAAAGGTTGCTTGGTGTTTTCCTCCATGCGCCTGGGGTCCCTTTTATAGCCCCAAGGCCGCTAGGAGCCGTTGAGAGCATTTCAAGAAGGCAATTCTTGCATTCTGTCGCTTGGCACACCGGACATTGTCCGGTGCGGATTTCTTTCCTTCTTTGGCGAAGCCGACCGTTGGCGCTTTGGAGCCTTTGGCGCACCGGACAGTCCGGTGCCCCTTCTGACCGTTGGCTCTTGCCACGCATCGCGCGCGGATTATGCGGCCGACCGTTGGCCCGGTCGACTGTTGGCTCACCAGACAGTCCGGTGCACCACCGGACAGTCCGATGATTTATAGCCGTATGCCGTTAATTGCTTCCCGAGAGCAACCAGTTGACAGACGCCGGCCTGGCGCACTGGACACTGTCCGGTGCACCACCGGACAGTCCGGTGCACCCTGACCGAGCTGTCTTTGGCTGAACGAAGCCATCTCTTTTCCAACTTGACTTCTCCTGTTTCCAGCACTTAGACACAATACATTAGTCTCCAAAACAATGTACTAAGTCTTAGAAACATACCTTTTTACTTGATTTGCACTTTGTCCATCACTTTGCATAGATTAACATAAGTCCACTTGTGTTGGCACTCAATCACCAAAATACTTAGAAATGGCCCAAGGGCACATTTCCCTTTCAATCTCCCCCTTTTTGGTGATTTATGCCAACACAATAAAAAGCAACTAAAAGAAGTGCAACATCAATGCAAATGAAAACACAATTTTGTTTTGATTCAAATTTGGCATATTTGGATCATTCTTTGCCACCACTTGGTTTGTTTTTGCAAATTAGCCTCAATTTCCTATCTCTAAGTCAAACACACTTGTTGAGACATAAAGAAAGGTATTCCAAGAGAAATTGATCAAGGATTTCAAAAACTACCCCTTTTTCCCATAATCAACCATTCTCCCCACGAGAGGCCAACTTTTGACAAAAGAGACAATAAGAGATTTTTGACAAATCAAAAGCTCTATTCTACTATTTTCAAAATTCTCAAGTGGTAGCTGATCCATTTGTTGCTTTGGCCTTATTTTCTCCCCCTTTGGCATCAAGCACCAAAACGGGATCATTTTTGGCCCTTTAACCCCATTGCCTCACCAAAATCTTCAACTAAGAGTAAAAATGCAATAAGAGTACAAAGATGAACTTGGAATGAGTTACTCTTTCATCGGAGTGCAATGGAAGTCTTGTATGGTCCAAATCCACCTTTCCCCTTTCAAACCTCCTTTGAGACTAAATTAAGCAAACTCAAGCACACAGTTAGTCTCAAAGGGTCAAGTTGTAGCACATCTCCCCCTAAATATGTGCATCACTTGCAAATGGACTTGTGAGGTCCGGGGTGTGCTTGTACAACTTGAGCACCATAAATAAACAACAAAATGCATTAAGGAACATGATCAAGGCATAAAACACATGTATGCTATAAATCAATCCAGGTTCCGCGAATCTAAGACATTTAGCTCACTACGCAGCTTGCAAAAGGTCGACTCATCTAGAGGCTTGGTAAAGATATCGGCTAGCTGGTTCTCGGTGCTAACATAAAACACTTTGATATCTCCCTTTTGCTGGTGGTCTCTCAAAAAGTGATGCCGGATGTCAATGTGCTTTGTGCGGCTGTGTTCAACAGGATTATCCGCCATGCGGATAACACTCTCATTACCACATAGGAGTGGGACTTTGCTCAGATTGTAGCCAAAGTCCCTGAGGGTTTGCCTCATCCAAATTAGTTGCGCGCAACACTGTCCTGCGGCAACATACTCGGCCTCAGCGGTGGATAGGGCAACGAAAGTTTGTTTCTTAGAGCTCCACGACACCAGGGACCTTCCTAAGAATTGGCACGTCCCCGATGTACTCTTCCTATCGACCTTACATCCAGCATAGTCGGAGTCTGAATATCCAATTAAGTCAAAGGTAGACCCCTTTGGATACCAGATCCCGAAGCAAGGCGTAGCGACTAAATATCTAAGAATTCGCTTCATGGCCACTAAGTGACACTTCCTTGGATCGGATTGAAATCTAGCACACATGCATACGCTAAGCATAATTTCTGGTCTACTAGCACATAAATAAAGTAAAGACCCTATCATAGACTAGTATGCCTTTTCACTACACGACGGTTGATCTTTAGCGACCCTTATTTGGGACCGACGGTTGGTCGCTAAAAGTTATAGACCGACGGTTGGTCGCTAAATGCGTTTATAGCGACGGTCTGTGGGTCGCTAAAAGTCTAGAAATTTAACGACTTATGGTCGGTCGCTATAGAGGTAAGTGTGTGACTGATGGTGGGTCGCTATAGGGGTATGTGATTTTTGTGTTTCTTATTTACTCACCAAATCCCATCTAAAGGCCTACTAAACAAACAAACGAAACCCTATTCCACGCGCGCAGCCGCCGTCACTTCTCCCATGGCCGCCCCCTCCCTCAGCCGTGGCGGGTGCCGCCGCCACCTCACCCTTGGTGCTCGCCGAGCTCGCCCTCAGCCCTGTCGTGCCCCTGCGCTTGGTCCTCATTGGTTCCAGGAGAGGTCGGTGTCGTGCGCGGAGAGGGGCGACACGTTCGGCGGTGGGGCGGCGGTGGACGTCCGGAGCTACAACGCCTCCTACGCGAGGCTCCAGCCGCGGCCGCCGACGTCCAGGGTGCAGCGCACCAGGAGCGTGAGCGCGTGGACGCGCCCGGCGCCGCTGCCCGTGCAGTCGCAGTGCCTCCCCACCGCCCTCTGCGCCCGGCCGGCGACGTCCCGTTCCAGATCCAGGTATGCATCCTTCCCTCCGCCGCAAACGGCGTCTCTTCCCTCCATTCCTTCCCCGTTGGCAGGCGCCCGCATCCCCTCCCTACGCTTGACGCCTCTGGCGTGGAGTGGATATCCGAACGGGGTTCTATGTTCTCTTCCAGTCATATTCGCCTTTCGGCTGGTTTGGATTGGTATTGGATGGTTTTGCTTGTTCGTTACATTTCGGCCTGCGGAATCCCCTCTTTGATGTGAGCGCTGGTCGCTGGAATCCAAACCTTCGCGTACCTCTCCAATCAGTCGTTCAATGTAGCTGCAGCACAAGATGCTGGATATGAGAAATTTTTGGTTGATAGATTGACCCTAAAGCCAGGAAAGGTAGCGCCATTTAGATCTGGGCATAAAACCCGAACCCAAAGCCCTAAACCCGAAATACCCGAACCCGTACCCGTTTAACCCGAAGCCCGTTACCCGAACAGATCCAGCGGGTAACAAAACTGAATACCCGAACTAAGTTCGGGCCTAATCGGGTAGTAACCCGCGATACCCGAAGTACCCATGCTACCCGAAATACCTAGCAACGTCTATTCAGGCACCAGGCCGAGCGCTAGGCAACAGGACACAGCCCACGGGCCATGACCCAATTAGCCAACTACGAAACCTGGCAACCCTAGCTCTCCCTGTCCAGCGGCGGCTGTGGGCTGCGGCTCTCTCCCAGTCTCCCTATCCCTATCCAGCGGCGGCCGACGGCTGTGGCTCTCTCCCTGTCTCCACTCTCCAGCGCAAGGAGCAAGACAGTCGTGGGGGGCGCCGTTCGCAGAGCTGGAGCCGGAGACGGCGGCAACGGCAGCCCCATCGTCGTCACTGATGCCAAGCAGGAGGTCACCGTCTCGCAGTTCGTCGCACAGCTAGGTTCGTTTCGTAAATACAGTACAAGCCAGTAATGACAACGATGATCGAGCTAGTGAGTGGGATCGTTCACACCCAAGTATTATTAATTTAATCTATAGCTAATGGGATCGTTTTTTTGACAGATGAGGCAGCCCGACGGAGGCTGAACAGCATGCACCAGGCAACAACGGAGCAACCACACCTTAACAAACCAAAGTTGTGAACGGTGAACGCTCCAGATTCAAGCAGACAACAGAGAAATCAAGCCGTCGCGCCACCTGCTAGACGCGTCCTCGCCGGAAGGTAGTTTATTTGTAGATTATTTTTTATTATGCATTAGAAGTTACTTTGGTAGATTATTTTTTATTATGTTTTAGAAGTTACTTTGGTAGTAAGAATAATTTGACACAGGTAAAACAAGAGAAATCAAATGTACCTCCAATACTGGAAATTACAGCCACCGGCCGCCGCCATTACGACCATTAGCAACAATGTCATAAAGAAAATGCTTCTCGTTTGCACTCTGTACAAATGAGTTTCAAAATTCATCAAAAGTAAGCAATGTATTTTCAATTCAGATAGATAACAATGCTGGAAATAGAGAAGAAATACTTTTGTGCTGGTAGGCTTAGCGCTGGCAGTTATCATCTCTTGCAGAACATTTTAATGTTTAATTAAGGTCAGGAACTTTTATAAACACTGTGATGTACTATAACCAACTGCATACAATTATTTTTACTTCTAGCTATTGGATCCCACGCTTACTCCATATATAAACACATATTAACTAGACAATGCTTCATCTCATTGCAGAACTAAAAGAAGGATTTGGCGGTAAAAGAAAAGGACAAGAATCAACGACAACAACAGGTACAGGAATAGGAAGCAACACCATCCATGGAACATCTACATCTTAGTTCATGGCTTCATGTTGGACTGCTGGTTGCAGGCGAGGGCTCTATGTATCCATCTGACCATATTTTTGTAGCGATATTTTTTAGGGGAGCAGCGACCTGCGTTGTTGCTTTCGGATAGTTCGTCTTGGACTCACTGGCAAAAGCTAGTCTGGCTCGGTGGCTCCGATTTTGCAGAAAGGACTGCACTGCCTACCTACTATCCGTGTTGCTGCCTCCTACTCTACAGACTACACGTATGGAACTATGGACTATGGAGAACAAATATAGTTTCACTATCACGGTTTCACTGCATCTGGTTCTGGTGTCTGGTCGAGTGTTTTGAATATCACTACACTGTTTCACTGCCTGCTACTCTCTGTAATTATGGGTAAGGGTTCGGGTATAGATGTTAGAAGCCCGAAATATAAAAAACCCGAAAAGCCCGACCCGAAATATCGGGTAAACCCGAACGCCCAGCCCTAGCGCCATTATACATTTCAGCATATATTATAACCGCAACTCTATTAATTTTATGTTCCTTGCATTTTGATTTGTTGGACTGTTCTGCATTTTTTCTTGGTGTTTTTATTTTCATCTGATTCACCTTTTGGTGTTTTTATTTTCATCCAATTCACCTTAATATTTCATCATGTTACAGATATCAGTCCTCGTGAAATCCATTCGCACTCTTGCACGTATGGAAGACCCAATCAACCAAATACTCAAAAGAACAGAGGTGAGTTCTTACAAACTCTAACTAATGAAAAGCTGACATTTTCCAAAGATAAATACTACATCTGCAAGAGTACCTTTTTCAGGTTGCTGAAAATTTAATTCTTGAGAAAACATCATGTCCTTTGGGTGTCCTATTGGTTATTTTTGAGTCCAGGCCTGATGCCTTGGTCCAGGTAGTTTTTTATTGTAATTTACCAGTTACTTTTCACCATGTGACTTGTTCATGCTTAGTACTTAGGCATATTTATAAGCTATCTTTAAGCTTTCATATCATTATGTAGATTGCATCTTTAGCGATTCGAAGTGGCAATGGTCTTCTCTTGAAAGGTGGAAAAGAAGCCATGAGATCAAACAAAGTATTGCATAAGGTATTTTCTCATGCTGATATGACATGTTTTTAGATTCGTTTCCTGAAAAAAATTCTTATAGGTTATAACTGGTGCCATTCCTAGCAACGTGGGTGAAAAACTTATTGGCCTTGTTACAAGTAGAGACGAAATTGCTGATTTACTAAAGGTGAGCGTAATATATTATGAAAATGATGATTGTACCATTATGCCGTAAGTCTAGATAAACTTATTTCATATTCAGATATAACATAATTTGCCTTTGTTTTCTGCAGGAGACATTGCTTGTTCATAAAGATCTTATAAAGGCTCCAGGTCTTGATGACTTACTGCTATCACTCAAAACAGAAGGTTTGCATTTCACTTTACTTGCGCATCCTTAAGGCTTAAACTATTGGTGTATAGCTGCTCCTTGTTTCTCGATGCAACTTTGGGCTTGTTTGGCTGCACTCCAATCCACCCCAATAAACATTTGGTGGTGTGGTTCCACCCCATACATGTGGATTAGGGTAGATTAGATTGCAGCCAAATAAGGCCTAATGTGTATCCTGAATCAGGAAAGGATACATGCTACTTTTGCATTGTTCTACCTTGTGTTCAGATGTGGAGTCAAGTGAGCTGTACCGTTATAGTCGATCTTTTGTAATTCTTAGAATATGTCTTTGGCCCTGTTTGGATCCTTCAAGCCCGGCTAGAGCTAGAGCTAGTTTCTAGCTCTAACTCTAGCCCAAACTAGCTCTAGCCCTCTACGTGTTTGGATCCAAGGGCTAGTTTACAATAAATGCTATTTTATAATCATTTGTCTCATTTAAACCTTTTCTTATCCGGATTTAGTGTGGCAAACTCTTGTGTGGCTTCTCCCACACACAAATAACACAAATAAATTTATTTTCACAAATCAAACATCCAAATCACAATAAGTTTAATTTCTGCATACAAATGCGATGTCCCATATGAACATACAAGTCCCTAATTAATATTAAAAAAAATTACACTCCATGAAACAAAGCATGAGCTAAGTCATCACGGAAGGCATTCATGTTGACATCTTCAACAAGAGGTTCGACTTCTGGCCATGTTGATGCTGCAGAACTAGGCATTGGGTTATAATTTTCATCGGCATCACATGCTTCGAATTCTCGATCCGCAATTCTACTCTCTCGAATAAAATTGTGAAGAGCCATACATGCAACAATAATTCTAGTTTGCTTGTCCTCTGAAAATCTTTGCATGTTCAACAAAATCCTAAACTTCATCTTCAACACTCCAAAACTTCTTTCTATCACATTTCTAACTTTGGCATGTGCATGGTTGAAGACTTCTTTCATACCTTGGGCAAAACAAATCCGTTGTTTTCCTGTTCTTTCTAATGTGGCCAGCCGTGCCCCTCCACTACCTTTCCATGGATCAAGAAAAGAGGGAGGAGGAGGCTGAGGGAACGGAGGGAGGCGACGGCTGACCTGCTCGAGGACGGCAGCGTTTCTTCGGTTCGAGGACGGCGGCGCCGGTCCTTCCCTGCGTATCGAAGAAAAGAAACGGACCCAGGAACGTGCGGATCCCGTGCGGAAGGATAAGAGAGAAAAAAGGATTTTGATGGGTCTTCCAACAAACTAGCCCCAATAATCACCCCTTGGTGGGGAGAGTTTTTTGGGGTGGGCTAGTTGCAAAAAACTGGCTCTAGCCCTCCTGTTTGGCTACTTTTGGGCTAGTTTGGCACAAACTAGCCCAAACTAGCTCTAGCTCTTGGATCCAAACAGGGCCTTTGTTAAGATTGCAAAATAAGTTGTTAGTACATGAAAAGAAGTTTATTTGCGGGGAAGAATAAAACACATGCAAATAATACGTTCAACTCACATGCAAGTAATATGTTAACTCTTTGTTAGAATTTTGTTGGCAGATGCCTACATGTCTTATATGTTCGCAAATTCTTATTGTTTTGGATAAATCAGGTCATGTTGAGCTTAAATGCTTGTTATTTGAAATCCATTGGTTCACTTTCATCAAAGTCATATACATATGAACTTGTGGATTGCTTCGTCTTACTTAAAAAATAAACTTATGATGTGTTGCAGGAGTTGCTATTTTTGGGGGGCCTGTTGCACATGAAGTATTGTGCATTCCAGAAGCAAATTCATTCCATCATAAGGCTGCAACACCATCTAGTGGAGGTAGATAAGGCATCAAAACTGTATTTTTATTTGCAAATGCAGTAACAACATACTAATTTGATGTACTTTTTTCTAGGGTGTTCTGGACAAAGAAAGCTTGTACCTTAAAACAGGAGGATACAAGAAGCTGGAGTGGTTGTCTGAAGGCTTTTGAACTGCTTGAAGCATCAGTGTAGCTTTGGTGCTTTTGTGACTGATCAGCTCTGGAGCAGCTAGAGTGATATAGTTGTGGGCTTTTGAACAATAGTTGGAGTGATATGAAACATTAGTGATCTAGTTGTGAATGATATTATAATTGTGATGCTTTTGTGAATATATAATTGTGGTGCTTTTGTGTTTATGTGATGGATCTATGACTGTGGTATACAGTCATACTGATTAACTGTGTATGTCTTTATGATTTGTGTATAAAAATCTATGATTTGTGGTGCTTAATTAAATGTATATTATTATTAATAACAACTGTAAAAAGGGCGACTTTTTGTTGGTTGCTAAATGTATAGTATGGCGACTTACGGTTGGTTGCTAAATCTATAGTACAACAACCTACGGTTGGTCGCTAAATATACAATATTAGCAACGGACGGTCGGTCGCTAAAAAGATGTCGGTCGCTAAAGCCTTTAGCGACGACACTTACAGCGACCATCCTTATGGGTCGCTAAAAGTTTTTAGCGACCAACCGTAGGTCGCTGAAGGCCATTTTAGCAACCAACCGTAGGTCGCTGTAAGTGAACCGTCGTGTAGTGTTTGATCAACGGACTTACCTCCTTTGTTGAGGTCGGTGTGTCCATCGGTTCCCATTGGAGTCTTTGCGGGCTTGACGTCCTTCATCCCAAACCGCTTGATCAAGTCTTGCGTGTACTTCGTTTGGGAGATGAAGGTCCCATCCTCAAAGCCAGGGGGTTGCTCCACGTACACCTCCTCCTTGATTGGCCCGTTGAGGAAATCACTATTCACATCCATTTGGAACAACCTGAAAGAATGGTGAGTAGCATAGGCTAACAATATGCGAATTGACTCTAGCCTAGCTATAGGAGCAAAAGTCTCCTCAAAGTCCAAACCTGCGACTTGGGCATAACCTTTTGCCATAAGTCGTGCCTTGTTCCTTGTCACCACCCCGTGCTCGTCTTGTTTGTTGCGGAACACCCACTTGGTTCCCACAACGTTTTGCTTGGGACGAGGCACCAATGTCCAAACTTCATTTATCTTGAAGTTGTTGAGCTCTTCCTGCATGGCCAACATCCAGTCCGGATCTAGCAAGGCCTCTTCTACCCTGAAAGGCTCAATAGAAGAGACAAAAGAGTAATGCTCACAAAAATTAACTAATCTAGAACGAGTAGTTACTCCCTTTCTTATGTCACCCAATATTTGGTCGACGGGATGATTCCTTTGAATCGTCGCTCGAACTTGGGTTGGAGGTGCCGGTTGTGCTTCTTCCTCCATTAAGTGATCATCTTGTGCTCCCCCTTGATCACACGCCTCCTCTTGATGAACCTGTTCATCTTCTTGAGTTGGGGGATGCACCGTTGTTGAGGAAGAAGGTTGATCTTGCTCCTTTTGTTCCAGTGGCCTCACATCTCCAATCGCCATGGTGCGCATTGCGGCCGTTGGAACGTCTTCTTCATCTACATCATCAAGATCAACAACTTGCTCTTTTGGAGAGCCATTAGTCTCATCAAATACAACGTCGCTAGAGACTTCAACCAAACCCGATGATTTGTTGAAGACCCTATACACCTTTGTATTTGAGTCATAACCTAACAAAAACCCTTCTACAGCTTTGGGAGCAAACTTAGAATTTCTACCTTTCTTTACTAGAATATAACATTTGCTCCCAAATACAAGAAAGTACGAAACATTGGGTTTGTTACCGGTTAGAAGCTCATACGACGTCTTCTTGAGGAGGCGATGAAGATACACCCGGTTTGTGGCGTGGCAAGCCGTGCTCACGGCTTCCGTCCAAAACCGTTCGGGCGTCTTGAATTCACCAAGCATTGTCCTCGCCATGTCTAGTAGCGTCCTGTTCTTCCTCTCTACCATGCCATTTTACTGTGGTGTGTAGGGAGCGAAGAACTCGTGCTTGATTTCTTCCTCCTCAAGGTACTCCTCCACTTGAAGGTTCTTGAAATCGGACCCATTGTCGCTCCTGATCTTCTTCACTTTGAGCTCAAACTCGTTTTGGGCTCTCCTTAGGAAGCGCTTTAGGGTCCCTTGGGTTTCAGATTTATCCTGCAAAAATAATACCCAAGTGAAGCGGGAAAAATCATCAACTATAACAAGACCATACTTACTTCCTCCTATACTTAGATAGGCGACGGGTCCGAAGAGGTCCATATGAAGTAACTCCAGGGGTCTTGATGTAGTCATCACATTTTTGACATGATGAGAGCTTCCCACCTGTTTACCTGCTTGACAAGCTGCACAAGGTTTATCTTTTTCAAAAGTTACATTAGTAAGACCTATCACGTGTTCTCCCTTTAGAAGCTTGTGAAGGTTCTTCATCCCCACATGTGCTAAACGGCGATGCCACAGCCAGCCCATGCTAGTCTTAGCAATTAAGCATGCATCTAGACCGACCTCCCTTTTTGCAAAATCAACTAAATAAAGTTTGCCGTCTAGTACACCCTTAAAGGCTAATGAACCATCACTTCTTCTAAAGACAGACACATCTACATTTGTGAATAAACAGTTATATCCCATATTACAAAGTTGACTCACAGACAACAAGTTATATCCAAGCGACTCAACTAAGAACACATTAGAAATAGAGTGCTCGGATGAAATAGCAATTTTTCCTAACCCTTTCACCTTGCCTTGGTTCCCATCACCGAATATGATTGAATCTTGGGGATCCTTGTTCTTGACGTAGGAAGAGAACATCCTCTTTTCCCCTGTCATGTGGTTTGTGCATCCGCTGTCGATGATCCAGCTTGAGCCCCCGGATGCATAAATCTGCAAGGCAAATTTAGGCTTGGGTCTTAGGTACCCAACTCATGTTGGGTCCTACAAGGTTAGTTACAATAGTCTTAGGGACCCAAATGCAAGTCTTATCTCCCTTACATTTGGCCCCTAATTTCCTAGCAATTACCTTCTTATCCTTTCTACAAATAGCAAAGGAAGTATTGCAAGCATAATAAATTGTAGAAGGTTCATTCATTACTTTCCTAGGAACATGAACAATATTTCTTCTAGGCATATGATGAACAATATTTTTCCTAGCCAAATTTCTATCATGCATAATAGAAGAACTAGAAGCAATCATGGCATGAGAATCAAAAGCATCAACATTCCTAGAATGTCTCCTATCATGATACATGAAAGCATGGTTCTTTTGAGCACTACTAGTCATAGGGGTCTTCCCTTTCTCCTTGGCGGAGATGGAAGCCTTATGGCTTGTTAAGTTCTTGACTTCCCTCTTGAAGCCAAGACCATCCTTAATTGAGGGGTGTCTACCAATCGTGTAGGCATCCCTTGCAAATTTTAGTTTGTCAAATTCACTCTTGCTAGTCTTAAGTTGGGCATTAAGACTAGCCACATCATCATTCAATTTAGAAATTGAAACTAGATGTTCACTACAAGCATCAACATTAAAATCTTTACACCTATTACAAATTGCAACATGTTCTACACAAGATGTTGATTTATTAGCTATTTCTAACTTAGCATTCAAATCATCATTTATGCTCTTTAAGCTAGAAATAGAGTCATGGCATGTAGACAATTCACAAGAAATCATTTCATTCCTCTTGATTTCTAATGCAAGGGATTTTTGTGCCTCTACAAACTTATCATGTTCTTCATACAAAAGATCCTCTTGCTTTTCTAATAACCTGTTTTTATCATTCAAGGCATCAATTAATTCATTAATCTTATCAACCTTAGTTCTATCTAGGCCCTTGAATAAACATGAATAGTCTATTTCATCATCGCTAGATTCTTCATCACTTGAGAAAGCGTAAGTACTAGTATCACGAGTGCTTACCTTCTTTTCCCTTGCCATGAGGCAGGTGTGATGCTCATTTGGGAAGAGGGCCGACTTGTTGAAGGCGGTGGCGGCGAGTCCTTCGTTGTCGGAGTCGGACGACGAACAATCCGAGTCCCACTCCTTTCCAAGGTGTGCCTCGCCCTTAGCCTTCTTGTAAGCCTTCTTCTTTTCCCTCTTGTTCCCTTGTTCCTGGTCACTATCATTATCGGGACAATTAGCGATAAAATGACCAATCTTACCACATTTGAAGCATGAGCGCTTCGCCTTTGTCTTGGTCTTGTTGGGATGCTCCTTGCGACCCCTTAGCGCCGTCTTGAAGCGCTTGATGATGAGGGCCATTTCTTCATCATTAAGCCCGGCCGCCTCAACTTGTGCCACCTTGCTAGGTAGCGCCTCCTTGCTCCTCGTTGCTTTGAGAGCAACGGTTTGAGGCTCGTGGATTGGATCGTTCAACGCATCGTCAACGTATCTTGCCTCCTTGATCATCATCCGCCCGCTTACAAACCTTCCAAGTATCTCTTCGGGCATCATCTTGGTGTACCTAGGATTCTCATGAATATTGTTCACAAGATGTGGATCAAGGACAGTAAAAGACCTTAGCATTAGGAGGACGACGTCGTGGTCCGTCCATCGCGTGCTTCCATAGCTCCTTATTTTGTTGACGAGGGTCTTGAGCCGGTTGTACGTTTGGGTTGGCTCCTCGCCCCTGATCATTGCGAATCTCCCAAGTTCGCCTTCCACCAACTCCATCTTGGTGAGCATGGTGACGTCGTTCCCCTCATGTGAGATTTTGAGGGTGTCCCAAATCTGCTTGGCGTTATCCAAGCCGCTCACCTTATGGTATTCATCCCTGCACAATGAAGCTAGAAGAACAGTAGTAGCTTGTGCATTTTTGTGAATTTGCTCATTAATGAACATGGGACTATCCGTACTATCAAAGTGCATTCCATTTTCTACTATCTCCCATATACTTGGATGGAGAGAGAACAAGTGGCTACGTATTTTGTGACTCCAAAATCCGTAGTCCTCTCCATCAAAGTGGGGAGGTTTACCGAGGGGAATGGAAAGCAAGTGAGCATTGGAACTTTGCGGAATACGAGAATAATCAAAGGAAAAGTTTGAATTAACCGTCTTCTTTTTCTCGTAGTCGTTGTCGTCGTCCTTTTGGGAAGAGGAAGATTCGTCGCTGTCGTAGTAGACTATCTCCTTGATGCGTCTTGTCTTCTTCTTCCTCCCGTCTTTTCTTTTGTGGCCCGAGCCTGAGTCAGTAGGCTTGTCATCCTTTGGATCATTGACGAAGGACTCCTTCTCCTTATCATTGACCACCATCCCCTTGCCCTTAGGATCCATCTCTTCGGGCGTTTAGTCCCTTTCTTGAAGAGAACGACTCCGATACCAATTGAGAGCACCTAGAGGGGGGGGGGGGTGAATAGGTGATCCTGTAAAACTTAAAACTTAACACCACAAACTTGATTAAGAGTTAGAACAATGAAATCAAGTGAGTAGAGAGGAGAGCTCTTATGAAGCACAATAGACACAACAAGGACAAGCACAAGAGACACGAGGATTTATCCCGTGGTTCGGCCAAGTACAAAACTTGCCTACTCCACGTTGTGGCGTCCCAACGGATGAGAGTTGCACTCAACTCCTCTCAAGTGATCCAATGATCAACTTGAATACCACGGTGTTCTGCTTTACTTTACTCTTTTCCATTTGCGAGGAATCTCCACAACTTGGAGTCTCTCGCCCTTACAATAAGAATCACAATGAAGCACTAGAGTAAGGGAGGGAAGCAACACACTCAAATCCACAACAAATACGCACACACAAGATCAAGACTTGAGCTCAAGACAATATCTCGAGGTTCTCACTAGAACGGAGCTCAAATCACTAAGAATGTCGAACAAGTGCGCAAGAATGAAGTGTGAGTGATCAACAATGCTCAAAGGTTGCTTGGTGTCCTCCTCCATGCGCCTAGGGGTCCCTTTTATAGCCCCAAGGCAGCTAGGAGCCGTTGAGAGCATTTCAAGAAGGCAATTCTTGCCTTCTATCGCCTGGCGCACCGGACATTGTCCGGTGCAGATTTCTTTCCTTCTTTGGCGAAGCCGACCGTTGGCGCTTTGGAGCCGTTGGCGCACCGGACACTGTCTGGTGCCCCTTCTGACCGTTGGCTCTTGCCACGCGTCGCGCGCGGATTATGCGGCCGACCGTTGGCCCGGCCGACTGTTGGCTCACCGGACAGTCCGGTGCATCACCGGACAGTCCGGTGATTTATATCCGTACGCCGTTAATTGCTTCCCGAGAGCAGCCAGTTGACAGACGCCGTCCTGGCGCACCGGACACTGTCCAGTGCACCACCGGACAGTCCGGTGCACCCTGACCGAGCTGTCTTTGGCTGAACGAAGCCATCTCTTTTCCAACTTGACTTCTCCTGTTTCCAGCACTTAGACACAATACATTAGTCTCCAAAACAATGTACTAAGTCTTAGAAACATACCTTTTTACTTGATTTGCACTTTGTCCATCACTTTGCATAGATTAACATAAGTCCACTTGTGTTGGCACTCAATCACCAAAATACTTAGAAATGGCCCAAGGGCACATTTCCCTTTCAATCGGCTTTCCCAACATTGAAAGCATTAGCAATTAAGAAGTCTCTAAGGCATTCATACCATGCTCTTGGGGCTTGCTTAAGTCCATAGAGCGCCTTAGAGAACTTACCCACGTGGTCGGGGTACCATTCATCCTCAAAGCCAGGGGGTTGCTCTACGTACACCTCCTCCTTGATTGGCCCGTTGAGGAAAGCGCTCTTCACATCCATTTGGAACAATCTGAAAGAATGGTGAGCGGCATAGGCTAACAATATGTGAATTGACTCTAGCCTAGCCACAGGAGCAAAAGTCTCCTCAAAGTCCAAACCTGCAACTTGGGCATAACCTTTTGCCACAAGTTGTGCCTTGTTCCTTGTCACCACCCCGTGCTCGTCCTGTTGGTTGCGAAACACCCACTTGGTTCCCACAATATTTTGCTTGGGACGTGGCACCAGTGTCCAAACTTCATTTCTCTTAAAATTGTTGAGCTCCTCCTGCATGGCCAACACCAAGTCCGGATCTAGCAAGGCCTCTTCTACCCTGAAAGGCTCAATAGAAGAGACAAAAAAGTAATGCTCACAAAAATTAACTAATCTAGAGCGAGTAGTTACTCCCTTGCTAATATCACCCAATATCTGGTCGACAGGATGATTCCTTTGAATCGTCGCTCGAACTTGAGTTGGAGGGGCATGTTGTGATTCTTCCTCCATAACATGATCATCTTGTGCTCCCCCTTGATCACACGCCTCTTCTTGATGAACCTGTTCATCGTCTTGAGTTGGGGGTTGCACCATTGTTGAGGAAGAAGGTTTATCTTGCTCTTTTTGTTCCTGTGGCCGCACATCTCCAATTGCCATGGTGCGTATTGCGGTTGTTGGAACGTCTTCTTCATCTACATCATCAAGATCAACAACTTGCTCTCTTGGAGAGCCATTAGTCTTGTCAAATACAACGTCGCTAGAGACTTCAACCAAACCCGATGATTTGTTGAAGACCCTATACGCCTTTGTATTTGAGTCATAACCTAACAAAAACCCTTCTACAGCTTTGGGAGCAAACTTAGAATTTCTACCTTTCTTCACTAGAATATAACATTTGCTCCCAAAAACACGAAAGTATGACACATTGGGGTTGTTACCGGTTAGGAGTTCGTACGACGTCTTCTTGAGGAGGCGATGAAGGTAGACCCGGTTTATGGCATGGCAAGCCGTGTTCACAGCTTCCGACCAAAACCGCTCGGGCGTCTTGAACTCTCCAAGCATCGTCCTTGCCATGTCTATGAGCGTCCTGTTCTTCCTCTCTACCACATCGTTTTGCTGTGGTGTGTATGGAGCGGAGAACTCGTGCTTGATTCCTTCCTCCTCAAGATACTCCTCCACTTGAAGGTTCTTGAACTCGGACCCGTTGTCGCTCCTTATCTTTTTCACCTTGAGCTCAAACTCATTTTGAGCTCTCCTTAGGAAGCGCTTGAGGGTCCCTTGGGTTTCTGTTTTATCCTGCAAGAAGAATACCCAAGTGAAGCGGGAAAAATCATCAACTATAACAAGACCATACTTACTTCCTCCTATGCTTAGGTAGGCGACGGGTCCGAAGAGGTCCATATGAAGTAACTCCAGAGGTCTTGATGTGGTCATTACATTCTTGCTGTGATGAGCACTTCCCACCTGTTTACCTGCTTGACAAGCTGCACAAGGTCTATCTTTTTCGAAAGTCACATTTGTTAATCCTAACACATGTTCTCCCTTTAGAAGTTTGTGAAGGTTCTTCATCCCCACATGTGCTAAACGGCGATGCCACAGCCAGCCCATGCTAGTCTTAGCAATTAAGCATGCATCTAGACCGGCCTCCTCTTTTGAAAAATCAACTAAATAAAGTTTGCCGTCTAGTACACCCTTAAAAGCTAATGAACCATCACTTCTTCTAAAGACAGACACATATACATTTGTGAATAAGCAATTATAACCCATATTACAAAGTTGACTAACGGACAACAAGTTATATCCGAGTGATTCCACTAAAAACACATTAGAAATGGAATGCTCGGATGAAAATGCTATTTTTCCTAGTCCTTTAACCTTGCCTTGATTCCCGTCACCGAATATGATTGAATCTTGGGAATCTTTGTTCTTGACGTAGGAGGTGAACATCTTCTTCTCCCCCGTCATGTGGTTTGTGCATCCGCTGTCGATAATCCAGCTTGAGCCCCCGGATGCATAAACCTACAAGGCAATTTAGGCTTGGGTCTTAGGTACCCAACTCTTGTTGGGTCCTACAAGGTTAGTGACAATAGCCTTAGGGACCCAAATGCAAGTTTTATCTCCCTTGCATTTTGCCCCTAATTTCCTAGCAATCACTTTCTTATCCTTTCTACAAATTGCAAAGGAAGCATTGCAAGCATGATAAATTGTAGAAGGTTCATTACTTGCTTTCCTAGGTACATGAACAACATTTCTCCTAGGCATATGATGCACAATAGAAGAACTAGAAGCAGGCATAGCATATGAATCATAAGAATAATTCCTATAAGCATTTCTAGAGAGTTTTCTATCACTATAAATGAAAGCATGATTCTTTTGAACACTATTTGCCATAGGTGACTTCCCTTTCTCCTTGGCGGAGATGGGAGCCTTATGACTTGTTAAGTTCTTGGCTTCCCTCTTAAAGCCAAGCCCATCCTTAATTGAGGGGAGTCTACCAACAGTGTAGGCATCCCTTGCAAATTTTAGTTTATCAAATTCATTTTTGCTAGTCTTAAGTTGGGCATTAAGACTAGCCACTTCACCATTTAGTTTTGCAATAGAAGTAAGGTGTTCAACACATGCATCAACATTAAAGTCCTTACACCTATTGCAAATCACTACATGTTCTACACAAGAACTAGATCTATTTGCTACTTCTAGCTTAGCATTTAAATCATCATTATCACTTTTTAAACTAGAAATAGTCTCATGGCAAGTAGATATTTCACAAGAAAGCATTTCATTCCTTTTAACTTCTAAAGCAAGAGATTTTTGGACATCTACAAATTTATCATGCTCTTCATACAAAAGATCCTCTTTCTTTTCTAACAATCTATTCTTGTCATTCAAAGCATCAATTAATTCATTGATTTTATCAATTTTAGTTCTATCTAAACCTTTGAATAAACTTGCATAGTCTATTTCATCATCGCTAGATTCATCATCACTTGAAGAGGCATATGTAATAGTATTCCTAGTGCATACCTTATTTTCCTTTGCCATGAGGCAGGTGTGATGCTTGTTGGGGAAGAGGGATGATTTGTTGAAGGCCGAGGCGGCAAGTCCTTCGTCGTCGGATGAAGAGCAATCTGAGTCCCACTCTTTGCCAAGGTGTGCCTCGCCCTTCGCTTTCTTGTAAGTCTTCTTCTTTTCCCTCTTCTTTTCTTGGTCCTGGTCACTATCATTATCAGGACAGTTAGCAATAAAGTGACCAACTTTACCACACTTGAAGCAGGAGCGCTTCCCCTTCGTCTTGCTCTTGTTGGGGTGCTCCTTGCGACCTTTGAGCGCCGTCTTGAAGCGCTTGATGATGAGGGCCATTTCATCTTCATTTAGCCCGGCCGCCTCAACTTGCGCCACCTTGCTAGGTAGCGCCTCCCTACTACTTGTTGCTTTGAGAGCAATAGTTTGAGGCTCGTAGATTGGGCCATTCAATGCCTCATCAACGTATCTCGCCTCCTTGATCATCATTCGCCCGCTTACAAACTTTCCGAGTATTTCCTCGGGCGTCATCTTGATGTACCTAGGATTCTCACGAATAGAGTTTACAAGATGAAGATCAAGGACAGTAAAGGACCTTAGCATTAGTCGGACGACGTCGTGGTCCGTCCATCTCGTGCTTCCATAGCTTCTTATCTTGTTGACCAGGGTCTTGAGCCTATTGTACGTTTGAGTTGGCTCCTCTCCCCTGATTATTGCGAACCTTCCTAGTTCGCCTTCCACCAACTCCATCTTGGTGAGCATGGTGACGTCGTTCCCCTCATGCGAGATCTTGAGGGTGTCCCAAATCTGCTTGGCGTTGTCCAAGCCGCTCACCTTATTGTATTCTTCCCTGCACAATGATGCTAACAAAACAGTAGTAGCTTGTGCATTTTTGTGAATTTGTTCATTGATAGATATGGGACTATCCGTACTATCAAATTGCATTCCATTTTCTATTATCTCCCATATACTTGGGTGGAGAGAGAACAAGTGACTACGCATTTTATGACTCCAAAATCCATAGTCCTCTCCATCAAAGTGAGGAGGTTTACCAAGTGGAATGGAAAGCAAATGAGCATTGGAACTTTGCGGAATACGAGAATAATCGAAAGAAAAGTTCGAGTTAACCGTTTTCTTTTTCTCATCGTATTCGTCGTCCTTTTGGGAAGAGGAGGACTCATCGCTGTCATAGTAGGCTATCTTCTTGATCCGCCTCTTCTTCTTCCCGTCCTTCTTCTTTTGACTCGAGCTGGAGTCAGTGGCTTTGTCGTCCCTCGGCTCATTGAAGATGGACTCCTTCTCCTTATCGTTGACCACCATCCCCTTTCCCTTAGGATCCATCTCTTCGGGCGATTAGTCCCTTTCGTGAAGAGAATGGCTCTGATACCAATTGAGAGCACCTAGAGGGGGGGGGGTGAATAGGTGATCCTGTAAAAACTTGAAACTTAAAGCCACAAACTTGATTAAGTGTTAGCACAATAAAATCAAGTGGCTAAGGAGAGCTCTTGTGAACCACAATTGACACAGTGAGAACAAGCACAAGAGACACAGAAATTTATCCCGTGGTTCGACCAAGTACAACACTTGCCTAGTCCACGTTGTGGCGTTCCAATGGACGAGAGTTGCACTCAACTCCTTTCAAGTGATCCAATGATCAACTTGAATACCACGGTGTTCTTTTTCCTTTACTCTTTCCCGTTTGCGAGGAATCTCCACAACTTGGAGCCTCTCGCCCTTACAATGAGATGATCACAAAGAAGCACAGATGTAAGAGTGGGAAGAGCAACACACACAAGCCTCAAAGCACGAGCACAAACACGCACACAAGTCACAACTTGAGCTCTAAGATCACACACGGAGTTCTCAACTCAAGAGGAGCTCAAATTGCTATCACAACGAATCAAATGTGCTAGAGAGATGTCTTGGTGCTAAGAGATGATCAAAGAATGCTTGGTGTACTCCTTCATGCGCCTAGGGGTCCCTTTTATAACCCCAAGGCAGCTAGGAGCCGTTGAGAGCAATCCAGGAAGGCAAATCTTGCCTTCTGTCGACTGGTGCACCGGACAGTCCGGTGCACCACAGGACACTGTCCGGTGCATATATCTTTCCTATTCTCGCGCAGCTGACCGTTGACGATTTGGAGCCGTTGGCGCACCGGACACTGTCCGGTGCACACCGGACAATCCGGTGCCCCCTTCAGACCGTTGGCCCGGCCACGCGTCACGTGCGGATTGCGCGGCCGACCGTTGGCTCGGCCGACTGTTGGCTCACCGGACAGTCCTGTGCACCACCGGACAGTCCGGTGATTTATAGCCGTACGCCGCCGTCGAGACGCGAGAGCAGGCAGTTCACCAGATGCCAGCCTGGCGCACCGGACACTGTCCAGTGCACCACCGGACAATCCGGTGCACCCAGATTGAGCAGAGTCTTGGCTGCTCGAGCCAAGTCTTTTCCATTTGTCTTTTCTCTGATTCTAGCACTTAGACAAATATGTTAGTACACAAAAACCGATGTACTAAGTCTAGAATCATACCTTTGTATTGATTTGCACTTTGTCCACCATTTGTCATAGTTTAACACATAACCATTTGTGTTGGACACTTAATCACCAAAATACTTAGAAATGGCCCAAGGGCACATTTCCCTTTCAATGAACGGTTGTCATGACATATGGTTTGTGAAAGCATACCCTAGAACGAGATAAAAAAGTATTTCCATTCGCAAAAATCACAACATCGATAAATCAACAAGATCTACAACCACAAAAACATCACGTCCGCTACTCCATGAGATCAGCAACATCCTCCATCAGGTTGATAGGGGATCGTCCCCAACGCTCTTAACCGTGAGCGAACGGATGTCATGACATATGGTTTGTGAAAACATAACCTAGAACGAGATAAAAAGTATTTCCATTCGCAAAAATCACAACATCGATAAATCAACAAGATCTACAACCACAAAAACGTCACGTCCGCTACTCCATGAGATAAGCAACATCCTCCATCAGGTTGATAGGGTATCGTTCCCAACGCTCTTAACCGTGATTGAACGGTTCTCATGACATATGGTTTGTGAAAACATACCCTATAATGAGGTAAAAAAGTATTTCCATTCGCAAAAATCACAACATCGATAAATCAACAAGATCTACAACCACAAAAACGTCACGTCCGCTACTCCATGAGATCAGCAACATCCTCCATCAGGTTGATAGGGGATCGTCCCCAACGCTCTTAACCGTGAGCGAACGGATGTCATGACATATGGTTTGTGAAAACATACCCTAGAACGAGATAAAAAGTATTTCCATTCGCAAAAATCACAACATCGATAAATCAACAAGATCTACAACCACAAAAACGTTAGGTCCGCTACTCCATGAGATCAGCAACATCCTCCATCAGGTTGATAGGGGATCGTCCCCAATGCTCTTAACCGTGAGTGAACGGTTGTCATGACATATGGTTTGTGAAAACATACCCTAGAATGAGATAAAAAAGTATTTCCATTCGCAAAAATCACAACATCGATAAATTAACAAGATCTACAACCACAAAAACGTCACGTCCGCTACTCCATGAGATCAACAACATCCTCCATCAGGTTGATAGGGGATCGTCCCCAATGCTCTTAACCGTGAGCGAACGGTTGTCATGACATATGGTTTGTGAAAACATACCCTAGAACGAGATAAAAAAGTATTTCCATTCACAAAAAAATCACAACAACGACAAATCAACAAGATCTACAACCACAAAAACGTCAGGTCCACTACTCCATGAGATCAGCAACATCCTCCATCAGGTTGATAGGGGATCGTCCCCAACTCTCTTAACCGTGAGCGAACGGTTGTCATGACATATGGTTTGTGAAAACATACCCTAGAACGAGATAAAAAATATTTCCATTCGCAAAAATCACAACATTGAAAAATCAACAAGATCTACATCCACAAAAACGTCAAGTCCGCTGCTCCATGAGATCAGCAATATCCTCCATCAGGTTGATAGGGGATCGTCCCCAATGCTCTTAACCGTGAGCGAACGGTTGTCATGACATATGGTGATGAGGACATCACTTCTATACATACAATAAATGGACCGATAACAAGATCGCGTGCACGACAGCTAATTCTTCAGGTACGTTCTACCCTAGTCAATTGTGTTTCAGAGGTTACGCTTGGGGCCATGGATGTTTTAATGATTAGGAACCTTGGAGAGGACCAGCAAGGACTTTGGAAAGGCCTAGTTGTTGAGGAGGAGGAGCAAGGGCGCCCACAACAGGAAGGAGATCAAGTCCGACTCAGCTGCGACTCCATCTCGGGTTTCAGGACCAGTCTGCACTAAAATGGACGCCCAAGATGCATCCGGACCCCGATTGCGACGGACTTGATATGGTTGGAAAGATAAGGAGATTATCTAACCAATCCAACTGGTTCCACCCTAAAATTCGGCCGGAGTTAACAGGAATCGTCGAAACAAGTCAGCAATCAGATTCTGTTTTGGTGCTGCGACACCGTCTGTTGGGCCGTGTATCGCGTCGGAGCCCATTAGGGGAGCGTCCAGGGGTCACGCACGCCCTAATACTCTATTTATTCAGAAGCCGCCGCCACATTAGGGTTGGGTTTTGCTTAAGTTTAGATTTGTCGAGAACAGCCGCTGTAGATCGGTTTGTGAGACCTCAACTTGTGAGCTTAATCATTCATCCACAATATTCTAGATTGTGTTCTTTCTTGTTCTTGCTTGTGTCTTCGATTTGCAGGCAAGGATTAGCCTTCGTGGCGAGGTCAATCGTGCAACGCACGGTTGATAACCAGAGGAGAAGTGGTGCTGCGATTGCGGGGTTCTAGTCGTGTTGATTGGAAGCCGGATCGTCTGTGTGACATCTCCACCAAATCGATAGTTATCTTCACCTGACGGAAGATCGGGCACCCCCGTTTCTATCAAGTGGTATTCAAAGACTCAGGTATTACCGTCAGGCTTACCCTAGTTTAGTTTAGGTTTTTCATCCTATAAGTCCAGATAATTGCCATACAAAAAAATATATTCCGCTGTCCTAGAACCCTTGTTTAGCCTTGCAATTTCGTTTCAGATTGCTTTGTTGAGTTTGTGTCTGTGTCGAGTCTTGTTGCTAGTTTAGGTCGTGTCTTCATCGTAGTTCAACCGCTCCATCGCTGTTATTTGTTTCCGCCGCTATCCCATCCATCTTACCCAGATTACAAGTCGAGACACCACATTACTCGATTTGCCCTCGCTAGCCGCCTTGTGTGAATTCTCGCCACGCTAGCCCTAGATTAGGTTGCAAGCCGCATTGCATTGCAGCCCTCCTTGTTTCATCATCTGGCGCTTACCTATTGCTTATACCAGGGAAGTTTGTGCCCCTGTGCTCTATAGCCGTCGCTACGGTTCCTACCAATTTGTGCCCTGGAAAACCATAACTTGAGGTATCTTCCATAAAACGGGCATAACTTTTCGCTCGGTGCTCCGTTTGAGCTCAAATTTTTACAGCAGATTCCTGACTCCATTCTGGGGTGACCCAAACTCGCCTACAGCCTGTTTGGTTTGGTCAAAAAATTCAAAAAAAATCGGGAAGATAATTAAAAAAATTGTTTAAGTGTTTTCAGGAATTTTAGAGATCCTTTGTGAATTTCTCTAGGCCACAATACAACTCTGTTTCAAGTGAAATTTTGTGTGCTTCCATCAATTGTGATTTTGGATCAGTGATAAAAAATTCAGAATATTTCGAGCTCGTTTGCTGGTACTCCTTTGAAAACGCGCCTTTGATTTCTACTAGTGCTGAAAAATCTGCGCTATTTACAGAACTGTCATTCTGCTAGTTTGTTACTTTTATCTTGTTGTGCTTCGATAGGACACGTCTTAGCCAACAATTGTGACTTGTGCTTTGGAAACTTATTGAATTTCGTTAATCTGCACTCGATTTTGTTCCACATTCACATACATATTGTGTCTGTCCTACAGCTCCACATATTATATCTTCTGATCAATACAGATTTGACCTTGTAATCGCGGTTTCACTACCTCTTGGTAAGTATCACGAACCAGCCTCCGATTGTACCATTCTTTGCTTGTATTTCGTCAGACACTTGTAAGACCTTGGTAAGATACATTAGAGCGTGTTCCTGTGTTCCACCCGAGAGGAGCGTGTAGTGAGATTATTAGGGATAACCTTCACCGTTTGTTCCCTGTTTTTGTGTTTCAATGGCAGGCGACGACGAAGAAGCAAGGATCCCTACAGACTTCGATGAATGTGTTAGCCGCCAAGATCTTGAGGCAAACAACAAGCTCCTGAAGGAGCAAATGGAGGAGACGGTCCACAAGTCAGTGCATGATGCCTTCATTAACATGGACCTTGGCAGGACTTACGAGAGGCTAGATCGACGATTGTCCCAGATCGTCGACAGACTTGCTGTGTTGGAGACACAACAACAAGCACCGCCACCACCTCCTCGTCCACGTCTTCCCGATGATGCGGTGATTGATGAAGAAGGTAATTATGATGAAGCGGCCACTAGAGATTTGCGCCTCCATCGTCGTCTTCATCAAAACACAGAAGGTATGCCACACCGCCAGCAAGGTAATAACAATCGTGCTCCTGACGACCCTTATGCTAAGATTAAATTTTCTATACCATCTTTTTCGGGTCATTATGATGCTGAGGGATATCTTGATTGAGAGATGACGATAGAACAGAAATTTGCTGCCCACCTTGTACCTGAACGACATCAAGTTAGACAAGCCACTAGTGAATTTAAAGATTTTGCTATTGTTTGGTGGACTGGTCTAGTTGGGGATGGTAGAGCACCTATGACTTGGGAAGATCTTAAGGTAGCTATGCGCGATAGATTTGTTCCCCCATCTTATCATAGAGAATTGCGTAAGAAATTGATGCGTTTAGAGCAAGGGGATAAATCTGTTCAAGATTATTATGCTGAGCTTCAGAAGGGATTGCAGCGTTGTGGGATAGTAGAGGGACATAAGGACACTCTTTGCCGTTTTTATTCAGGTTTGCGACGTGAAATTCAGGACATTGTGGATTACAAAGATTTTAACACTGTCAACAAGTTGTTCCAGTTTGCTATGCTTGCAGAGAAAGAATTGCAGGGACGCCAACATCGACCTAGGACTACTTTTGGCGCCTCCTCTACATCACGGACGCACACACCTGCCTCGAGTCATACACCTTCGACCACTACAGCGCCCACGCGACCTCCCTCGACACCTTCTGCACATGTTGGTAAACTTCCTTTGCAGGTACCCACCAAGAAACAGAATTCACCAGCACCTGCAGCACCTTCCAGTGGTCGTTCTTCGGGTATTGTTTGCCACCGCTGTCATGGGATTGGTCACGTGAAGAAGGATTGCCCGAGTCAGCGAACATACATTGCTACGGATGATGGCTACATTAGTGCTTCCGACGGTGAGGATGACGATGATGACACCTGTGATGTTGCTGCTAATGATGATGCTATGCTTGGTGCTGATGCTACGATGAACCTTCGAAGCATCATGGTGCAGCGTGTTCTTAGTGCTCAGCCAGAATCATCAGAGAAGCAACAACGCCATAATTTGTTCCAGACTTTCTTCGCCATCGAGAATCGACGTGCACGTGTTATTATTGATGGTGGAAGCTGCAATAATTTGGTGAGTTTAGATTTGGTCAAGAAGCTTGGTTTGTCCACACGTCCACGGCCACATCCATACCACATTCAGTGGATCAATGATTCAGGCAAGGTTAAGGTAACACACATGGTACGAGTGCATTTCTCCATTGGTATGTATTCTGATTATGCGGATTGCGATGTAGTACCTATGGAAGCTTGTTCTCTTTTGTTGGGTAGACCTTGGGAATATGATACTGATGCACGTCACCATGCTAGGAGTAATACATACACTTTTAGGCATAAAGATAAAAATATTACTTTGCTACCTTTGACTCTTGCTGAAATTGTACAAGCTAATAAAGATAGAGCTGCAAATACCCATAAGGAACCAACTAATGAGACAGAAATTCAGCAACAAATTAAATTGAAAGCTCCTGTCATGCTTGCTACTAAATCTGATCTTCTTGAAACTCATGCTACTGATGCTTGTTGCTATGCCTTGGTTTGCAAAGATGCTTTCTTTTCTATTGATGATATTGCTAGCACTTTGCCTGCATCTGTGACTAACCTTTTGCAGCAGTTCCGAGATGTTTTTCCCTCTGAGTTACCTCCAGGACTTCCTCCCATTCGTGGGATTGAGCACCAGATTGATTTGATTCCTGGAGCAAGCTTGCCCAACCGTGCTGCATATCGAGCAAATCCTGAGGAGACTAAGGAGATTCAGCGCCAAGTCCAAGACCTTTTGGACCGCGGGTATGTACGTGAGAGCCTTAGTCCTTGTTCTGTTCCTGTCATTTTGGTTCCAAAAGAAAGATGGTAGTTGGCGCATGTGTGTAGATTGTAGAGCCATTAATAACATCACTATCCGGTACCGTCATCCTATTCCTCGATTAGATGATATGCTTGATGAGTTAAGTGGTTCTAAAATATTTTCTAAGATTGATTTGCGCAGTGGATACCACCAAATTAGAATGCAATTAGGCGATGAATGGAAAACTGCTTTTAAAACTAAGTTCGGCTTGTATGAGCGGTTAGTGATGCCTTTTGGATTAACTAATGCCCCTAGTACTTTTATGCGTTTGATGAACGAGGTTTTGCGCCCATTTATTGGAAAATTTGTGGTGGTTTATTTTGATGATATCTTGATCTACAACACTTGTTTATCTGAACATCTTGACCATCTACGTGCTGTTTTTGATGCTTTGCGCGCCGCGCGCTTATTTGCTAACCTTGACAAATGCACCTTTTGCACCGCAGGCGTATCGTTTCTTGGCTATGTTGTCACTACACAGGGTATTGAGGTTGATGAGGCCAAGGTGCATGCTATTCAGAGTTGGCCAACGCCATCGACGATGACACAAGTACGGAGTTTTCTTGGACTTGCAGGATTTTATCGTCGTTTCGTGAAGGATTTCAGCACCATCGCTGCCCCATTACATGAGTTGACCAAGAAGGGTGTTTCATTTAATTGGGGGCAGTCACAAGAGGATTCTTTTGCTCTTTTAAAAGAGAAGCTTACTCACGCGCCACTACTCCAACTTCCTGACTTTGGTAAGACTTTTGAACTCGAATGTGATGCAAGTGGAGTTGGCATTGGTGCTGTTTTGATGCAAGGAGGTAAACCCGTTGCATATTTTAGTGAAAAATTGAATGGTCCTGTTCTTAATTATTCTACTTATGATAAAGAATTATATGCTCTCATACGATCTTTGCAAACATGGAAACATTATTTGTGGTCTAAGGAATTTGTTATTCATTCTGATCATGAGTCACTTAAGCATCTTCGTAGTCAAACAAATCTGAACCGTAGACATGCCAAGTGGGTAGAATTTCTTGAAACTTTTCCTTACATCATTAAATATAAAAAGGGGAATGATAATGTGATTGCCGATGCTTTGTCTAGACGCTATGCTATGTTGTCTCAACTTGATTGTCGTATTTTTGGACTTGAAACAATTAAGGGACAATATGCTTTTGATGATGATTTTAAAGAGGTTGCATTAAATTGTAAAGAGGGCCATACATGGAATAAATTTGTGCTAAATGATGGATACTTGTTTAGAGCTAACCACCTATGCATTCCAGTTGGTTCGGTTCGTCTTTTGTTGTTGCAGGAAGCGCATGGTGGTGGTTTGATGGGTCACTTCGGTGCCAAGAAGACGAAGGCTGTGCTGACCACACACTTCTTTTGGCCTCGAATGCGGCGTGATGTTGAGCGCTTTGTAGCAATATGCATGCCGTGTCAAAAGCTGTCCCGATTGAACCCACATGGTTTGTATATGCCTCTTCCTATTCCTTCAGTTCCGTGGGCGGATATTTCTATGGATTTTGTTTTGGGATTGGCTAGGACGAAGAGGGGGAGCGATATTGTTTTTGTTACACTTGATCGTTTCTCTAAGATGGCACATTTTATACCTTGTCACAAAACGGATGATGCCATTCATATTGCTAACCTGTTTTTCAAAGAGATTGTTCGTTTGCATGGTATGCCTTCTACTATTGTTTCAGATCGTGATGTAAAATTCTTGAGTCATTTTTGGCGTACTCTATGGAACAAATTGGGGACAAAATTGCTGTTTTCTACTACTTGTCATCCCCAAACTGATGGACAAACAGAAGTTGTGAATAGAACATTGCCTGCAATGCTGCGAGCAATATTGAAGAAAAACTTGAAAATGTGGGAAGAGTGTTTGCCGCATGTGGACTTTGCATATAATCGGGCGGAACACTCCACCACCAAGGTAAGTCCTTTTCAGGTAGTGTATGGTTTTAACCCTCGTGCTCCTATTGATCTTTTGCCTCTACCTACTACCGAACAAGTACATAGTGATGCTAAGGAGCGTGCTTACTTTATTTTGGAACTTCATGCTTCAACTAAAACAAACATTGAAAAGATGACTGAAAAATATAGAATTGCTGGTAGTCAAGGTAGAAAACAAGTTAAGCTTGAAGTGGGTGATTTAGTGTGGTTGCACTTGAGAAAAGATAGATTTCCAGAGTTAAGAAAGTCTAAATTGATGCCACGTGGTGCTGGTCCATATAAGATTTTGGAGAAAATAAATGATAATGCATATAAACTTGAGTTGCCTCCCGAGTTCCGGGTTTGTCCTACATTTAACATTGCAGATTTGAAACCGTATTTGGGGGAAGAAGATGAGCTTGAGTCGAGGACGACTCCACTTCAAGAGGGGGAGGATGATGAGGACATCACTTCTATACATACAATAAATGGACCGATAACACGATTGTGTGCACGACAGCTAATTCTCCAGGTACGTTCTACCCTAGTCAATTGTGTTTCAGAGCTTACGCTTGGGGCCATGGATGTTTTAATGATTAGGAACCTTGGAGAGGACCAGAAAGGACTTTGGAAAGGCCTAGTTGTTGAGGAGGAGGAGCAAGAGCGCCCAAAACCGGAAGGAGATCAAGTCCGACTCGGCTGCGACTCCATCTCGGGTTCCAGGACCAGTCTGCACTAAAATGGACGCCCAAGATGCATCCGGACTCCGATTGCGACGGACTTGATATGGTTGGAAAGATAAGGAGATTATCTAACCAACCCAACTGGTTCCACCCTAAAATTCGGCCGGAGTCAACGGGAATCGTCGAAACAAGTCAGCATTCAGATTCTGTTTTGGTGCTACGACACCGTCTGTTGGGCCGTTGGGCCGTGTATCGCGTCGGAGCCTATTAGGGGCACGTCCAGGGGTCACGCACGCCCTAATACTCTATTTATTCAGCAGCCGATGCCACATTAGGGTTAGGTTTTGCTTAAGTTTAGATCTGTCGAGAACAGCTGTCGTAGATCGGTTTGTGAGACCTCAACTTGTGAGCTTAATCATTCATCCGCAATATTCTAGATTGTGTTCTTTCTTGTTCTTGCTTGTGTCTTCGATTCGCAGGCAAGGATAAGCCTTCGTGGCGAGGTCAATCGCACAACACACGGTTGATAACCAGAGGAGAAGTGGTGCTGCGATTGCGGGGTTCTAGTCGTGTTGATTGGAAGCCGGATCGTCTGTGTGACATCTCCACCAAATCGATAGTTATCTTCACCTGACGGAAGATCGGGCACCCCCATTCCTATCATATGGTTTGTGAAAACATACCCTAGAATGAGATAAAAAAGTATTTCCATTCGCAAAAATCACAACATCGATAAATCAACAAGATCTACAACCACAAAAATGTCAAGTCCGCTAGTCCATGAGATTAGCAACATCCTCCATCAGATTGATAGGGGATCATCCCCAACGCTCTTAACCGTGAGTGAACAGTTGTCATGGCATACGGTTTGTGAAAACATACCCTAGAACGAGATAAAAAAGTATTTCCATTCGCAAAAATCACAACATCGATAAATCAACAAGATCTACAACCACAAAAACGTCAGGTCTGCTACTCCATGAGATTAGCAACATCCTCCATCAGGTTGATAGGGGATCATCCCCAACGCTCTTAACCATGAGCGAACGATTATCAAGACATATGGTTTGTGAAAACATACCCTAGAACGAGATAAAAAGTATTTCCATTCGCAAAAATCACAACATCGATAAATCAACAAGATCTACAACCACAAAAATGTAAGGTCCGCTACTCCATGAGATCAGCAACATCCTCCATCAGGTTGATAGGGGATCGTCCCCAACGCTCTTAACCGTGAGTGAACGGTTGTCATGACATATGGTTTGTGAAAACATACCCTAGAATGAGATAAAAAGGTATTTCCATTCGCAAAAATCACAACATCGATAAATCAACAAAATCTACAACCACAAAAACGTCACGTCCGCTACTCCATGAGATCAGCAACATCCTCCATCAGGTTGATAGGGGATCGTCCCCAACGCTCTTAACCGTGAGCGAATGGTTGTCATGACATATGGTTTGTGAAAACATACCCTAGAACGAGATAAAAAGTATTTCCATTCACAAAAATCACAACATCGATAAATCAACAAGATCTACAACCACAAAAATGTCAGGTCCGCTACTCCATGAGATAAGCAACATCCTCCATCAGGTTGATAGGGGATCGTCCCCAACGCTCTTAACCTTGAGTGAACGGTTGTCATGACATATGGTTTGTGAAAGCATACCCTAGAACGAGATAAAAAAGTATTTCCATTCACAAAAATCACAACATCGATAAATCAACAAGATCTACAACTACAAAAACGTCACGTCCGCTACTCCATGAGATAAGCAACATCCTCCATCAGGTTGATAGGGGATCGTCCCCAACGCTCTTAACCGTGAGCGAACGGTTGTCATGACATATGGTTTGTGAAAACATAACCTAGAACGAGATAAAAAGTATTTCCATTCGCAAAATCACAACATCGATAAATCAACAAGATCTACAACCACAAATACGTCACGTCCGCTACTCCATGAGATCAGCAACATCCTCCATCAGGTTGATAGGGTATCGTCCCCAAATGCTCTTAACCGTGAGTGAACTGTTGTCATGACATATGGTTTGTGAAAACATACCCTATAATGAGGTAAAAAAGTATTTTCATTCGCAAAAATCACAACATCGATAAATCAACAAGATCTACAACCACAAAAATGTCAAGTCTGCTACTCCATGAGATCAGCAACATCCTCCATCAGATTGATAGGGGATCATCCCCAACGCTCTTAACCGTGAGTGAACAGTTGTCATGACATACGGTTTGTGAAAACATACCCTAGAACAAGATAAAAAAGTATTTCCATTCGCAAAAATCACAACATCGATAAATCAACAAGATCTACAACCACAAAAACGTCACGTCCGCTACTCCATGAGATCAGCAACATCCTCCATCAGGTTGATAAGGGATCGTCCCCAACGCTCTTAACCGTGAGCGAACGGTTGTCATGACATATGGTTTGTGAAAACATACCCTAGAACGAGATAAAAAGTATTTTCATTCACAAAAATCACAACATCGATAAATCAACAAGATCTACAACCACAAAAACGTCAGGTCCGCTACTCCATGAGATCAGCAACATCCTCCATCAGGTTGATAGGGGATCGTCCCCAACGCTCTTAACCGTGAGCGAACGGATGTCATGACATATGGTTTGTGAAAACATACCCTAGAACGAGATAAAAAGTATTTCCATTCGCAAAAATCACAACATCGATAAATCAACAAGATCTACAACCACAAAAACGTCACGTCCGCTACTCCATGAGATCAGCAACATCCTCCATCAGGTTGAAAGGGGATCGTCCCCAACGCTCTTAACCGTGAGCGAACGGTTGTCATGACATATGGTTTGTGAAAACATACCCTAGAACGAGATAAAAAGTATTTCCATTCGCAAAAATCACAACATCGATAAATCAACAAGATCTACAACCACAAAAACGTCACGTCCGCTACTCCATGAGATAAGCAACATCCTCCATCAGGTTGATAGGGTATCGTCCCCAAATGCTCTTAACCGTGAGTGAACGGTTGTCATGACATATGGTTTGTGAAAACATACCCTATAATGAGGTAAAAAAGTATTTCCATTCGCAAAAATCACAACATCGATAAATCAACAAGATCTACAACCACAAAAACGTCACGTCCGCTACTACAAGAGATCAGCAACATCCTCCATCAGGTTGATAGGGGATCGTCCCCAACACTCTTAACCGTGAGCGAACGGTTGTCATTAATATGGTTTGTGAAAACATACCCTAGAACGAGATAAAAATTATTTCCATTCGCAAAAATCACAACATCGATAAATCAACAAGATCTACAACGACAAAAACGTCAGGTCCGCTACTCCATGAGATCAGCAACATACTCCATCAGGTTGATAGGGGATCGTCCCCAATGCTCTTAACCGTGAGTGAACGGTTGTCATGACATATGGTTTGTGAAAACATACCCTAGAATGAGATAAAAAAGTATTTCCATTCGCAAAAATCACAACATCGATAAATTAACAAGATCTACAACCACAAAAACGTCACGTCCGCTACCCCATGAGATCAACAACATCCTCCATCAGGTTGATAGGGGATCGTCCCCAACGCTCTTAACCGTGAGCGAACGGTTGTCATGACATATGGTTTGTGAAAACATACCCTAGAACGAGATAAAAAAGTATTTCCATTCACAAAAAAATCACAACAACGACAAATCAACAAGATCTACAACCACAAAAACTTCAGGTCCACTACTCCATGAGATCAGCAACATCTTCCATCAGGTTGATAGGGGATCGTCCCCAACTCTCTTAACCGTGAGCGAACGGTTGTCATGACATATGGTTTGTCAAAACATACCCTAGAACGAGATAAAAAAGTATTTCCATTCGCAAAAATCACAACATTGACAAATCAATAAGATCTACATCCACAAAACGTCAGGTCCGCTGCTCCATGAGATCAGCAACATCCTCCATCAGGTTGATAGGGGATCGTCCCCAATGCTCTTAACCGTGAGCGAACGGTTGTCATGACATATGGATTGTGAAAACATACCCTAGAATGAGATAAAAAAGTATTTCCATTCGCAAAAATCACAACATCGATAAATCAACAAGATCTACAACCACAAAAATGTCAGGTCCGCTACTCCATGAGATCAGCAACATCCTCCATCAGATTGATAGGGGATCATCCCCAACACTCTTAACCGTGAGTGAACAGTTGTCATGACATATGGTTTGTGAAAGCATACCCTAGAACGAGATAAAAAAGTATTTCCATTCGCAAAAATCACAACATCAATAAATCAACAAGATCTACAACCACAAAAACGTCAGGTCTGCTACTCCATGAGATTAGCATCATCCTCCATCAGGTTGATAGGGGATCATCCCCAACGCTCTTAACCATGAGAGGAAGATTATCAAGACATATGGTTCGTGAAAACATACCCTAGAACGAGATAAAAAGTATTTCCATTCGCAAAAATCACAACATCGATAAATCAACAAGATCTACAACCACAAAAACGTAAGGTCCGCTACTCCATGAGATCAGCAACATCCTCCATCAGGTTGATAGGGGATCGTCCCCAACGCTCTTAACCGTGAGCGAACGGTTGTCATGACATATGGTTTGTGAAAACATACCCTAGAATGAGATAAAAAGTATTTCCATTCACAAAAATCACAACATCGATAAATCAACAAGATCTACAACCACAAAAATGTCAGGTCCGCTACTCCATGAGATAAGCAACATCCTCCATCATGTTGATAGGGATCGTCCCCAACGCTCTTAACCGTGAGTGAACGGTTGTCATGACATATGGTTTGTGAAAGCATACCCTAGAACGAGATAAAAAAGTATTTCCATTGGCAAAAATCACAACATCGATAAATCAACAAGATCTACAACCACAAAAACGTCACGTCCGCTACTCCATGAGATCAGCAACATCCTCCATCAGGTTGATAGGGGATCGTCCCCAACGCTCTTAACCATGAGCGAACGGTTGTCATGACATATGGTTTGTGAAAACATACCCTAGAACGAGATAAAAAGTATTTCCATTCGCAAAAACCACAACATTGATAAATCAACAAGATCTACAACCACAAAAATGTCACGTCCGCTACTCCATGAGATAAGCAACATCCTCCATCAGGTTGATAGGGTGTCGTCCCCAAATGCTCTTAACCGTGAGTGAACGGTTGTCATGACATATGGTTTGTGAAAACATACCCTATAATGAGGTAAAAAAGTATTTCCATTTGCAAAAATCACAACATCGATAAATCAACAAGATCTACAACCACAAAAACGTCACGTCCGCTACTCCATGAGATCAGCAACATCCTCCATCAGGTTGATAGGGGATCGTCCCCAACGCTCTTAACCATGAGCGAACGGTTGTCATGACATATGGTTTGTGGAAACATACCCTAGAACGAGATAAAAAGTATTTCCATTCGCAAAAATCACAACATCGATAAATCAACAAGATCTACAACCACAAAAACGTCAGGTCCGCTACTCCATGAGATCAGCAACATACTCCATCAGGTTGATAGGGGATCGTCCCCAATGCTCTTAACCGTGAGTGAACGGTTGTCATGACATATGGTTTGTGAAAACATACCCTAGAATGAGATAAAAAAGTATTTCCATTCGCAAAAATCACAACATCGATAAATTAACAAGATCTACAACCACAAAAACGTCACGTCCGCTACTCCATGAGATCAACAACATCCTCCATCAGGTTGATAGGGGATCGTCCCCAACGCTCTTAACCGTGAGCGAACGGTTGTCATGACATATGGTTTGTGAAAACATACCCTAGAACGAGATAAAAAAGTATTTCCATTCACAAAAAAATCACAACAACGACAAATCAACAAGATCTACAACCACAAAAACTTCAGGTCCACTACTCCATGAGATCAGCAACATCCTCCATCAGGTTGACAGGGGATCGTCCCCAACTCTCTTAACCGTGAGCGAACGGTTGTCATGACATATGGTTTGTGAAAACATACCCTAGAACGAGATAAAAAAGTATTTCCATTCGCAAAAATCACAACATTGACAAATCAATAAGATCTACATCCACAAAAACGTCAGGTTCGCTGCTCCATGAGATCAGCAACATCCTCCATCAGGTTTGTTGGGGACTTGTTCTCGAATGCTTTGAATCAAGAACAAGGCAACACAAAATGTTAAATGTTAATATCCTTCGTCCTTCGAAGCATTATTTCCCCAAGGATATAATGATTTTTGGACGAAGGTTATGAAGGACATACCTTCATCAGCATAAAATATAATAATGAAGAAGGAAACATATGAAACATGAAGATAACATGAACAGTTGTGTACTATTGTCGACTTATTTTCATTTTATTATAATGAAAAGATAAAAAATGATATCAAATTACAAGTGTACCTTCAGCTCGTGAGAAGGTAAAAGCACAAGTGTGACGCAAAAGCCAATGCCAAATCAGCGTGAACAGTACGGGTATACTGTTCACCTATTTATAGGCATGGGTCGCAGCCCACGCAAAATTACATTAATGCCCCTTACATTTATCAATAACTCTATGATAATTCTTCGAGGTCTAATCTGGTTTTTCATCTTTAAGTCGGTTTCCTTTTCCGCCGCTATTCCGAAGCTCTTCTACACACAGCTTCGGCTCTGCGCCAACCTTCGTGTTCTTTGTGCTTCTTCGTACCGTGGCTCTGATCCGAGTCCGAAGATACCTGTCAATGTACTTTACTCCAGAAACATTGTTAAATCATGTTTTAGAGGACCTTCGGAAGCCGAAGGCCCCTAACAGTAGCCCCTCGCAATATTAATTTGTTAGAATAATAAATTCAGATTGCGAAATGGACGAAGGCTATGAGCCGAAGGTCCGAAAAAACACCTTCCTTTTGCTAGAATAGCAACAGTCTTTGGCAAATGGGACCCTCCAGTCTCCAACATAATGGGTTTATAAATAGGGGCTCGCCACAATTTATTTGACACGCTCTCTTGCCATCCGTTCTGCCTGCTCAAAAAGCTTTCTGCCCACAAATATTTGGTTTTCTCCTTAGTTTTAAGCTTCGGAAACGAGAGGAAGAATTCCGAAGAGATGTCTGAGGAGAAGAAGGTTGTTGCCGAAATGAAGCTGAGCCTTTCTGAAGAGATGCATCTGGGTTTTCTTGAGTCAATAGCGAAGATGAACACGGAGAAGATTACAAGGGAGATCTTAGAAGGTTTATTTGAAGATACTGGTGATAGTGACAGCTATGACACAGATAGTGGGGGTGAAGACTCTGAGGATCGGCCATGGCGACCAAGCCATTCAGTCTTCGGAAAATCAACTATTGGGCAAAGTCACCTTGAAAACATGAAGGGGAGATACTTTTGAGATATGTCCATTGTGAGAGCAGATGCCGGAGAAAGAACTGTGCCGAGCCCTTAAGATGATGAAGTCGTTATCTTCCGAAGCTTTTTAAAAGCTGGGCTACGATTTCCTTTAAGTAGATTCGTGGTAGAAGTTCTGAAAATATATCAGGTTTACCTTCATCAACTTACCCCTGAAGCAATAATAAGAATGGGACTCTTCGTCTGGGCTGTGAAGAGTCAGGGTCTAGAGCCAAGTGCGAAAAGCTTTTGCAATATACATGAATTGTTATATGAAACGAAGCCCTGGGGTAAAGAGCAATATCATAACAACTTTGGTTGCTACAACTTCGGTGCTCGCTCTGGATCAAGCTGTCCCGTGCCCACCTTTCGGAAGAGATGGCCCGGAGAATGGATGAAAGAATGGTTCTATGTAAAAAATGATTTGAAGGTTCGAGAAGATATTAAGGATATCATCATGAGCCCCATCTGGCAGCGCTTCGGACTCCGGAAACCGAAGATAGAAATGGATGAAGCAGCCGAAGAATGCCAACGGGCCTTCGGCGTAGTCTGCTCTTTTATTGGAACCAGAGATTTAATACAAGAACACATTGCCTTCAGAGTATGGCCTCTTGCGGATAATTGGGAAATGCCAAAAGACACTGTTAGAGAAACTGACGAAGGTGGGCTAGTTAAGCTGAAGTATACATTCAAGTATGGGGACAAGTTCGTTGAACCCGATGATGATTGGTTAAAGAGCATTGAGACTTTAAGTGATGAATTGCTTGGGGTATATTCGAAGGCCGAAGATACTGCAATGTCAGCAGTCTTCGGAGGCCGAAGAAAGAAAAGACTGAACCGAGTTTTTGATGCAATTGGGTTCGTGTACCCCGACTACCATTATCCAGTGCGAGGGCAGAAAAGGAAATGTACTGCTTCAGCTGCTCCTAGCGAGCCAGCGCCGAAGAGAAAAAGGGTGAAAGTTCTCACACACCGGCCACGTTACATTGAACTAGCCACAGTGCCTGAATTCGGCAGTGGAACATCTTCAGCCACCGAAGCTAAGGAACCACCTCCGTTGCCCGGAGCCAAAGAGCTGGCCGAAGTGCCAACAACAAAAGAATTGGAAGAATCAAAGACTCTGTTACCAGAAACTGAAGAGCTGGCCGAAGCGCCATCGACAGAAAAGATGGAAGAAGCAAAAGCATCAACTGAGGGAGTGAAAATATCAGAAATTTTGAGTCCTTCAGAAGAAATTAAAGCAGCAAAAATTAAAAAGGGGCCAACAGCGACCCCAAAAAGAAAAAGAATGGTTAATGTGTTAGATGTTTTGGAAACAATTAAACTTCCAAGCACAACTCCAAAGAAGACTGCTAAAACTTCTAAGGCGCTTGCTGAAGTATCCGTTGCTGAGGCTCCGAAGCAACAGACTGAAGTTGGAACTGGGCCTTCAGAACCAACCAAGGTAATACCTTTGGAAGCAGAAGAAGCAAAAATTGCAAGGTCAACTGAAGAAATGAAAATGTCAGAGCCTAGTTTGGTCGAAGAAATTGATACTGCTGTCCCCGAAGCAACTTCCAAAATATACGATTATATTGTGCGTCATGCTTCGGGGAAAAAGTTATCGGAAGAAGAAGTTTTTGAAGCTAATCACTATGCCAAAGAATTGAAATATCCGAAGGGGGCTCTAGTGTTCAATGGGACAAACGAAGAAGATTTCCTATACTGCCTCCCAGACAACAAAGAATTATCCGTCTGTCGGGAGATGGCTAGAAGTATGGGGTTTCCGAAGCTCGAAGCTGGCTTATGTGCTATGACGAAAGAAGATCTCGCGGATAGTCTTGCGTATAATAGCCTGAAGGTATGGGAATTGGAGATTTTATAATTCGTAACTCATTCTTTTATTCTTATACAAACTCTTTTTCATATAGGGTTTAATTCTAAGCAACGCACTGAGGGCACAAAAGAGTGCCGAAGACGAGAGCTATGAAATTGCGTTCAACAATCTACGATCAGAAGTTATTAGACTGAGAAACGAAGCTCTGGAAAAAGATAAAATTCTGCTCACATTGGTAGACAAGGTAAAAAAGGCCGAAGCTGCTTCAAAGGCCCAGGCCGAAGCCCAAAGACGTGAAATTAAAGATCTTCAGAAACATCTAGCTAGAGCTAAAGAAGAGTGTATACTTGAAGAAACAAAACGCGAGCTTAGTGATCAACTGGCCAATCATTTAGAGATGAGTATTAAAGAGCTTCGTGCGTCCCAGAGGAAATGTTATGTTAAATCCATAGAGTGCGTCAAAAAGATAAAATCTAGCTTCACCAGTGTTGGCGCATTCTCTAGCGAAGAGAATTTTTTAAGAGGCAATCCTGAAGGTCCAATGGAATGGATCAGTCACGAAGCAGAGGCCTTCGAAGAAATTCTGAATAGCCGCGGGGACATCTGCGCTTTTTCGGGTGCTAGAGGAGTTGCTACTGTTTTGGAGAGAATGGGTTGTGAGCATGTAAAATCCTTAGCTCAGTCCAAAGCTGCCTTGTCCTCCGAAGACATCAAAGACCCCTCGGCCGAAGCAAGCATGGTTGGCAGAAAATTCTTTACTGATATCTGGGACAACAGCGGCCGAGAAATGGCGCAAGAAATTATTCAAAAGAGTGAAAAAGGCATTCATGATGCTAGGAAAGTAGCGGAAGCTGCCGCGAGAAGTACAGAGCCCGAAGGGCACATAGGTATTAATTAGTGGTTTTTATCATGCTGTAATTTTTAATTCCAAACTCTGTTCTCGGTTTGTAATAGTAATATAGCCGTATCTTTTCTTCCCTCAGAACCTACTGAGGCATCTCCGGGCCCCCACCCGAAGGGGGACGATGAAATTAGAAAAATGGTTGAAGACATTATGGATAAGGTTGTCAACCAACTTTTGAACGAAGCTGCAGAGATAATTCTCAAGGAGAATTAAATCGTTATTGTAGAAACATTTGGAACATAAGATGTGTAATGTATTGTAACTTTGAATGTAACATATAGTCTATTTATAATTTAATTCTTTACGATGCATGAAACTTTGCGTACATACCATTTTTTGAGCCTTCGGCGAAAAAACACCTTCCCTTCTTTTCATGCTTCGTGAAGAAAATCTTTTCTATATCACAAGAATTTGTTTACTTCTTTGATAAAAACATCCAAGCTTCGTGAACTATCCTCCGAAGCTTCTCTTCACTTTGATTCGTCTTGTGCCTTAGCACGATTTTCTCTTTTCCAAAATATGTTCCAAAGATTAACATTGTATCCCCTTCTTGTTCCAGATGCAGTATGCTGTATGATGCTTATGTTATGCAAAAATGATGTGATGATGTTATGTTATGCAAAATGATTTTTATGCCGCAGATACATATCCCTGTAATAAAGCACACACACTTTATATATCAGCGCTGACTTTTCGCTGTAAGCCTCCCTTAGGAGCTTCTTCGCCTTTTACTTTCAGCGGAATCATCGTTTATTTTTCGCTGTAAGCCTCCCTTAGGAGCTTCTTCGCCTTTTACTTTCAGCGGAATCAGCGTTTATTTTTCGCTGTAAGCCTCCCTTAAGAGCTTCTTCGCCTTTTACTTTCAGCGGAATCAGCGTTTATTTTTCGCTGTAGGTTTAGAAAACTTACACTGCGCTCCCTTAGGAACGACTTTTTTACTGTTTCGAACAATTTGTATTGTGTCCGTTAGATCAAATTTTTGATAATTCAAAGGTCCTCCAAATCAGTATAAGTTCGTATGCTTCGGCAACTCAAGCCTATGGAAAAAACATAATTTTATTATGGTAAAAAACGAAAGTATTACAAGGAATTGAAATTCAATAAAAGACATTTAAACTCTTCATAATTGTTTCTTATTGAGAAAAGGGTAATAGTGAATGTAGAAAATGGCAAAGAACTGCTGTTGAGGTAGGATATTTGTTAATGAATGTGCTTCGACTCTGGCACAGTGCTGTTGACTGTGCGAGCTTCGGACTCCTCTCTGAAATCCCTCTGAAGATGATTGTGCTGACTCCCTTCTGGCTGTTGTCCTCGCTGGGTCGGCGGTGGCGGTGGAGGTTGCTGCCAAGATGCTTGGGGTTGGCTCGTCGAAGCAACAGAAGCTGTAGGGTGATTGCCTACATACTCTGGAATATAAGGTGAGTGATACGAAGCAGTATGCATGACCTGCTTCGGTTGACTCTGTTGCGCTGCTGCTTCCGCTATTTCCTTCTGCTTCTGGATGGTAACATGGCACATCCTGGTAGTATGGCCCTTGTCTTCACCACAGAATAGGCAATATATTTTTCTTGGCTGGTCTCCAAACCTTCCCCCGAAGCCCCTGGCGCCTCTGCCCCTTGGCGCTGGCGGCCGAAAAGAACTCTGCTGTTGGGCCGAAGCTTGTGAAGAGTGTTGTGGCCTTTGCTGCTGGCTCCCTCGATCATCAGTTTGAGCAGAGTTATGGATTGACCTAACATGCCTCGGGTGAAATCTTCCTCCGAAGCCCCTGGTCATTTCAGAGAACCTGAATGCTTCCTCCCTTCTTTGGCGGAAGTCATTGTCAGCTCGAATGTATTCGTCCATCTTCTGGAGCAGCTTCTCCAACGTTTGTGGTGGCTTCCTGGCAAAGTACTGCGCTGATGGTCCCGGCCGAAGCCCCTTAATCATGGCCTCAATGACAATTTCATTGGGCACTGTCGGCGCTTGTGCCCTCAGGCGCAGAAACCTTCGGACATACGCCTGAAGGTACTCTTCATGGTCCTGGGCACACTGGAAGAGAGCCTGAGCGGTGACTGGCTTCGTCTGAAACCCTTGAAAGCTAGTTATCAGCATATCCTTCAATTTCTGCCAAGAACTGATTGTCCCTGGCCGAAGAGAAGAGTACCAAGTCTGAGCAACACTCCTAACAGCCATGACAAAAGATTTTGCCATGACTGCCGTATTGCCACCATACGAAGATATCGTTGCTTCGTAGCTCATCAGGAATTGCTTGGGGTCTGTATGACCGTCATACATGGGGAGCTATGGTGGCTTGTAGGACTAGGGCCACGGTGTAGCCTGCAATTCTGTTGAGAGAGGAGAAGCATCATCAAAAGCAAAGTTTCCATGATGTAAATCTTCATACCAGTCATCCTCATTGTGGAAGCCTTCCTGATGAAGCTCTCTGCGTGGAGGCCTTCGGCTTTGATCATCTTGAACAAGATGACGGACCTCTTCGGAAGCTTCGTCTATCTGTCTCTGAAGATCAGCTAGACGAGCCATCTTCTCCTTCTTGCGTTGCACCTGTTGCTGAAGGATCTCCAGGTTTTGGATCTCCTGATCCAGGTCATCCTCCGGAGGTGTTGGACTAACAGCCTTCCTCTTCTGGCTTCGGGCCTCTCTAAGAGAAAGGACATCCTGATTGGGATCCAGCGGCTGTAGAGTACCAGCCCCTGTCGCTGAAGCTTTTTTCGGCGGCATGATGAAGGTGATGCTTGCCGAAGGTGTTCAAAGCTCAAAAAATGGAAGTGAGTTCACCGGAGGTGGGCGCCAATGTTGGGGACTTGTTCTCGAATGCTTTGAATCAAGAACAAGGCAACACAAAATGTTAAATGTTAATATCCTTCATCCTTCGAAGCATTATTTCCCCAAGGATATAATGATTTTTGGACGAAGGTTATGAAGGACATACCTTCATTAGCATAAAATATAATAATGAAGAAGGAAACATATGAAACATGAAGATAACATGAACAGTTGTGTACTATTGTCGACTTATTTTCATTTTATTATAATGAAAAGATAAAAAATGATATCAAATTACAAGTGTACCTTCAGCTCGTGAGAAGGTAAAAGCACAAGTGTGACACAAAAGCCAATGCCAAATCAGCGTGAACAGTACGGGGATACTGTTCACCTATTTATAGGCATGGGTCGCAGCCCACGCAAAATTACATTAATGCCCCTTACATTTATCAATAACTCTATGATAATTCTTCGAGGTCTAATCTGGTTTTTCATCTTTAAGTCGGTTTCCTTTTCCGCCGCTATTCCGAAGCTCTTCTACACACAGCTTCGGCTCTGCGCCAACCTTCGTGTTCTTTGTGCTTCTTCGTACCGTGGCTCTGATCCGAGTCCAAAGATACCTGTCAATGTACTTTACTCTAGAAACATTGTTAAATCATGTTTTAGAGGACCTTCGAAAGCCGGAGGCCCCCAACAAGGTTGATAGGGGATCGTCCCCAATGCTCTTAACCATGAGCGAACGGTTGTCATGACATATGGATTGTGAAAACATACCCTAGAATGAGATAAAAAGTATTTCCATTCGCAAAAATCACAACATCGATAAATCAACAAGATCTACAACCACAAAAATGTGAGGTCCGCTACTCCATGAGATCAGCAACATCCTCCATCAGATTGATAGGGGATCGTCCCCAACACTCTTAACCGTGAGTGAACAGTTGTCATGACATATGGTTTGTGAAAACATACCCTAGAACGAGATAAAAAGTATTTCCATTTGCAAAAATCACAACATCAATAAATCAAAAAGATCTACAACCACAAAAACGTCAGGTCTGCTACTCCATGAGATTAGCAACATCCTCCATCAGGTTGATAGGGGATCATCCCCAACGCTCTTAACCATGAGAGGATGATTATCAAGACATATGGTTCGTGAAAACATACCCTAGAACGAGATAAAAAAGTATTTCCATTCGCAAAAATCACAACATCGATAAATCAACAAGATCTACAACCACAAAAACGTAAGGTCCGCTACTCCATGAGATCAGCAACATCCTCCATCAGGTTGATAGGGGATCGTCCCCAACGCTCTTAACCGTGAGCGAACGGTTGTCATGACATATGGTTTGTGAAAACATACCCTAGAACGAGATAAAAAGTATTTCCATTCACAAAAATCACAACATCGATAAATCAACAAGATCTACAACCACAAAAATGTCAGGTCCGCTAGTCCATGAGATAAGCAACATCCTCCATCAGGTTGATAGGGGATCGTCCCCAACGCTCTTAACCGTGAGTGAACGGTTGTCATGACATATGGTTTGTGAAAGCATACCCTAGAACGAGATAACAAAGTATTTCCATTCGCAAAAATCACAACATCGATAAATCAACAAGATCTACAACCACAAAAATGTCACGTCTGCTACTCCATGAGATCAGCAACATCCTCCATCAGGTTGATAGGGGATCGTCCCCAACGCTCTTAACCGTGAGTGAACGATTGTCATGACATATGGTTTGTGAAAACATACCCTATAACGAGATAAAAAGTGTTTCCATTCGCAAAAATCACAACATCGATAAATCAACAAGATCTACAACCACAAAAACGTCACGTCTGCTACTCCATGAGATAAGCAACATCCTCCATCAGGTTGATAGGGTATCGTCCCCAACGCTCTTAACCGTGAGCGAACGGTTGTTATGACATATGGTTTGTGAAAACATACCCTAGAACGAGATAAAAAGTATTTCCATTCACAAAAATCACAACATCGATAAATCAACAAGATCTACAACCACAAAAATGTCAGATCCGCTACTCCATGAGATAAGCAACATCCTCCATCAGGTTGATAGGGGATCGTCCCCAACGCTCTTAACCGTGAGTGAACGGTTGCCATGACATATGGTTTGTGAAAGCATACCCTAGAACGAGATAAAAAAGTATTTCCATTCACAAAAATCACAACATCGATAAAATCAACAAGATCTACAACCACAAAAACGTCACGTCCGCTACTCCATGAGATCAGCAACATCCTCCATCAGGTTGATAGGGGATCGTCCCCAACGCTCTTAACCGTGAGCGAACGATTGTCATGACATATGGTTTGTGAAAACATACCCTAGAACGAGATAAAAAGTATTTCCATTCGCAAAAATCACAACATCGATAAATCAACAAGATCTACAACCACAAAAACGTCACGTCCGCTACTCCATGAGATAAGCAACATCCTCCATCAGGTTGATAGGGTATCGTCCCCAACGCTCTTAACCGTGAGTGAACGGTTGTCATGACATATGGTTTGCGAAAACATACCCTATAATGAGGTAAAAAAGTATTTCCATTCGCAAAAATCACAACATCGATAAATCAACAAGATCTACAACCACAAAAACGTCACGTCCGCAACTCCATGAGATCAGCAACATCCTCCATCAGGTTGATAGGGGATCGTCCCTAACGCTCTTAACCGTGAGCGAACGGTTGTCATGACATATGGTTTGTGAAAACATACCCTAGAACGAGATAAAAAGTATTTCCATTCACAAAAATCACAACATCGATAAATCAACAAGATCTACAACCACAAAAATGTCAGGTCCGCTAGTCCATGAGATAAGCAACATCCTCCATCAGGTTGATAGGGGATCGTCCCCAACGCTCTTAACCGTGAGTGAACGGTTGTCATGACATATGGTTTGTGAAAGCATACCCTAGAACGAGATAAAAAAGTATTTCCATTCGCAAAAATCACAACATCGATAAATCAACAAGATCTACAACCACAAAAATGTCACGTCCGCTACTCCATGAGATCAGCAACATCCTCCATCAGGTTGATAGGGGATCGTCCCCAACGCTCTTAACCGTGAGTGAACGATTGTCATGACATATGGTTTGTGAAAACATACCCTATAACGAGATAAAAAGTGTTTCCATTCGCAAAAATCACAACATCGATAAATCAACAAGATCTACAACCACAAAAACGTCACGTCTGCTACTCCATGAGATAAGCAACATCCTCCATCAGGTTGATAGGGTATCGTCCCCAACGCTCTTAACCGTGAGCGAAAGGTTGTTATGACATATGGTTTGTGAAAACATACCCTAGAACGAGATAAAAAGTATTTCCATTGACAAAAATCACAACATCGATAAATCAACAAGATCCACAACCACAAAAATGTCAGATCCGCTACTCCATGAGATAAGCAACATCCTCCATCAGGTTGATAGGGGATCGTCCCCAACGCTCTTAACCGTGAGTGAACGGTTGTCATGACATATGGTTTGTGAAAGCATACCCTAGAACGAGATAAAAAAGTATTTCCATTCGCAAAAATCACAACATCGATAAATCAACAAGATCTACAACCACAAAAACGTCACGTCCGCTACTCCATGAGATCAGCAACATCCTCCATCAGGTTGATAGGGGATCGTCCCCAACGCTCTTAACCGTGAGCGAACGATTGTCATGACATATGGTTTGTGAAAACATACCCTAGAACGAGATAAAAAGTATTTCCATTCGCAAAAATCACAACATCAATAAATCAACAAGATCTACAACCACAAAAACGTCACGTCCGCTACTCCATGAGATAAGCAACATCCTCCATCAGGTTGATAGGGTATCGTCCCCAACGCTCTTAACCGTGAGTGAACGGTTGTCATGACATATGGTTTGCGAAAACATACCCTATAATGAGGTAAAAAAGTATTTCCATTCGCAAAAATCACAACATCGATAAATCAACAAGATCTACAACCACAAAAACGTCACGTCCGCTACTCCATGAGATCAGCAACATCCTCCATCAGGTTGATAGGGGATCGTCCCTAACGCTCTTAACCGTGAGCGAACGGTTGTCATGACATATGGTTTGTGAAAACATACCCTAGAACGAGATAAAAAGTATTTCCATTCGCAAAAATCACAACATCGATAAATCAACAAGATCTACAACCACAAAAACGTCAGGTTCGTTACTCCATGAGATCAGCAACATCCTCCATCAGGTTGATAGGGGATCGTCCCCAACGCTCTTAACCGTGAGTGAACGGTTGCCATGACATATGGTTTGTGAAAACATACCCTAGAACGAGATAAAAAAGTATTTCCATTCGCAAAAATCACAACATCGATAAATCAACAAGATCTACAACCACAAAAACGTCACGTCCGCTACTCCATGAGATCAGCAACATCCTCCATCAGGTTGATAGGGGGTCGTCCCCAACGCTCTTAACCGTGAGCGAACGGTTGTCATGACATATGGTTTGTGAAAACATACCCTAGAACGAGATAAAAAGTATTTCCATTCGCAAAAATCACAACATCGATAAATCAACAAGATCTACAACCACAAAAACGTCAGGTCCGCTACTCCATGAGATCAGCAACATCCTCCATCAGGTTGATAGGGGATCGTCCCCAACGCTCTTAACCGTGAGTGAACGGTTGCCATGACATATGGTTTGTGAAAACATACCCTAGAACGAGATAAAAAAGTATTTCCATTCGCAAAAATCACAACATCGATAAATCAACAAGATCTACAACCACAAAAACGTCACGTCCGCTACTCCATGAGATAAGCAACATCCTCCATCAGGTTGATAGGGGATCGTCCCCAACGCTCTTAACCGTGAGTGAACGGTTGTCATGGCATATGGTTTGTGAAAACATACCCTAGAACGAGATAAAAAGTATTTCTATTCGCAAAAATCACAACATCGATAAATCAACAAGATATACAACCACAAAAACATTAGGTCCGCTACTCCATGAGATCAACAACATCCTCCATCAGGTTGATAGGGGATCGTCCCCAACGCTCTTAATGTGACGAGACTGATCGGGTACAGGAAGAATGTCGTTCTGTCCAGAAACGGTAGAACTGCGGCGAAGTATTTAAATTTTTGTCAGCCAAGAAGTGCACAAATACAACAAGATGAAATTCCTCAGGAAAAATATCATAACTGAAACATACCATCATATCCTAGAAAGTTCAGGTAGTGATAGTAAGAAATTGCCACCACGAAGAGTAGATTTGATAACAAAGCTGGAAAGAAGCTATGGATGTGCGGCCAATAGAGGTGACAGGAAATACTGCAGAACTGGAGAGAGAGAGAGAGAGAGTTGTACTATGAGATACTATTGTTGACACATTTTCGTGCGTTAATCACTATAATGAGAATCGGCGGGGGTGCCCACTAACTTGCTATCTCAACATGCTAGCTATCCACAACAGCTCCCATTAAATATTACATCATCCCCCACTAACTTTCGATCTCTATGTGCACACTATCCACGTCATCTAACTGAAATTACAATTTGCAATCTATCAAAAATAAAAGGGGCATCTATATAATGCTATTCGTTTTGCAGCCTATACATGCAATGGGTTTATTTTTAAGAAAGTACCGCAACAGCACTCAGGGTATCCTCCTAGTATCACAGACAAGTGAAGTGTATCCAGACCAAAAATTAGGTCAGCACATGAGCTAGAGCAAAGAAACAATCACATCACAGAAATAAGTCTGGTAGCTAAGAGAACATCAAAAGCTCATATAAGAGAACATTAGGTGCCCTATAAGCAGCATACAAAAGCAGGAAAAAATACATGTGATAGAAGATATGAAAATTACCACTCAACAACATGGCTGTTAGGTTCCTCTCTCAAAGTAAGAATTTGTAAGAAACCTGCATCGAGTTACAGCATCTGGTAACTCTGATTCCCAATGTAGGAGGTGAGGTACACATATGATCTGCTACTAGAACTTTAACTAGAAATAGAACAGAGGTGTGACAGTGTGGGCTAAAAGGCACTATTCTTTAGGAACACAATCCATAAGAAATACAAAATTTAAGGTGTATCACTGTAGACCAATGTGACTAGCAATACAAAAAATTAAGGTGTATCCCACAACTGCAGACACATGTGACTCGCATCCCACAACAGCAAGCTTCTATGGAGCTTATTTCATTCTTAACTATTATTTGCAGCCCAAGCATTTTTTTCCTCCTGCTTAATTTATCAATAGCACTGCACATGTTCAGGTAACACTTTGAAGATAAAAATAAGAGTAAGAAAGGCAGTAATAGTGAATGATAGAACTCCAGATCTAGTTTGCACAGCAGTTCATGTTGTAATAGAGATTATATCGATGTTGTCTTTTCAATACCAAGACGGCATGAATCAGGTTCATTATAATTATAACTGTATAACATCAGCCTTACCAGCAAAGTGTGGCCACAACTATCCCAGAAAACAAGAAATGGAGAAACACAACCGAAGTGATTGTTAGAGCAGCATGTGAGGCACTCCCTCCATACCTGCAGAGCAGAAGAAATATGTTTCCATCACGCGCCAGCTTAATAGAAAACTAAACTAGAAAATAGGTATTTGACTTCCAACTACTAGCCAGGATGTATTTGCAGAAATAATAAAAAAAGATAACTGCATTATAAGATCACGAACTTACTCTGCACAGTAAGCTGATGATGCGAACACGATGAGAAGAATCAGAACAGCAACAAAGGCAGGATCATCCCGAGCCCACTGGTTCTTTGTTTCTGGAATTATAGGAAAGAAAAATCAGGAATCCACAAATGCTGAAAGCAAAGCAGATAGGTGATGTGTATGGTATCGACAAACACAAATTCCAAACAGTATATTACAGTTCAAGGGAAGTTCATATGATGCGTGTGTGTGCATACAATATCATCAATTGCATAGTAAAATTCAGCAGCTCTATAAAGGTGAGTTCGAGAATCCACAGTTCTCATGCAAATGCTACAAACTGATGTCAGCATATTGTTTTTTCATTGACTATCTGTCACAGAATTCTTGTGGAAACAGAGTAAAAAGAAGGGGCAGTGTCTCAAATTATTTGCATATACCATGTTCTTCTTAGAAAAAATAAAAATAATCGATTAGTAATGAATCAGCTTCTCAAATTTGCAACTTTCATCAGTATCAGCGAAATAATACAAAATTGAGAATATGCAAGAGCAACAAACAGAGGCAATGAAGGTTCTGTATCTTGGTGAGAGATTAACGCGATCAACGAAATCATGAGACATCCAAGTATATTCAACCTCATCCAACAAAACAATGTAACTAAAGAATCATTGTCAAAACTCAAAAAAAAAGATTTCCCCAGGAAGGTCTTCAATTAGCTACTCTTTATAAAAAAAATCAGATGGTCAGCATATATGAATGAAATATCGTATGGAGGATTAGTACTCATGCGGAAAAGAAATAGAAGATACTAACTTCAACAAAATGTAAACCACTGCGTGATGATTTATTCTTCGAAAAATGATCGATAATTTAAAATGATTTGTGTTGAGATGAATTATACCATTACAACATGCATCAGCTCGTAATAAGAAAGGTAAAGATAGACCACATACGCTTGTGATATTTGGTGTGCTGGTAGCTGTCTTCCGGAGATTATCATGCCAGAAATAGATTAATACTGGTCAGATGCATACTCGGGTGATAGGCTCAAAAAATCTAAAGAAGGGATGGTGTTTTTCGCTTTTGGCTCAAAATACATTTTTCGAGTTTCACTCATCACAAAACAGAATACGAAGATATATAATAGTGGCAAAAGTATTGCTCACACAAGTCATATTAATATTTACACATTCAACAACATTTGGTCATTGTTTCATCAAATGTTTAATTACAGACTCATGTTAGAACTGCAATTAAAAGGTTCTGTTACAATATTAGCAGAAGTTTTTGTTCACGGAGCTGAAGGTGCTTCGCTTCCTGGTAGCCTTTAAGATTTCTTCATAGCTTTGGCTTTCTTGGCAGCTGCTTTAGCCTACAATATATACAAGCAGTTAAATATAAGCGAAATATGATAAGGATTAGGCTAAGGATTAATGACAAATCTTCTATATATTGGCTTCAGATCTGGCTCTTGCCAATTCCCTCCGCCTTTATCCTATATAAGAGTAAAAGCATTTTGCCACATTAAAGGCATCGACTGATGGTTTTCTTACATTTACTGACATGGGAAAATCGGGTTTTGCAACCGCCTTTACATGCGGACACCTGCCTTTTTCGAAGGGCGAAGCTATGCTCCGGGACCTGATCATGGCACAACAATCTACTTGGGTACCTGACACTTTATCCAAGGCATCAACCTCTTCCTCGATCCATCTCACTACCCAAGCTGCATCTCTGGGGGCGAAGATACTTTCATTCGAAACTGCACCTACAGATGCGAAGATGTTCTTCAGGCGGCGGTAGCATCGTGATGCAATAACAAAGAATTGGTCAAGGATGCTTTGAAGATTTTCCACAAATTTCAGTAATGTATCCTTTTCCGACTTCTCTGTTTGGAATCTCTTCTCAAATTCATCACCTTTTCTTTAGCTTAGAATTTTTTCGTCCACTTCTATGGAAGGCGTCTCGAAGATGGATCCTATCAGAGAGATCAAACGAGAGGCCTTCTTGGGTGTTCTCAACACATTTGGCTAGTAGGGACCCTTTATGAAATGGAACTTTGACCACCTCTTCTTCATCTTCATTTCTCTTATACTTCGCAAAAAGCATCAAGCTAGATAGGTCTAATCCTAGAGTGTTAATGGCGCAAGGCAATCAGCCTCCCTGGCTGTTAGTGTATTAATATAGGAAGAGGTACATGCATGACGTATAGAAGGAGACGCAATAATAGGCAACAACCATGCCTAGAAAGGAGGCACAGCTCCAACAGAATCAAGCGTATAATCAGGCGTACAAGCCTTACCTAACAAGGAGATATTTTCTATCTTAACATCCCCTCAATCTGGACGTAGTGAAACTAAGTTCAGATTGTCTCGAAATTTACTAAATAATATCATGGGAAGAGCCTTTGTCATGATATCTGCAACTTGATCCTTCGTCGAGATAAGACGGACCTCTAGCTGGTGTGAAGCAACACGCTCTCGGACGAAGTGATAGTCGACCTCCACATGTTTTGATCGGCGATGAAATACTGGATTAGCGCTCAAATATGTAGCACCAATATTGTCAGACCATAGGACGGCAGCGTGGGATGAAGAAATGCCAAGTTCTCTACTTGAAGCCAGATCACCTCAGCTGTTCCATCTGCGATGGCCTTATACTCTGCTTCCGTGCTCGATCGCGAGACCCCCAAGAAATAAGATTAGGTCCAATGTAAACAGCATAACCCCCTGTACTTTGCCGATCAACAAAATTGCCAGCCCAATCTGCATCGGAAAAGCACTTAGGAGAGATGAATTACTCTTGGTGAGATAGAGGCCCATGGTAATAGTGCCATGTAGATATCGCAAAATCCGCTTAACGGCCACCCAGTGATCAACAGTGGGCGCTGTCATGAACTGACACACATGATTGACCGAGAAAGCAATATCTGGTCGTGTGAGCAGGAGATATTGTAGAGCCCCGACGACACTCCGATATCGTGTCGCGTCCTCAGCAGAGAGTGGTGTACCACCCTTTAGTTGCAATTTTTCAGTGGGCAACATCGGTGTCGAAACCGGCTTGGATGTAATCATATTAGTCCGAGTCAGAAGATCTTGAATATATTTGTGTTGACATAGTATGAGCACATGCGATGTGTGGTGACATTCTATGCCGAGAAAATATGCCAAACGTCCTAGATCCTTGATTGCAAAATCAGCACGGAGTTGACTGAGGAGGTTATCAACAGTAGATGATGATGAGCTAATAATGATGATGTCATCTACATAAATCAATATATATATCTGTACACCACCCTTATTCAGAATGAACAGAGAGACATCAGCCTTGGATGGTGAAAAACCCAGATCAATAAGTTTCTTGCTCAGACGAGAAAACCATACACGAGGCGCCTGCTTCAATCCATATAGAGATTTATCCAATTTACAAATATAATCCGGATGACTGGAATCAGTAAAACCTGGTGGTTGCTTCATATAGACTTCATCAAGAAAACCATGGAGAAAAGCATTTTGAATGTCAATCTGTCGAATGGCCCAATCTCGTGAGACAGCTAGAGAAAGCAGCAGGCGAATTGTCGTCGGTTTAACAACCGGACTAAAAGTCTCCTCATAATCAATTCCATACTGCTGCTTGAATCCTTTTGCCACTAGTCTGACTTTATAGCGATCAATAGAGCCATCAGCTTTTTGCTTCAGCTTAAATACCCATTTGCAATCAATGACATTAAGACCCAGACGAGGCGGAACAAGATGCCAGGTCTTATTTTTGAGAAGGGCATGAAATTCATCAACCATAGCTTGGCGCCAAAGAGCGTGCTTCATAGCACTAATATGAGAAGTAGGCTCACTAGATGAAGAGCGAATCACTGAATATGTTACTGTACCATCTGTCCGTATCTTCGGTTGGCACAGATTATTACGAAGTCGAGTGCCATACGGATGTATAGGGGCCGTATTACCGTCAGGTTGTGCAGATGTTGGAACCAGATCACTTGACGTAGGCTGAGATGCACCAGAAAAGAAATCCAAGCCCTGAGAGACATCCGATGCATGCATGGTAGTTGCTGGAAGAGGCATAGAATCAGTAGAGCCCGCCAGCTGTTGTGGTGTAGCACAGGACGCATCTGGCTGAGCACTAGCTGTCCGCATGAGAGCCGGCACGCCTTCCAAAAATGCATCAATCACATTAGTAGTTTCCAAAGATGCATTAATCGCATTACGAGAATCGCCTGAATTTGCATGTGGACTAGCCGCCACAGGCGCCTGCACAGAAGGAAGGAGCTCCGGATTTGCTGTATTTTCTGTCGACGGAGGGTTAGCAGGTACAGATAACACATGATCACTTGCAATATAATTACTGTGATTTCCCAAATGCAACAGACGTAAATCATGCGAGGAGGAGGAAGGTTGGGCTGAGATCGCTAGGAGAACAGTTTAGAGAAAGGAAAGACACCTTCATCAAATATAATATCCCTAGAAATATAGACACGCCCTGTGTCAATATCTAAGCACTTGTGTCCTTTATGTAAAGCACTGTAGCCGATGAAAACACATTCTTTGGAGCGAAACCAAAGTTTGTGTTTATTATATGGTCGCAAATTTAGCCAGCATGCACACCCAAAAATGCGAAGCATAGAGTAATTTGGGGTGGTATGAAAAAGGCGCTCTATAGGAGTTTTGTTGTCAATAACTCTAGTAGACATTCGATTGATAAGATAGGCTGCGGTGAGAAAAGCGTCATCCCAGAATTTAAGGGGGACATGGGCATGAGCAAGAAGAGTTAAACCAGTTTCAACAATATGACGATGTTTGCGTTCGGCGGATCCATTTTGTTGGTGGGTGTGAGGACATGATACTCGATGAGCAATGTCGAGAGATCGAAAAAAGGTATTGTGGATTTTTTGATATTCACCACCCCGATCAGATTGGACACATTTAATCTTAGTGCCCAAAAGACGTTCAACATGGGCATGAAATTGTAGAAATTTACTCGCAGCTTCAGAACGATCTCGCATGAGATAAACCCATGAAAATTTGCTAAAATCATCGATGAAACTAATGTAGTATTTATACCCTCCAACAGATGTTGGAGCAGGCCCCAAACATCAGAGAAAATAAGTTCCAAAGAACAAGTAGAGCGATGAACAGATGAATTATAGGGTAATTGATGACTCTTAGCAAGTTGACACGCATTACAGATGGAAGATTCTAGCTGTTTGGGACAAGAAATATTATTAACGTGCAAAATAGAGTTGACGACTTGACTTGATGGATGTCCTAGCCGCGCATGCCAATCGACACAAGTAATGGGTCGGCTCAAGAGGGCATGCTTAAGGTGCTTGACAGCCGAAGATGGTAGAGGGTAGAGGCCGTTCTTAGATTGTCCTTCCAGGAGCCTTCTCTTCATCTGAAGGTCCTTAATGGAAAAATAGGTTGGATGAAATTCAAAAAACACGTCGTTATCTTGTGTAAATTTATGGACAGAAAGAAGATGCTTGGAGATATCTAGGACATGCAAGACATTACGTAGTGCAAGTGGGCGATCAACAGAATTAATTGTAGAATGACCAGTGTTTAAGATCTGCAAACCTGCACCATTGCCGACTTGGACTTGCTCACCACCATGATAGCGTTCACGAAGCATCAGTCGGTCGAGATCACTAGTGATGTGATTTGTTGCTCCTGTGTCGACGTACCAATTTGGATCAATTTTGGTCGAGGAGGTGGCCGCCATTGCCGCCATGGGAGGATCAGTGTTGTAGCTGTCGTCATTCCAGTGCCAGCAACGGATGGCGGTATGACCCTCCTTGCCACAGATCTGGCAGGGCGGTCGTGCGTTTGAGCACGACCATGATTGTCGCTGATGCGGGACGAAAGTCCAGCACTACCGGCCGCGCCAGCGGCCACTGGCACCACGACCCCTGTCGCGGTCACCACGACCACCACGGCCTGCGTAGTTGGCAGACGATCCAAACGCAAGCTGATGGTCCATCTGATGTTTAATTTGCCTCGCCTCAAACGCCATGAGATAGGCATATACATCATCAAGCGAGAGGGAGTCGCCCTTGGTTGTCATTGAAGTAACAAAGGGGTCATACTCGGCTGGCAAACCAGCAAGCAGATAAGCAATCACCTCATCGTCGCGAAGAGAGGAACCAGCAGCAGCCATCTCAGTTGCCAGGCCCTTGATTTTGCGAAAATAATCCGCCGCCGTCAGATCGAGTTTCTTTGCCGTGGCAAGCTCGACGCGGATCTGGAGAGTACGCGCTCGCGTGGAGGAAGCAAACTGCGTCTGCAAGGAATCCCAGACTTCCTTGGCAGTCGTGGCCATAACCACGTCACGGAGGGAGTCCTCCGACATGGACGATAGCAATCCGCCCAGGAGTTGCTGGTCTTGATCATACCACTTTATATACGCAGGGTTGATAACTTGCGCAGCATCTGGCGCAGTGGACACAGCGATCATCCGTGCTGGCGCCGGCTTGGTCCCATCGAGGAACACGATCAACCTAGAGCTTCGCAGGTAGGGGAGAAGTTGAGCACGCCATAGCAGATAATTGCTCTTTTTTAGACGAATGGTTACCACGTGATGGAGCGGCACCATGGGAGGTGTGGGCTGGGAAGAAAAATTGTCGGCCATGGTGATATGAGGAGAGAAGGAAGACGTAAGGGAAGATGTGGTGGACGAGTTTGACATCTATTGGATCGATAGCTCTGGTACCATGTTAATGGCGCAAGGTAATCAGCCTCCCTGGCTGTTCGTGTATTAATATAGGAAGAGGTACATGCATGGCGTATAGAAGGAGATGCAATAATAAGCAACAACCATGCCTAGAAAGGAGGCGCAGCTCCAATAGAATCAAGCGTATATTCAGGCGTACAAGCCTTACCTAACAAGGAGATATTTTCTATCTTAACATAGAGGACTCAAAGTTGTAATGGATAAAGGCTTCGTCATTACCTCCATATCTGGGTTACCCTAAGTGATGAAGCTGAAGTCCCCTTTCCTCTCCTTGCCATCTTTTTTCGCTTCGGGTGACCTTTTTTCTCTACCATGGTATTCAACTTGTTTTTTCCTTCACCAAAGGAGGTATTACCCTTGTGTCTAAGTGAGAAGACCCTTCGTCATTCTGACACTACCTTCGTCTTCTTGAGCTATTTTGTCCTGACTTTTTTCTCTTCTACCATTCTAGCAGCATCCCACTCCATAATGCTAACCTTTCTTTTTTCCTTTTCACCCCCGCTTCGGTCAATTGGGCAAGGTTGTTGTAATCTAGGTATTTGAAGCCAGGAGCATCCATTACTCTGTTCATTCTTATCTTGCCCCATATTCTGAAGGACATCGTCATCAATCGATCCTCCTTGATAGTATAGTTATCCAAGATTTCATTGCTCATGGTTTCAATGGTGTGTAACCATTTTGGGCATGTCCCACTAACATTGGGTGTTCTTTAAACTGATATGGCAATGTCATTAGTACACCGGCCTTCACCTCTTCATCTTTTTTTCGACTTCGACATTGCCCATCTAGATCTTACTAGAAAAACTCAGCATGCAAGGGACTCTTGTACCAAATCACGTGTTCCAATCCTATCCACAACAATGTTAAATGCGATGTAGGCAATTTGGGCAGCTCCACTCATATTGAAAAGAGGCCTCTTCAAACCGAAGCTTAATCCCATATGCCGCATCACTATGTTTTTAAGTCTTCTCTCTTCTTAGTTTCAATTTTTGTGTAAAACCATCCTCGTGCTTAGTTGTTCGACCACTTGCTTTGATAAGCCAGCACAGGAAACTTTGAATCTTTTCGATAAGAAAAGTTATAACATCTAAAGTTGTTATTAAGTTTGTCCAAAAATCTTGCCTTTGTCTAGTAATGCAACTTGTGCACTCTACAGAAGCATTCTGCATTAGCCCTAGCACCCTAGCTTCTCACGACCCATATGAATACCCCAAGCCTCATGATTGCATTTTGCGTCAGCTGATGCATATAACTTCGTACTTCTTTATTACTTAACCATCCGATGAATAGATAGCTGAAGGCCTACACGGAAGAAGCTTTCGAAAACAACGATCTCATCATCCTTCGGTTTCGGGGTTGATTCTTCACTAGCAAAGCAAATCAAACTGTTATCATCAATATATCCAAGTTTCTTCAAAACCTTTATCTGGTTAGGTTTCATAAGTGATCTCCTTATCTCAATATAGCTAGCTTAGATGGTCAAAGATAATTCTCTTCCTCCAATGCAATCTCATCTTTAGACCCATAAACTTCTTTATCTGATCCATCATTTAAGCCTCAACATGATCTTCAGCCACTTTGTCTGCTTTTCGCTTCTTTGTGACAATCTTTGCTTTAACCTCAACTTTGTGGTATAGAAGCGCCACTTACTGACCCATGCATGACCTTCGTATCATAAACTTCACCCTCCTTTTACAACACTTTCAAAGATGTCAGCATTGCCAATCTATTTGTCATTCTAATTCTTACCATACGGTGGTTCTCGAAGCACAAATTTATGAAGCTCACATAAAGCAACAGAGTGAATGAGCTTCAGAGGCAGAGAAACTGTGTTGGCAACAATAGTCAATGTTGTGTCCTGTCAGTGGAGGTCAGTCGTGTTATATAGGTAAAAAGCGCAGGAGTCAAGGAACCACGCTACACATACTCGCTGGCCCATTAACCGTTGTTGCAGGTTTCCGTCATTCACCTAGAAAAACGTATTTGAGCAATTATGTTTTTGACAACGTGCTCAAGGAAGGTGTTTTCGGACCTTCAGTGTAAGGCCCCCTCTGTATTTTCACGATTTGAGTCCGATATAGAAAACAAACTAATCCTGTGTGGGGCTACTGTTGGGGGCGGGGGCGTCGCGGCATGGCGGCGCGAGGACCTGGGGTTGCGGCGGGCGGCATCGGGTGGCACGACAACGAGGGCCTGGGGGCGGCGTCGCAAGGAAGAATCAGAGAAGAAAGAAGAAGAAAGAAAGACGGCCGGCGGTTTAAACCACTTTATTTTCGGCGATCGTGTTAGAGGCCACCAAAAATAACCTTGTTTTTGGCGGCCGTGTCAGTAGCCGCCGAAAATCAGCTTAATATCGAGCCCTGGCCGCCGAAAATAAATGTGGCCAACGAAAATCATGTGCAATGCTGTTGTGGGGTGTGCCTTTGCTGAAGGTCCTCAACCTAATGAGTCTCAACTATCTTTGAGTTTGTTTCAGCAATGACAAAGTTACCTTCATCATAGTAATCTCTACATACTAAGGAAGCAGGTAATAGCTTCGGCATCAGTACTTAGACATAGCACCTCAGAGCATCTGGAACAAGTAACAAGGAGACATAGGAAGGTTTAATCGGTGTGCATAACACATCTCTAAGAGGAATAGACGACAACACCATCAAAAGGCTCTATAGATCATATACATAGGACTTAAGTATATAAATATAATTTCATACAAAGTTGTACATCATGCTGCCTCTATAGATAGATGTATAGTGCATATGCATTGGGGAAAGACGGGGGGTTTACTGTTCATATACGCGCCCACTCTTGGATCGCTCATCATTCGAAGCTGTAATCCAAGTCAACTTCAAGTATTTGGAAGGTAGCCTTGTAATCGTATATAATGGAAGGAAAGAAAATAAAAGGATGAGGTTTATGTTGTATGATTCACATACTTTCATATCTTTATGTTTCACTTTATTAACATTCATATTTACTCTAACCTTTATCTCTTAATCTACCCCTTCGTCATGAGTAAATCGAGGGGGGCCATGTTGCTTTAATTGTGTTGTCTTATTTTTGTTGTCCACGGAAATCTTAACAGGTGCCCAATATATTCTCTAAGTTTCCTACATTAAAAGCCTATTTAAAACAAATTGGTTTATAATCAAGTAAGAGTTGGCCTAGCCGACTTTAAAAGTTGTCTAGACTAGGCTTTAAGACACGGTGACTATTGTAGCAGGAAATCGGCCTAACCACAACCAAAAAGCTTTAATTTACATCCGGTTATGACAGGTATAAGAAACGGCTTAGTGGACTAGCTTAATTGTGAACATCCGGCCTAGCTAATCGATCTGCTCGCCTTTAATCAACAGAAATTAACATTGAATTATGAGCATCCGGCCTAGCTAGATTTAGTAGGGATCGATCTGCTCGCCTTTAATTTACAGAATTAATGCTTCTATACGTTAACACTTGCTGCAAAACTCAGCGCCAACATGGTCAAACGAGTAGGTATCTTCGATTGCTGTGTTCCAATTGCTTGGCCCTGCATGTTAAGGTCCTGTCCGAAGCAATATATATATTTTTTGTGTGCTTCTCGACGAGACTTCGACAAAACAATGTCCAGCTCCTGCATGTCTGATGCGCCGTGCAGTGGCGGTCTGCTCCAAGACAAAGAGCAGATGCACAACTCCACTAGTGCATGTGCCGCTGCTCGCCTGCTCCACTCTGCTCTGCCACGCCGGCTACAATATTCAGAGTACCCCTCAACCGTTGCTTCTCTCTAGTCAAGGCATATCACGCCAATGTGTCGAGATATTATATATGCATGTATGCAATTGCAATTGCGAACGGCTACTCCATGTAAAAAAAATACTCTGAAATATTTTTTTGATAGGACAGGAGGGGCGAGCCCCTACTGAAATTTTATTAAAACTTTAAAACTATAGAGTTAGAAGCATACAGGAAGATATATTATAAAAGGTTAAAATTGGCGGAATCTACTGCCAATGTTGAAGCCATTCAGGTATTGCCGAATCGAATATCCCATTAGCTCTATGCGTGACCAAGTGTAATTCTTTTGCGAACTCATTTTTACATTGTTGCACTGTTGGGTCCTTATCCTGAAAAAGCCATGCATTACGGCACTTCCAAATGCTCCAAGTCATGAGAATGACGATTTCTATAGAGAAGAGAACATTGAGCTGATGCTTTAGATTTGCTGCAGCATCCACAGGATTAGTAATTCTTGGGGGCGTCAGACCAATAGAATTCCGGCAAGCCTTCGCGAAGTTACATTTGAGGAAAAGATGATAAAGGGTTTCCTCCTTTTGCCAGATGCAGTTCTCACAGGTGTAAGACTCAAGAGTCATGTTGTTGAGCGCCGTATTGAGCGGCCGGACGGTCCGGCCCTGAGGCCGGACGGTCCGCGGTCCGGACAGTCCGCGCCTGTGGGCCGGACGGTCCGCGCATGCGCAGAGCAGTTTAGGGTTCCGAGTTTTGTGCTATGTTTGTTGGCTAGATTTGCGGAATTAACACGGAATCCAGTCGTGTAAAGGGTCCAGCCCCCCTCCTCTATATAAAGAGAGGTCTACGGCCGATTTGTGATCATCAACAATCGAATCAATACAACTTTTATTCGCATTTTATCCTAGGAGTAGTTCTAGTCTAGTTTAGGTTTAGCTATCCAATCCCCAAATTCTCCGCCTCTCCTCGACTCTACGTCGATTAGAGGAGTCTAGGTCGGCCGGCCCGAGCCTAGACACCACCTAGGATCTCTCCTCCCCGACGGGGTCCCTCCCGGGAGCGAGATCCAGGCGCCGTCGGCGGTCTTCCGCCGCCCCTGCGCACGCGCGGACCGTCCGGCCCTAGGGCGCGGACCGTCCGGCCGTCAGGCAGAGAAGCCCCAGCCGCGCACCAGGCCGCGGACCGTCCGGCCCCAGGCCGCGGACAGTCCGCCCCTGCGCAGAGAGCACCACCGCGCCTCGCACCAGGCCGCGGACCGTCCGGCCCCTGCGCGCGGACCGTCCGCCCCTGTGCAGAGGGCACCGCCACGGTTCTTCTTGAGTATTTGGCGCTCCGAAAAGGCGTCAACATACTTTTTGGCGACTCCGCTGGGGACCACATATCTAAGCTCATCAAATCGGCCCTCAATGGCCGGTTCAAGGGATAGCTCTGATATTTCTCCAAGCAACATCATAGAGCCGACTTGGGAAACCTTGCCGGCTGACGAGCAGCTCCAGTTCGAGGAGCACAAGGAGCGGATGATCCAGGAGGCGAAAGCAAAGTTCTTGGCCAACTTCAAAGTGGACAGGAACAACAAGGTCGTCCGACATCGGGCGACGGATCCGGCTTCGCTCCAACCCACGCCAGATATCCCCAATGTAAGTAATACCAACGATCTGCAATCTCTTAGAAATTATGTAGAAGATCAGCGTGAACAAATGCATAACATCATAGGGGGTATGCAAAGCGATCTTAAGAGACTAGTACGTGCATTTGATAAATCTAGTACCGCAAATTTTCCTTCGCACGAGGTTGAGTTAGGAAATAACGCGTGTAACACATCGGCTACAGGTTGTCACGACCAGTCACAACCCCTTTATGGGATGCCGATGGACACGTACCCTAAGCAACCGCAAATCGGCAGCAAACCAGCCGATCTGCACATGCCCGGACCGTCCACACGTGAGCACGGACCGTCCGGGCCAGCAACAGTCGGGCCTATTTTTAATGAGTTACCTAGATATGCGCCCGAGCCACCACATACGGCACAGAACCCAAACTACCCAGTCGGACGGTCCGCATACAACGACGGACGGTCCGCATATAACCACGGACGGTCCGGGTACGTATCCGGACAGTCCGCGCATGAGTCTTTTGAGGAGGATTACATGAACCCTCGCCCGTCCCAGCAACACTTCCCATCACACTATGCAATGCACCAACCCATTAATTCAGGATCCAGAGCCCAGGAAAGCTTTCCGGCCCCACCTAGAAGGCCGGAAAGAAACGATCAAACCTATGAGCCATATAGGGCAAATGGAAATGCACCACGTAGCTCAAACCAGTGGGGGGAACGACAACATACCAACATGCAACCAACCCCACCTATGTTTGACCAGAGAGCCGGTGGTCTTGCACCGGCTGCCATTGATATAGTGAGGGAAGAAATAGCCGGGGCGTTCCGAGATAAGCTCGGAGTAAGCATGGTCCCTGGGGGGCAATCGTATCGGAAACCTTATGACAGCCGATTTGATCACCACCCATACCCACAGGGAACTAGAATACCCGAATTCGCAAAATTTTCGGGTGACCAAGGGAAAAACACGCGTGAACATATAGGCCAGTTCTTAGCACAATTGGGAGAATTGGCCGACACAGAGGCATTTCGCGTACGTTTATTTTCATTGTCGCTAACAGGAACCGCGTTTGCATGGTATGCCACTTTACCTCCTAATTCCATTTCATCATGGGGGGATCTAGAACAAAAATTTCATGATCATTTTTTCTCCGGTGACTATGAGTTAGATTTGGTAGATTTAGTGTCGTTGCGACAGACAAAAGATGAATCGGTTAATGATTACATCCGGAGATTCCGAGATACAAGAAACCGATGCTTTCAAATTCATTTAGCAGAGAAACAGCTAGTAGGATTAGCCTTTAATGGTCTGCGATATTATTTAAAAGAAAGGTTAGAAGGCATCCAATTCTTTACACTAGCACAATTACATCAGAGAGCTTTGGCTTGTGAAAGCCGAAGCAAAGAAACTGCTAAAACAATTCGTCACAACGTACATGTGGTAGAATGCGACCAAAGTAGCTCAGAAGACGAATCAACAGAGGTGTATGCTGCTGAAATGGTTTGGCCAAAGCAGGCCAAATCTTTGGCTTGTGCCTCCTTACAGCCGGTTCAGAAGAAACGGCAAGAGGAGGTTAAGTTTACATTTAATGTTGGCAAGTGTGATAGAATATTTGATGAATTACTTAAAAATGGCAACATTAAAATAAATCACACTGTTCCATCCGCCGATGAGCTAAAACGTCGTGCATATTGCAAGTGGCATAACTCATTTTCTCATGCCACTAATGATTGTAATGTATTCCGTAGACAGATTCAATCGGCCATTAACGAAGGACGATTGAAATTTCAGGAAATGCAGGTGGATACAGAGCCCTTTCCGATGAACATGATTGACTTCGAGGGCAAGAAAGTCCTAGTTCGGCCAAACACAGCCGATAAAGGCAAAGAGACAATCATCGGCAATGCTAAAGAGGCCGATGGGGATCGTAAAGTTTCTTGCAGGAAAGTGGTGGCCGAGAAGACTCCCGATGGAGGGGAGACCCTAAAGGTGACCATCATAGCCTGCAGTACCGGGGGGCAAGCACAGACAGGGAGACAGATGCAGGAGCCCGTGCTGCGTATCCCGGACGGTCCGGCACATAGGCGCGGACGGTCCGGGACCCCACCGGACGGTCCGGAGAGCTCCGGCGGACGGTCCGGCCGTACTCAGGATTCACAACGTCCACGTACTTTCAAACCACGACGACCAGAGATAGGTACGTGGAAAACAAATACATTTAAAGCAGCTGGTCGGTTGGTTAAAGCCGGCCCAACCTTTGATCAATTATTGTCTAAATACGTAAAAAAGAAGGCCGGCCCCAGTGACCGGCCAGCAAAGCGACCCCGCTCACCCATTCATGAGCAGCGCCAGGTCAGGCCGATTGGACCACCCCACCAATCGGAAGAAATGAAAGGTCATACTATACAAGTGAGACCTAACATACCTGCATGGACACCTCCACCTCCATATCCACCTATGCCATATCCGTACACATATTTACCTCCGCCATATGTCCCAAATCAAATGTGGGGCATGCCACCATATCCATTTGGGATGCCACAGTACCCCGCCTGGGGGGCACCCCAAACATCCGTTTTTGATAGATTGGCGCCGCCAGTGCAAGACCGATTGAGCGCTGCTGAATCTGGTCATCAGGCACAGGCCCAACAAGATTGCCGGACTACTCAGCCTTTTAGGCCGACCAATCCGGCAGGGGGGCATATGCCTGCAACAAAAAAGGACATCATCAAAATAGGCACTGCAGATGTTGTCATACAAGAAGATAATAAAGGGCCGATGATTTTCGGCGAATCGGCCAACACAACCGAAAAGGATACGGCTACCATCAAAACAGTCGATCCAAAATACTCCATGCCTCGATGGTGCCCAGCGGGATTGACACGATCCCAAAAGAGAAAATTACAGCGCCTAAGAGCAAAGGAGAGCCAGGAGAAGGAGGCGGAAAAGACATTTAATGACACACATCCACTATACCCGCCACCGCAAAAGAAATGGAGACCGAAGGCCGTTGAGAAAAAACAAACGGCCACAGAAATAGAAAGTCAATCTGCACCAGGCGCGGACCGTCCGGCCCCTGCGCACGGACCGTCCGCCGTTCACCAGGAAGCCTCCAACGACACGACAACATCAATGGAAGAGGACGATCTGCTGGGAGAAGACCTGGTCGACTACGAGGCTTCTCCAGAACGCCCAGGTATGGATGTAAATATTATTACATTTTCTGCCGATTGTACTATTATCGGCGACGATGAACCTGTTGTTGCCCAGTTTGATTTTGGTCCTAAAGAAGCCGCCTTTACTAAACCAAAAGAATCGGTAAATCATTTAAAGCCGCTCTTCGTGCGCGGCCACATTGATGGGATACCGATTGCTAAGATGTTGGTAGATGGAGGGGCGGCTGTAAATCTGATGCCTTATTCATTATACAGAAAATTAGGTAAACAAGATGACGAACTTGTCAAGACCAACATGACCCTCAGCGGTGTTGGAACTGATAGTTCGATCAAAGCCAGGGGAGTCACGTCCGTTGAATTAACCATCGGGACTAAGACCCTTGCTGCTGCATTCTTCGTCGCTGATGTAGAAGGAAATTACAGTTTAATCCTAGGCAGAGATTGGATTCACGCCAATCAATGTATACCTTCTACATTACATCAAATGCTGATACAATGGGTAGGCGATGACATAGAACAAGTACATGCTGATGTATCGGCCTGCATCGCTGTGGCCGATGCCCCTGTACTCTGGACTTATGAGACTGCTACATGTCTCACAGGAGTAGACTTTTCTGATTATCAATTCATAAGTATAGATAAGAAAGGTTTCATTCCTGTAATGCTAGAGCCGATGGAGAATCGGCTAAATCCTAAATAAAGTTGAAATGATGAATACACACAAAGTTCATGAGTCTTTGGTCACAGACAGTTCGGCCGCTAAGGCCGGATGGTCTGGTCTTTCACAAAAGAGTTCGGACTTTAAGACCGAGCATCTATCACAGCGAAAAGACAGTATTGCGGATGATCCGGTCCCTGAGACCGGAAATTCCGCCATCACACAAAGATCATCTGATTCCTCTGTGGGGGACATGATAGAGGAATTCAGAGATCTTGATAAACTAGGACAGGGGTTTACATCGGCCGATCCTTTGGAGGAGATTGACATAGGAGATGGTAAAATTCCAAGGCCGACTTTTGTAAACAAGACCCTGGAGACCGATTCTAGAAATGAGATGATCGGTCTATTGAAAGAATATTCAGATTGCTTTGCTTGGAATTATACTGAGATGCCTGGATTAAGCCGAGAGATCGTAGAGCATCGGTTGCCTATTAAATCTGGTTTCAGACCTTTCAAGCAAAGAGCTAGAACATTTCGTCCGGATCTTCTCCCACGCATCAAGGACGAAATCCACCGGCTGCTAGAAGCTGATTTTATCAGACCTTGCAGATACGCAGAGTGGGTCTCCAATATTGTGCCGGTGGAGAAGAAGGAGACAGGTAAACTTAGAGTATGCATTGATTTTCGCAATTTAAATAGAGCAACTCCTAAAGACGAATATCCTATGCCCATAGCCGACACATTAATCAATAATGCATCAGGAAATAGAATTATTAGCTTCCTTGATGGTAATGCCGGATATAATCAGATTTTCATGGCCGAAGAAGATGCGTCTAAAACGGCCTTTATATGTCCAGGCTTCATTGGTTTATTTGAGTGGGTTGTCATGACATTTGGTCTGAAAAATGCTGGTGCTACTTATCAGAGGGCTATGAATTTGATCTTCCATGAATTGTTAGGAAACACTGTGGAAATTTACATTGATGATATTGTAGTCAAATCGGCTGAGTTTAGTTCTCATATAGCTGATTTGCGTAAAGCCTTTGATAAAATGCGTCAGTATGGTTTGAAAATGAACCCACGTAAATGTGCTTTTGGAGTGTCGGCTGGTAAGTTTTTAGGATTTGTCATACATGAACATGGTATAGAAATAGACCCTGACCGAATCAAGTCTATTCGGAATGTGGGACCTCCGACCTGTAAGGTCGAGGTACAGAGGTTTCTCGGCAAGGTGAATTATTTACGAAGGTTTATTTCTAACCTAGCCGGGAAGATTGATGCGTTCACCCCTATTCTTCGGCTTAAGAATGATGCCGAATTCGCTTGGGGGGCAGAACAGCAAGAAGCATTTGATCTCATCAAAAAATACTTATCTTCGGCTCCCGTATTAAAAGCACCACGAGCAGGAGTACCATTCCGATTATACATTGCAGCTGAGGATAAGGTCATTGGGGCTGTTCTGACACAAGAAACCGAGGGGAAGGAGCATGTGGTGACATATCTAAGCCGAAGGTTGGTGGATGCTGAAACAAGGTATACTTTTATTGAAAAGTTATGCTTATGCTTGTTTTTTGCATGCACCAAATGTAGATGTTATTTACTGTCTAGTCATTGTACTGTTTCTGGTCAAGCCGATGTGATCAAATACATGTTGCATAACCCAATTATGAGTGGTAGAATTGGTAAATGGGCTTATGCACTCGTAGAATATGACTTGGCCTATGAACCATTGAAATCTATGAAAGGCCAAGTCATAGCGGATTTCATTGTAGAACATCGGGTTAATGATATTCATGAACTAGACATGTCATACCTCACTATTACTCCTTGGACTTTATATTTTGATGGATCGGTTTGCAATGAAGGGCAAGGAATTGGCATTGTGCTTGTTTCACCAAGTAATGTCTCCTTTGACTTCTCTAGCCGATTGAAAACTTATTGCACTAATAATCAAGCTGAATATGAGGCCCTCCTATTCGGCTTAGAACTTTTAAATGGTATGGGAGTAAAACATGTGAAGGTATTTGGTGATTCTCAGCTGATTGTCCAACAAGTGTTAGAAGAATATCAATGTTTTGATGGTACTCTAAATAGTTACCTTGAGAAATGTTGGAGCATAATTCATTCTTTTGACGAATTCAGTATTCGGCATATCTCTAGAGTTGAGAATCATAGAGCTAACGATTTGGCACAAGATGCATCAGGTTATCGGATAAAGAGAGGAAAGTTTCACGAAACTGAAAATCTGATAACCGGTGCAAAGCCAAATTCCCAGGTCGCGGACCGTCCGCGTGATGACGCCGGACCGTCCGGGGTTACCAGAAATGTTCTTTTGATCAATTCGGCCGACAATGAGGCCGATGCAAGTGATTGGAGGACACCTATACTTAATTATCTACGAAATCCCAATATAAGGACAGATAAAAACATTCGGCGAACAGCTTTCAAGTATGTTTTGATGAGTGATGAACTTTACCGCCGAACAGTCAATGATATCCTGCTTAAGTGCTTGGGCCCAGATGATGCTATATTAGCCATGGCCGAAGTACATGAAGGAATTTGTGGTACTCATCAATCAGCTCCAAAGATGAAGTGGTTGTTGCGAAGGTCTGGTTTTTATTGGCCTAGTATGATAGCTGATTGTTTCAAGTACTACAAGGGTTGCCAAGTGTGTCAAAAATTCGGCGACCTACAGTTAGTCCCTGCAGCCGAATTACATCCTATCATCAAACCTTGGCCGTTCAGAGGATGGGGATTAGACTTTATTGGAGAAATTCATCCTTCATCATCAAAGGGGCATCGGTTTGTGTTAGTTGCCACTGACTACTTCACTAAATGGGCTGAAGCCGTTGCTCTAAAGAACATGACGCACAAGGAGGTAATTGAGTTTATAACTGAGCATATTATTCATAGATTCGGCATTCCCCAAACCTTAACTACAGATCAAGGTACTTCTTTTATGTCAAAGGAGGTACGTGAATTTGCTGAATTATACAGAATTAAGCTGCTTAATTCATCTCCATATTATGCTCAGGCCAATGGACAGGCCGAGTCTAGTAATAGGACATTGATTAATTTGATAAAAAAGAAGATATCTGATAATCCTAAACATTGGCATAAGATTTTATCTGAAGCTTTATGGGCTCATAGGATATCTAAACATAGGGCTACTCAAGTGTCTCCTTTTGAGCTTGTCTATGGACAGGAAGCAGTGTTACCTGTGGAGATAAGTTTGAATGCTGTCAGGTTCGCCAGACAAAATGATTTAAATGCTACTGATTATTATAATTCAATGATGGATAATATTGATGAGGTGACCGACAAGAGGATGATAGCTTTGGGAGCAATAGAGAAAGACAAGATCATGGTAGCCAGGGCCTACAACAAGAAAGTCAAAGCAAAATCATTTCAAGTAGGGGACCTGGTGTGGAAGACCATTCTGCCTCTAAGGAGTAAAGACCGGAAGTTCGGGAAATGGTCACCAAGCTGGGAAGGCCCTTATAAAGTAAAACAGGTGATGTCTGGCAATGCCTATTTGCTGCAAACATTACAAGGCAAGGACTTGCCTAAGGCTTTGAATGGGCGTTTCCTCAAACAGTACCATCCTAGTATGTGGCAGGATGCCTAAGAAAGCCGATGTAATCACATCGAGTTAGTTGCTTTTGGTTTGCTCAGCTCCACCAAAAGGCAGGGGGGCATATGTTGAGCGCCGTATTGAGCGGCCGGACGGTCCGGCCCTGAGGCCGGACGGTCCGCGGTCCGGACAGTCCGCGCCTGTGGGCCGGACGGTCCGCGCATGCGCAGAGCAGTTTAGGGTTCCGAGTTTTGTGCTATGTTTGTTGGCTAGATTTGCGGAATTAACACGGAATCCAGTCGTGTAAAGGGTCCAGCCCCCCTCCTCTATATAAAGAGAGGTCTACGGCCGATTTGTGATCATCAACAATCGAATCAATACAACTTTTATTCGCATTTTATCCTAGGAGTAGTTCTAGTCTAGTTTAGGTTTAGCTATCCAATCCCCAAATTCTCCGCCTCTCCTCGACTCTACGTCGATTAGAGGAGTCTAGGTCGGCCGGCCCGAGCCTAGACACCACCTAGGATCTCTCCTCCCCGACGGGGTCCCTCCCGGGAGCGAGATCCAGGCGCCGTCGGCGGTCTTCCGCCGCCCCTGCGCACGCGCGGACCGTCCGGCCCTAGGGCGCGGACCGTCCGGCCGTCAGGCAGAGAAGCCCCAGCCGCGCACCAGGCCGCGGACCGTCCGGCCCCAGGCCGCGGACAGTCCGCCCCTGCGCAGAGAGCACCACCGCGCCTCGCACCAGGCCGCGGACCGTCCGGCCCCTGCGCGCGGACCGTCCGCCCCTGTGCAGAGGGCACCGCCACGGTTCTTCTTGAGTATTTGGCGCTCCAAAAAGGCGTCAACACATGTTTTTCCTCCTCAGCATATCCCTTGTATTGAGTCTGTTCTTTAACCAAAGCCAAAAAAAGACCTTATGTTTTGGTTGACACTTATTTTTCCAAAGCGATTTGAAGATCTGATGAACTTGAGCCTGACCCATCAAGTGTCTATAAGTTTTCTTTGTAGAGAAATTATCAGCTCCCCAAATGAGTTTCCAAGCATCCTTTGTGTTGGTCACCGTGATTTGCCCCCAAGTTTCATCTAATTCAAGAAATTGTTCATAGGCTTGCACCGACAGAGGAAGCTGAAAAATTTCAATAAGGTGTTCCTTTTGGTTAGCTTTTTTGACAGTAAGTTTGCTGTTACAGGCGAAGGAAAATAATTCGGGATATTGATGAGCCGGGGTGCCCCTATTCCACATATCTCCCCAGAAAAGAATGGTTCTCCCATCCCCAATAGTTGGGGCGGCCAATCCCTTGTAATCTTGGACAAGACTAAGCAAACTTTTCCACCAAAAGGAGCCAATTTTTGAGCAGTTAGGGAGCCTGTCTGTCCTGTAGTAGTTGTTCCAAACCAGGTTTACCCAAGGAATATCATGATTGTTGAAGAACTTGTGCAAAAACTTCAAAAGCAAAGCCTTGTTGTGTGTCTCTAATCTTACCACTCCCAGGCCCCCATTTTTTTAGTCTGAGTAATCATACTCCAAGCAGCCAGAGCAGGTTTCTTCGAATTGACGTCATTTCCTCTCCAAAGACAATGTTTCCGATAAGAATCAATCTTCTTGACCGTGGCAACCGGAATTTTCAGGGTGCACATCAGAAAGGTCGGGAGAGCTGAGAACACCGAGTTAACAAGCTCTAGCCTACCGGCCTGGGAAAGGAGAGCAGAAGTGCATGGCAATCTCTTCTCAATCCTATGAATGAGCGGTAAAAAGTGACAGATTTTAGGCTTTGACAGACCAAGCGGAACACCAAGGTAGGTGAAGGGCATTGAACCTGTCTGACAGTTGAGAGTTCCGGCTAGAATCTCCATTTTAGCGGGGCAAACATTGATGGGGTACATACTTGATTTGTTGTAGTTCACCTTGAGCCCCGTCGAAGTTGCAAAAGAGTTCAGAACAGCTCTGAGAAAAAATAATTGTCTAGGGCAAGCTTCCATTATCAACAATGTGTCATCCGCATATTTAACGATCGGAAAATCTTGACCACAATTCGCGGCGAGGGGCAACTTGAGCAGGTCTTGTTGTCGCGCTTTATTGATGATGCTCTGAAGCAGATCCGCCGCGAGAACAAAAAGAAGAGGCGAGAGGGGGTCTCCCTGTCTAACCCCGCGCTTGCAATGAAAAGTTTTCCCTGGTACGCCATTAAGGAGGACCGAGGACGTGCCAGACCGAAGAATATCCCTAATCCAGCTCATCCACCTGGGCCCAAAACCTCTATGCGACATCACCTGAAGAATCAACTCATGCTCAAGAGAATCAAAGGCCTTTTCAAAATCCAATTTGAGCACAATAATCTCTTTTTTTGAGATATGGCAAAGATGAATATATTCATATGCCCAGGCCAAGCAGTCCTGAATGGTTCTTCCTTTGATGAAGCCATATTGATTTTTGTGAACAAGGGAAGTCATCACTGCCTGTAAACGATTGGCCAGCAGCTTAGTGATGATTTTCATACTATTATTCAAAAGCGAAATTGGTCGGAAATCACCCACTAAACTAGCATTATCCTTCTTCAGGATCAGGACAATGAAAGAACCATTGATACTTCGAAGACAAACATCCCCGTGGTAAAATTGTCACATAAGTCATAGAAGTCCTGAGAAATAATCGGGCAACATTTTTTGATAAAATTGGTATTAAACCCATCAGGTCCCGGAGATTTGTCAGAAGGAAGAGCCGCAACAATACTATCAATTTCTTGCTTTGAATAAGGCTCATCTAACCAATGCAAGTCACTGTGGAAAAACAGCAAGCTAGGGAGATCAAAGACATTTTCCAAAAAATCTGAGGATCCCAAACGACATTTGAAAACATTCCAAAGCAGGTTAGCTTTAAGATCATGCTCTGAAAAGATTGAGCCACTGTCATCCAAGAGCAACGCAATTGTATTGCGGCCATGCTTTACCGTTGCATGAGCATGGAAAAATCTGGAGCAGATATCTCCATCAGTGACCCATTTGATGGAAGCTCGTTGCTTCCAATAATTTTTTTGAAACTGAAGCAACTCAGCAGTCTTGGATTTCAACAACTCACGGAAATTCCATTCTTCAATCGAAAGGTCACGGTGCTCTTCAATAATATCAATGAATTCAATAATCAACTTAATTTGTCTCACAGTTTTGTCAATTTTTGGCAGTGATCGTTGCCACTCTTTAAGGATCTTTCTGGTAAACTTGAATTTTACCGTTAAGTTCTTCGCTTTGTCCAAAAGACTTGGCAGACCAGTCCAAGAATTTTGGAAAACAGTCATAAACTCATCGAATTGCAGCCAGAAATTTTCAAATCTAAAGATCTTGGGTTTGGGGACCTTTGACTTGAATGAAATCAGACAAGGCACATGATCAGAGATATCCCTAGGCAGCGTTGTTGCGAGGGTGTCAGGGTAACACACCGACCATTCTTGCGACATGAAAAACCAATCCAGTCTCTGAAGAAGGGGCTCCCTTTGCCTGTTCGACCAGGTAAAGAAGAGGCCATGGAGGGGAATTTCCATCAGGTCGAGCTGACTGATTGCCTCGTTAAATTTCAGCATCAAGTTAATGTCCCCCAGCGATATTTCTGTTTTCAGGCCTACGCGTAAGGTTAAATTCCCCAACAATCAATTAGCGCTTTTCGGAGGGCATATTAATATTGGAGAACCAGTGGAGGAATTCAATTTTCCCATGCGGAGAACAGGGCGCGTAAACGTTAGTGACAATCCAAGATTCATCCGACGATATAGCAGAAAACTCAACCGAGAGAGCATACTCGTTCTGAAAAATAACACTGCCAACCAACTTCGAACTATTCCAAACAGTAATGAAACCCCCTGAATTTCCTATCGAAGGGACAAAAGCAAACTCATCAAAAGAATTGGGACAGAACCTTCTGAGGTCAGCCCTGTCAAAAAATTCCTTCTTCGTCTCCTACAAGCAGATGATGTCGCAATTGGATTCCCTAATCACACAATGAATACCATTCCCCTTAGCCACCGCGTTAATACCGCGGACATTAAAACTTAAAACGGACCAGTCAGAAAAATTAATAGCATTGTGACTATTCATCGAAAGGATCAAGTTCGTTGATGAAAAGGAACCCAAACCCAATTACTAGGAGGGCAAAAGTGTATCTGTTAGAACGGAACATAGCACTACCAGAAACCACAGAGTTCTTCAACACAACAAGCAAACAAAGACGTCAGGGCCGAGACAGCCAAAAAGCCTGGCGAAATTGAGACCTGCAAAATAACCCCACCCGAAGCAGCATCAACAGATCAGTTGTCATCATCTGAAGAGTCTTGTTTCTTATCCCCCTTGTCATTTCTCCCTGACTTATTAGAGCCAACACAGCCAGGTGGGTTCTTCTTTTTCTTCAGAGCTTTGTCAGCCAGCTCCTCTTCTGACAGATTGCAAAAGCTCTCTCCTAAGCGTCTGATAGTCTTAGCTGATAGGGAGGGGGACCCTCAAACTTGTGTTGACACATCAAACAGTTCTTCTTCTGGCAGGAACCCTGTCTGAACCCGGCCCGGGCATCACGGAGACTCTTGCTTCTCCTCAGGTCAGATTCCACAACAACATGTTTTGGTGGGGAGGAGGTCGGGTCTGAGGGAACAGAAGCGTCGTCAGCAGATTCCTCAGAAAGGACCGAATCAAGAAACTTGCCATCAGGGCACTTCCTGGGGATGACAAAGGGATGTGTCTCAGACTCTGGCTCCATCAGAGCAGAAGGAATATCTGAAGCCAAGAAAGATTTTGACCAACTAAAAGAATCTTCATGCAGCAAGTTGGATAGGAAAAAGGGCGCCCATTTCTTGGGAACCTGCACCGAGGTCACCGAATTACTAGCCGGGGCAAAATAGTTAGCCCAGATCCTATAGAACTGGGCATTCCTTTTCCTTTCCAAGTGACTCAGCAAAACAGGGTCCGGCTGCCAGTCATGCGAAAACATAAAGTTCAACATCACGTTGTTGTGGCCATTAACGTTAGGTTCCGCCGGCTGGGCATCAGGGATAACAGTATCCCCAGGCACATGAAGAACTCCCTGAATTGGTGGGCCGTCAACCTCCTGGGGCCCAATCATAGGGATGTCACCCAAGGCAGGGGGCGGGGGCATTAAAGTTGGGCACCGGCCCCACAACCACCAGATCATCAGGAATCTGCCCATTCTGCAGCAGGGCACCATGAATGTGACCAGAAGAACTATCCGAGGACAGGTCCGAATGCGGATTGCTGACCTGTTGCTCGTCAGGTGGCAGGTCCAGATGAGGCTGCTGTACAGGTGGATCATTAACAATCCATTGGTCCCAGTCTCCTTGAATGTTGTCTGTTGGCTGGGCTTGGACATTGTCTTCTGGCGGGAAATAAAAATCCCAGCCCACAGCCGGAACAGGTTGACCCAAACCAAAAAACTCAAGAGGGAGCTGTTGACCATCCTCCGGGACCACTGGCACCGGATCCTCATCTTGAGGCTGACCCCCCAGCAAAGTTTGTTGGATGATCTCACACTGCACTGTCCACGAGTCACCAATAAAGCCATCATCTTCTGAAAAAACAATGAACTGTGGGACCTACTCCAGAGATGTGACCCGAACCCTAAGCAGAGTCCTGTAGACATTGCGTCTGTCCTCTTCCCACAAGATCAAAATGGAATGGTTAAGTGATTTGGTAGAATTTTCCAAAATTTAGACCCTATTCAATTATTCTCATTCCATAGGGGTTGTTAGAGGGGATTGAAGAAATTAGAAGAGATTTTAACTTACTAAGAGTTTAAACTCACTCAATCCCCTCCAAACCATATGGGTTGAGATCAAGCCCTTATATGAACTAAAGCCATTCCAAAAGAGTTTCTGGGATTCATAATTTTAAAATTGACCCTGCTTTGTTCAGAAGGGTTTTATCAAGATATATATATATATATGTATATATATATATATGTATATATATATGTATATGTATATATATAATGTTAATGACGATGTCAGACACTTCTTTCAAACAAAAAAAGGACTCCGGCAAGGGGATTCTTTATCTCCCCTCTTGTTCAATATAATGGCAGACATGCTAAAAGTGTTCATTAGTAGGGCCAAAACAGATGAGCAGTTTGAGGGAATGATCCCTCACCTTGTTGATGGCGGGCTCTCAATTCTCCAGTACGCAAATGATACTATACTCTTTTATGGATCATGATCCGGACAAAGCGTGCAATATGAAACTTCTTCTATTTGCATCTGAACAAGCTTCAGGCCTAAAGATCAACTTCCATAATAGTGAAGTGTTTTGTTTTGGGGCTGCCCAAGAGAAGTTAGAACTTTATGCAGAACTCTTTGGGTAACCTCCCCATCAACTACCTTGGTATTCTAATCCACTTCAGAAAGCTGAAAAATAGAGACTGGGCTAAAGTTGAAGAGCGCTTTGAGAAGAGACTTAGCAGTTGGAAAGGGAAGCACTTGTCTATCAGAGGACACCTGACTTTGATTAAGTCAGTGCTTAGTAGCCTACCAATGTATATGATGTCCTTCTTCTCCCTACCTAAAGGGGTCCTTAAGAAGTTAGACTATTTTCGATCGAGATTCTTTTGGCAGGGAATGAAAACAAAAGGAAATATAGACTTGCTAAATGGAACATTCTGTGTAAACCTAAGGATCAAGAGGGCCTTGGTATCTTAGATCTAAATATGATGAATATTGCCCTTCTTAGCAAATGGTTGTACAAGCTACTCACCTCAGATGGATTGTGGCAACAATTACTCCGTAATAAATATGTTGGCTCAAAATCTTTGGCTCATGTGTAGTGGAAACTTGGTGACTCACATTTCTGGTCAGGCTTAATGAAAGTAAAGCCAGCATTCCTCCGTTTTGGCTCATTCCTCATAAAGGATGGCTCTCAAGTGAGGTTCTCGGAGGATGCCTGGTTGGATGGGTCCTCTTTAAAAGACCAATATCCAGCCCTGTATAACATTGCGAGGAACAAATTCATTTCAATATCAGAAGCCTTGAGCGATTTGCCTCCGACCTTTTCCTGGCGGAGATAATTATTTGGAGCCAATTTGGTCGACTGGCTTTCCCTATTGTCACGTATACAAGGTGTGGAGTTGTCCCATGATCAGGATACCTTCTTCTGGAACCTTTCCACGAATGGTAGATTCTCGGTTAAATCACACTACGCTTCCTTGATGCTCAGTATGTAATATCTCTAATGTTAATAAAGAGCTTTGGAAGATAAAGGCCCCCCTCTGAAATTTAAAATTTTCCTATGGTATTTGTGAAAGGGTGTAATCCTCACAAAAGATAATTTGGCTAAACGAAACTGGCAAGGTAGTTTAACATGCGCCTGTTGTCACAAGGAAGAGACCATTCAACACCTCTTCTTCGAATGCCGGCTAGCCTAGTCAGTCTGGAGTGTGGTTCTGATGGCCACTGGAATCAACCAACCACAAAATGTGGACCATATGTTTGGGGATTGGCTTAATGGTTTTAATAGTATGCTGAAACCAATGCTTCTACTTTGAGCGGCGGTGTTGTGTTGGGTGCTCTGGATCTGTAGAAATGACTTAGTTTTTGAGAAAAAACTCTTGTGTTCTCCTTTGCAGGTTATCCATTTGGCGTCACATAAGCTATCAAGTTGGGCCATCCTTCAGCGAGAGGAGTTGCGACCGTTGGTTGTGGAGGGTTCGTGACTCTTGGTGCGAACGGCCATGGTCTTTTTTTCCCAGGTGCATGGGTGGCGATCTAATCTTCGGATTGACTGTCGCTAGCTTGGGGAAGCTATTGTGTTTTTTTAGGATTGGCTATGTGCATTAGGTAGAGGCCGGAAGTTCGTGTACCAAGACTATGTATCCTCTTGATGTATCGCTCTTGGTAATTTTTAATATAAAGCTTCCTTTATCGAATATATATATATATATATATATATATATATATATATATATATATATATATATATATATATATAAGTTTGGTGCATAATCCTCACAAATTTAGGCTATCTTTTAGTCTCACCTAATGACTAGCTATAGCTGATTTCAAATAGGTAGCCATACCATGTCCATATTTCAAAACCCCTAATCATCCACTCAATTGTACAAGGCAATGAGATTTTATAAGATTCAAGTGCATAAATTTTATAGTTTTTTTCCATGTGATGATTGTTTCATATATTTTGTATTAAAATTGTAATTTGCGTTCATTATAGTTTCTATAGACAGATTTTTTTTTTGTTCTAAAAATAAAAATCGTGTTAGAAAAAATCATAAACCCGACAAAAGTTGTTTAAAATATATGATTACTGCCAAAGTTTGAAAATAGTATTCGTTTTAGGGTGTTAATGGATTCATACAATATTTGATGTATATGTTTTATATATGTGTCTATATTTATTGTCATCCATTTGAATATGGACACAAAAAATGAAGACATAAAACGAACAATATTGTGGAACGGAGGGAGTATATACTATAATACAGAAATAACTAACAAATCACAAAATTATACAAGAGTGTCATCTTAAATCATCTCAAAATTTAGGTACCTAAAATATGGGGAAACTGGAAATTATATCAAGCCTCGTAGATCCAAGTAGGACCTCAACCAATCGATTATTTATTTGGATACATCTATTATTTATTTAGGTATCATCGTTACAGAAATCTGGCGATCGAGGTAATCTAGTGTTGTCAAATGTCTAGAACTTTTCACTAAAGAAAGAAAAAAGTAAATTGCACCCACCGTACACCAAGTATGCAAGTGGATGCAGATTGACCCATCAACATAAAATCTGGTCAATTTGGTGTAACAATTTGATAAGTTGGTACACATATAGTTCACTGACTATTGGCCATACTAGATGCTCTATTTATATAGTGGTTTGGAATTCACTATATATTGGCATCCAAAACTATCTAAATCGACACCCTGTTGTTGGGGGTCTGCCTTGCCGAAGGTTCTCAAAACACATGTACTTTGGTATAACAAAGTGTGTTTCAAGTGAATAATAAAGGTTGGACGAAGCTAACAGCTTCGGTGTGGAGAAAAGCTTCGTCCAAAAGCTGCCTTGCCGAAGCTATCAACATGCGGTATGGAGAAAGGCTTCGAGCGCAAGCTGACGAAGGAAAAGAAGTCCAAGACTTGCACATCAAGAAAGAAAGGGAAAAGACGGCAATATCCCTACATCATTTGTAAACAATGAGTGTAAAGTCTTAAGGGGCACTATTGTAATTTTGTACAAAAGCGGTTCATCTTCCCTATAAATAGATGAATAGTGCTCTGCATAAAGCACCTTTTTGAGGGCTCACACTTCGTCTCGTTTAGCCTACGAAGAACCTTCATGTCATCGTGTGTGTAGGCGCCGAAGGTGTGCTTGTACACTCATTTATGAAGAAAGATGGAATAAAATACCAAGGCATATGAAATGAGTCAAATGTGAAGTTCCCCTTCATCACTCTCACATTATTTCATTATGTTTCTCACTGAAAACATTCGTCCCATGCTTTAACGATTCGAAGAAGTGTTAAACCAGGAGGACGAAGGTCTTTATACCTAACTTGTGTTGCCTTGATTTTCGATACCTTTAGAGGAATTGAAATCAAGTAACAACACCTATATAAAGCATTAGTTCAAACTTTGCAACAGCCACTCAAACAATTATGTATCGCAGTCTTTACCTCTCCTAAATGTACCTAGAACCATCTCACCTTTGAAACCAAGGGACACGATTAGTCCAAATCTCTTATTTCTCTTCCTCTCTCAAATCCAAAAGCCTAGCTTATTTGGATAATCCCCCACTAATCAATCACGGCACCACCACAATCCCCTCACAGGCTACTGACTCCTCTCGTTATCCTACCCGTCGTCGCCCCCTCCTACGCATCACCACCATCCCCACCTACCGCCACCTCCCCCAACAACCAGGCTTCCCCTCCACCATCATCGTTGTAGAGCAGTAGGAGTATCTTGAAGTCAGAGATGCTCTAGGCATCATCGTATTCAAGCAGCGACAGCGTGTCGTGGAGCACAAATAGGTGGCGGAGGACTAGCCTGGCACTAGAGCCAGAGGTGAGCGCTAGAGCCACAAGGTCGAGCAGTGTCTGCACAATGAGGGCTTCGTGTCCTAGCGTGCTGACGCGCCAGGCGAGCTCGAAGCAGGTGGCGGTGAGGGCTACAAGCTGTGGGTCGATGGCGGTGAGGAGCGTGAGGTGGAGAAGCATGGATGGGCACATGAAGTCCTCTCATCTCGGTGGGTGGTTGAGGCATGTGACAAGAAGGTGGAGGACAATGGTGGGGTGATACATACCGAATTATATTCAGTATTAGGGTGGCCCGATCTTTATGGCTATAAATCTATGGACAAGATAACTCGGCTATATATGTAGTGGAAAAGTAAGGTAAATTTGCCGAAGATCAGTGGGTAACTAGCTTTATACCTATCCAAGGTCAGATGCGAACAAGCGACAGGGAGAGAGACACCGAAACTGTGTAGACTTCGACTCGATTTCCAAACAACCACAGAACCACAACCAGAGCTAATCCACATAATGCAAGGCAGTCGTGCTAGAACCCGCAAACCATGAACTAGTGTATCCCAGAGGAATCTCTTCATAAGTCTAGGAAGAACAAGGAAGAACATGTGTTGGAGTAAGCACTCGGCAGCTTGGCTGCATAAATCTCTCGGATTATCAAATTACCAAAACGCTCCTTACATCTTAGACATATGGGAGCATTTATACTAGTAACAGCCCACCTAGATAGGTATAAACACAAAAAGAAAGTATTTTTAATGTGCTACTCTGAAGGGGGCCTCTACGGAAAGATCTCACGAGCTGATCCCGCGTGGTTGTTTGACTTCTGAGCAACCTTTAGTATTTTGATAATAACTCCACCTAGAATCTCTAAATAATGCGGGGCTAGATGCGTTGGAAAGCTAATTTGATAAGCTTTCCCACTATGTCTAGTGTGCGTAATGAAACTTCGTATAATGATATAGTTTAATACTGGAACTTTGCCATCAAGCAATCTGTTGACCTTTTGATCAGACAGCACTAAAATTGCTCGAGCGCTTTACTGGGCGATCCAATTCAGTCGGGCTTAGAAGCATTGGAAATTAGACTTCAAGAACTTTCCAACAAGTGCTTATGGACCTTCATAGCTTTTGGGGGTCAAAAGATACGACTGTTTCTTTTGGACACTTCTCTAATGTTGGACTTACTCAAATGAGATTCTTCTTTCTGATTCGCCCTTAATGTATTATGCACTTCCTCTTTAGTGAACCTAAACAATATGAACATACATGACTTAGATACCATAAAGTTATCATTAGTGTTTAATTGAAATTCATAAAGTGGAGTGTGCACATGTTGTTGTATCTTTTTTGCTCGGCTACGAGTAATTGGTCCAGTAAGGGCTATGGTTGTTGTATAGGTTGGTGAGATTACTAGAGTAGTCGGAGAGGTTGTCGATGCTAGCATAGTCATATCATCATCCCCCTTTGAAAAGAAGTCATTCCAGACTCTTCCAATCCAAAGAAAGGAGAGAGGTCGACCACATTAAAACTAGAACTCACACCATAAGTACTTAATAGATCAAGTTCATAAGCATTATCGTTGATCTTGCGTTGTTTAGGAAATTTTTATTTGCGTAAATGTACCCAAACCAAGTCTCCTAGTTCAAACAATATTTTTCTTCGACCCTTTATGGCACACTTTTCATATTTCTGGGTCATCTTCTAAATGTTTGCTCGAGCTTTTTTATGAAGGTTCCTAACAAACTCAGCTCGCTTTCTTTCTACAAAGTTTACTCGTTTCTGCATAGGCAACGACAAAAGGTCTATGGGAGCGGTGGGTTTGAAATGATATACAATTTCAAATAGACAAAAATAGTAGTCAAGTGTCAGGCTTTGTTGTACGCAAACTCGACATATGGCATGCTTTCTTCCTAAAGTTTCAAGTTCTTCTTAAGAACAGCTCGTAGCAATATTGATAATGTCCGATTTACAACTTCAGTCTATCCATCCATTTTTGGATGACACGTTGTAGAGAACAACAAACTTGTCCCATGTTTTCCCTACAAAGTTATCCAAAAGTAACTCAAAAAATTAGTGTCATAGTCGAAAACAATTGTTTGTGGTATTCCATGTAGACGAATAACTTCTTTGAAAATAATTGAACAATATGCAAAGCATCATCACTTTTGTGACATGGAATAAAATTTGCCATTTTGCTAAATCGATCGACCACAACAAAAATTTAATCCCTTCCCTGATTGGTTTGAGATAAACCGAGAACAAAATCCATGGATATATCTTCTCAAGGCACACTAGAAATAGATATAGGAGTATATAATCTATGAGGGTTTACATGAGACTTAACATTGTGACATGATTCGCATCAAAGGACATATCTCTCCACATCCCTTCTCATATTTGTCCAAAAAATAGTTGGCAAGCACTTGCTCTGTCTTCTTGACAACAAAATGGCCCATGAGTCCTCCTGCATGAGCTTCTCGTAAAAGTAAAATTCGAATAGAGCAGTCTGAAATGCAAACTTTGTTAGCTTGAAACAAAACTCACCATTAACATGAAATTTTACCCATCCTCTGCCATCAAGACACATAGAATATGGCCCAACAAAGTATGAGTCAGTTAGATATGATTCTTGATACTTTCTAACTCAAGAATTTTAGCATCAAGTTAGGTTAACCAAGCATGACATCGAGACAATGCATCAACTACAACATTATATTTTCTTTTCTTGTATTTAACACTATAAGGAAAGAATTCAATAAATTCACACCATTTTGCATGCCTTCTATTTAGTTTAGTTGTCCTTTAAAATGTTTTAAAGATTCATGATCTGAATGTATCAAAGATTCCTTAGGAAAATATAGTGTTGCCAAGTTTCTAAACTCCAAATAAGATCATATAATTCTTTATCATAAACTAAATGATTTAGAGTTGGACCACTTAGCTTCTCACTGAAAGTTGGCAATTGGTCTTCGTTCTTGCATGAGCATGCCTCCAATCCAAATTCCACTAGCATCACATTTTATTTCAAATGTAGCACTGAAGTCTAGAAGTGCAAGAATTGGGGTTGCTATTAAATTTATCTTAAATTCTTCAAATGCCTTATGTTGTTTTTCTCTCCATTTGAAAGGTACTTCTATTTTGGTCAACTCATTGATGGGAGCAACAACAATACTGAAATCCTTCACGAACCGTCGATAGAACACAGGGAGTCCAATCTCATACCGCCTTCATCTTTTCTTCATCTACCTCCACACCTTAGCTTGACGCAACGAATGCAAGGAAAACTACCTTGTTGGTGAAGAAGGTGCACTTATCAAGGTTATCATATAAGTTTTGCTCTCAAAGGACAATAAGTACATATCAAATAAGTTTAACATGTTCATCAAGGGGCTTACTGTAAATTAGTATGTCATCAAAATAGACAACAATAAACTTGCCAATGAAATCTCTAAGAACATGATTCATTAATCCCATAATTGTAATAGGTGCATTTGATTACCCCCAAGGGCATCACCAACCATTCATACAACCCAAATTTGGTTTTAAAATATGTTTTGCATTAATCTCCCTTTTTCATACGAATCTAATGGTAGCCACTTCTTAAGTCAATTTTAGGGAAAATAAAAGCACCACCAATTTCTTCAAGCATATCATCTAATCTAGGAATTGGATGTCTATACCTTAGTGTGATGTTATTAATAGCTCAGTAATCCACAAAAATTCTCTAAGATCCATCGTTCTTAGGAACTAGAAGGACAAGGATAGCACAAGGGAAAAGGCTCACTTGTACATACTATTTTTGAATCAACTCTTCCACTTGTCGTTGAATGTCCTTGTTTCTTCTGGGTTGGTGCGGTAGGCATCACGATTTGGGAGGGAAGCACTGTGCACAAGGTCTATTTGATGTTCAATCCCTCTCTAAGGTGGTAACCCTGGTGGCACTTCATCTAGAATCACATCCACATATTCCTATAATACATCAAATATTATACTTGGCAAAGTAGAGAGTAGGTTGTTAGCAAAAAGAAGGGTGTCCTTGTACAGGAGCACAAAGAACATGACATTAGGTCCACTCAATTCTTTTAGATCCCCTTTCTTAGTCATCATTACTAACCCCTCTTTTCCTGGTTTCTTGGACTTTGGAGGTTGTGGATTTTTATTTGGCTTTGGAAACTCTCCCTTACTATTTTTATGGGTCACTCTCAAGTGGTTCTCGCTCTCTTGTTGTTTCTTCTTTAGATAATTCTTCAAAATTTCCTATGGTGTTAAAGGGAGCAAAGAGATTCGCTCTTCTTTGTACATGAAAGACAACTTGTTGGTTCTTTCAAAAATCTAGACGTCATGATCATATAACCATGGCCTACCTAGCAATAGCTGACATGCTTGCATAGGAAGCACATCACATTCCACATTATCGTTGTACTACCCAATAGAAAAAGGAACATTTACCACATGACTAACAAACAACATTTTACAATCATTAAGCCACTACATCTTATATGGATTAGGATGATACCTTGGTTTTAATTCTGATTTGTCCACCAATTCTTGACTAGCAATGTTGTTGTGCAGCTACCATTATCAACAATGATGCGACATAGCTGATCTTTGATCATACCTTGAAGAGAAATAAAATTATGGTGTTGTCCACTCTCTTTCTTTTCAGTGATCACGCTTAGCACCCAAAGAGAAATAATACAATTATGAATTTATGATCTTCATCCGACTGGATCTCATCTTCTTCCTCTTCAATTCCTTCATAAAACTTAGGTCCATCATCTTCTATATCGCTTTCTGATTCGCATTCACCCTTTTCATTCAACAACATTATACTCCTACTCGAACATTGAGCAGCAATGTGCCCACGACCATGGCACTTATGGCACACAATTTCTCTGCTATAGGTAGTAGAAGTAGTGACTAAAGCAATAGTGGGAGATGTTATTCTAGCGATAGGTCACTGCTGATTTATAGGGAATGACCCTGTAGAAGCCGCCATCTTGGATGTACCATTTGATGAAAAAGACTTGTTGTAGCTTCTTGGGATCGTCCTCCACCAAAAGAAGCACTGGATTGCTGCTTATGTCATGGGACAACAATATAATGACTTGCATAAGATTTTCCATGTGACTCTTGCTAATTTTTTCTCTTTGTGCATATTGCTTGATCAACTAGATCGTGCAAGGTATGGTATGGGAACATCTCGACAAACCTAAAAATATCTCCATTGAGGCCTCCTAAAAATTTTGCCATTTTTTACTCGAGATCTTCTCTGATTCTAGTCCGCACTAGAAGTAACTCCATTTCTTTAAAATACTCATCAACCAATCTCTTCCCTTGCTTCAACATTTGAAATCGGTTTGGAAGATCACGCTAATAGCTAGAAGGCACAAATCGCTTTTTCATCACTTGCTTCATCTCTTCCCATGTATTAATACATTCTAGTCCTAATTCAAGTTGATGCTCTTGCCCTTGATTCCACCAAGTAAGAGCATAACCAGTGAACTCGACTGAAGCAAAGTTCACTCAGCGTTGATCTGGAAGATTGTGAACTATAAAAATTTGATCACACTGCTTAGCCCAATCAACATTTTCATCTGCACTTTCTTTCCCATTAATTTTAGGAACATTCAACTTGACTCAGCCAATATTGTTTGGGTCATTTCTATGATAGCAACCTACGAACACAAGGTTGACTTGTCTCTTGTGGTTTGGGTTGATGATAAGTGATTGTCAACGGGTAGCATCTCGGGTCGAGTCATGGACTAACCGAGACGTGAGTTATGTGTATGTGCAACCATGTTTGTCGACTTGTGGTGTCATGTGTGGAGCATAGGGATGGTGGTCAATAACGAAGGTGAAGGTCATGCGGGTTCGTGTCGATGGACCGGGAGCGGTGAAGGACGATAACTGGCACTTGAGAGGGACCGAAGTCGTTGGGTGACCAGTCGTGGTGCTGACACCTGTGACACACACTCGTGCGAGGATGTGGCGGAGTGAGTCGTGTTGTTGGTGCGATCGAGGACTGGCAGGACATGTGGCCAAGACGTGGGGGCGCGTACGCGGTGCGATACTCACAACGGTTTGGTGGTTGAGCCTCAAAACCACCCATCGCTATGGATGGTGGGTTTTCGATCGAGTTTGGCCTCAAAACTCGGTGGTGGTAGTTCTGGTGGGAATCAGTGGCATCACGTTTCATCAAAACAAATGGTGCGTCAAGGAAAGGCAACTTGGTGTGGAGCGCATGGCCATCGGATCGAAAGCCTAGGAGTTGGTCCATTTCGCCTCGGTGGAGTACATAGGCTCTATGTAAATACATGTAGTTTAGGAAATGGAAATAACCCTCTATAAATAGAATGGATGGATGATTAGTTCGTCATCTCTTTGGCTACCATTTGTGTTAGATACTTGTTAGAACTCCTAGTTTTCCTCTCTAGGTAGTCACCAGTTTAGCTGAGAGATCCACACTGATTTTGTTCTGTCGATTGTACCTACAATCTGCAATAATTATTCTGAGGAAGGGTCATGGTTAGGCCCACAAGTTTTGGTTGGTCTCAATCTCATTTTTTCTATTCTTGCTAAAATTTGAGTCATTTTGTTTTGGAGTTCTTCCCTTTCCTCCATTTAAGATCTTGTGAAGAACCATCAAGTTCTTGTGTGAGGATTTGGTTTGGGGTTTATTGGTGATGAGTTGCTCTTGTCAAATCACTGCATACACCCAGTTGTAGCAGTTCTTGGTTGTGTTTTGAGAAGAACTTAGTTTGATCTCGAAATAGAAACCCCCAAGAAAACCCCAACCGAGATGGGACTTCTGATCTGCACATTGATCTTTGAGTTGCTCGGGTTCATACTTCACTAGTAGACATCTTTCTCCTTGCTCAAACTTTCTATAAAGTTTGAGACATTTTTTACTCACTTTGGTTGTCCCGCACTATGGCCCGTGTGTGCGGCACTGCCGCTGCCTCGCACTTTCGGCTTGAGGCCCGACACTGTCGTGCACCTCTCTGCGCTTTTGACTCTGATTTTTGGCAGATAGATGGGTTGCTCTATTTATAGCTTCTTGGTATGTTCAAATGACACTAGTTTGAAATACACAGTGATCTGGTTCTTTGTGAGTCCCTTGAGGTTTTAGGGTAACTTTGGGAATCAAGTCACAATGACTGTTCTAGCAGTTCGAGAATTTGTAGTGGCTCTCCTTCACTCGCTCTGGTCGCCTCACCGATCCTTCGATTGATATCAAAGTCAGTTAAGGATTTCCCTTCCCTAAATGGTTCAAAATCTACGAAGGCGACATAGATCAGCACCTAGAGGACATAGAAATACCATGAGTGTTCTCTTTGTCCTTACCTCGAGGATTTGTGTAAGGCCTAGGAGGGATTGTTATGGCTGCAATTTGCCCAACATCCACTATAACAAATTTCTTTGACATGTTGGTGGGGTTCTTTGAAGCAGGTGCAGGAGCTTCAGATTGTTTCTTCTCCTTCTCTTTACTAGCATGCCTGACTTCAATGTGCTTTGATGCCAGCAGATTCTCTTTCAATGTTGTCTCGTGGCCCATATATTTAGCCTTCGACTTCAAACACTTTGTGCGTAGGGGGGCCTCTTGCTTATTCATTATAGACCGCTTGACCTTTCTTTCCATTATGCTTACTCTGAGTTTTTTTTTGACCCTGGCCTCATCATCTTTGGCAAGATTGGGGTCATCCAGACATACACTTCAAATGCCTGGTTTAGCCTTCTCCTCTTATGCCCATCGAATGTCATGGTAAGTAAACGATCTTATTTTGTAATATTGTTATGGAGGATCTCATTGGAAACAGACTCCAAAGTAGCAAGCAACTCTTTGCTCTACTTCATAAAGATGTTGAGGCACTTAAATCTGTAAGGCAAATGGATCAGTTATTGGGCTTCAATCCCTTCCTTCATATTGTTCGTGTCCTTTAGCTTAAACATTTTCTAGTCAACTTTTAATAAAAATGTAGTATGTTATCTATTCTTTGATCGGGTCATGGATGTGCATATAGTTGGCCACCATGTTGAAGCTATCATGGCGATCTAGGTGGTTCCATTAATGTTGCATAAAGGCTTATTTAGTTCAAATGGTAGATTTGGAGATCTTATGATGATATCTTTCATATCAAGTTGTTTCTTTGAATCGACCTTATAGTAAAACCATTCTCTAGTCTAGTTATTTTGCCATTTTCTTTAATATGCCAACACTAGTGCATGGGCATCCTTCCTGTACTAGAAATTGTAGCATCCAAAGTTATTGTGCAATCCTTACTTTCTATATGCCTTCGTCTAGTAATGTTGTTCGTGAATTCAGTAGAAGCACTCAACACTTGCTTCGGCCATCTAGCTTTGGATAGCCTAGATAAAGTCACCATACCTCATTATTGTACTCGGTGTCAACTGATCGAAAAACACCTCATACTTCTTCAATACCTCTACAACCATGGGATGGACTAAAAACTAGAGTCCAACACGAATGAAGTTATTAAACACAATGATGTTGCCTTCCCTGGGTAAAGGTGTTGTGCCTTCCCTATCTAGTCTCACCAACTTCTAATCATCAAGCTAACCAAGTATCTAGAACACCTTAATATGGCCACTTTTAATAGTGGATGTCCCGATATCAACATAGCTAGGCTTTCATGGATAATCTCCCCTTTGTCTTCATCTGCTTCATCCTCAAACCTAGGGTCTAACACATCCCTCTTTCAGAAAGACGTAATTACCTGTCTTCGGTTGTATAGAGCCTATGTATAAAGGAGAGGGCATTTTTGTAATTCCAAATAGAGATGCATGTCGTCTCGACCCTATAAATAGGTGTACAGTGTCACTGTTATGGGGGTCAAACACTTGTATGTCCTTAGTCTGTAGCATCCTCATACAAAAGAGCTCAAATCAGCTTACAAGACCTTCGAAGGTATAATATTCCAAAGGACTTGTAAGTCATCTTGTAATTTGTATCTTTCCGTTATGCAACAAAGGAACGAAGGAGATGAATGAACCCCTGCAAGCCGGTTTCATACTTTGTATATGTTATTTCATCTCATGTACAATGATCTTCACATATGTTTTTTCTCCTCTTAATGAATCATTTAACCCCTTCAAAGGTGAAAGGTGGGGGTCTTTACCTTAATTGTGTTGGCCGGTTATGGTTCCTTGTAGAAACTTAGGTAGATCCCCAACACTCCTCTATCATCTCCCCTCATTGGTGTTCCTCCCTCATATGGTGTTACTCCTTTATATGGTGCCCATTATCTATTTTTTCTTCCTACAACTACGATAGTGCCCCCAAGTAGTCACAGTGATGCCACTTCAAACCAGTCTACTTACTATGGTGCTCCTCAATTCTAATAGTGACGGCACTAGATAAAGACAAAGGATGAAAGACTAGTAAGTACATCCATATTTTAAAGTATATTTTTAGGTTTTAGGGTTTAGGGTTTTAGGGTTTAGGATAGTACTTTAAGTTTAGGGTTTTTAGGTTCATGGGTGGCTACTATACTTAGTGGACCCCATTGATGGTAATGGTAAGAAGGGATCAGCGTTCTGAGGCCAAATAGCCAACACTTACAACTACACCACATAAGATCATCGCCCCATACCCCTAAGAAGTTGAAGGATTGGTGGTCAACGAGCAACCAGAAGATCACACTCTTCAACGACGTCTACAACCGCTTATATGCGACCTAATCGAGTGGAGCAGATGACGATATGCTGCTTGAAGTGACCAAAGAGAGTTTTCGCAATAAGCCTGACAAAAAAACCAAGTTCAAGCTGGAGCTAGAGATGGCAATGGGTAAAAACCTGCTGGGTATTACTTGCCCAAACCCGTACCCGCGAAGAAAAAATACACTCGCTAAAAAACCCATACCCATGACGGGTATAAAATTTTGCCCAAACCCATACCCATGCGGGTTTCGGGTACCCAACGGGTTTCCCATACCCACTAACATCAACATAAAAAATAATTCATCATGTAAATGACAATCAATACATTAATAAGCTAGCATAAAAAGGAACAAGTGATAACTAATTTTAGCCTAAAAATTGTTACATGAAATTTATTTCAATTAGAACATATTCAATTAATAATATTATGAGACATATTTATAAGGAATGTTGATTTTAAGGAGGGTTTTAAAAACCCATGGGTTTGCGGGTATGGGTAGTGGAAGAACAAACCCATGCCCATGTACCCGTTGGGTTTCCATTTGAACCCATTAACAAACTCATGGGTAGAGAAATTGACCCAAACCCATACCCTAATAGAGCAAAGACCCACCGGGTTTCGGGTAGCGGGTACCCATTGCCATCTCTAGCTGGAGCGCATGTGGCACACTCTTCGCCATCAGCCCAAGTGGTACGTGAAGCACAATATTGATGCCTTGAGTGATGAGAGCTAAAGATCCCATTTCAACTTGGACAACGATCATAACTCGGTGTCATAGGAAAGTGTGGGCGCACAATGCCCTATTGTCCATGATAGGGCAAGAGCTCAACAGAAGTAGAAGAGCCCAACATCAAGTAGGAGCTAGTCTCTATCTACATAGAAAGACATGTTAAAGAAGCTCTAAAAGGCTAGTGAGGGGCTTTCTTAAACTAAATTGTTTGAACAATCTAACAAATTGTTGGGTTGTTCTATCATCGACTTGGACAAAGACATGAAAAGGGCTTATAGATTGACCTTAAAAAGTTGATGAAGCAACTTAAATTGGAGGAGAAATAAACCAGAAAAGAGGTGCAAGAGTAATACAAAGAAGAGTACTAGTTTATCATATATATTCGTGAATTATATAGCTTTATTTTCATATTTATGTTATATATTTTTAATTATTTTTTATGAATTATATAATTTTATTTACTTATTTATGTAATCAAATATATTTTTATTTAATAAAACATATGTTTTATATTAATTAAAAGTTTGTTGGGTGTTGTTTGGTTAACATATTTGTAACGTAATGAATAATTAATAATGTTAAATCATGTTTGTTTAAATCCAACCGTAATCAAATAATAATATTGGCTTATTTAAACTCGTTGTTAATACTCGAGTGCCAATTATTACTATTATTATTTAGTTATATTTGGTGAACCAAAAGTACCTTAATAGGAGTCGGTAACTGGATCGATGCTGATGTGGTGCAAGCTGATAATAGATATATAGAGTAGCAGAACCACCTCATCATTAGCTGCATTCTGTCAGTGCTGTGTGGTGACGGAATCGATAGTTTTAGCTTTGGGCCACGCATGCACGCAACTTTGCTTGCTTATAAAGCTGCAGCGTTTTCTTTACTATGCAAAGTTGGTTGTAAAAAAGGATGTTACTGGCTTACTGCACGTACACACACCGGAAGTCCGGAACATATCCGGGACATGTAAAATATATAAAAGTGTATGATATGAAAGGGTGGCATCTCCCGTACAGAGTAGAGGAGGGAGTGGTGTGGTGGGCAGCAGACAGCAGATGTATGTTTTGTTGCCTTGCGGGTGGGGTTGGCGCCAAACGCATCCATGCCATGTCAAGCACCCCGGACACCTATTTGGAGCCTTCCGCCTTGCCGCGCTCCAAGAGGAATCCATATCACGGGCCGGCCGGCCGGCCGGCGGGGCGCTCTGACGCCTTCATGTGTTGCCTTGCCTCCCATAATTGTTTATACTGCAAGACTGAAGATAACATTTGTCGCATTGGGGGCGTATTTGCAGGCAGGATTGATCGATGAGGGGGCCATTGCTGTATGAACTAGAAGAATCGCCTCCAAAATCCGAGTGAGATGCAATGCAACCATGCAAACCAATTCCTTTCAGGATCGGAGCTGGTACTTACAAAACCGTGAATGACGATGGTATGGTACAGAGACGAGAAGCTACAAGCATGCATGCATCCATGGCAAGCAATTTTTTCGACGCAAGACGTGTCCTTTCTTCTTCTATTTTTTCAATGACGGTGTGATGCTGCCGTGGATGTTGACGACGAAGCAACCGCAGCAGGTATCATCCTCTCCACGGCCTGCAGCGCGTCCCTGATGGACGGCCTCTTGCTCGGCACCATGGCGCAGCACGCGGCGCCCAGCCGGAGGCAGCTCGCCACCGCTTCCTCCTCCTCCTCCCGCCCTTCCACCTCGCGGCGCAGCGTGGGGTCCACCACCCCGAGCGCCTGCGCCTGCGCCTTCCCCTCCGCCGCAGCGCACTGGCACAGCTCCAGGCTCGTCAGCGCGCGCCCGGCCACCAGCTCCAGCAGGAGCACGCCGAACGAGTACACGTCCCACTTGCCGCTCGCCCTGGGGCTCCTCACGGCCTCCGGCGCCCGGTAGTGCGCCGCCGTGTCGACGGCCGGGCTCGCCGGTTGCGCGGCCGTGCCGCCTACGTGGCTGGGCGGCGGCGACAGGTCGGGGAGGCTCTTGGCCGAACGTTTGCTCCCGCCGAACCGACCCGCCAGCGCCGCCGACGACGGCTTCGTCAGCCCGCCGCCGTCCGCGCTGCGGACCAGCCGGTCCACGCCGAGGTCCGCCAGCAGCGGCTCCATGTCCGCGTCCAGCAGGATGTTGCTTGGCTTCACGTTGCCGTGCACCCACTTCTTGTCGTGGAGGTACGCCAGGCCTCTCGCCACGCCGCGCGCGATGCGGAGCCGCGCGCTCCACCCGAGGTTGATCGGCGACGACCCCTGCTTCCCTGCATGCGGCCATTTATTGTCATTTTGGCAACGGCCCGGGGTGGGTGATGATGATGGACCGAATTCCGAATAGATAACGTACTTTTAACGGAGTGGTTGGCGAGATTGCCGTTGATGGCGAAGCCGTGGATGATGAGCATCTCGTCAGGGCCCCAGTAGAAGCCGCGCAGGCGGAGGATGTTGTCGTGCCGCAGCTTCGCCACGGCGCGCATGTGCGCGTCCAGCTCGCCGAAGCGCCGGACCCCCGAACACTCGCTGCCGATCCGGCGCACCGCCAGCGCCGCGCCGTCGGCCAGAACGGCCTTGTACACGATGCTGCTGCCGGCGGCGCCAAGGATGTACGCCGAGGCCTTCAGCAGCGTCTCCAGCTCCAGCTCCGCGCCGCCGTCCACCGTCACTAGCACCGCGCCGTCCCCGCCCATCTTCTTATTGCTCGCCGCTTCAGCTCCGGCCGCCTTGCCGTTCTTGTGATCTGCGAAGGAGGCCGGCGACGTGTCCGTGACTTCCTCCGAGTAGTCGCTGTCGTCGCCGGCCTTCTTGCGCAGGCAGCAGGAAAGGCTCCGGCTGACAGCGTCCGGAGACTCGTCGGGATCCGGCTTCTTGAACACGACGCCCGTCCTCTGCTTCGCCGCCACCTCCTGACGCTGCCTCTTCCTCCTCACCTGGTAAACGTACATGACCACAACGAACAGGACGGCGATGCCAGCCACGTCACCGGCGGCGATGGCGACGATGGTAGCAAGCCGCATCCTGCCGCGCTGCTCCCCGGACGCCGACGCGCCTGCGGCACTGCTGGAACCATCGCCAGGAAGCGCCTCGGTAGGGTCCCTGGGTATCGCCGCGATGGCCGGCGGCGACTTCGCGGTAGCGTTCGGGGGCTGGGGCTCCGCGGCAGCAGAGGAGGAGGACGTGAAGCCGCAGAGGCTGTCGAGGGGCCTTCCACAGAGCTCGGCGTTGCCCTCGAACGCCGTGGGCCTCTGCGCCGAGAACGGCGGCACCGACGGGATGGCGCCGGTGAGGTTGTTGTAGGACAGGTCGATGGTGACATTGGCCGGCAGACGCGAGGCCATGTCCGACGGTATGGCGCCGGCGATGCCGTTGGAGGACAGGTTGACGTACCGAAGCGCGGCGCCGCCGAAGTCCGACGGCAGGGTGCCGTTCAGCAGGTTGGCGCTGACGTCGAGCACCTGCAGCGCCGGGAAGCCCCCGCGGGGGAGCGTGCCGGAGAAGAAGTTGTTGGCGAGCGAGACAGCGGTGAGGTTGGGCAGCAGGGTGAGGTTCTGCGGGACGGCCCCGGAGAGAGCGTTGCCGGCTAGGTTGAGCGCGCGGAGGCTGCGCAGCTGGCCGACCTGCTCCGGCAGGCCGCCGGTAATGCCGTTGCCAGCGAGCGAGAGCACGCGGAGCTCCGGCGCGCGGAGCAGATCGGGCGGGATGGTCCCGGTGAGCGCGTTGCCGGAGAGGTCGAGGTGGCGGAGGTTCTCGATGAGGGCGAGCTCCCTGGCGACGGGGCCGACGAGCTGCGCGTTGGGCAGGACGACGCTGACGACTCGCGAGTCCGGCGAGCAGACGACGCCGTTCCACGCGCAGGGCGTGACGTCGGCGTACCCCCAGCCGGAGAGGGAGCCGAGGGGGTCGGAGGCGAGGGATTGCTTGAAGGACAGCAGCAGTATGCCGTCTTGGTTAAGCGCCGAGGCGAGGCATAGTAGCTGTAGTAGCGCTAGTAGTCGCAGCAGTGGCGTCGAGCTGGTACTGGTAGTGGCAGTGGTAGGGAGGCGGAGAAGGCGAGGGGCGCCATTGGTGCCGGCCATGGCGGTGGAGGTGAGGTGAAGCCGTGGCATGCAGCATGCATGGAGGTTAAGAAGAGGAGGGGTCGGCAATGGCGATGGTGGTGCGGGTATTGCTTTAGCTAATAGCTCGGATTTGTTGGGAAGGTGGTGTGGTTCACCAGAACAATGGCAAAGCAAGGAGAGGACTCCGGGCGGGATACTCCAGAGCAAGTGGAGTGGAGAGTAGAGAGAGACTAGGGAATGGAACAGAGGACAGGGAAGGAAAATAAGAACTGATTAGTGATTACAATGGAGACTGGATCACCAGAGACCTCTCCCTCCCATCCCTTTCAGCCAGCCAGCCAGTCTTGAGGGTATCAAAACGAGCCAAAGGGAATGAGAGGAAAATGATGTATCGTCCCATCGGGTCATGGAGTGGAGACGGGAGTAGGGGGAGGATCTTGACATGGATACGGTACCCCCTACTCCTACTCCCCATGCCGTGCAAAGGGCAAAGAAAGAAGAGAGCAGGTTGATCCGTTGATGCATCACGCACGCCTGAGTACTTTTGTTTTGTTTGTCCGCTTTTTGGACTCCTCATGCATGATGTGGACGCGATGGTACAAAGGTTGATGCTCTTCCAGCTTTGCTCCTTCCTACCTTTCTAGGAGATTGAAAGGAGCGGGAAAACAAGCACAACAGAAAAACCGAGAAATTTTATGCCTGACAGAAATTAGACAAAACCAACTGAAGTTAATTGATTTTCGTCGGTTTTATCTATTTTTTTGTTGGATTTTCGCCGGTACCTGTTAAACGACGAATATTAGTAACTTTTTCCGGTCGTAAATGGTCGACGGAAATTAACCTTGACGTGTAGTAACTTTTGTCTGTCGTGATTAAGTCGATATAAGGATTAACTAGCTTGTGTCGGTCTAGTGACTAGTGAGAAGCCGATGGAAGTTAACCAATCATAACTATAGATGAGCATGTAGCCCAGAGCACGATAGCCCGGCACCGGCACGAGATCCGGTTTTTTGGCCCGGCCCAAGCACGGCACGGCCCAGTTGGAGTCATGCCCGGGCCGGCCCGGACCAATTAACCAGGCCGTGTCTGGGCTGCCGGCAGCGCCCGCCGGGCGGCACGGCGGCCCGGTATCGGGGAGCGGGGGCATAAGCCCGGCGCCCGGCCTCCCTCTCCCCACTCGGCCACTCCGCGCTCTCGGCTCTCCCTCTCCCCAATCAATTCGCTCTGCACCGCGCCTTCGCCCGCTGCTTGCTTACCGCGGCACCGCCTCACTGTCGTCGTCGTCTCTGCCGGATCTTCGTCACCAGCTCCCCTTCCGTGCGGCGCCCCTCTCCAGACTCTGGCTCTCCCTTGGTGGCTCGGTCCCTCCCCAATCGAGAAATCCCTAACCCTAATCTCCTCTTCTCCAGACTCCGGCTCTCCCTCCCACGTCATCGTCTCCGGCTCCGGGCTGCGGCTTGGCAGATACGTCCCTCTCCGGCTCTCCCTCTCCAGTCGGCAATCCCAATCCCTAACCATAACCCTAATCTCCTCTTCTTCGACTCTCCCTCCCGCGTCGTCCGTCGTCGTGCACTTGACCCTCGTCTTTGGCTTGGCAGGTATGTCACTCTCCGGCTCTTCCTCACCAGTCCCCAATCGGCAATCCCTAACCCAAATCTCCTCTTCGCTGCTTGCTTGTGGGTTTTGGTAGGTCGCCGGTCGACTATGTCGTGGTCATGCTAGTGCCGCCAGGGCCGTTGAGGTACGGTGCAGAGAAAGGATTGGGCTATGGATGACGACGACGACAACGGTCGATACCCTAGAACCATCAACGACGAGCTCGTTGAGTTAAGGCAGCTTCCCGATGACGTCGACGACACGGGAGATGCTGTTGCTGCCTTGTTCGGTGTCGATAGCACTCATAATGCCGGGCCGGTAAGTGATGCTGCTGGCTCTAATGAACTTGATTCATTGACTTCTTCTAGCACTGGTAAGCGTCGATCTGCTGTTTGGGATGACTTCACTGAAGTCACAGAAAACTGTAATGGTAAGAAGGTGTGCATTGCAGGTATTTGCAAATTTTGCAAGGCTCGGTTGAGTGCTAATTCTAATGCTGGCACTGGACACTTGCTTAGGCACCAGAAATCATGTAAAAAGAAGTCTGATCATGCTGCTATGGTTCAAACTAGACTAGCTTTGAACCCTGATGGGTCTTTTAGAAACTGGGAATATGATCCTCAGGTGGCTAGAACTAAGCTTTGTCGTTTGATTGCTAGACTTGATCTTCCTTTAGGGATAGCTGACACAGATGCTTGGAATGATTACATTCACCATGCTCACAACCCTAGATATGTTAGAGTATCTAGGTTTACAACTGCTAGAGACTTGGTTAAGCTATACAATGAAAAATTAAAGAACTTAAAAGATGTTGTTTTTCCTACTATGTCTTCTATTTGCTTGACTTCTGATATATGGTCTGGTAATGCCAAGGAAGAGTACATTACTGTTGTTGCTCATTTTGTTAATGCTGACTGGGAGTTAAAGAAGTGTGTGATAGGCTTTAAATTGATCCAAGTGTCTCATAATGGTGTTAACATTGCTGAACACATTGCTTGTGTGATTCAATACTTTGGCATGATTGATAAAGTGTTCTCTGTTACCTTAGATAATGCTTCTTCTAATTCAACTGTCGTGCTTACATTGTCACCTATGCTTGCTAGTTATTTGGGTGTTGATGTTGATCCAACAGATCCTAGTAACAAAACTTATAGTGTGCTTCATCAGCGTTGTGCCTGTCACATTATTAACTTGATTGTGAAATGTGGCTTGAAAAGGCTTAAGGATTATTTAGATGTGTTTAGGACTGCTATTAATTTCTTAAACTCTTCTAACCAGAAAATTGGTTTATTTAGTAATTACTGCAAAGCAAAAGGTTGTAGACCTAGAAAATTTGGTTTAGACATGGATGTTAGATGGAACTCAACATATCTTATGCTAAAACATCTATTGCCATATAAGTTTGTGTTTTCTATGTTCATTAATACACACTATGTCTATCCTCTACTGAATGAACAACATTGGTATGTAGCTGAAAATGTTTTGGAGTTCCTTGAGCTGTTTTATGAATCAACTGTTGTCTTGTCTGGTGTTTATTACCCCACCAGTCCTTTGGTAATCCATCACATACTTGAATTTGCTAGCCACCTACATGAACATGAACATGCTGGTGCTACTGACACTTTGGCTTGATCTCGTGGGTTGAGATTTGAGACTTTGGCTGGATGTAAAGTGTTTCTGATTTCTGATCTGATCTGACCTGACACTTTAGCTTATAAATTGTAATAACTTTGAACATTTGAATTATAAACTGAGCTGGTCGTACTCTTTTTTCCTTTCTAGAGTTTCTCATGAGGTGTGAGTTTTACCAAAGGTTTTTAATGAGGCGGCATTGCACTAACAGCTCAATATTTGTGTATATTTTTGTGCAAATTTTATTTTTTCTGTTACCGGGCTTCGGGCTGGCCCGGCCCGAAAAACGGTACGAAGGGTCGTGCCTGGGCCCCTAGTAAGGCATGTAGGACTATGCAGGCCCGACCCGGTAGGCCCGTGGGCCTGACCGTGCCGTGCCTAATTGGGTCGTGCCTAGACCGGCCGGGCGGCCCGTTTGCTCATCTATAATCATAACTTGTGTCGGCTAAAGTTATTTCTTTTAGACCACAAGTGATATCATTTTATTTATTTTTCATCAGAAAATGACATATTCGGATGTTCACAGCACGTATATCCATTCACAAAAATACATGGGAGGGTGTTTTTGTCCCTAGTGAAGATACTCATGAGTCAATTATCTTTACCCTTTTTTGATCTGTGGTTTAGGTCTTCCTATTTCTCCCTTCTTCTGTGGCCTCCTGGATTATTATTCTACCAATTTTACCTCTCTCAGACCCAATTCCATTCTTCAAATCGCTATTTTCGTTCATCTCAGTGAAGCCTTCCTTGGGACTACACCACATTTTGGTTTGTGGGGGTATTTGTATCATTGCAAACCAGGCATGGCGAATGGATAGCATCACGTGGTCGGGGGAGTCAGTTTAGAACTCTCCGAGGTAGAAAAACTGAATACTTGGATATCCTATTGAAGGACAGTATCAAGGGATGACGGTACAAGTGGTTTACTATGGAGAATCATAACAACTCTCTTCCTCCTTGTTCTGGAAGATAGCTAGACGTGCGAGTCTCTAGCTGGATAGAGAACCCAACTGGTCCCGAGATTTTTGAAGCAAAAACATTGCTAGCTTAGATTCCAATTTGAAGAACAAAGGTTTGACCACTGAAGTTCGCCTTCTTCGTGCTTCAGGCCAGCCTATACGACGCGTGGGGCCTGGCCCCCGTGTCATAGGGCGGGATCCTCGGTGCACACCGAGGAGGACTTTACTCGTGATGCTTCGAGGCGCAAAGGGGAAACCTCCCCTTTAAAAAGGGGCCGACCCCTCGGGTAGTAGTCATGCCTTGGTTCTGCACAACATCACCAACCAGCACCCCGCTAGTGAGGCCCCTCGCCGCCAGGAATACCCCCCAGGGCCGCGGAAACGGAACTCGCGGACGGGGCCGGGGACGTGCGCAACCGCTACGCCGATTTTACTGCATGTTTCACGGTGAAGACTGCGCCCACCAAACCAGAGACTGTCCAGAGACGAAGGCCACCAAAGACAGGATGGCACGGGTGCAACCAGCCGACAAACCTAGAGTTGTCGCACACACATATCAGCAGCCCCCCCACCATACATCCACGCCCCCGCTCCGCATCCACCGCACCACGCATACCAACACCACCAGGAAGTACAAATCGTACCTCCTCCACCCCCTCTTCCACATCAGCAACAACAAAACATCCACCACCCCCATGCCCCGAAACAAGAGGACTTCGCCAATCAGCCGTATCGCGGAGTCATTCATATGATCACTGGGGGGTCCAGCACCGACTTCGACACGAAGCGGCAGAAGCGGGACCACTACCGCAGCATCAACCACGTCGCCATCACCAGTCCGGTCGTGCAAACAAAGTGGTCCCATGTACCGCTGACCTTCGACGCCCGAGACGTTGATCTGCGCAGCGCCCCCCACAGCGACGCCATGGTTATCAACTGCAGCGTGGCAGGCTAGGACATGCACAAAGTCCTAGTCGACAATGGCAGTCAAGCAGACATCATCTTCCTCCATGCCTTCGACCGCATGGGCATAAGCCACAGCCTGCTCAAGCCTTCGGACAACCAGTTGTATGGTTTCGGCGGCAAGGGCACATTTCCCGTCGGCAAAATAGAATTGCCTCTCTCCTTCGGTGTAGCACCCAATGCCCGAAGCGAGCAAGTGACCTTCGATATCGTGGATATGGTGTATCCGTACAACGCCATCATGGGCCGAGGCTCCATCAACAAGTTTGAGGCAGCCATTCACGGACTTTAGCTGTGCATGAAGATACCAGGTCCGCTAGGAGCCATCACGGTCTACGGCAACCAGCAGACTACGCGCAACATAGAGCGGGACTTCGTCCCCGGGCAAAGAAATGTGCACTACCTCACGGCCCAGCGCGAGGTCCCTGCGTCCGCCAGCCCAACTGACAAAGAGCACGACAAGGCACAGCTGCAGAGCAACGACGGGACCAAGACTGTTCCCCTCGACCAGGCCACGCCCAAGCACACAGTCACCATCAGCGAAGACCTCACTTCGCATGACGAGGAGCAACTCCTCTGCTGCTTGTCCAAGAACAAATACGTCTTCGCCTGGTCAGCCCTCGACCTGGTCGGGGTCAGCCGATCCATAATCGAGCACAGCCTGGGAATCGACCCTTCGGTGAGATCGAAAAAATAGTGGCTCCGCAAAATGTCTGACGAGAAGACAGAAGCCGCTAAGGCCGAGGTACATCGCCTCCTGGAAGCCAAATTTATCGAGCCAGTGGCTTACCCCACGTGGCTCTCCAACGTTGTGATGGTGCAGAAAAAGAGCGGCAAGTGGCGAATGTGCATCGACTTCACCAGTCTCAACAAGGCTTGCCCAAAGGACAACTTCTCGTTGCCTTGGATCGACAAAATAGTCGATAGCGCGGCCGGGTGCGAAGTCATGTCACTCCTCGACTGCTTCTCCGGTTATCATCAAATATATATGAAGGAGGAAGACAAGGCCAGCACCAACTTCATAACACCTTTCGGCACATATTGCTTCATCATAATGCCGGAGGGACTCAAGAACGCCGGGTCCACTTTCTCCCGGCTTACCAAAACGGTGCTCGAGGGGCAAGTCGGCAGGAATATATTCACGTATGTGGACGACATCGTCGTCGCCAGCAGGAGCAAGGAGGACCATCTTGCCGACCTCGCCGAGACCTTCACGAACATGCGGGACGCACGACTTCGCCTAAACCCCGAAAAGTGCATCTTCGGCGTCCGCCAGGGGAAAATATTGGGCTATCTGGTATCACACCGCGGAATCGAGGCCAATCCAACAAAAATTCAGGCCATCGTCAACATGACGCCCCCACAGTCAGCCAGAGACGTACAGCGCCTGACAGGCAGATTGGCCGCCCTCAACAGATTCATCTCCAAATCCGCAGAGCGAAGTCTCCCCTTCCTCAAGACTCTTCGCGGCGCGAAAGACTTCGCTTGGGGACCAGAGCAGGCGGCGGCCTTCGCCTCATTGAAACAGTACCTGTCGGAACTGGCCGTTCTTACAAGCCCCGACTCTTCGCTACCCCTGTTGCTTTATGTTGCGGCCTCGCCGCACGCGGTCAGCGCGGCACTAGTTCAGGAGCAGACAGTAGAAGGTGTGATAAGGCAGTGCCCAGTTTATTACGTGTCCGAAGTGCTCACACCATCAAAATGTAACATGACGGAACTGGAAAAGATTGCCTATGCAGTTGTTATGTCTTTGCGCAAATTGCGCCACTATTTTGAAGCATTCAAGGTCCGAGTCACCTCAGATAGGGGACTCGGCGAATTGTTCAGAAATCCGGAGGCATCGGTACGGATCGCCAAATGGGCGGCCGAACTCTCCGGCTACCACATCACTTTCGAGCCCAGGACAACCATCAAGTCACAAGTTCTAGCAGACTTCGTCGTAGACTGGACTGGGCCAATAACACAGCCGGACCCGTCCACAGAGAAAGTTTGGACAATCCACTGCGACGGCGCATGGTGCCATGCGGGGGCAGGCGCTGCTGCAGTCATCACCTCACCCGACGGGGTCAAGCACAAATACGCGGCACGCTTAAGCTTCGCTCTGGAATCTGACAGATGCACAAACAACATAGCAGAATACGAAGCTGTCATCCTCGGCCTCCGCAAGTTAAGGGCCCTTGGTGTCGCCACCTGCATTGTCAGAACAGACTCCAAGGTAGTCGTCGGCCAAGTCAAGAAAGACTATGCAGCAAAGGACCCCGCACTTATGCAATATCTCGCGGCCATCCGAAGTCTCGAGAGACAATTCAAGGGATTCACCTTGCAGCATGTGGACCGGGCCAAGAATTAAGAAGCCGACGCATTGGCCAAGGCTGCAGCCAGAGGCGAGTCCCTGCCCTCCGACGTGTTCTACCATGTTATCGGCACGCCAGCCGTCCGGAGCCCCGAAGGGCTCCAGATAACCAATGACAGCGACAGCCACCGCATAGTCAACCTTATTATGACCGAAGACTGGCAGGCACCAATAACCCTGTTCCTACAGGGGTACTACCACCCAACTGACATCAACGAGGCCAAGCGCCTCAGACTTCGAAGCCGGGACTTCGCACTGATTGAGGGCTAGCTTTACAAGAAGGGGGTCAGTCAACCAATGCTTAAATGTGTCACCGAAACCGAAGGCGTCCAAATCCTGCGCGAAGTCCACAGCGGTACTTGCGGCTCTCACGCAGGGCCAAGGGCCCTAGCCGCAAAGGTGATCCGTCAAGGTTTCTACTGGCCCGCAATGATCTGCGCCACAAATCGGGTCACAAGGTCCTGCGAAGCTTGCCAGAAGTTTTCTCCTCGATCAGGCAACCCTTCGCAATTCACAAAACTGATCGCCCACACATGGCCTCTCCAGCGCTGGGGCCTGGACATTGTCGGGCCCCTGCCCACGGCTCAGGGGAACCTCAAGTTCACCTTCGTCGCTGTCGAGTATTTTACCAAATGGATCAAAGCGAGGGCTGTCTCTACAATAACATCAAAGACTGCACATAAATTCTTTTGGCAAAACATTGTTTGCCGCTTCGGAGTACCGTCCGAACTCACAGTTGACAAAGGCAAGCAGTTTGACAGCCAAGACTTCAAGGATTTCTGCTTCTCCATTGGCACCAAGCTTGCCTTCGCCTCAGTATACCACCCGCAGTCCAACGGTGTTGTGGAACGCGCCAATGGCAAAATTTTCACAGCTGTCAAGAAGATGCTCCTCGACGAAAAAAGGGCAGGTGGGCCGATTTGTTACCTGAAGCGGTCTGGGCACTAAACACGACTGAGTGCAGGGCGACTGGGTTCACCCCCTTCCGTCTTCTATATGGATCAAAGGCCATGACCCCGCAAGAAATAAAATATGGGTCCCCGCGAACAGTTTCGTCAGCCGTCCCCGACGTGGACGAACCCACTTCGAAAGATCTTATCGATGGAGACCGCGTCTTCGCTCTACAGGCTCTAAATAAATACCAAGCCCAGACAAAAGCATGGCGCGACCACGCAGTCATCTCGAGAGAATTCAGCGAAGGGGACCTCGTACTCGTCCGAACAGCCCGGACAGAGTCCAGGGGCAAGCTAGAGCCCAAGTGGGAGGGCCCTTTCATTGTCAAGACGAAGGCATCCCCCAGCGCATACAGGCTCGCAACGCCAAACGGCGAAGACTTGGAGCATTCCTGGAACATGATAATCTCCGCAAATTTTTTGTTTGATTCATCAGGGCCAGCTCGCCCTTGTAATTCGCAAAAACAATTCCATTCTGGCCCGCACTCTTTTCCTCCCGGGGGTGAGGTTTTTAACGAGGCGGAGTCATGTAATATACAAGTGAAAAATCCCCCGCAAAAATCTACGTCGAAAAAAGACCGCGCCGACGGTCTTCGACATTCGACCAATACAAAGTCACCGCGAGGCTTAGCGCTAGCTACCCTCGCATGCGACACTCCGCGCAAAAGTCGCCTAAGGGTGCAGCCGGACTAGCACAACAAGTGCGAAAAATCGAAGTCTTTCTTCAAAAAAGACTATCCGTGCAAAAGTCGCCTAAGGGTGCAGCCGGACTAGCACAACAAGTGCGAAAAATCGAAGTCTTTCTTCAAAAAAGACTATCCGTGCAAAAGTCGCCTAAGGGTGCAGCCGGACTAGCACAACAAGTGCGAAAAATCGAAGTCTTTCTTCAAAAAATAATCTGCAGGCACAACTTCAGCATCTGCAGCACGCGGCGAAGCCTCCGCTGCCGCGGCATCCAAGGCCGCAAAATAATCCAAGTCCTCATCCGATGACTCTTCAGTCCACTCAACCGAACTCCCAGAGTCACCAAAATCAGAAAACTTAGACGCAGATTCATCCCATTCATTCCCATCATCCACGGTCGAAGCCGCCAAAAAATTAGCAGTAGCGGTTGTGTGCGCAGGCCCAAAATCTTGAACCTGTGCAGCAACCAAGGTTCAGCAACATATACAAAATTCCCTAACTACCCACACTCGCTATGCCACCTACGAAGACCCAGCCGCCGAAGGATCCTCCGCTGCCAGCTCCGTCACCGTCTTCGGGGGATCCTCTGCCCTCGGAAGAGCGGTTGGCGACGCGCCACCACCGGCTGCAGTGGATGCGGGGGCAGCGAGGCAGCCTTCGACAGCTTCTGGGGGCCGCGTCGAAGCGACCTCGGGCCCAGCCACCACCGGGTCCGACTCCGCCTCAGGCTGCGCGCTGTTCAAAGCCCCGAAGTCCTCCACCCTCTCGTTACGTGCTGCATGAGACACGGCACACAGATTCAGCAAACCCACATATAACCCACATTCAACAACACTAAACAAAAGTCAAACATTACCTGACCCCTCACCGTCTCGGACCGCTCCCGGACCACCTCCCGACCGTGGGGCCCCACATCCGGTCGAAGAGGGCTCCCGCGGACTCCTTCACCACAGGGTCCTCAACCTTGTAGATCTCGCGCGCGAAATCCTCATCAGCATGGTCAAAGACCTCATAGTGCCGGCACCCTTCGCGGGACAACGCGTTCATCGCCCCCTCGCAGGTGACCAGGGAGGCATAGGACATAAACCCCTCCACAATGGCGGGGAGCGCCAGCAGCTCCTCCTGCAGCCACTCGAGGCAGCGAAGTCCGAGCTCTCGGTCTGGCACTTCGAAGTCGGTGGTCCGCGCGCCCAGCTCGTGGTATGAGTCCATCAGCTGTTTGCGTGTCTGCTCAGCCTCCGAGCGCGTCGAAGCCTCGGCCCTCTCCACACGGGCCTGCAGAGCGTTGAACCGCTCCTCCAATTCCTCGGCGCGCTGTCTGGCAAGGCTACCCTCCGCCCAGGCCAAATTGGCATCCGCCTGCGCAGACTGCGCCTTGGCGAGGGCCTCATTAGCCTCCCTTCTCTCCTCCGCCAGTTGGCACCGGAGGTCAGCCCTCTCGCCCTCCAGCGCGGCCACCTTATCCGCCAACTTGCGGCACTTGCTGTCGGCGGCCGACTTTTCACGGACGGCGTCAGCATGTTGCGCCCGAAGTCTATCGACTTCGGTAGACACAACTGCCGTAAGGGCCCCCGACACCACGCGGTCTGCGAAGTCAGCCGCCTACAAGACACACATAAGACCACAACCCCAACGAAGCTGGTAAAAACCGAAGTCTAACACAACTTACCTGACTTAATGCCTCCTTCAGCCGGCGGGACACAGCGCCCACCTCGTCCCTGACGGCAGTGAGAGCCGGAATCTCACCACCGGCACTGAGATCACTACCCTTCGCCCTAGGCACCACGCCAGCCGCCGTGGTCACCACCGCAGGCGGAACAACAACAAGTTGCCCCTCGCCCGACCCTGCAACGTATCAACAGTAAAAAAAACGGGCTAATGACTTACCAACGAGATAATCCTCCACGCTAATATCGGTGGCGAAGTCGGCAATGCGCTTGCCCGGTGGAGGCAAGTCTCGGGCCTTCGCGGCTCCGGCCGGGGCAGTCTTGGTTCCGCCAACACCGGCCGCCTTCACGGCCTCCGACACCTTGCTGGACCCAGGGGCGACTGACTTCGCCGCCAGCGTCGGCTGGCTGCCGCTGGGGGCAGCAGCCTTCGTCGCCCCCCGCGACCTTTTCGGCCTAGCCTCAGGCAGCCTGATGACCGCCTGGCGCTTCTGCGCAGCTCCCTGACGATCCTTGTCCATCACTGCCGACACAACAGTAGCAATATTCCGACCATAAGGAAACACTCTCAAGTCGCGAACCATGCGAGATGTAAAAAGTCTTCGCTGGCCGCGCAGGGGATAGGAACGTTCTTAGGCCACCAGCCCCCGGTAACCATCAGCATCCGCGCCGAAGACTCCCGGAGCTCAGGCGAAGACATCCTTCCCCCGGGGGCCGCGCATGTCCCCATCAGCTCCATAGCAAAACTATCGGAGACCCCCAGTCCTCCTGTAGCAATACCTAGTTTCCTCTTCTTGGAGGATGGGGCGGCCGCCAGCGCGGGGTCGTCTCCAATCTCTGCCGCCGGTTTCTTCCCGCGACGGTCCACATCGTCTTGCCCGGGATAACCGCCATACGGCAGACGGTTCAATTCGAAGACCCTGTTCAAACGATCGTTGGACCCACGTATATCCCAGCTACGCTGGCCCTCCATCTTCGGCACGTACCGACCAATAATCCGCACCGCCCCATCCTCCGCCTCACGCACGAACGCGGCGGGATCGCGACTATGCAAATCCAGTGCAAAGGCGGGACTTCGCACCAGCATCCCACCACGGGAATGCATCTGGCGAGGGCATACTTCGCCCAGCGCCCAGCCATGCGCCAAGGGCCACACCCCATACGCGACAAACTCCTCAACCAGATCACGCCCGCTACTCAAGCCGGCCGCGCACCGCAGGGCCCCTTCGTCCGCGTCCCCCTTCGCCACTTCAAACTACGGGTATGCTGAGTAATAATGCGAGCACATCTCGGCCACAGGGAGCCCCGGATGGTCTTCGACTGTACCCTCCGCAACGTAGAACCAAAAATCATGCCAATTGCCCCATTTATTGCGGGCGCAAGGAACCAACTCAACGACTTCCATCGAAGTCTTGCCGGTCTTCGGCGTAAATGTACAGGACCCAAATTGAGAAATCTTATTTCCGATCATCCTTTTCTGCCAGTGCAGACAATAATACTTCGCGAAGACTTCGACCGATGGCTGCCCGCCGTACGAAGTCATTGCCCAGACATATTTTGACAGGGCCACCACGGCATTCAGCGTCAGCTGGTGGACCTGGACGTTGAATCTGCGCAGGACTTCTCCCACGAATCGATGCGCGGGCAGGCGAAGACCAGCGGCGAAGAATGCCTCGAAAACAACCAACTCGCCCTCTGGCTCGGGGACCTCCTCCGCCCCCGGGACGCGCGCCACTCCGCCGCCAAAATAGCCGAGCTGCTGCATATCTTGTGTAACACCCCTGGTGTTACTATAACTAAAACTTGAGCATGGCATCATAAGCATAGGCATTGCATATGTTTGATACACCTAGAGTGCATTCACTAGGTAAAAATTTCAAACAAGTTGTATTGTTTTAATGTTTTGCAAATAGAACCCTGGTTAAAGGATTTAACTCTAAATAGGGATTAAAGGGGTAAAACTTAACCCAAGTTAAGAAAAACCTAAGGACTTTAGGGTAAAAGTCATAAAATGACCCTAAGAATAAACTTGAATCACATTTATACCCCTGGGATACCAGACACCCTAATTAGAACCCTGGAAAACCCTAAAACCAAACCCTAGGGGCTTATGTGCAAAAATGATGAACCTTTGGACTAAAGTGTAAAAACTACTATGTTTTGACATATAAAGTCATTTGGTTCACAAATATGTGAATTTACAAGCCAAACACTAAGTTTTGGACTCATTTGCAAAAAGGACCTTGATTTTGATTCCTATGCTAAGTCTGAAAACAGGGTTATAGGCCCAACTTTGGGGTTGTGTAGCTTTCAAAATAATGAGAATTCAGGTTAGGTGACCACATCAAAGTTGAAGACCAAACATAGGGGAGCAACTTTGTTTAAGGATTCAAGCCATGTTCTTATAAGAAATGTGGAGAAAATCTCAACCCAAGTTGCTCTGTCAGGCTGGTTCTGTCTGAACATCAAACTAACAGATTCATACCCTCATCTTCAAGCTTAAATTCTAGCTTGATCCAATGGGTTTTTGTGGCATCATCATATTACAAAGTTGCAGATGGTGTATTGCTCTACAATTTTTCTGCAGAGCTTGACATGGGTTATCATTAGAAATTGAGAGAGAATTGGGCTCCAAAATTGACTGTCAGGCTGTCTGAATGCAACTCTCCCATGGTACAGTGCTCTATTGGTGATCAGACCGCCAGCGCAAAGCGCTCACCGCCGACGACCTTTCCGCGCCGCGATTTGCGCCGGGGTCGAGATGATCGGGCGGCGAGCATCTCCCCGTGAAGACCTCTTTGCTCCGGATAAGACCGCCGCGGTGGAGGGCACTAACTCCGGCTGCCACGCGGCCATCTCTCCTTCCGGCCATGTCCGGTCACCGGCGCCGCCCTTCTCTGTTCGGCCACGCCATCATGGATTTGACTGCCTTACGGCCGTGGTTGTAAGCGTGGCATCCTTAGGAGTATTCTCCTTGCGTCGTTGCGACAGTGAACGCCACGGGTACAGCCATCGTATCCTTCCTCATCTCCGGCCGCCACCGCGCTTAACCCAAATTCCCGGCCACCGCTATCGCCCCCTATAAATTGAAGCCACCGTGAGCTCTGCAAGGTCATCACGCACCCAACCACCAGATATCGTCCTCAATCGTTCACCTGAGAGCTCGAATTTTGGATTCCCCCCAATTTGGTTTCCGCCGCCGCGATGAACACCTCCCCGTGGCCAGCCCAACTCAGGTTAGTTCCAATGTCCCAGTTGCTTGTTCTAGAGTCCTTAGACCCTCCTCAAGCTCTACGACCCACCTAATTGAGCTAGACCACCCTGGGTTGCCGTGAACGCCCGTGTTCTTCCCCGATGCCCGCGGTCGCCGTAGCCAGAGCAAACCGGGTAGCTAATCATGAAATTGTTTGAGGGGAAACCCTCGTTAGGTCTCAGATTTGATCTCTACCAAAGATTAGCGTCGGTCCTTGCGTAAATCGACCGGTGCGTGAGCTCGCCGGAGCTCTGCAGCGCCGCTCGACGTCGTGGACTTTTCCCTGCGAAGAAATAGGAATCGGAGGTCTTTTCTGCAAACAGTCAGCGGCCCAGAGCAACAGTGACCAAACTCACTTCTATTTAATCCAAACCCCGAGCCCCTTTGCGCAAAACAACCAGCGCGTGGGCGCGGGCGCGCGCATGGGCGCACTTCTGCCCTAACTGGGCCGACGCAGGCCAGTTTTGAGCCCACGACTGTTGAAGTGTTTTTCTTTTTCTTTTATCTCCAGAGCCAAAACAATTATCAAAAACAGTAGAAAAATCCTAAAAATATGAAACTAATTTTCTTAGAACCCTAATTTCCTGTAGTATTTAATACAAATAAACTCATGATTTTTAGATCAAATAGGGAATTTTAGAGTATTTAAAATAGCCTAAATTACTGGTTCTGGATTTTTAGAAAATAGATAATAATCCCAAAATTGCCCAAACTTTTTATGTGAGCTTTTCACAATATTTAGATGCCATGGGTAGAGTTTGGTTTGATTTGAACATTGTTTGATAATTAGAACCCAAAACCCCTACCCCTGCCCTTTGAACTCCTTTACCGACTCCGGAAACCCTAAGTTCCCGGAACTCCGTGAAGAAAAGTTGTACTCAAGATATAGATAATAAGTTTATATTATCTTTGCATCCTCATGAGCATGACATGGCATTCATTCTTATATATATACCTATATGGTTATATTTAGAAAACGGAGAAGAGAGTGAAGTGATTGAAGAGAAGGCACCACCACCTTGGAATCTCAGGCATGGACTTGGCTCTACTTCGACATCTGCAAGTCCGAGCCTGACTCACCTGTGAACAAAGGCAAGCCCCGGTGCATGCAACCCCTTTCCTTGTGTTTTCAAATACTTTTCGCACACTTAAGTCTAGTGAAATGTGCATTAGGTTCATAGGAATTGTTTGAAACCCTTTGATGCATTGCTTTCCTTGATATCCATACCTTTATAGATACTTCTGTGAAGTATCAAAATATGATTTACAAAAATGCTTAGCCTTGCTTAGATCTTGTGGATAGAGGTTGTCCTTAATTTAACTCGAGAAAGGATGGCTTCTACCTGCAAGAATATTTTCATTTGGAGCAATGGTGGGATCTTACTGCAAAGTTCCCTATGATGCTCTTTTATCCTAAGGAACAGACACAATCCTAAGGATGGAAATACTTAAATTGTGACTTGGGGTAGGAACAGGTGATGTTCTACCCAGGTTGATTAAGGATTAACGCGTATGTAGGCTTGATGATCGAGGACCCTTTAACTGGTCACATGCCTCGTCATGGGTAAGCCTTGCCTCGGGCAGACTAAGGCCGGAATAAGATAACACGAAATGGGCGTGGAGCGGTGGCGAGAGTAGCGTGTACCCTCCATGGCAAGAGGCTGGACGGTGGTGTATCTGTGCTCTCGGTTTGCGTGAACCTGATCCGGTCTTAAGAACCCCGGTGGCGGGTTGACATATGCAAGGGTTAAGTGCTACATATGTCGTGTGATTGGAGATCCTCAGCTGAGTATAATCGATTCGGATCGCCGTACCTTCGCGGTTATGAAGACTTGGTCACTGCCCTGCAACCTGAAGTCAGGATGTGAACACTATGGATAAAAATGATGTTGTATGGATGAGATGTTGAAATTAGACTAGATGCAAATAGAGTCTATTAATACTTAATATGGCGTTAAAAGATTGAAAGTAAGGACTCACTTTAGTAAGCTGCTTCTGCAAAAGTATAAGTTGATTTTTGCTAAAGCCTCTCCTTGACTCCTATTTATCCAGCATACCCTTGAGAGTCTTTTCCTTAGTCGGGTAAGACTTGCTGAGTATTCCATACTCAGGGTTTATCCCTTTGTTGTTTTTAGGTGAGGAAGCGACAAAGTTTTGTTGCTTTTGCTCCAAGGTGGTATCTAATGAAGAAAAACAAGAATGAAGATACGGGAGGACTTGGTCCTCCACATAGGATCTTTTTGTTTGATAATTACTTGGGAGGAGTTTTTGCCTCCCTTGATATGTGTACTCAGCACTCGTTTATAGCTCTGGTCTGTAATAAGTAACTTGATCTTACTTTCTAAATAAATGTAAGTTTATGTAATTGCTTCCGCACTTCTATATCTCCGATGTTCTGTAATGTCTGCAAGACGGGTGAAACGTTCCTGGTGAGGTAAGGAAAGATACCGAACTTGTCAAGTGACTTAGGAACATCTACAGGGTGTCTGATGTCTGTTGGACAAGGACAACTGTAGGTGGGCCTAATTACTTGGGAGGTTCCGTCACAGCTGGTATCGGAGCGTTGCCCTTCTTTGCAGATATTATGAGGCATCTTCAAAAGGATTTCCAAAAGTCTTACCTAAAAACTCTTTTCTCTTCTTACCTGAGTATTCTGAAGAGTCTATCTTAAAGACCAGATAGGAAGAGTGCAATATATAGAAGGTATGAATCAACTAAGGTTGATTCTGTAATTACACATGCATCATGTCATACAAACTTTAAGTTAAACCCCCTGCGTAGCTAGTTTAGTACATGATTCATCTACCTTGTTCATACATCCTTAGTGAATAGAGTGTATCCGTTGCCCTTCTCTATAGATGAATCAACAAGAAGCTCCTACAGGAGTTGGAGAGTTTCTACGAGATTTTGGTGTTCCAGTGGTCCTGTGGCGACTACTTCAAGAGGTCGGATATACCGAAGCACCCAAGTACCAGTGGTCACGCACTGTTCTTAGAGGACAACCATGGTATGAGGTAGTAGTGCGTATTCCAGAACGTGCTAGAAAACCATCTTGGCCGTATTGGATGTTCCATGCCGAAGGAATGACTCCTTGGGAGGGTGCTCAGGTAGCTGCCTTAGAGGTACTAACAACCATTTGTTACCAGAAAAGGAAAGAAATACAAGCCACATCTATGAGGTTGTTCCCTGCAGTTGCCTTAAGTGACCCGTTGGTGTATCATCACCAGGCCCGATTAATGGAAAGCATTCCTATTGGGCAGGATTCTGTTGAATCGGCATCTGCTCGAGTTTTGATGGCCGTGCTAGAATTGCAACTTACTCGGGGGCACAGTCGTCAAAAGTGGCAGCAATTGTACACTGGGAGCTATGCAGCATTTAAGATGATGGAAAAGGCCAAGAACAGTGCTTGTACTCAAGCACAAGAACGACTTGAGGAAACAAAGGTTCAAGCGAAACAGGTTATTGGACTAGAGCATCAGGTGACAGAACTTCAGATACAACACCAAGCTGATCAGAATCACATTAAGGAGCTTGAGCATCAGCTAACTAATGCTCATTCTAAATTAAAAATTTTGAGTAAGCAACAAGAAGAAATTTGTCTGTATGCTGTTGCTGTTAGAGAAGACCTTAAGGAAACCATGAGCTTCATAAGCCATCAGGATCAGGCGATCAAAGAATTGAATCGTGCTCATCCCATGGAGTTTCAAGTAGCACAACGGCTTGTCAACCATCTGCAGCAAGCAGTGCATAGGCTCAATGTTGCCTTTTATCCTACTCCTGCACCGGCGGACTAAGGGTTCCTTGGAAGAATGGCAACAAACATCTAGCAGATGGTGTAGCTAGAGAAGATGTAGTAGATCAATGTAATAAGGTAGGTGTAGATAGACCAGCTTGGTAATAAAAACAGGTTAAACTTTGTTGGAAAGAGTTTTCCTGTTTTACCTGGATCATGTAACATGTGAGCTTTTATATGACTATGGTGTAAGAAACGACTGCCGGTTTATGAAGCAACTTTTAATATCTATAGTAGTTTCTCAAAATTCAAGAGTTAAGATGGCTATTCCTTTGGATATTCCATGTGGATCACCATGTTGCCTTATTAACCTAACCTAGGAAAGACATGTTATCTATCGAAGGCCTACCAACTTAATCTTTGACCTGGTGATCCCTATGATGGGCATAGAAATATGCTTGGGCTGAATTAACAGTCTCCCATCATACTTCTTTCATCAAGTTTAGGTTATGGCCATGCCTTGTTCACTTCCTTGGGCCATGATCTATTTGGATCTCTACTTGTGATCGTACTTACAGGTGGAGTCTCTTTTGTACCTTGTCATCCTTGATCAGTCTATTTGTATTGTGTAAGATTCCTTATTGGTTATGTCTGATATTGGCGTTATGACTAAAATTGATGATGCTGCGCCAAAACCGAGGGCCTCTTGTGGGTATACACACAAGGTTGTGCTGCTCGATGCACGCTTGTATCACAGTTAGTAGTCATAATCCATTATGAGATTATATCAATATGTTATCTCTACGCAAATCGTTCTTATCACGTGGATCCATTATTGGTGCCAGTTTTGTAATGATGTCATGGTTAAGAACTTATGGTACCGCGGCGAAACTGAGAGCCTCCTGTGAATGTACACACAGGATTCTGCTGCTTGGCGCATGTTGGTATCGAAGTCTCTGGTCATGATCCATTGTGAAACTACTCTGATGTGTGATCTTCTGTGGACTCCTTCCTTAAAACAGTTTCTTGTTGTTTGTAAAGAGATCAAGCAACATCTGTCATTTCCATTGGATCAAAAGGCCATACCACTTTCATGTGTGGTCTTATTTCTTTTGATCTTGGTAGTGACTACTTACACAAGTTCCCTTTGCATTCTTTGTGTAAAGGTGAAGCCTTGGATCTTTTTAGTGTTGAATAACAACTGATTAGCTCCCAAAATGAAGACTGGTTTTCCCTGCTGCTGAAATGCAGGAGTTTGTTCATTCGCTTTCCTAATTAATCTATGTATTCCCTAACCAAGTGGATAATTCATCTCGCTTGAAGAAACGAATGAACAACCTGACCAAATGGATTTCTATCCAAATGCATGACCTTTGGCTTGCAAATGTGAACTCTCAACCCTTGGCTTACTGATGGTACTGAGAGGACTTGCTCAATGTCAAAAGTAGTTCAACAAGTTGGTTTCACTAACGTGCAACTGCCTGGTGAACGAAGGTTGAGTTTAGAGATCGTTTTATCGAGTTGTCTAAGCTCACTTTTGTACAACCCCTCTTAAGGAAGAATTTTCAAGAATCGAGATTAAGTCGGTCAATAACCACCTAACCATCGCTCTAGTCGTGCCTCGATTGCCTCATGTATGCTTTTCCAGCATAAGTGATTGGGTCGAGCCATGTCTAGTGCCCGATAAAATGGACTAGTTGCAAAGTCCGCATTTTTAGATCCCTCCATGGGTGATTTTTCTTGAATCAATATCACCTTTCGTGAATTTGGATTCCCTGGCTAACACGAGTTGACCGTGATGTTATTCGACATTCACACTCGTCTCGTGTGCTATGAACTTACTGTAACCACTTGTTGGTAAACCTCTTCTTGTGTGTTTTACCCAAGATGGTGCATCTGATTCTATTTGGGTAAAGTTGCATAATTGCCACCCAACAGACTCAGATAGTACAGTGTCATCAGAAAAAGCAAGTTGCACACGTGGAAATGGGAAGATATTGTATGGACTTTATCATGGGATTACCCAGGACTACAAAAGGGTATGACTCTATCTGTGTTATTGTTGATCGGCTTACGAAAATTTCTCATTTTCTGCCAGTCAAGACCGATTACCCAGTTACTGTCTGTGCCCAATTGTACATTGCTCGTATTCTTAGTCTGCACGGTGTTCCGAAAACCATAGTGCCGGATCGTGGATCGCAATTCGTATCCAAATTCTGGAAAGAACTTCATAAATCCCTGGGTACTAAACTGCTCCACAGTTCGGCCTATCATCCTCAAACCAGTGGACAGACTGAAAGAGTCAATCAAATACTGGAAGATATGCTACAAGCATGTGTTCTGGAATTCCCACAGAAATGGGGTGAAAGTTTGCCCTTAGCGGAATTCTCATATAATAATAGCTATCAAGAAAGTATCAAGATGGCACCCTTTGAAGTTTTATATGAACGACGATGTCGTACTCCGCTAAATTGGTCTAAACCTGGAGAAAGGTACTTCTTTAGGCCTGATATGGTGAAAGAGGTCGAAGAAAAGGTTCAGAAAATTATTCATAATATGAAGAAAGCTCAGACTCGACAAAAGAGTTATGCAGACCGACGACGACAACCCTTATGCTTTCTGGTAGGCGATTACGTCTACTTAAAAGTTTCACCAATGAAGGGTGTATCACGTTTCGGAGTTAAAGGGAAAGCTTGCACCCAGGTACATTGGTCCATTCCTGGTGCTTGAGCAATGTGGACCAGTGGCATACCGACTTCAACTCCCCGAAACATTGTCTGCTGTGCACAATGTGTTCCACGTGTCACAATTGAAGAAGTGTCTTCGGGTTCCTGATCGAACCGTTGAAGTGACTGATGTTATCCTGGAACCAGATTTAACGTACTCGGAACATCCTATTCGAGTTCTGGATCAAAAGGACAGGGTCACCCAGAGAAAGACTCTCAAATTCTACAAGATACAGTGGAACCAGCATTCGGAAGATGAGGCTACATGGGAAACCCAAGACTTCTTAGATAAGAATTTCCCAGGCTTTTTAGCCTCATGTAAATTGTAAAGTCTGTATAGCTGTGTAATAAAGAAGTAACCCCCACATCACCCCTGCCTTGTACCAAAATTAAAGAAATAAAAATATGATGTGTTTCCTTTACCATTCCCTACCCTAGGATTTTAATCTCGGGACGAGATTCTTTTATGGGGGGAAGGATGTAACACCCCTGGTGTTACTATAACTAAAACTTGAGCATGGCATCATAAGCATAGGCATTGCATATGTTTGATACACCTAGAGTGCATTCACTAGGTAAAAATTTCAAACAAGTTGTATTGTTTTAATGTTTTGCAAATAGAACCCTGGTTAAAGGATTTAACCCTAAATAGGGATTAAAGGGGTAAAACTTAACCCAAGTTAAGAAAAACCTAAGGACTTTAGGGTAAAAGTCATAAAATGACCCTAAGAATAAACTTGAATCACATTTATACCCCTGGGATACCAGACACCCTAATTAGAACCCTGGAAAACCCTAAAACCAAACCCTAGGGGCTTATGTGCAAAAATGATGAACCTTTGGACTAAAGTGTAAAAACTACTATGTTTTGACATATAAAGTCATTTGGTTCACAAATATGTGAATTTACAAGCCAAACACTAAGTTTTGGACTCATTTGCAAAAAGGACCTTGATTTTGATTCCTATGCTAAGTCTGAAAACAGGGTTATAGGCCCAACTTTGGGGTTGTGTAGCTTTCAAAATAATGAGAATTCAGGTTAGGTGACCACATCAAAGTTGAAGACCAAACATAGGGGAGCAACTTTGTTTAAGGATTCAAGCCATGTTCTTATAAGAAATGTGGAGAAAATCTCAACCCAAGTTGCTCTGTCAGGCTGGTTCTGTCTGAACATCAAACTAACAGATTCATACCCTCATCTTCAAGCTTAAATTCTAGCTTGATCCAATGGGTTTTTGTGGCATCATCATATTACAAAGTTGTAGATGGTGTATTGCTCTACAATTTTTCTGCAGAGCTTGACATGGGTTATCATTAGAAATTGAGAGAGAATTGGGCTCCAAAATTGACTGTCAGGCTGTCTGAATGCAACTCTCCCATGGTACAGTGCTCTATTGGTGATCAGACCGCCAGCGCAAAGCGCTCACCGCCGACGACCTTTCCGCGCCGCGATTTGCGCCGGGGTCGAGATGATCGGGCGGCGAGCATCTCCCCGTGAAGACCTCTTTGCTCCGGATAAGACCGCCGCAGTGGAGGGCACTAACTCCGGCTGCCACGCGGCCATCTCTCCTTCCGGCCATGTCCGGTCACCGGCGCCGCCCTTCTCTGTTCGGCCACGCCATCATGGATTTGACTGCCTTACGGCCGTGGTTGTAAGCGTGGCATCCTTAGGAGTATTCTCCTTGCGTCGTTGCGACAGTGAACGCCACGGGTACAGCCACCGTATCCTTCCTCATCTCCGGCCGCCACCGCGCTTAACCCAAATTCCCGGCCACCGCTATCGCCCCCTATAAATTGAAGCCACCGTGAGCTCTGCAAGGTCATCACGCACCCAACCACCAGATATCGTCCTCAATCATTCACCTGAGAGCTCGAATTTTGGATTCCCCCCAATTTGGTTTCCGCCGCCGCGATGAACACCTCCCCGTGGCCAGCCCAACTCAGGTTAGTTCCAGTGTCCCAGTTGCTTGTTCTAGAGTCCTTAGACCCTCCTCAAGCTCTACGACCCACCTAATTGAGCTAGACCACCCTGGGTTGCCGTGAACGCCCGTGTTCTTCCCCGATGCCCGCGGTCGCCGTAGCCAGAGCAAACCGGGTAGCTAATCATGAAATTGTTTGAGGGGAAACCCTCGTTAGGTCTCAGATTTGATCTCTACCAAAGATTAGCGTCGGTCCTTGCGTAAATCGACCGGTGCGTGAGCTCGCCGGAGCTCTGCAGCGCCGCTCGACGTCGTGGACTTTTCCCTGCGAAGAAATAGGAATCGGAGGTCTTTTCTGCAAACAGTCAGCGGCCCAGAGCAACAGTGACCAAACTCACTTCTATTTAATCCAAACCCCGAGCCCCTTTGCGCAAAACAACCAGCGCGCGGGCGCGGGCGCGCGCATGGGCGCACTTCTGCCCTAACTAGGCCGACGCAGGCCAGTTTTGAGCCCACGACTGTTGAAGTGTTTTTCTTTTTCTTTTATCTCCAGAGCCAAAACAATTATCAAAAACAGTAGAAAAATCCTAAAAATATGAAACTAATTTTCTTAGAACCCTAATTTCCTGTAGTATTTAATACAAATAAACTCATGATTTTTAGATCAAATAGGGAATTTTAGAGTATTTAAAATAGCCTAAATTACTGGTTCTGGATTTTTAGAAAATAGATAATAATCCCAAAATTGCCCAAACTTTTTATGTGAGCTTTTCACAATATTTAGAAGCCATGGGTAGAGTTTGGTTTGATTTGAACATTGTTTGATAATTAGAACCCAAAACCCCTACCCCTGCCCTTTGAACTCCTTTACCGACTCCGGAAACCCTAAGTTCCCGGAACTCCGTGAAGAAAAGTTGTACTCAAGATATAGATAATAAGTTTATATTATCTTTGCATCCTCATGAGCATGACATGGCATTCATTCTTATATATATACCTATATGGTTATATTTAGAAAACGGAGAAGAGAGTGAAGTGATTGAAGAGAAGGCACCACCACCTTGGAATCTCAGGCATGGACTTGGCTCTACTTCGACATCTGCAAGTCCGAGCCTGACTCACCTGTGAACAAAGGCAAGCCCCGGTGCATGCAACCCCTTTCCTTGTGTTTTCAAATACTTTTCGCACACTTAAGTCTAGTGAAATGTGCATTAGGTTCATAGGAATTGTTTGAAACCCTTTGATGCATTGCTTTCCTTGATATCCATACCTTTATAGATACTTCTGTGAAGTATCAAAATATGATTTACAAAAATGCTTAGCCTTGCTTAGATCTTGTGGATAGAGGTTGTCCTTAATTTAACTCGAGAAAGGATGGCTTCTACCTGCAAGAATATTTTCATTTGGAGCAATGGTGGGATCTTACTGCAAAGTTCCCTATGATGCTCTTTCATCCTAAGGAACAGACACAATCCTAAGGATGGAAATACTTAAATTGTGACTTGGGGTAGGAACAGGTGATGTTCTACCCAGGTTGATTAAGGATTAACGCGTATGTAGGCTTGATGATCGAGGACCCTTTAACTGGTCACATGCCTCGTCATGGGTAAGCCTTGCCTCGGGCAGACTAAGGCCGGAATAAGATAACACGAAATGGGCGTGGAGCGGTGGCGAGAGTAGCGTGTACCCTCCGTGGCAAGAGGCTGGACGGTGGTGTATCTGTGCTCTCGGTTTGCGTGAACCTGATCCGGTCTTAAGAACCCCGGTGGCGGGTTGACATATGCAAGGGTTAAGTGCTACATATGTCGTGTGATTGGAGATCCTCAGCTGAGTATAATCGATTCGGATCGCCGTACCTTCGCGGTTATGAAGACTTGGTCACTGCCCTGCAACCTGAAGTCAGGATGTGAACACTATGGATAAAAATGATGTTGTATGGATGAGATGTTGAAATTAGACTAGATGCAAATAGAGTCTATTAATACTTAATATGGCGTTAAAAGATTGAAAGTAAGGACTCACTTTAGTAAGCTGCTTCTGCAAAAGTATAAGTTGATTTTTGCTAAAGCCTCTCCTTGACTCCTATTTATCCAGCATACCCTTGAGAGTCTTTTCCTTAGTCGGGTAAGACTTGCTGAGTATTCCATACTCAGGGTTTATCCCTTTGTTGTTTTTAGGTGAGGAAGCGACAAAGTTTTGTTGCTTTTGCTCCAAGGTGGTATCTAATGAAGAAAAACAAGAATGAAGATACGGGAGGACTTGGTCCTCCACATAGGATCTTTTTGTTTGATAATTACTTGGGAGGAGTTTTTGCCTCCCTTGATATGTGTACTCAGCACTCGTTTATAGCTCTGGTCTGTAATAAGTAACTTGATCTTACTTTCTAAATAAATGTAAGTTTATGTAATTGCTTCCGCACTTCTATATCTCCGATGTTCTGTAATGTCTGCAAGACGGGTGAAACGTTCCTGGTGAGGTAAGGAAAGATACCGAACTTGTCAAGTGACTTAGGAACATCTACAGGGTGTCTGATGTCTGTTGGACAAGGACAACTGTAGGTGGGCCTAATTACTTGGGAGGTTCCATCACATCTTGTACACGAACCGAGGATATCCGCGATGCGCCGAAATCCACCGTGTCGCCGGCGCGCAACTCCTCCGCCGCCATAGTGCTCAGCGTCTCCTCAGATGACGCGTCGGCCGGCGGCATAGCAACAGCAGAAGAAGAAGAGGACGGCATCACTACGTACCGTCGGCGGCGGCGGGCGGTCTGCTTCACACAGGCCAGATCTCCGACGAGCAAGATCAAAGAGGGCAGACGAGCAGCAAGCGGTTTGGGAAGGCAGTTAGGGTTTTCGCGGAGCGCGGAAACATAAAGTTCAAAACGCGCCGCCCCCCGTCCCATTTTATACACAGGGCGCGGCGCTTCGGGAAACCCGCAATCCAACAGTACGACGTCAATCAACGGTCATGTCAAAAACCCCCGCGGAACCACTTCGAGCAAGGGCAGCGTCTCCGCCATCTAGCGACGTCTTTGGCACCAGATGACTTAGTCGAACTGGTCCCTCGGAGGGCAAATGTTGGGGCGAAGGCGAAGACGCCACCCTTCGCTCGAGGCCTTCACCGTCCTCGCTGCACCAACGGAGGCAAGACGACTGGCGGCTTTACCCTTCGTCCCACGCGTCGCCGGACGAAGACCTGTGACGAGGTCGTCGCATCCTGCGGCCTCGTCCAACATGAAGGCCCACGTGTGGTCCGATCCATTGTAACAGGCCCTGCGTGGCCGCTGCGCATTACGGGCCTAATTTGTAAAGGTCTCCTTGTAATTACAGTCTGTAACCCTGCTTTATGGGAATATTCCGGGGATAACCTAGGTGTCTGAGGGCACATGCGTCCTTAACACTAGACGCTGGGCACTCAAACACCTATAAATACCCCCGCACAGTGCCCTTGAGAGGCTAGAACAACAGAGCTATTGCCATCTTGTGCAAAAACCTTGTTTACGTCACTATACTCCCCCGTTGGATCAACTTGCGCCGGAAAGCAAGTTCCAACACCTCCCCTTTAAAAAGGGGCCGGCCCCTCGAGTAGTAGTCATGCCTTGGTTCTTTTGCATCCTTCGCGCCCTTCCGCCTTCTGGGCCCCTAGATGGGGTGCACCTGTGTCTTCTGGAGAGATCCGTGTCAGGACCGTCCCTTCCGGTGATCTCACCATCGGAGAGCTTGCGCTCGTGGTGGTGCAGGTGGTCTTGTTCTCTTTTTACTGCTGTTAGGGGGGGGGGGGCAACCCTGTGGGGGTTGGTGCTCTTCCGCCATTGCTCGGCTTCAAGGATTTTCATCATGCAGCCCGGCTGCAGTCCCCCGCCAGTGGCCATCCAGAAGGATGACCACCAGCCTCGCGGTGGGGAGAAGCAAGCCAGGCTACGGCTTCCCCCCCAGCTTCAGCTTCAAGGATGTTCATCATCCTCGCTGGAGTGGAGGGCGAGCCAAGTCGGGGGTCCGCCCCCCGCGTGGGCTGGTGACCCGCTTCTTCCTCCAGCATTCGGAGAAGGGTGTTCACCAGCCTTGCGGAGGAGGCGAACCTCGGCTATGCGGGGCCGGCTGGCTACAGGCTGTCAGCTGCAGCGTGCCCAGCCCTTTGGGCTGGACGGCATCGGCGCCGCCTCCGACGCTGCCTCCTGTCATCTGGCCGGGGGCGTGGCTGTCCGTCCACCGCACGGGCGACGGTCGCGCCGTGCGCAGGTCGCCACATCCATAGCTTCTCCTGCCCGCCGGCCGCACTGGGGGGTCGTACAAGACGTCGTACGCTGCGGGAGTGGCGGCCGTGCTCTTGGATGGTCTTGTCCTCACTCTCGTGGGAGGACGGGAGCGAGGACCCCTTCGTGTGTGCTGAGGCAGCCGCCACCCACCGGCGCGGAGGTGGGCGCTGTTGTCGGAGCTGAGGTGGTCGTCGCCGTTGGTGAGGCTACCCATTGCAAAGGTGGTTGCCTCCGCCGGCGAGACCGTCAAAGCCACCTTCCGCCGAGTCCCCGACTCTTTGGCTTTAATGGCCTCGTTGTCACCCCCCCGTAGGAGGACGAGGGCGAGGACCTCCTTGCAATGGCGCAGACCCTAGGGTGGTCGCCACCGCTGGTAAGCCGCTCGGAGCAGAGGTCGTTGTCACTGCTGGTGCAGAGGTGGTCGCTGCCGCCGGTGATCCGCTGATGCAGAGGTGGCCGCCGCCGCTGGTGAGGTTGCTCGGAGCCAGCTTCTAGCGCGACTCCTGCTGGTGCAGCATAGTTCATTCCTAAAAGAATGGAGCTAGGACCCCGCTTGTAAGGGAATGTAATAACATATGTTTGCTCGGAAGCAAAATGTAATAACATATGCATGCAAGATCTTAGTCTGGGAAACCAAGTTGTGTATCCGGACCCCCTGGATGGTGGTTCTAGGTACTAGGACACCCGCCACAGGGTGGTGGAGTGTGCAGGCCCACGGTATGGGACCAGGCTGAGCGGCTACACGGCTACACGGCTCCGGACCACCCCAGGAGACAAGCATCGCTTCTCTAGTTCCGGACCCCAGGTTGTCGGACGCACAAGACTTATAGTTCCAAGTACTTGGGCATCCATCATGGAGCGGTGGAGTGTGCAGGATTTTGGGTACGGAACCAGGCTAACCGGCCACACAGGCCCCGGACCACCCCATGGAACGGGCACCCATTCTTTAGAACCGGTCCCCAGGCTTTTTTCCTGTTTTTGTAAGGTACTTCTGAGTATTATTTATAAAGCAGTGTTTGACACTTATCTGTGCATCGCTCGTTCCTGCTGTGTGAGGTGTTATGCTGTTGACTCCCCTTGGTATTTGGCCCCTCGCTTGGGATGCAGGCTTGACGTGTCGAGATTGGATTCCAGCGCATCTGAAAGAGTTGTCAACAATTCTCGGGAGGCAGCTTCGCCGAGACCCGAATCTGCACACAGCTTTAGCTAAGGCGCGTTAGCAGTACACCCGTAGGACCCGCCATCTGACACTAGCCATCCTTTGATACATGCTCGGGACTTGCAGGGTCTAGCTTGGGGGAGCCAAGTTGTGCATCCGGACCCCCTGGATGGTGGTTCTAGGTACTAGGACACCTGCCGCAGGGTGGTGGAGTGTGCAGGCCCACGGTACGGGACCAGGCTGAGTGGCTACATGGCTCCGGACCACCCCAGGAGACAAGTATCTCTTCTCTAGTTTCCATACCCTAGGTTGCCGGACCCACAGGACTTATAACTCCAAGTACTAGGGTACCCGTCATGGAGTGGTGGAGTGTGCAGGATTTCGGGTACGGAACCAGGCTAACCGACCACACAGGCTCCGGACCACCCCATGGAACGAGCTCCCATTCTCCAGAGCCGGCCCCCAGGTTGTCAGGCCCTCCTGCTTTCGCATAGAGGTCCTAAATCGCAAGCCTGGATGTTCAATTCAGATGTCATCATGCCTGACAGGATGGGAACTGGTCGGGTGGGTTAGCTAAATTATAATCCGGAAACTGCAGGAGAAGACCTTGGAGCTGTAGGATAATACTATCATAGAGGTACATCCAAGAGGGTAGTTTTCTTTTATAACTTATCATGCATGGGTGCGGACCAACAGGCCGGGTTTATGGGGACAGACCCCACCGGGTTGGTGTACACGTATGCGTTACCTAGTTACAAAAAGGAAACACTTCGACCCCTCAGACTTGCTCTATAGATAAAACTTACAGGGGTGTTTCGGCACCAGGGAAGGCACTCCTTCAGTCGTAGCTAGACAGTCGCCCTCGGGTCGGAGTATTCCCATTACCTTGAAGGGTCCTTCCCAGCTGGGGGAGTGTTGCAGAGCCCTAATTCGGTTTGGTACTTCCGTAAGATTAGGTCCCGACCCTGGGTTTCCATCTGCATTTGACGAAGGAGGCTCCGCCTTTGGCTGTGGTCATTCCTGGATGAACCTATCAGAAGTCTAGACCCGTGGGGAATCCAGATGGGTTTCCGGAGGAAGGCGGGCTTCAGCTCCGTAGGCCGGGGGACATGGGGTCCCGCCGGCGGTCCGTCTAGTCGTCGCCATCGGAGTGGGAGTCTTTTGTGAAGACATCCTTTAGGTCCCCTTCGAGTGACTGATACCCGAGGTCTTGTTCAGCCGCAGCCACCTCGCCTTCGTCGACCTTTTCCTTGCCAGGACGGCGGCGAGGTGGGGAGCCGTCCTTGGAAGACTGCTCACGTCGCTCGGTGACGCGTTCGCTGACGCGTTTCGCGAGATCAATGATCTCGCGACACTCCGCGGCGTTGTGGCGACCGTTGGGGTGTACAGGGCACGAGCCGCTATTACCCCTTTGTGGCCGTGGGTATTTGTTGCGGTCGCCCCGGCCTCCGGTCGTAGCTGCGACGACCAGCGTGGTAGACTGTGGCCTCTCGTAGCCGTGACCCTTCTTTTTCTTTTTGCCGTCCCGGGGGATGGCACCCGAACCACCCATCTGGGTGGTCCCAGTTTGTGGGGCCGAGTGCCATGCTCGGCCTTCGACGGCTCTGGCACACTTGTCTGCCAGGGCAAAGAGCGTGGGGACAGTCTCCACGTCATGTGTGGCAAGCTTCTCCAACATTTTCTTATCACGTACCCCCTGTCGGAAGGCCGTGATGATGGAGGCATCGGAAATACGAGGTATAGTACCTCGTACCTTGGTGAAGCGGGAAATAAATGCCCAGAGGGTCTCCCCGGGTTCCTGCCTTACAGCATGAAGGTGGACCTCCACACCATGCTGTTGGTAAGCGATGGCGAAGTTCGCAACGAACCGTGCGCAGAGCTCTTCCCAGGTGTAGATTGACCCTGGGTCGAGGTTCATGAGCCAAGTCCGGACAGGTCCATACAAGGCGACATGAAAATACGTCGCCATCACAGCGGTGTTTCCACCTGCTGCCGTGATAAGGTTTTTTGGAAGCGTCTTCACGCGACTGCTCGTGATCTTCTGACCTCGTCGACCCTGCTGATTTCGCTACTTCGACGTCGTCGACCCTGATGATTCCGGCGCGCGCCATCTATCAGTATGTCTAATCAGTTCGCATCATCTGATTTGACTTTTTACTTCAGTGCTTGTGATTTTGTCATGATTTATATTCGGAATTTAATCTAGAATTTGTCTAATTAATCAACAGTTGAGGGGGGGGGAAGATGAAAGAGAGGTAGAAATTGCTCTTGTACGTCGCCGGAGGCGCTCCAAGATTCAGGGGACATGGCTAATCTCGCTCCTTTCGAAGGTGTGGTAAAGCTACAGGGTTTGGATGTGTGTCCCTTCGATTTTCTTCTTGAGGAAGCTATTCCAGAGAACGCACTGAATGAACTTCTAGAAATACATGTTGTTGATGTTGAAGTGTCTCGGATGAGCAAGCCCCCGGTGAGCCCCCAAGCATTGGCTACTCCTCCTAGTGATCCACATGTAGAGGGCAAGAAGAACATTGATTCTAAGGCTGTAGCTCTCCCCATGGTTGCATTGCCAGCTAGCCTGGTGGTTGACCTGTTGCCAAGTGATCAGTTGAGGGAGGGTGAGGTGCCTACTGAAGAAACGACAGTGCAACGTGTCAGTCCTTCTCCAGCCCACGAGGATAAAAGGGTGGAGATGCTGCCTACTGAAGAAACGTTGATGTTGCCTAGTCATCCTCAGCCCGTGATGGTGGACAAATTGTGGCCGAGTCTATTATGGTACCTCAGCATGGCGGCCCAAGCATTTTAGATATCAATGCGTTGGGAGCTTTTGATGAGTCTGTTGTTAATGTTACCCCTTATCAAGAGTCAAGACATTGAAATCCCAATGGGTGTTGTCCTACAACTGACTCCTTCGATCCCATCTGCACATGAGGTACATTCCCTGGCTGATTTGTCGGTGATCTTCTTTCTTGCCTGTTGCCTTGTCTTTCTGCACACTAGTTACTAATTTGCCGGTGACCTTTCTTACCTGTTACGTGTTTGTAACATGTTGATATACCCCGTAGAAGTCTAGGTAAATTTTCTATATTTAAGGCACTTAAAAACATTTTTATAAGCTACAAATACTTTATTTGAGTCCATTGGAGTCTAAAACATGTCTAGGAGTTTTTCTAGAATTTTTAGAGTCTTTGAAAGATTTTTTATGCATTAAAAATATTTTCAATATCGTTTCTAATTAATCAATCCTTAAAATTGGGAACTACCTAGTTGGCCCTGCCTATCATGATCTCTTTTATCCCCCCCTCGTAACCTCAACTTTCGCACGCCTGGTCACGTCGCTTCGGCAACTGTTGCTCTAGTCGATCGCATAAACCTCCCCCTCCGCGTGGGTCTCCATTTCCTCCCTAGACTTCGCTTGCACCACTACCTAGTTTTGTAGAGCTCGCTGCCATATCTACCTAGAGTATCGTCGTCTTGACGGACCGAAAAGGCAACTAGAGGGGAATGTGAGCCTCTAAAATTCTCAAACTTGAGCACACGAGATTCGATTCCCAAATTCAATCCAAACCCCAAGGGACACCAAAACACACTTCGATAGGAACAACCTAATCCAGTGTCGATTGGCTACATCAAACAGTTTTCAAAAAACACCTGCAGAAGCAAGCGGTAGTGCCATGCGTAGGTTTGGAGTGTCGTGCGATGAAAAATGTTCATAATGATCCCAAATTTTGTAGACAACAAGCGCCGAGGAAGAAGTGATTCATGAAGTATGAGCATGAAAACATCAGTGCAACCAAACCAGATTTAAAAACTCAGTTTTGAATAGGGTTTTGTTGGGGTTTTGCAACCTTGAACAAAACTGCTAGAGAGCTACACATAAACATGGTTTGCTCGAACTAGAGCCTTGTAGTGATCCCAAGACAGTCCTCAAACACCAAGTAACCCCCAAACACTTCATACAATCATCAAGAACAAAGATTATCTCAAAATCCAAAGTGGAAGGGTTGAGACGAAGAGGAAAAACACATCAAGCGCAAAATCCAAATTTTATTCGAGACAAAAAAAGGAAAAGGCATGCTAGCCTTGTGTGGTTACGACCGCACTTCATCAATATCTCACAATATTAGATGCCATAGTTCAAAGGCACCTAAGGATCTCCTGCTAAAAAGTAGACAACAATTACAAACTAAGTGCTAGAGAGGTAACTAAAAGAGATAGCCAAAAGAGATAACTCCCGAAGATAGCACCTAGAGATCCCTAAACAACCAACCCTCTCCTCTATTTATAGAGAGTTATTATACTTTCGTAAATTACCCCTAGATACATAGAGCTTATCCACTTATCCAAGGGTAAAATGGACCAACTCCTGGATTTTCGAGCCTAACGGTCACACACTCTTCACGAAGTTGCTTTGTCTCAATGCACCCTTCGTGATGATGTCATGTGCCACCCCTGATTCCTGTCAGAACCATACCACTGGATTTTGAGGCCCAAACTCGGCAAAACTAGCATACTGTAGCGCTAGGTGGTTTTGAGGCTGAACCACTGAAACCTCCGCGGGCAGCGTACTCCATATGTGTCCCCCACGTACTGGACATGTGTCCCATCGGTCCGCAACCGCGTTGGCAACATGATATGCTCCTTCACGTATTGCACCCATCAGTGTCCCTAGGTGTTAGCCACCATGGCTTGTCACCTAGCTTCTCCAGGCCATCGATCAAGGCTCTATGCTCGTCCTTTGCTGCTTTCGGTCCATCGGCACAAACCACATGACATTCACCTTCTTTGTTGACCATCGTCTCCTGACTACAACCTACACACCACAAGTCGAGAGACATGTTTGCACATACACAAATCACACCCTGGTTAGTCCAACTGACTCACCCCAAGGCGCTACCCGCTGACAACCACTCATCACAACCTAAACACAAGGGCACATGCCAACCTTGTGTTCGCAATCTTTCTGTTGATGAGTGCATTGTCAACACCATCATAGAAACATAAACATCATAATCAGCAGAAGAGAGGTAAAACGAAGAGAAACTCACTCAAACGACAAGAAGCCAAATAAAAGCCAAAAGAAAGTCATCGAAAGTGAGTAAAACTTGGTCACCAAAGATATAGACAACGACTCAACACGACCAGGCAAAGATGACTAGCCCTCAAGAAGAGGCAAAAAGTGGGCTTAACACCGCTAGTCAAAAATCAGGGCCAAAACTGAGTAAAAGGCAACCATTGAGCTGAAATCAAAGGTAGTGTCTTCAGAAAGAGAAAGAGGCAACAGACTCAACACGACTAGCAAGACACATCTTTCAAAAACTCCCTTGAAGAAATACTCAGAATCTCACAAAGAAATGCATGCAACCTCAACATGATTTGTGTGGGTGTGAAAATTTCTCCTACAACAAAATTCTCCCAAAATTCTCCCGCTTGTTGATACATGCACTCAGCAAGTACCGCATAGATGCACAAAAAGAGCAAATCCACCTCAAAAAGAAATCTCCCCCTGGGATATGCAAGAGAGCAGAATTAGATACAGAAAATGCAAGAACTTTAGGAGTATAGCAACAAGAGTATAAAAGTACTCTAAGTGATGTGGTACAATATGGACAGTAATATATACTCTCTCCGTTTCTTTTTACAAGTCGTTTCCAACAGCCAATCTATAAACAGCGGCGACATCTAAAACGAAACGGGGGAGTATACACTAATAGATGCTCAAACTGATCATATTGCACCACCGCCGCAGCCATGGACGAAATTCTAGCCTTTGCGAGGTGCCCAGCTGCGGCGGAGGAATAAGGATTAGCCAAGTTCATGGCCCGCCGGATACAGCCATGGGAACTGCAGGAGGAGTGCATCAAATTAATGAGGATGTCCAATGAGGGCTTGCGTTGGGCTGTGCGTGCACACCTATTCCAGTGGCTCCAGGAGAAGCAGCCGGTGCCAATGTCACAGATGGCATGGTTGACGACTTTTGTTTCGCTTGGGCGGTGCGACATGGCTGATGTGGTCTTGGAGGTTGTGGCAAGGTTACACTTGGAAAGGGATTCCCGTGAGGCAGTTCTCTATAATGCCGTGATATCTGCTGTTGCCTACTGCAGGAGGTGAGCATTGTCTTGTTTGATGTCAGGGACTGATAGTGCAAAGTTTAGTGGACTTCTCATCGTGAATACCACTGCGTGCTGGAAATTGATAGTTTCAGTGTCTTGGCACATGTTCTGTGGATTAGATAATCACTTGGATGATGATTTACGTGTCTATTTTGGAACCATGTGATAACCTAACTAATATTATTATTAACAACAACAGCAAAGAAATTTTGATAAGGCAATAAAAGGGTGTGTCGGTGTTTAGAGTCCGACCGCACACACACGGTTACCCTTGCGATGCTTTTGGGTAAGACGGTGTTGTTGACTGTAACTCAATGGTTCGTACTGAAGCCACGAGAGATGGACAGACGATTTTCTGCAGGTTCGGGCTGCTTGGAGAGACGTAATACACTACTTCCTGGTGTGGATCTATATGTGATGGGTTACAAGCGATGTCTCCTGAATGGAGAAAAGCTAATGAGATAGGTCGATGGTCGATTAAAATGATGGGGTACTCCCTGGGCCTTATATACACGACCGTGGGGCACTCCATACGCACATGAGGATCACATGTCTCATAAATAATAGTGAATCGACTGAACTAATCTTTCGAAAATCTCGCCGACTCATCCCTAATCTGCCCCGTCATTTGAGGCCGTCGTGCACGGGAAAGTCAGGTGGTCTCTTTGATAGCGCACGATTCGACGGATTGCTTGGGTTTGAATCCGTTGCCTCCTCAGGTCGGCCCATTCTGCCGATATCTATAGCCCGGGTCACGAAGGAGTGGCCTTGCGGGGTAACTGCCCGAGGTCCCGCGCGAGGCCCTTTCGTCTTCTAGTGAACCCGGGGATATCTGTCCCCCACAAGCCCCCAATCTTTGAGTTGATTTTGAAATAATCAGCCCAAAATTTCTTGCTCTGACTTATAGTTTTGTTATATGGCCTGATTTCTGTTCTGTTGATGGGTGCACCAAAGGTGCACCCATTGGGTGTAGGCCCCGAGCTTTGAGTGGATTTTAGAAATAATTCATTCAAATGTCTTCATCTCATGCTTTAGAAATCAACATTTTATTTTCATGTGACTATAAATCTATTGGGTGCACCTTCGGTGCACCCAATGGGTGTAGCCCCCGATCTTTGAGTGAATTTTAGAAATAATCCATTCAAAGGTCTTTATCTCATACTTTAGAAATCAACATTTTATTTTCATAGGACTATAAATCTATTGGGTGCACCTAATGGGTGTAGCCCCCGAGCTTTGAGTGGATTTTAGAAATAATCTATTCAAAGGTCTTCATCTCATGTTTTAGAAATCAGCATTTTATTTTCATGACTATAAATCTATTGGGTGCACCGAAGGTGCACCTAATGGGTGTAGCCCCCGAGCTTTGAGTGGATTTTAGAAATAATTCATTCAAAGGTCTTCATCTCATGCTTTAGAAATCCAAACGATGCCATCTGTCCATGCCTTGTTAGGTCTGAAATTAATTTGATTGGTGACAGATTAGACGTCTGGCTAGTTGAGACAGATGGCTCTCAGCTGGACATCACCCTACTCTATGCTTCAATGCTTCTGTTGATTAGACTTGCGCTTTAGTAGCCACATTTGGACTTTCTTCCATCTCAGCCGATCTTCTCCTTTTGTCGTGGTACATTCATTGTGTATATTTTGTGGATATCGCTTCTTCAGAAAATATTTGAAAATTATGGGTTACACACCCAATGGATGTGCCCAAGGGGTGTCTTGGTACGCAGAGTGTTTACCACACTGTCCTGGAGTAGTAACTTGATGTAACCAAGAG